>NW_027185425.1:2815753-3533070 GCF_022577435.1 Embiotoca jacksoni | reverse complement strand
GATCTGTTTTTTTTTTTTGCGACGAGTCATCGCTGCGCAGGATTTCTCTCTCGTGTTACCCCGTCATTTAAAATCAAAACTAATTCCACCTCATGGAACCTCGGATTGACGCATCCTTGGTTTGCATTGTAATTTTCAGAGCACGGAGGGAGTGCAATCAGTGGATAACGGCAATGACTAATTTTGTTACTTTTTTTTTTTTTTTTTTTTTTACTCTCAGCTTACTATTATGTTTTGAAACCCGCCATTTTGATTTCAGGGACAAACTCGGACGAAAGAGCGATCAGTTGAGAGTTTACGAGACTTCAATTCAACTCGAGGATGACGAAAAATGGTGGAGAATTTTCTTTTTGGAATTCAACTCCAAGGCCAATGGGTTCTTTTAGCCAGTTCGACTTCAGGCCTAGCCATGGTGAAGTCCATTTTCAATACACAGTAGCATCAAAGTCACTTTATAGCGAGGTTAAAGAAATCGTTTGACATTTTCTGAAGCCTTATTGGATTTATTGCCGAGAGTTGGCCGAGAGAAACGTTACCATTTGGAGATGGATATTGATCTTCTCGCCTCAACAAGAAGGAGAATGAGCGTGTGTCACAAAACATTTTGGCGGCCAGCCTTTCAGTGTAACATATCAATTACAGATGGCAGCCTGTGCTCCGCAGCCAGTGTACCTCTTTGATTAACCATCCAGGCCGGGCAGAAGGACCTGCTAACTGCCAAGGCAGGTTTCACTGTGTCAAGTATCTGACAGCTTGTCTGGTATTAGCCTCTGAGCAGTGGAGGAGGAAGTCGAAGGGAACGAGGGAGGAGAGGGAAAGTGAAACTAACCGTCGGGGGGGACAAAAGACGAGACGGTCGGGGAAGAGGAGGGGAAAAAGTGACAGGGCTCATTTGACGAGTACAATTTTCCTTATTCGATTGTTCGTGCTCTACGACCTGAATAAAAAAAATAAAAAAAAAAACAAGCAAGAAAAATGTAATTGTGCCAGCCGTACTCGGGCAAAACGGAGAGATGCTTGACTTAATCATTTTGGGGGGTGGGGGTGGGGGTGGAACAGCGTATATTTAAACCAAGTGCACTTCAAAAATTTGAAACTTAATTTAAAATATATCTCGTGACCCATCCCCCATCCGAATGCCTGAGCTTCCCAGGCCTCCTCCTTCCTCTCCTCAGAGGGCTTAACTCCACTCCTGGTGTCCCAGATTACACAGCCAATTAGGGCGAAGGCAAAGCCCCTTCTGCTACCAAGCCTGGCTAGAGAGTGGTTTGTGAGAGTGTGTGTGCAATTGTGTGTGTGTGTGGGGTGAGGGTGGGGGGGGCACCGGTTCACGTCATTGTCAGCCCGGTGTGAGGCAGCACAAGGACACAGAATTATACGAACATCTAAAAGGAAAGACCTTCCAGAAAAAAAAAAAAAAAAAAACAAGATCAGGATGACAAACTCAGTGAGGAAGTCATACATTTATTTCCAAAATACATATTCTCCAATGTGAATTATGCACGCCTCATCTTCATATACGAATTGAACATCATCCAGAATATAGAAAGTGGAGACCTTCAAAGTTGAATTATGGATTTCATTATATTTTATTCAAGAGCACCACCAGCTGGCAGGTACTAAACAGATTTATATTCGGGGCCAATTCCCAGCAAATAGCGAGTGTGATCACAGTCCAGCAAGGTGCTTTCCAAAAATGATCCACACCTGAGCAGAGCAAAGCGAAAACTCAGCTGCTGCCTGAATCCTGAACCGACTGCTCCGGACTGCGAGTCTAAGCACATGCAACTCCCCTGTTAACGCCACGGAGGATGCACTCCAGAGACACTCTGTCGCTTTCACACATACCTCATTCGCCTCATTCAGTCTGCGAGGTCGATGGAGGCGGCAGAGTTTTTGGTGTTTGTGAGGGTGGTGCTCCCGCATCCGCCGAAGCCCGTCGCCTCGAGTGTCGCGAAACTCGACTTGCTACCCTGAGCACAAACTCCAGGGCGACCTGCGCTGTCGTCGTGGACGTCACCGCCTGGTTCATCCTCGTCCCCGTCCTCGTCCCCGTCGCTTTTCTCTTCTCCCCGGGGTGTCAGGGTACCGTGGCTGAACTGACCCAAAGGCTTGCCGAGAATCCCGAAGCTAAGTATGTAAAAGGTAAGAGAGAGGAAAAAAAACCAAAAAAAACATTTAAGTTCATAAATGCTATTTTGGAGGACAGATGTTTCGTAACTTAAACCAAAAAAAACAAAGAAACTGAACACTACTTATCTTGAAATCTACAAGTCATTTCACATTTTTAGATTAACTGAAGAAGTAGATGGCAATGAATGTTATTTTATTTTTATTTTTTTTTTAAATTTTTTATCCAGCAACATTTTTTTAAATGTCAATCAGTTATATTAATAAGTGCTTCTGCAGGTCTGTGTAAAAACTACAACATTTTATTAAAAATAACCAATTCATTTTATAACTAAACAACCAAAACTACACAGGTTATGTTTATGTAACCACTGGGGAAAGTGTGATAAAAAAAAATAAAAAAAAAATCACATGAAGTAGATATTAATTATAAAAAGCTTGTTACAGCTAACTTTCCTTTACAATAACGATCAGAGCAGATGTAAATACAGCTTTATGGTACGATTTAGATTTTTCTGTCACACATCGAGGGCAGGTGGCAGATTCTTCTGACCCTCATCTCCTCAGGAACGTGATGAGACCATCGGCATCTGTTCTCAGAAGTAAAGCTCCAGCTCGCAGGGAAGTTAAGCATTTAGTCAGATTAAAAACTCAGACATTTTGCTGAGGAGTTAGTGGACCAAACCCGAACTGAAATGCCACAATCAAATCAACAGGATGCTTTGAGTGATTGGATAACATGTTTACCGTAAGATATTTGTCACACACACACGCACACGGCGTAACCACTATTTGGCGTACGGCAACGGCATCGCCCCCTTGATGGCACTAAATCACATCCTCCCGAGTGTTACATGGCGTACAACGCTTCACATCACCTGACACTGGCCAGCTGCTGGTCGAGCTGCTCCGCCAGGGCCTCGGTGTCACAGCGCTCGGCCTGCAGCGGGGTCCGACTCCTGGCCCAGCTGCCGAGGAACAGATGGGGTGACTGTTCTTTGGGCGAGGGCAGCAGAGACACCATCAGAGGGGATCGCTGATTAACTACACTGCTCAGGGACGCACGCCTCTGAGACGTCCTGCTTAAAAAAAAATAAAAAAGTCACATCGAGGAACGGGGCCAAAAGAATGTAATGAACATATTGTATATAAGCATTCAAGGGAACATTGAAAATCCAAAAAAGATGTATTCGAGGAAACAGAGGGCAGCGAGTTTTCCCAGCAGTGTGCACGCATTTCACGCTAGAAAATCTAACTTTGGCACTGTATGCATATTTCACGCCAATAATTATACTAAATATTATAATAAGGAATAAGTGTCCGTAAATAATACTTCATCCACTCGCAGACAACAGCTGTGTAAACCGTTTGAAAAGGAGCATTCCTCACGTATTCCATTTTGTCATATATACCAATGGTACTTTTGGTGGAAACTTAAAACAAATATCCAGAACTAATTAATCAGGAAATCTGCTGTGGTAGTCAGACGTTCCAGAACCAGGTGCTGCTCCAGAACAAAAAAAAAAAAAAAAATGTATTCTGTTTTTAGCGGAGTCTTCTTGTGCGTGCTGAAGCTAGGCCAAATTATTTCATGTACATCTGCCCTCAGGAGGAGAGCGAGCTTCAAGCCCGGCTTTTGATTGTTTGGTCTCAACCTGACAGCAGTAAAGCACGCTGGGCCTCCGACAGCTTACACAACTGCCAATCTCGTGTCAGGCAGAACTGAGCAACATGAAACAGGCCGTCAGACAGTTCCTCCTATCGGACGCAGCCACGAATCTGTCGACATCAATCATATTTCAGTCTGAGGTCTGACACGACATCCATCAAACACAACAAATTTTACTGCCTGAGCCATTACGTTATTTGCTGTGTAATGTGTTGAACCAGAGTGAGGCTGGTTAAACATACAAATGGTTCAACTGAAAAGCAATGTTAGTTTAGTTTTGAGATTCATTTCCAAATAACAAATCCCAAAGGAGTAACACTGAGCAAGAAACTGAAAAGTCCTCTTTAAAATGCATTAGTTATGCAAGATGTGTCCACTTAAAGTGTATTATGGGCAGGAAACACATTTGGGCTCCCCAAGCTCAAAGCTTTGTCACGTTTAAATTCAGAATAACAAATCTAATTTTCTTTCCACTTTGCCAAAACATAATTTTGTCCACATTTCTAGTCTTAACTAGCCAGTTTGTACTTGGTTGGTAATTTTACAGAGAAAGGACCATAACCAAGAGCGCAACTGCTATAACAAATAGTGTCTGTTGAACTATATTTTTTGGTGCAACACTGTGCGAATACGCAAAAAGTGCGTTTACTTCTTTCAAAAAGTATGTACATGCACATGCATTCACAACACCTCACCACAACCTTGACCCCATTTTAAATGTACCTTTGCTTGAATGCACTAGTACGGCTCGTCTCCTTGCGGTCAGCTGCTCCCGTCTTCACTGAACCGTTAACTGTAGCGGAGGTCGTTCCCGAGTCCCCGTCAGTCCTGTTCCTCACGGCCGTGTTGAAGGTGTCAGAGTACAAAAGACGCCCCACCTCCTCTTGGATGTCCCTCAGGTCCTTCCTGCCAAATGTCACCCAGGCCACGTAGCAGAGGAAGCTGTACAAGCACTGGAAACCGAGTGTGAGGGAGACTTTCTTTTATCTTTGTATGAATTCTTTTTTTTTTTTTTTAAGTCATTTGTTTGGACATTCATCCATTTTGTCCCTGCATTCCCCGAGTGAACATTTACAATCTCTACTTTCTGAGCAAAGATCCGGGCAGCCACTGATTCTTCTGTGTTTTCGAAAAAGGTCACGACAGCTATTTCTGTTCCAGAAAGGTCACATACATGGCAGGCAATAAGACGCTGCTGTTTGCGTGATATTTCTCTCTCTGTCCACCCACCTGGCTAAATAGTGGAGGGAGCCTGTCAAAGCAAAGCACCTGCGTTGAGTCAACATCCCCTACCCCCTAACTAATTCATTAAGGTCACCAGGCATAACCAGCACTCAATGTCGTTCTGTTCTGCTCCGTGCCGTCTGCATTCACAGATGGCGGCGTGGCCTTCACCCCGACCGGCTGAAGGCTCCGTTTTTGTGTGCCAAGGAGGCAACGCAGTTACGAGTGTTTCAACACGCTGCTTTCACAAGGAAACTATGTTTTAAAAATTAGGTGACTGGTAGCTGGAACAAATCAGGATCAGTAATTACTTCCTAACATTCATCTTACTATTACAAATTTAAACCTTTTAAGGAGAGAACTGACAACAAAGAACAACGGTTGTGAAGTGAAGTGTGAAGTGAAAAAGAGTGTTGTTTTTTTTCAGGGCACCCTGAAGAAGGCTGTTTGAGCCGCTACACGTGGGTTGTAACCCAGTTATATTTTAACATTTATAAGCAGCTTGTTAGCCATCTGAATAAAGGCGTTTTATTTTTTGCCAGAACAGGGCCTTTTTTTTTTTTTTTTTTGGGTGTTCCCTACCAAAGAGTACATCACACGAGTTTGAACTTCTAAGCACACTGCACATGTTCCTGTTTGAACATGTAGACGTGGGATACAAGCACAGAAGTGTTATAGGCGACGTCATGCACACAGCTGATCAAATATATGTTCCAAAATCAAAACGGAAAAGAAAAAACAAAAAAACACAACTGCAAGAGTCAAAAACCAGCTCATAAAGCACTGAAATCTCCAGGGTGAATAAAATAATTTATCTTGAGAGCTGTTAGCACTTTATTTCATTTAAAAGGTTCATAGTATTTCGAAGCAAAATCCAGCTCTTGGAGAGATAGTGTTTTCAAGTCTGTCCCAAAAACAATACACACATCCACAAAAAAAAAAACCTGAATGACATCTGAGTGTTGGTGATGGCATTCCTGCCTCAACCGCTCATTCACTATAACTATCCAACAGTACGCAGGAGGGATTTTGAAAATGTAACATGGGCGGTGCGTCCTGGTATCGATCCGAATACTGCAGAATGAAGAGTGCCGTCTTCGCCTTCCACCTCTATGATAGATCTGAAGGAATACTCACCTGTGATATGGCGGATTCTGTTCTCTCTCCAGGTCCATCATCAGGCTGAAGTAACGGACCGCCAGCTTCCTTTGAGCAATGTCCCTTTTGGTCGAAGTCTCGAGCATCATCTGGCGCTCTGTGACGGTGTTTACACTGGCATGTTGGGAAGAAAGGGAGTGAAGGTGTACAAATACGGGACGGAGAAGACAGAACATAGATAGTAACTGTAAAACATACCAAAGCATTACTTTAAAAGGGAATAATCACCAACCTGCAAGATACATGATGGAAATATACAGTATAATAGACTACGTTCTTCTATCTTTATACTTACACCATTAAAGATGCACGTTTATTCTCCAGAGACTTGTGCTCAAAGAAACAAGACAGGTAAAGAAGAAGGGCAGTCAGGACTTCATCCAGCCCTTTATTCCTGGAAACACACACAGGGAAGTAGTAGTAATAATGTGACAGGTCTTTGATTATATGATATACCGGCAAAAAAAAAGAAAAGGTGCGTATGTATGAATTCATGTCAGGTATCGGCTTACTTTAGAACATCCAGAAAGCCGGATGGAATGGGAAGCAAATGATTCTCCTGCAGCAAACTGACAGCCACCTCTACAACACAGAAAGCGTTGTTGCTCAGAACAGGGCCAAAGGTAATCTCGCTGTTATTAGGTAGAGAAATATGTGATTTTCTGGTGGCAGAATGGTATCACCCTTTGTCGAAGAGGTATGTTTTGTTTTCTTTGATATGAAGGATGGGGGAAGACATTTGAAAAGCAATCACTAGGAGATGGCTCACACATCGCACAGTGGGGACAAGCGCCGAGAATAAATCTCAAAATATATCCTGCGGTCATTATTTGGTGGCTACAACACCTCTATCTTTTTTTTATTTTACAAGTAATGTGGTAAATAATAACAAATCTAGTCAGGTGTACTCTTTATTCCTGTACACTCGCACAAATCTAAAATCCTATTTGACTTTAAAACAGTATTGTCGTCATTTGTCCAACATCATATTGACACTTGCGTTTTACGTCATCGATAGTGACGTGGCGGCCCCGCCTCCTCATCAGGGAGGACCTGTACGCATCCAGATGAGCGGGGTTCAGACGCTTCCTGATACTTTGGTGCCCTCTACGGTTCAACGTGTAAACCTCAGCCAACCTGAGGAGACCGACGCGGTCAACATGTGAAGGTTAGTATAAAACGTGTTAATAACAATAATAATAAGTTACCATCAACACAGCCGAATAACAGCGAACAGACATTTATTTTCGAAAAAGCTTAATTTCTGACGCAGGCCTACCACGCAGCTCGCTGCTGAAGCTCGTTGAAATGTCCACTGGTTTGGCTCTTTTTCTTGAAAACACCTTCCTCTGCTGCAGAAGAACTAGAAGGTGAAGAAAGGTGTTTACTTTCATTTTTTTTTTTTTTTTTTTTTTTTTTTTTTTTTTTTAAAAACAAGGTCTCGTGATTGCTCGCAGGTGCAGCGCGTTAAAACAGCTGATTTGCGCCAGCTGCCCTCACCTGACAAACTCCACAGTTCGGGATTCGTCATCCCACACCCAGCGGCCCGGAGGCGGAAGACTCACCTGAAAGGTACTCATTTAATGTCAAACCGCGGGTTTTAAAGTTGAAATGTGAACGTTGAGCATTATTTTTTTTTTGAACTAGGCCCGTGCTCCTTCCTCTTCGCCGTTTGTTAATGTTAAGACATCGTATCCAGGGAACAGCCAATGGCGAAGCAGCTGGCCCCCGGTAGAGGACCCGTCCCGTCCTCCAGACATTTTTTTTTTTTTTAACTCAGCTTCGTACTTTTTTAATGATGAGCACTAGTTGGCGTTACTTCTGTCCGTGATCCCAGAGATCCCAGCCGTGTGGTTGAGTACAATGGATTTCCATATGCTGTTTCTGTGATTGATGTTGGCAGTTAAGGCTGCACTACTCCTCCCCCAGATCCCGGATGACTCTTATTGGGATTTATAGTGAAATGCTTCATTTTTTGTTCTTGGGAGGTCAAACGGGGGATTTGGACCTCTCCGGGGTGAAACTGACCCCAAGCATAAGAAACTCCACCTTCATCAAATGCTCCCAAAAGGCTGGTTTGTCGCAAAGGAAGGGCTATCGCTTTCGTACTTTCTATTGCCTGTTCGGTTTCGGTAAGATCAGAAGCAAAGGTAAAACGGGTTTAAAATGAATATATATACGTGTGTATTTGTAATTCAGCAACAATGAACAATCATGAATCTTTAGATTGTCTTGTTTGTACCTAAAATTGAGTACTTTTTACTTTGATTTCACTTTTAATATCTATTTAAAAACCATGAAACCTACAGATTTCTCACAACTGTAACATGAAAAAAACCAACTTATGAGTATTGTGGCATTACCATTTCTAAACTTTGATTTCTGAAGCATTAATCTTGTTAGGGCTATGTCTTTAGTGTAAATTGGTTTGTTTTTTCAGGTATTTCTTACAAATATTTTTGATTAATGTGTGTGTGTGTATATATATATATATATATATATATATATATATATATATATAAAAAGACCTAAAAATAGATTTGGATGGACAACAGCTACCCCACCAGTTTCAAAAACACCACAGACATCTTGGTACAAAGCACGTTTTATTTTTTATTTCTATTCTTTCATTTGGTCTATTGTACAATTTTGAGGCTTTCTGAAAGTTTGAGTGTATCAAAAATATGTTGAAGCATAACTTTCTTTTCGCCAGAATTTGCATTTATCTAGGATCTGCTTTCCTAAGCTCTCTAAACTCACGAGCTCGTTCTTTAACTGCTCTTTAGGGTGATGAGGTGCACATTTTCAGTGAAGTAGTCCAGCCCCCAGTCTCGCTGCCTGTCTGTCAGGACATCCGCTGACTGCAGCAGCTCGATATCGCAGCTGTTCCCTGAGTAAAGAAGAAGAAGAAGAAATGCACCATTTTAAAAACCGCAAATTAATCTCAGCAAAACGTATATCCAACTGGCATCCAAGTAACACTTTTTAGTAACACTTTATAGTGCTCTTCATACCGTGTTTTGGTTCATTTCTAGTCCTTTGTTTTATGATTTAAGTACAGAAATAATCAGCCATAGTTGTTCTTTTTATAATAACTCACCAAACAGGCTGTGCACTTGCTCAGCTGGCACAAAAAAGGGAGGACCTGAGAGACAAATACAGTCATAAATATCTTTGTTTTTGACAAATAGACTCCAATAAAATATATTAAAATGAAAATAAGCAGCTTTTGTCTTGAGACCAGAGATGTGTTTGAATCTCTCACACAGTGCCTGCTATTTTACAGAATTGCTACCTTTATATAATTCAGGATTGTAGAGAAAAGTGTCCAAAAGGTATTTGCAGTCTTTGGCCATCAGAGAAACTATGAGAGCAGCATACCTGCAACATAGATGAATAGGACAACAATGTTATCCAACGTTTTTTTTTTTTTTTTTTATGTATAATGAATTAGCTAATATTTATTTTCTTAGAATTATTTACATTTAGTTTGCCGAGTCTGTTAAAAAAAAACAAGGTTTTGGTCTCATCTTACTTTTCTCTGTCTTCTGGGTTGATGGCCACCAGAGATCCTCTGTCCCAAATCGCTCCAAACTGACCCTCCATGGAACTGTGGAATTAAGAAACGGTAGATCACCTTCGAGTAATTTAACCTATAAAACGGATGAAAACCTACGAGTGGATTATGCTCACCTGGTGAAGTTGAACAGGTCGCATTGATACAGGGAGATATTTTTCTCTGAGCTCTGTGGAACAAAGACAGTGCGGCTGAACAACTTTGTCCGTGCCTGCCGAAAGAACGCGTTATGACGTTCTCGTATACAGAACATGCTATTTCGATAAAGATGTGTTTCTTTTCACCAGAACACCTTCACTGGTACGTAGCGGTCATTCGACCCTGACGGGTGAAGAGCTAGTGCTCTTTGAGGTGGGCTCCATCTAGTTCCTGCATTAGCAGAGCTTATTACCCGAGACCGACAAACCATTCAACTGTGATATCAGCGTTGTTTGTTTGTTTGTTTGTCGTTTCATTCCATTTGCCAGACAACAGCTCTTAATGTGGAAGGGCAATTATTTCAAATTGGTTCCCCGTCACAGAAAACCCACTGTATCCTCGGTTTTCCCCACGTAATGATAACAGCCCCGCGACTGTTTCACAACAGAAGTGTCGCCATATTTTGGCACTTGAATGTTTTCAAGGTGAAGCTGTGGCACAGCAGCAGAAACTTCACACGGCTCGGATTTAGTAAATTGTGCAAATAGTGATGCTGATACCGATTGTTGGCGAGTTAGTGAGCTTTACTTCTGAATATTCATGCAATTTGATTGAGATGAAGATGTCTTTTTTTTAAAAGACAGACCTGAGAACCTGGTATGATGAACCCTCGAAGCCACGCGATCCTGTGACCTGGTCGTGGTTATTAGTTCTGAACTTAACTAAGCATGTTGACTATCTCGGCAGCGTGGACGGCAAAGTTACCGCAGTATAACTTGGTCGATCTTGTGTTACGAGTGGAACGGCACTGGGGTCGACAAGCGTGCACCCGTTTAAGGGCAGCGGCAGCAGCCGGAGCAAACAGGATATCCCCGTAAAATCACAAACAGTAACACCGGATTACATGCTGCATCATTTCCCACGATTCCTCTGTGCATGTGAAGGCAATTACACCACCAACTATACGAGCTAACGTTACAGTATGCGAATATATTAGATGGCTATTATAGTTATATTGCAGACCTCGACTTGACCTGAATTTTTTTTTCGCGCTGTCATATGGATGCGTCACCAGATGTGACGAGTAAGAATATAAAACGCATGTTTACACACACACACACACACGCGCGCTTCACCTACCTTGTAAACCTTTGCTCCAGGTATGGCAGGAACGGGCTCCTCGCTGTACGTCAGGTTATTCTCCTCAAAAAACTTTTTTATACCCTTCTCAGAAATCTCCACCCCGACCACCGAGTGGCCCATGTCTGCTAACCTGAGAATCACACGGAGAGGAAAAGAAGAAGTTAAAACTGAGATCACAGAGGAAATATTGATATTGCAGGGTGACCGTAAAAGAAAAGAACTGACATATTATGGCAGATATCGCAGCTGTAAGTGTAAACTATTAATTGTGATCCATTATATTGGATGTAGAGACTTTTCATACCACTTCATATCTACAGCTTTCCCACAGAGAGGGAAGAAGAAGTGGACTCCAGTCCGTCCACTGACAACTTTGTCAATATTGGCCTCCAGCATCCTGTAAAAAACAACAACCAAGAAAGAACATCACTATTAACAGCAAAACACACATCCCTGTGTATGTATTTGAAATAGCTGGGTTTACTCCACTTTAACATCTCACTCTTAACTTCAGAACCGCAATCTCTAAATGATATGAAGATGTCTGGACTGAATAAGCCTCGTTGATGGGCCTCATTCGCCTCCTGTATTTATCTTTTCTGTCATCGTTGGGAGAATTTGTGCGTTTACAGTTGATGTAATCTTGTAAAGTCCTTGTGTTTTCCAAAGACTTTTGTTCCCCCCCTCATTCCGCTGCCAGCGTGGATAACAAATGCGGTCTTTACTTGTGCACTTGAGGCTGATGGAAGCCAATTCTGTCCTCTTGCCAGCGATCCTCCCATTCTCCGAGTGCCATGACCCGGTCGGCCTGCGGTGCCAGCGCGGTGCTCATGTTTGCCTGACCCCAACTATTAGAAAATAACAAAGAGGAGCGAAGAGAAAGCATTCATATCCGTGTCAGGAGACAGGGGAGGGGGTGAGAACACATGATGCACACAGTCACACGTTCTCGCACATAAACACATGTAGAACAGCTGCACGGTGAAAGTTACGATGGGAAGTATAAAACAAGCCTTTAGAGAGCAATTAACGTGCCTGCAGGGTTACGAAACCTAGAGTCCAAC
Source organism: Embiotoca jacksoni (assembly GCF_022577435.1). Taxonomy (NCBI): domain Eukaryota; kingdom Metazoa; phylum Chordata; class Actinopteri; family Embiotocidae; genus Embiotoca; species Embiotoca jacksoni. Next base: position 3,520,967 of record NW_027185425.1, on the reverse strand, counting down.
TGCTCGAGTCCACTGGTAGATTATTATTACAGAAGAATCAGCTGCAGCCAGAGCAGACACGGTTGAAGGTCATGCAATCTACACGTAGGTCCCGTTATCGGTGTCCTCTGATGTGTAAACACCCCCCTGGTGAACTGGAGAGCCTCTGGCCCACATGGCTTCATCTTTAGTGTCAACTGTCCCAGCTTCTTGAAATAAACGCATTTCTCTTTGTCACGTGAGAACCGTGACGTGACGAACCCTGCCAAACGACTTGCATAACATTTTGGAGCATTGTCTACTGTGAAGAACTAGATTGTACCGTTTTAATGCTGTCAACAATAACACGATAAGAGATGTAATATTCAAATATTATGACCAGAGGTAATTCAATTATTAGCCGGGGATGCGGAACTTTTTCATGTGTCAGGTCCTCGCTTACCCAACAGCAGCCTGCCATACAACCAACCACAGTACTTTCAGCAGGACATCTGAATCCCTCATTTTGTCTTTTTATTCTAACCAGAAGCGTACCTTTCCTGAATGGAGACACTAATATTTGTTCAGCAACACACCGGCGACGGCGTTGATCATCCAAGCGTTTAAATCAATATACGGCGACTTTTATAGTATTTATTGCCCTGAGTTTGGTCTATCAGGAGACTCATTTGTTTCACTGCTATTGGATTGTCTCACAACAGCAGCCAACGTGCCAGGATCAGGACGGATGCAGTGCCTGACAGACCAAAATCAGGGATAAATACATGATGCCAGCCGGGTTCACTTCTGGTTTGGGAGGCGCTTAATGCTGCGTTCAGGTTACGTGGGAAATATGGGAGTTATCAGAATTTCTTGTACTTCTTTTTTTTTTTTTTTTTAAATACTTGTTCCGGGCGACCTCCAAAACAAACATTGTGTACAGGTTGGCCTTTATGATCACTTCAGTAAAAACAAAAAAATTCTGCTTGATTAAACTGGCGTAGAACACAAAGGCTGAACATACATCACCCTTTATTTGCTATGTGAAGGGTTCTTTATGGTTTCCCAGGCGTAGTAGAAAAAAAGTGAAAATTTAATTTTAGACTCCTATGAAGAGTGCATACTCTTTTTATGTTGTCACTTTACACTCCCGGACTTATTTGTGAATATTTATTTTGATTAGACCTATACTTAGGCCTAAACTTTTTCAAATTATTAGTCATACTAGTATCATTATAGTATTTCATATCACTTCTACTATTTCCTCATTAAATAAAGAATAATTTGCAATAGGAATCTTTTAAGAAAATGTATATTATAATTCTTGACACCGAAAACAACAGTTTTATTTAAAAAAAATATTTTAACTCAAGTTCCATACAAAGCAGTTGTAGGCCTATTAGAGCCTGTTTGATGCACTATATTTATTGAATTATCGTTGAACTATTAGGTTATGGATTCGTAATGCACTTTTGCTCCAATTCCTTCTTTTTTCTGTAAAAGCTTGGCTGTGACAGCTGTCACTAATCCTCAGAAAGCCTCTGCTCTGCTGCTCAGTGATTAGTCTCACTTTCCCAGTTTGCCTCTCTCCACACTTGGTTTGGTTCGGCGCTGCTGGAGCCAGCAGATCTACGTAGATACGATATTCTTCCCTCGCAAGAGAGAGAGAGAGAGAGAGAGAGAAAGCTGAGGGAAGGAAGAGGGATGAGGCTGATTTCATCCGGACACAGAGCGGCGCAAGAGCGTCAGAAATCCGGTGTAGAAATTCAGTGTCGAGACAAGGCGCTCTGTCGGTGCTGTTTTCTGTGATAATATCTTTTCTATCTACCTCATTAAACATGCATAGGCGCGTTGTTTCCAAAATAGAGGCCTGTTACTGAATCGTGATATAATGTTGAGTAACGGTTGCTCAATATCGTATTCTCGTCAGACCTGCACTTTAGCTGATAACTCCTTTTGTAGAATTAATAGAACTGCTGAAACATTAAAATTCCCCCCCCCCCCCCCAGGCTGGTGTCCCTCATCGGGCTACAAAGTCATCCTCTAATTGTGGCCCAGTATTTACGGTGCTCTATTGGAACCTATGTTTTCTGCAAAGCCGACTAGATTTTTCAATATTTGGCCACCAAAATCCGGAGACAATATTTAAAGGGGGACCGTAGAGATGTCACGCTCCTCCGTGTCAGTTCAATTCCTGTGCGTAATTCGGCGTTTCCAGAGCGCTCCAGTTGCGCAGGGTCGCATCCAGATGTGTGTTTTTCCTTTACGGTGCGACGAAGACACCGACGAGGCTCTGAACCAATCGGTGCCGCCCGGGGGCGGGTCGTGTGTGAACTGTTGTGGATATGGAAAATGGACAATTTATCACGCACATTCATCATTCATATCCCGATGGGGGGAGACCCTACGCGTGCACGCTGAATTGATTCGCAAATGACCGGCCGTGGTGTGAAAAGGAAAATCGGCAGCGAGGAGGAGCAGAGCGCGGTTCGCCACCTGGTAAGCACGGGCTGTGTGTGTCGGGGAGAAGTCGGAGCGCAGCGGGGATCGCACTGGGTGAGGACCGTACTGGGTGATATCTGCTATCTATGTTTAGTGGCTGTGTTCATTGTAAATGGATCTGAACAATTACGTACATGCAGACGGTTCTGCTGGGATCCAGGTAATCATTTTCTTAATTTGCTCATGTCTGACCCTCCATTCTGAAGCCATAATGTACCATTACAACCGCATCTTCTTTATGTTTACAACGAAATGGCTTCAAATTCATTGTCCACTGACTTCTGGCAACGGGACATGCTGCGATTGTTGGAATAACATCCTGTAAAGTGCGGTTTCTTGAATTGAAGCCGCTCCGACTGCCATTAGCTCCGGATGTATTGTTTGCGTGACGCTCAGCAGCGCACCTTTTGTCACTCACGCTGCTTGGTGAGGTGAGAATCACAAGTGTTTGAAGGCTATGCAATAGTGAAACTAAAAGACCTTTGTTGCACTGTGGCGGTCGTATAGAGAAAGAAATACGGTGATGAGGTCACTGAAGTCATTCAGAGCAACAGGGGCGCTTCAATTCACCGCTGGAGACCGCCAGCCTTTATTTGACAGACGCAGCCTGCTGTAGTAAATCCAGGTTGCTGTTGGAGCAGCGGGGGGGGGGGGGGGGAGTGATGATGTGGGGTCCACGGTGCTCTGACTGAGAGAGGTGCATGCTGGATAATAAAGGAAAACTAGACGTATCTGAGAGGGGGGGGGGGGGGGATCCGGAGGATTTGGAGGACAGACGCGAGGGGGCGGCGGGACAACTCCGCCTCGACAGTATTTTTACGGACGCGCCCGGTGTCCGCTCTGTCAGTGCGCTGTAACTTAATCGTGTTGAGTCGAGAGCTGAGGACGAGGAGATGTTGGTGTTTTGAGCGTCTTCAGCTGGTGGACTGAGCTACAGCAGGACCCTCAACAGTTCAGTGCGTGACTGATTCAGCTTCAGGGGTACTGAGGAGTCCAGACAGACCGCTGTGCTCAGAACTGGATGAACCTGCTGCCGCCACCTGCAGCTCTATCTCACTATGTGACAGGTAGGCTGAACAGGTGACACGTGTCACACTAGGCAGACGCGTTTGTCTGTGAATGTTTGTGGGCTCAAATTACATGCAGTTAATGCTGTTGTACCGTCTAATTTCATATTCCGTTTCCCTGCCAAACCCTGAATAGAGCTCCGAGCTTTGGGGAAGTCTTCAGCTCAGGTTGAGATCATTTGGCGGATGATTTGCTTCTCCCACTGGACAGATGGGCCTGCGGGGTTGGTGGCACATGACTCTGTCACTATCCAGGAATAATAAATGATGTTGCCACTGTTCAGCTGTCATGCCGTTTCCTCTTGCAAAGTAGTTGGCAGCATAGTCCTTATAGTCAGTCAGTGAACTGTACGTGAAGTCTTTCCTGACACAACTCCGACTTTTGACGGGGACTGTGAACAGACGCTGATGATACAAGGCATTTGGGAAACGGCAGAGTATGAATATTGTACAATGGAACAGGACTTCCTGTTACGGGGCTCATTTAGGCAGCACGAAAAAAAATCTTCACCTCTGAGAGTATTATTGTCATTTTAAATTAACTACTTATTGAGAGCTTTAGTGAATTTCCATTTATTTGAACAGTTATTTTGAGAACACCTGCATAGTTTTCCAAAGAAATTCATATCTCCTTGACGAAGTCCAAATAAAAACACTGCTTTGTTCTGTCCCCGTGTGTCTCCGATGCCCTTCTTGCATTCAAAACATATTAGCTAATAGCTCAGGAAAGAGCAGAGAATTACCTGCTTTCACATCCTACTAAGTGCTCCATGTATTAATGAATCCCCAAGAAGCAAACAAGGCTGCAGGAGTTCATTGCAGCAATTAATTACAAATCTCTAGTTGGGTTTTATGAAGAAAGGGGGAAAAAAAAAAAGATGGTGACTTCACTGATCCCTAATAAAGTGTTGTCATTTGTCGAGGATGCTCAGGGAAAAAAAAGGCTCTCAGGGGAAGGTGGATCCTGACAACAGGCTGAACATGGATTTCGTCTAATTTATGAAATTACTTCATTGTAACGGCAACCCTCGAGTCTCAATGGGATTTTGCATACATGATGGTTCTGTAATACCCTCCCTGGTGATTAACAGAAGCACAAATCTTGCCTTTTGAAAAGTGTCAGCCAAGACTGAATATATACATATTGCGGAGATGGGGAGAATTTCCATAATCAAGGCATTTATCTGGGGCACTGAGCATGCAACCTTTCAAAGGTATAGGTCACTGTGCCTATAGTGATCATGTACTCTATCGCACTCTTCACTGTCTCTGTGAAAATGTAATCGGGTTTTACAGAATTGAAAGTAGCAAGGCTTTGTACGAGCCCCAACGAGAATGCAATCAGTGGAAGAAAAAAGACTTTAAAAAAATGCATTTCCCTCACGACTGAAAAGCTTTTCATGCCATTTTCTGCAAAACAAACACTCCTGCTCGGATGTCAGATACACTCGGCTAATTAAACTCCGCCTGGAATGTGCTCCTTCCTTCTTATCCGAGGGTCAGATCGTATATCTTCCCCCGTGTTGTCAAGGTCAGATTGTTTATAGGTCGATCTGATCTGTGTTGTGCTGTCGGACCGCCTCCGGGTCGGCGCTGCGGAGAGATAACATGAGTTGCAGGTAGGATCCACTGTGAGCGGCACCGGTTAATAAGGCAGATGGATTTGGCTTACATGCTGCGTCTGCTGTGCGTGTGCTTGTCGGGTGCACAGCAAGGCACCCTGAACATGGAGCGCTGGACTGTTGCTGTATCTGTGTCCTCGGCAGGCTTTTTCCCGCTCTGAGCTGTCTGCTATGTGATCTCGGTCTCTGGTCTGTTATGATACGACCTCACCTTCACTTATTCCGTCCCCGTTTTCTAGGATTGTAAACGGCGTTGCCAAATTCGGAGAGCCTTCTAATAATTGTTCCTACCCATCTTGTTCATTCTGTTAATTAGCGCTTGTGGCGTTGGAGTGCAGCATATTGTTGAGACATAATTAATCAACCGGGCTTGTAATTATGCTTGGTTTGGAATCCGAGCGTGGTCGGGAGGCTGGTTGCGTTGCAGGGCATTCAGCTCGAGGTAAACATCTTATTAACCGTGTCGGAGTGCCTTAACCCACGCAGAGCAAGTGCGGTTTTATTAAGCTGGATAAGAATGCGCTGTTATCCATATTATGGAAAAGGCCTCATAAAAGAGCCGGCGCTTGATTAAGTTTATGGCCATTATGTTTTCAAGGTGGTCGAGCTAATGGAAAAATCCCTCAGTATTGTGGACACAGCAATGGAGATTATTTTAATACAGTAAAAAGCCATTTGTTCAACCCAGACCAAAGTGTGTGTGTGTGTGTGTGTGTGTGTGTGTGTGTGCTTTTATATGCATATGGTGTGTGGGAGTGTAAAGAGCACCTCGATTTTTAAAGGGCAACTACGAGGTGAGGACAGAAAATAGAACCTGGATCACATCCTGAGCCTTTAATGCAGGTCTGCCAAAAGGAGACAGGTCCTCTTTTTTTTGTCAATTTTATTTTTACCACAGAAAGATTTCCTAGGTTTTCCACAGACTGACTGAAAGGACTACAGACATCCCTCACACTCAGCGTCTCCTCCTCAGGTTGTACACGGTCAGGAAAGTGATAGAAACGCAACCCAGTTATTATGCAGGCATTCACATTCAAGCCAATAAAAAGACACACGAGCACTTGCATAAATTCCTGGCCACGATGTCACCACCAGTCACAAAAACAGAGACTCGTACACGGAGCCAGTGGTTTCCAGCCTCAGGGTCAGGATCCCTAAAGTGCCAGAAGACAAAATTGCGACAAAAAGTTAGCATTATTTTTTTTCCCCCTTATCTTTGCTTTCTGCTTGTGTGTCTTCAGGCTCATAAATAGTTCCCAAATACAACAATCTTAGTAGGAAATGGGACTCTGTGGTTGAGCACACCAATAGCTGTAACCTGGTTGCGCCACAGGCCTGTCAATCAAAAACACTGCTTTTCAAAGCTTATTTTCTAGTTAATGACGGGGTTATTTTCAGATGGACGGCCAGAAAACTGATAGGGAGGAACGACTTTAGCCAGCAAAACAAAGATAGCTCGCAGAGAAATTTTATTGACTTTGAATTTTGTGAGACTAATTGAACGGGGGTATACGGAGGCGGCTTTTTAGAGCCAACCTCTAGCAGCAACCGGTGGTACTGCAGCTTAAGGTACTTCTGCATCAGCCTCATTTTTCAGATCCGGAAACTACGTTCACTTTTATATACAGTCTGTGGGTTGAACTCTGCTGCCATTCGGAGACATGTGCAAGTATCGTGGGGTCACAAGTGCACACATAGGTTTAATTTGAAAGAATGACAAGGGAAAGTAGCCGGGAACCACTGCAATAACACAAACAGCAGTTATCTTCTGGTCCTCGGTCACGCTGTCACTTCTCTCGGGCCTGTAATGACAGAGTCCAGGGTTTAATTTTAGTTCGCCCGAGCCTTTCACCTCACCACAAGATTTGTGTTTTCTTCAGAACACTTTATTTTGCTGAACTAATACAGTGTGTCGCCAGTGAAAACACACATGGCAGATGTGTATTTAAGTATAGTTTTGACATGTGCTCACACACACTCGGCCACAAAAAAGTCACCGAAGGGCTTGCTGCCACTGAACACGGGCATTTGTACAGGGCAGTCACTGAGGATTTATGTAAGTGTATGGTAGGCTTCCATCATTCAGGTGGACCGTCTTTACAAGCGAACCATATAATTTGGGAAGGAATAGAAATCTCATTTTACCCGACATTTGGCCCATCCAGTGTCAATTTACAACCTGCGCTGTGTCTACCCTAATCATTCCAGACATAATAATGCTGCTGCTGTCGCTCTTACAGTTGCAATGCCTTGGCTAGAAAATGACTGTAATGGTAGTAGATTTCATTTTGAGCATTTATGATGTCAGTTGTGCTCAGCGCTGGTGCCGCGGCCACAAAACGGCAAATTGAACAAATAAAGGGAAAGCCAATCTGTCACTGAATGACAGAAATCTCTTTATGAGAAAAAAAAAACAAAAAACCCGTCCCATTTGGTGGAAGAGAAATACAAATTGACAAACGCCGAGTTTTCCCGCAGAAGGCCACCATCGTCACCGAACATTTCCATCCGTTTTCGTTTTTCTATCAAAGCCCAAATAACCACAGATGAATAAGGGAGACATGTGATGACAAATTTCAATTCCTTTTCCCTGAATGACTTAATAGCATTGCCCTGTTAAAAAGGGCAGCGGGTATAAGCAGTGGAGGGACTTCCATTAGAGAGCGATTGAGGGCATGAAGAATAGAGATTGGGTCCAGCTGTCACCCGTTGAATATTGATCATGAAGTCCCTCCACCTTGTTCTTCTCGCCTTCCATGCAGCTTCATGTCCTTCATTATCACCTATTGACTAGTTCCACTCCTTGCTCGTCCCATGTCCTCCAGATTGTTGTATGTTCAACTGGAGGAATTACTTCCAAACTAAATTGCAATCAATGAGATGTTCAGTCCTTTGAAGTTTTAATCCTTAAGGGGCCTCCACTGTTGTGGCGGTTTCTTGTTCCATTACATCCTTGTAGAAACTGCAAAAAAAAAAAAAAAAGAGAATTGTCTTGTTGTGTAGAAACATTTATAATTAGCTGAAGTGGTCAGTGTTAGACTCTGTGACTAATGCATCTTATTTCCCGTCACTGCTTCACAAGAAGCAGTAGGAAATGTTGGGTTTGCACTTGTGTAAAAAGAGCAAACGGTAAGGTTGACATTGATGAGACAAAATTAAAAACAGTAATGCAGGATGACATGGATGTGTCGCACCCTCAATCCATGGTCTCTGTGAAGGCATGTTCAGTCCACGGAGTGGCTGAATCATTCACGGACAATAAAAAAAAAAAAGGCTACATAAATAAAAGTGGTAATTACCCAACATAATTACATCGAATGGCTATTGCTGAAAAATGCAGCTCATAAAGGGCATTCAAAACAGGAGGTGTTTTCATTAAAATCATTAGAATTATAACTTTAAATCAGAGCAGTTCTTGGCATGAAGGATTTGGAACATTATGTCGAAATGCTGGTGTGCGCTGCTCTGATGACGGGCTATACGATCCGCCACCTTTTATATTACCTTATTTTAATGAAGTGTGCCTTATTAAACTTTTTTTTTTTCTCTTTGCAACAGTTTCCTTGCTTGCTCAGTACACTCTCAATGAACCTTCCTGGAAGTTTCTTCGCACTCGAGGTGAGCGGATGATCAACGAATTGTTGGCCTTGTTGAGTGTATTCCTCGTGTCTGTGATTAATAGTTTTTTGCCCCCCCCGCCACTCCCTTTTTTTTTTTTTTTTTTTTTAGGTTGAAGAAGGAATAATGGGAAAACAGTGCAAAATCGTTATTGTTTCTAAGTGAAACCATCGAGTCCACTTAGGAGAGGGAAAGGAGAAAACAGAAGGAATGAGTGATGAAGACGGGGTGAGCATGAATTAGGGGAAGGAGATATAAATGGGAAACAAATGGCAAAAGGTGGAATTGGAGGACTCTGAATCCGGCCCTCACCTTTCCTTGAACCCTGTCCTTCACCCTCGCGCCCCTCTATTTTTTTTTCAGCGCTACTCAGCCAACCATAATGATCCATCACTGATCCATGACAGAACACTCTCACCAGTTTAAGCCACCATAATGTGTGTACGCTGATCAGTCACAGCATTGAAACCACTGACAGATGAAATGAATAAAAATGATTATCTCTTGACAATGGAACCTGTCGAAGAGTGGGATATATTAGGCAATTCTTGAAGTTGCTGTATCGGAAGCGGGAAAAATGGCATCTGAGTGACTTTTTCAGTAACAGTTTGAGGAACATGACAGAGTTCAAGAGGTCAATTTGACCTTGACATTCCCCAGATTTTCATCTGAATGAGAATCCTTAGGATGTGCTGGGAAAAAACCCAGCCAAATCCACTGGAAGCCGCATCTCGCAACTTGCAAGACATATTTGATCTGCTGCTACTGATACTTTAAAACACTTTCAGTCTTGTCTCCAAGTCTCAACAGATCAGAGCTGTTTTGGCAGCACAGGGGGAACCTGCAAACATTAACGTTTGTGGTTAGCTGAATGGAGGCTTTCACACACAGGAAATGCTGCGCAGTGCACAAGATGAAGAAAGGTGGTTGTTTCTTTTTCAAAGGTAGCAGTTTCGTGCCCTAATGAAGTATAACATTTTCTTCAGTGATTCTGTTCAATTCACATATCGTCCTCCGTCCAGCTCTAAAGCTCGCAGCCTCTGATATTTATTCTTGTCTTGTAATTTTGAAATCCATTCAGATTCTAGCTTTGAGCTGATAAGTTAAATGTAATAAACGATGTCAAGAGAGGGTTTTTAAAATGATAGTGGCCTGCAATGAAATCCAATTCCCTATTGTTGAACCAAAAGTAATAGAGACACCTCGGTGTGCTTCCATCAATGTAAATATCCTCACGGGTCTGTTATTTTTGCAAGACAACTGCAGGACGTTGGGCAAAAGCATTGGGGTCCTCACGCCAAATGATTTGGCGTCCGATTCGATAAGGCAACTAAATCAGCGCTTCATGCCCATCATCATTACCATCACCATAATGATACCCTCCGTCACTTTCCTATTACCCCTTCCTGCCATCGCTATCAATTATTCCCACAACCACAAATCACCAAGACAGAGCTCATGCATATCGCTCTCCGGCGGGTATCCTGAAGAAGACTGACGTTTAATTGCATGCAGGCCATATAAAGCAATGAGAAAAAATAAAGAAAGCAAAATCAATGCCTTAACTAAAGGAGCAAGTGAATTATTGATGAGGAGCATGTAATGGGATCCCAAGTGTCTATTTCTCCCCAACTTGGACTGCTTGCTGCTCAGACTGCTCAAGTTGTTGCCAGAAAATTAGAAACAAGGGAGGTGCCAAAAAAAAAAAAAAACCTCCCACCAACATCTCCACGGCCAGATTAGCTGACCTGAATTATCTGGGGCACGATGGCTGACAGTCGGGGCTGTGGTGCTCGCAGACACGCACTTGTACAGTATTTATACAGAAGACTTGTGTGCCCAGATGCTGCTGCTTCTCTGCATCCGTAAGCGGCACATGCTGTTGCAGGCATGTTTGAATGGATTTGGTGCTTCTGCTGCCCCACTTTGACAAACTACGGTTTCTTGTAGCTAGTTGCGTTTGACAAAATTTGTAAAAGGCTTTACCTGTATCCATAGATTTCCCATCTGTGGTGCTGGATCAAAAATGTCCTCTGATATTACTTGTAAACTTCTATTTATTGTTGTGATTTATCTGTTTACCACAGCTCTCTAGTTTTGGCCAAAGAGAACAACATCATTTAGTTTACTGATAGGTCAACAGTGCATGTAATAGATTAGTATGAATATTCATTTTTTTTTTTCCCTTCCACAAAAGTGACAGTCTTGTGTAGTGCACGTTTGTAGGACTCCAACTAGCAGTTTAATCTGGATTGCTCCGTATCATTCTGTTGTTGACTATGAAGGTTAAGGTACTCAATTTACAAAAATATCTTCGATTTTGATTGCTTGTAGGAACTATGACTCATTTTTATCTATAACTTAATACTTTTTAGATACTGCTGCTCCTTTTCTTGCAATGACTTCTTTATGTTGATATTATCTGTTGCCTTTGACATGTGGCCAAACTACTTGGCTAGTAAGTTTTAAAGTTGTGTGTGTGGACTGGGTAAGCTGCAAATGAATTGCTCTCCTTGGGGTCAGTAAAGTTGTCTGAATCTATCAGTCCATTCATTGTTAATTGTTCAGCACCACAGCCATATAAAAAAACAAAACAACTAAAAAACTTTTTATATGCACATACAAACTGCCATAATTGCTTACCACAAAGCTCTTAGCACATTTCTTGTCGCACCATTATGTATTTATTACACAGTAAGAGCACAAATTGAATGTTGGGTTTTATTTATTTCTCTTTCACAAATGGAGAAAATTTTGCAACCCTTGAGTTTGTTGAACCCTCGAACTAATCGCTTTAGAAAAGCTGAAACAAACGACCACTGCCAAAAAAGCAGATTTCCTTTAAGACGTTTTAACCCATATACACACAAATTAGAATTTTAAATTCGCCCTCCGTTTATCAGTAAAAGCAGTTCCAAGTAATTCACACACAAACTCTTATTTCCTCTCTCCTCTGGGGGTTGAGAAATCCGACGATGAATTGTTTACCCACATCATCAGTGTGCTGCTTGTTTTACTGCAAGAAGAGACGGCAGGCGTAACTCCTACTTGGCTGCCGAGGAGGCAGAAAGGAGGAATGTGAATGAGAGGTAGCGAGAGAGCGAGCAGCCAGGTGAGACCTGAAAGCTGCCTTTGTGTGGCAGCTGGCAGTAAGAACACTGTCCTTCACTGTGAGGTGTGTTCTCCGCATGCGCGCACACACACACACACACACACACACACTGTATGAGCTGGGGAGTTATGAGGAGGGAGATGTTTGGGGAAAAAAAATCTGAGGCTGAAAAACCGTTGCAAGTTTGCAAATGTAACAAAAAAAGGCCTTCACTCAGCCTCTCTAAGGTGAATGAATGTTTCAGAGACGTACGGTTGCTCTGTTTTCCTCCTGCGTTTCCAAATCTCGACCGCAAATGCTGAACGCGCTCTTATTTTCCCCTTCCGCTGCACCTCTGTATCTGCTTCGGTTCAACTGGAGCTTGAAGAGCGTGATAACATCTCGCCCAGTTTAGCGTGGCATCGCTATTCCAGAAGTCGGCGCACATCGGGACACATACGAGCCTGCAGATATCCGTGTTTTGGTTTTTTTTACAGAAAGGTGGAGGCCAAGCAGGGATGGAGGAGGAGTGATGGAGGAGGGCCTCGCGAGGAGATGGTTTTGATGTGCGGCTAATCATGGTCGGATGCCGTTTGTTTTTTTTTTTGTTTTTTTTAGAGTGCGCCGAGTTTACTTTTCTCAATCTTCTCCAGCTGAAGATGGAGTTTGACAGCTTTAAATCCTTTGCTGCCTGTGAAACATTACCCAGCTGTGCTACTTCACTGCTATTTGATTATACGTGTGTTTGTGTGGATTAAATGTGATTGGGGTTGCAGATTACATATGTCTAACCAAAATGAAACGCTATCCACATGAAAGCTTATACCCGTCGGGCTATGAAAAGTGTTCGTCGCACCATCTGTTGAGACAGCAATTTCACAACTAATCTCAGTTTATGTCTCCGTGTCGGTTGAGGAGCTGCAAGTCTGTCTGTGTACTGATGTGTGTGTTCTTGTTTGTTTACTTCTCCCCAGGAGGGGCCCCGCAGACAGCAGTCGCGCCAGGCACCATGAGGCAGCGAGCTTGGCCAGTGCGAGCGGAGAAATCACCCTTCGTCACTTTCAGCCAAGCTGGACAGCGGAAGAAATGTACACAGCAGCAGCAGCAGAAGAAGCAGTGCGTGGTACAGCGGAGACTGGTTAACGCACACATTTGAGAGAGGACGGTGAAGAGCAAATGGGGAAGGCAGAAAGAGACTTAAGAGACGGGAGTCAGTAACTGAGATTGCGTCATTCTAAATGGCAAAGTGTGCCGGGCCACACTCCGAGGCAGTGATGTCCTTGTTAACACATTGTCCTCCGTCAGAGGCTCCTTGTTAGAAGTCACAAGTCAGCCCCCCGCCCCATCCCACCCCCCAAACCCCTGACCCCTGTGAGGCCACAGAGCTGAGGGGCAGAGAAGACAAAAAGACAGAGGACGAGAGAGAGACAGAGCGGAAAAAAGAGACTGTGACAGGCCCCCATGCAGGCGCGTAAGAAGTATGTTCTGCTGGGCTTGTGTGCGTGCTGCTGGCTGGTCCTCTTTTACTGGGGCGGAGGAGTCCAGCTGCGTCTGCTCCGGCTGCTGACACGCCAGCGGGGTGAGGTGGTGCGCCCCTGGCCCAACTGGACCGACCGGGCCTTCTTGCCCCGCTATGCCCACCTGGACGAGCTCCAGACGGACCCGGGGACGGCCGAGTCGCCCCGCCAGCGCCGCCAGGCATGGTCGGCCATTTACAAAGACAGCCGCTGCCGCATGGAGACCTGTTTCGACTTCTCGCGGTGTCGCCGTAGAGGAAGGGAAGGCTTCAGGGTGTATATATATCCATCGGAGAAAAACGACAGAGTATCGGAAAGCTACAGGAAGATCCTGACATCTATAGCGGAGTCCCGGTACTACACTTCAGACCCCCGTGAAGCATGTCTGTTTGTGCTCGGGATAGACACTTTAGATCGGGACCAGCTATCAGGACAGTTTGTGCCCAACGTGGACGAACGCATCCGTGGTTACCCTTTATGGAATGACGGGCGTAACCACCTGATATTCAACCTGTACTCGGGCACCTGGCCGAACTACACAGAGGACCTGGGCTTCAACATTGGTCAGGCCATCTTAGCCAAAGCCAGCCTCAACACGGAACACTTCAGGCCGGGCTTCGACGTCTCCATCCCGCTCTTCTCGAAGGAGCACCCCCAGAAGGGCGGAGAGCGAGGCTGGCTGGTGAGGAACACCATCCCGCCCCGAAGGAAGTACCTGCTGATGTTCAAGGGGAAGCGCTATCTCACAGGCATCGGCTCGGACACGAGAAACGCTCTCCATCACATCCACAACGGGAAGGACATTGTGTCGTTGACCACGTGCCGCCACGGGAAGGACTGGGAGAAGCACAAAGACGCCCGCTGTGACCATGACAACCTGGAATACGAGAGGTAAGACGGGGCCCGTGGGGAGGGCAGTAACGATGTTGATGTTAAAATGAGAAGCGAGGGGTGAGTCAGCGCGGCACTGTATGAGGATTTATAGAAAACAGTGTCGAGTGTTTTTTTTGTTTTTTTTATAAGGAAATACACAGTGGTGATGTACTGTATGCCTTCTTATTTGAACTTTACATGCTGTTTTATTGGGCCTTTAGATATCACTGTTTTTCTACAAGCTGTGTCAGTGGTAGCTTTTGTGTCCCGCTGGTTATTTTTGTCTCTCTTTTATGACTCCACAGTTTTTCACTGTTTGAGTTTATGATGTCTCACGGATCAAAGATTGTAGTCACAGACTCGTGTCTCTGGAAATTCACAAGTGTGAACACTATTTACAGCAATCCTTTCATTCTTATATCAGTACTATTAAAAAAAATTCACCTAAATATTGGTTGTTATGTGCTCAGCTGCCTTAACTGACCTTGAGCTCCTACATTATTTAGAGTGCGAATGAATCTTACATCTTACAATGTTAGAGCACGACGGAGGAACAAATTAGAGGATTCAAGAAAGCTGTTAAAAACACATTTGCTCCGTGTTTGTGTGTTTACTACTGTAAGACAAAGAGAAACCCTCGCTGCAGCTAATGAATTACAACAGAAACAAGAGTGTGTAATGAACCAAAGCAAAGGTCACCACAAAGAATGGCTTCGTGAAATCTCTAAGAGAAGAAGCCGCTGTTGGGTTTAATTTTTTTTTTTTTTTCATTAGACTGCACATGTTTATAAAGGTTTTGTTGCTTTTGCTGTTGTTGTTGTTGAGGGGAGACTTCTTTCCATTTCCACTTCAGTCAGTCCAAAGGTGTGGAGTGGATAAAAGACATTGAGAAATGAGATTACAACAACATCTGCGACGTACGACCTTTGCCGGGGGTTTGAAAACAGGTTGTGCAAAGGCACACGGATACCAGATAATATACTGTATATAATGTGTCCACTTCAGCCTTGTGTGCTGTATGCGGCTTTCCAGTGGGTGGTTTTCAAGTATGAGCGCCATTGTTGAGTTAATGATGAAAAAGCTTTAGGAAACACACACACATCGGTCTAATACATGTTGCAGTAGCAGCTTCGTAAACAAGTCTCTTCCTCTCAGTGCTTTTGTGCCTCTAACTCGGACATTAAATTGTCACATTGCCTCGATTATTTTGTATTTATCTGCCAACT
Source organism: Embiotoca jacksoni (assembly GCF_022577435.1). Taxonomy (NCBI): domain Eukaryota; kingdom Metazoa; phylum Chordata; class Actinopteri; family Embiotocidae; genus Embiotoca; species Embiotoca jacksoni. The sequence goes on along the minus strand of NW_027185425.1, from coordinate 3,505,493 downwards.
GTTGTCTGAGAACTGATCAAGTTGAAGATGGGTGAGAGAAACTGAGGTGGGAAAAGTAAAGTGCCTTAAGTTTAGGCACAAAATTGACGTGGTTAGTTTTGGAGAAAAGTTGGTTTGTTTGGGTTTGAAGAAGTGATTTTACGTAAGTAACATTACATGCATCCCGTATGTTATATGTTACCCAAGTTAAATAGGTTTCACTTAATGACATTACTGATAAGAAATCCATGTTGATGTTTGCTTTCTCTTGGACTTGAATAATGTTCTCCCAAGTGAAAGTCATGTTTGTTTTTCGTCCAACCGACCCCAATGTCCTCCTTACTTGGACTTCATCTCCGTGTCCTTCGTCACATGACGTCCTTCACTTGACCTTAAGGCAAAATGTGACACTGACGCGGTATCTTCTAGTGGACTGACAGGTGTACGACACGCTTTGACGTGATACCAGACTGACTAAAATACTGCGTTCCACAAGTTCAAGTCATGGGTTCAAAACTATGAAAATACATTGAATGACATGTTTGCATCAATAAAAGAAGATTTATGTCACATTTTCTTGACCGAAATTGAACATCCTCCAAACCTAACGCCGCTCACATGTGTTCACTGCAACTACAAACTATTACATCGTGGTGATTACAGAGTGGATCTACTAAAGGTGGACTTGGGTTAGGTTACATTGGCACTGCCACTTTTTAATTAGTTTGTGTAACCAACAGTAGCAAGCCTCCAGGGTTTGATGCAAACATCCACTGCAAACTTTATGACTTTAATTAATACGAAGCCAGAAAGAATTAAACCATTTTACCTCAACCGTTATTGAATATCATAAGTTCAGTAACGCAAGCTTATGTTTATTGACTACTTATTCATTTAAATGTCATTATTTTCTTCTATTACTCTCGCTGTTGATGTGAGCCGTTCAGTCTTCTCCGTTTCACTTCCTACTTGTTTAACTTACGCTTTGCAATAAAAGTCTGCGACGCTGAAGTGCTGACAGAGCTGCTCATTATAAAGTTTGTGGCTGTCCATACGCAGACAGACGCAGAGAGCAGGGTAGTCTGATGGTGCAGAACATTCGTAGACAGAAGATGATGGATTTTGGCGAAAGAGAGAATAATGAAAGAATGAGAATAAGAAGTTCGGTCTCCGACTCGTTCTGTCAACCGATGGCTTCGTTGCAGCTAACGGGATGAGACTGCAAAGCAAAGTTTGCTGGGAAGCAACACACATGTCACATTATGACAATGAATACACAAATATATGTTTATATGAAGCATTTGGGAGTTTTGAGGATTTTAATCCCTTTTCTGATTCATACTTCAACAGTTTAACTACAGGTACAGTACAGTGTTGGGCTCGGAAGTTTGCTGGTGGTTCTGATCCAAGCACACTCCTAGCTGCGGACTATAACTATCTACGTTTAGGCTGGAGCTGCTTCACACCGTATGAATGAGCTCATTTATTCCACACAACCCACTACTCAGGCTCCCGGGGTGGGCAGGAGGTGTGTGGGACAGGGGAGGAGGGGAGGGAGGATATAGCTGGGGGAGGTGGAGGCGGTCCCGTGTGGTATTTTGCGGTAGATTTGGATACGGCAACGGCTCTTAAGGGTGTAAGGGCATGAATAGGAGAGGCAGTGCGAGAGAGACAGCTGCTGTTTGTAAGGAAAACACAAAAAAGCTGGATGATTTTTTTTTTTTTTTTCCTCCCAGTCTTTCCCCCCTTTTGTACGAAGTCTCTTTCTGTGGAAATGAGAGGCTTTTAGCCTTCGAAGAGAGGTGTGAAGGAGAGATGTGTGTGTGTGTGTGGGGGGGGGGGGGAGGTGCTGGATCACCTCTCTTGTTGCATCCTTTGAGTCTGTCTTTGGGTGAAGGAGAAGGGGGATTTCTGAGAGGAGAATATGAGAACCGTGGAGGTCGTGGAATCAAAATGACTGAAATTAAAAAGCCGAGGAAAATAAACAAGCCGCATGAGGGAGGTTAAAGCCATGTGGGGACTTATCCTCTGTCTGCTGTTTATACGAAGTCAAATCTCCCTCCGTCACCTGTCTAGCAGCTAAAATCACGCCCTGCCATGTTCCGTGTCACGGAGCAAGCATGTGTCTTTGTTTGCGACTGTCACCGCAATACAGTTTGCATGAGCTTGTGTTTGTGAATGAGATTGTCGCTCAGACTCTTAGCAGGTGGCATCAGGTTAATGAGCGCCTGCATCTGGTCCAACGGCAGATTAGCCTGGAGGGACCCGCACAGCCAATGATCGGAGCAACCAAAGGAGAAAGGGCAAAAGGACATGGATGAGGGAGGGGGGGGGGGGGAGGGAGGACGTAGGTAAAGGGGGAGTCGGGCAAAGAGATCAATAAAGTGTCATGATGTAACCGGTCCACCCAAATGAGAACCTGAATGTACCATCCTCCTTCTAAAACCAATGAGGAAATGAATAGAAATGTGAACAGATTCCATTCGGATTGGACATTAGCTTGCAAATTGTTTTAACAGTGAACTTTGAGGTTGTTGTTTTTTTTTTAAATTTAAGAAATGCTAACATGGCTAGAAATTCAAAGAATATGTGAGCAATTACAGTCATAAATTAATCCCTGACCACCATCATTCACAGAGACTGCAATGTGTAACGGCGGTTTCATGCACATAACTTCAGAACAAGAGAAATAGTTGTAGCTGTGAAACGGTAAAAACAACCTGCAGCATGACATTCAAATTTGTGAATGAAATGTTGTGTCATTTACAAATGGCAATTATTTTTTTAATATCAATTAACCTGTCGATTTGTTTTCTGGATTAATCTGTTAGCTGACTAGCGGTCAATCACTGTTTTCCAAAGCCCAAAGTACCACCAAAAATGTCTTGTTTTACATTCCACAACCAAAAGATATTTCGTTTTATTATCATGGAGGACTAAAGAAACCACAATATATCACTTTAAAGAAGCCAGAATAAATTAAATATCTAAATTCACATTATAAATTATAATAAATGGTGAAATAACAGAGACTGGGAGGACAAAAAAATAAAAACTGTGACACTCAAAGTTCCCCCACTGTGGGTGACATTTAAGTAACGCATACACAGAGTGTGTACTTCAATATACAAATCAGAAAGCTATATTTGTACTTGTGCATACATCACTTCACTTTGTTGTTTGTGTTATTTGACTTCTGATATAGTCTGTGCACTTAAGTACCTTTTTAATATTGGTAGAATCATCTTTTCATCTTTTTGATGATTACACAGAGAAATTTGAAAACGGATTTATGCCAACATAATTCTGTAATGACGGACCCACTAGTGGGACACTGTTTATTTTTCTATACCTATTCAAATCTCGCATATCTTGCCTATACACTCAAAAACCTGAATTTCTCTTGTTTTTTGTTTTCAATATGCATCTACAGGCTGTGATTTTAATTCTAAACATAATCTCGCAAACTCTCAATTTTATCACCCCTCGTTTATTTCAGCGAATCTACTTCCCAAAATTCCATATTTTTGCACCAGCTCTAGTGGACCGATAGTTTCGGTTGTGTTTTCACTGATTTTAAGACATCCAACTTTTTTGTTTTTCTTCCTTCTACCGAATTCAGTGGAGGTGAAACTAATTTTAAACTTTAAAAGATTACATTAGAAATCCCCTCCAGTATCTCTTTCTAGAAAATGTCCTTCAGTATAAGTAACTCGCTGCTGTGTATCCTCAGTTTTCTCTAATATAAACATCTACTCTCTAAATATGAATAGTGTGCTGCTTGTGTTCCCCACTCAGATGTGTGCAGGTTTGGACCGCTTCACGATGTCGGCCCGATTGGAGTTCTAAAGACACAAAGCTGTTCTCCATTTATTCATACTCTCCTAAAATGTTGACGTTATATATGTTTTTGTTGGACGGCTGAATCGTGGCACGATTCACATTTCTGGTTTTATGAAACAATGATACTCTGATGTCTCCATTGTCGTTAGTCCTTTTATAAAAACAGATTCAATTGAACAACCTCTGTCCCCGGCGTTTCTATTAACTCAATTTTACTCTTTTAAAGTACAGAACGATTTGTAAATGGTGTCCAAAAATCCCATTAAAATCTGCCATAGGGAATAAAAATCTCGATAGGAACAGAGGGTGCCTGGAAATATTTTTTTTTGGGGGTCCACTGAAATGGTGCGTGACTTTTAGCATGTGCGTGTATGTGTCTCCATGGATGATGGGATGGAAGACGGAATGGAGCAGAAAAGAGAGAAGTTGGAGATAGGACACGGCGGTACCCAAGGCGCAGAAGTAGCAAGACAGCAGGGAAGAAAAAGAAGAATGTCATGTGATACAGATTACACTAAAAATGGGGAGAGGACTTAGGGATACCGCAGGCGAGTTAAGGGAAAAAGTGAGAACGTGAAAGGGCAGAAGGGAGGCTGATAAAGCGGAAGAGAAAGACGGAGGGAATTGGAAAGAGCGGGGATACTTGAAGCAAGGGAGAAGCAGCGCTGCAGCCTAATGGCCTAGTTTCCCCTCACTTTAGAGTATTCTGTGAGAAAGGGAAGGGAAACGTGCATTGTACAGTGAATGTAAATGAGCAGGAGTGTGAAAAACAGAGAGGGGAGGGAGATGGAGAGGGAGATGTCACGCGTACAAAAGGTTCCACGGAAAAACACAAAGTTCTCTGGTTCCGTTTGGATGAAGTGGTGTTTGTGAAGTAGAAGTGGTGATGGATAGGGATGGGAGGACGACACTGAGGTGATAGAAGGATTGCCCAATGGCAAAATGCTGTACGTGTCTGTTCATCTTAAATGACCCCAGTGCATGCAGGGGGCTTCATTTGGAGACCGATGGGTCATTATTCATGACCCTCCTCGAAGGAAGTCGGGGTTGTTGGAGGCAAAAGAGTGACCAATGAGACTTTAAAAACCTGGGTTTGGAGTTCAGCATGAATGCAGCATACTAATCAGGGAAAACAGAACTGAAGCACTGCAAGGGAGAACAGTTTGAGAGTATATTTTGCAAAGCAAGAAGGAAGTACTTTCATGCATGTGTAATCTGGACACTCTATATGCAATTTTTTGTGTTGTCATGCGCATGTAAATGCAGTATAATAATTCCTGCAGTATGAAGGATTTCAGTGTGGCGTGTGAAAAGTGAATCGGCGTTGGAAAGGGAAGCAGTGTCGGTGTTGGCTGCTGGCAGAGGAAAAAAAGAGGCGGCGTAGTTACGATTTCCCATACATGCAGAATCTAAATTAATATGCGGGTGCGTGTGCACGCACAGTTAATGTATGTGTGTGCCTGGATCTGCAAACGCTACGCGAGAGTGTGCGATTTGAGATTTTGGGCAAAAACCAAATAAGAAATGCCGCGGCCCACTGTAATTAGGGCTTGTGAAATTGTACCTCTGAAGAGTGTGTGTGTGTGTGTGGTTTGTGTGGGCCATCTCTGCTGCCTCTGTTTAGAATACTTGGAAAATGAGAGGCAGCCTTGTGATTCTCTGGCAGTCGTACACTTCATCCTCCGTTCTTGCCCTCCGCTCCAGTTCACGTCGTTCTAATCCCACACATCAGTCCTCTTCTCCTCGCTGTGCTTTTGTCAAGTCTGATCACACGTAATTATGAAGTCAGACGGTGCTTCTCAGTTCAGCAGAGGTTGTACCCGGGGCTTTAGATTAACCTGCAGGATCTTATTGGTTTTAATCTTCCTTCGAGCCGTTACAATCGGTAGTTTTTGCAGTAACGAAGGATCAAATGGCTTTGAAATGCGACCGCGGTCGCTCGCAGTGACCAGGCCGCAGATAATTACCGCCTAACTGTGCAGCTCCCCTCAGATTTACAGAGATTTAAAGAGTCTTTCAGCGCATTGTTTTGGTTTAGCGGCCTACTGTTGTGATTCACCCTCATAAGCTTTCTCGGGTACTTGCTCCACACTAAACGGCAATCAGACAAAGTTAATAGTGTGCATAATTAACGTAATGGTGCATTTAGCAGTGGAACGGACCATTTTTATTGGAGTCGGTTGAGACCAAAGTGGAGCTAAAAGAAAAGTGACTGCCGGAGCTTGGAGCAGCTCATTCCTGCCCCGAGAAAGAAAGTAGTGGTTTAAAGGGAGGAAAAAGAACGTCTTTTACATCCGTTTTGTCCTGTTATATCTGTATCTCACTGGGGAATAAAATAAATAACAAACTTGCCATTGTTCTTTTAGACAATCTACTAGGTTACCAGGTGACTAGTCCTTTTAAACAAAGCTAGGGCTCGAAGTGGGCAACGTACTCACGGGTACACGGTACAATCACTTCTGTACACTTGAGTGTTTGGTTTACTTTTTCAGGCGCACCGCACTCTCTATCAGGTTATCTGGGCAATTCACAATGGTCTCAAATAAACTGCATTATCCGGGGGGGGCACGACATAATGCTCACCTGTTCCTGTTCTAGCTGCCGGCTTTCCTTTGTTGGTGGCTAATCTAAGAAACGCTACATTAAACTTTAGAATAATGTTGGCTGGTTCCAAATGCACTGCTAGAGCTTGTTGATATAACGTTAGCATCAGCAAAACCACAATACAGTTTAACTCCAGAACACACTGCAAGTATGTCAACATCCTACTCAATAGGAATGACAGTGTTGTTTGTCCTCCCAAGAATGTCAAGTGCTTGCTAAATTCTTGTAACCGTCAACTATTCAATCAGATAATTCAACCTACAACTGTCGGCTGTTAATGGAATTAATGCGAGAAAACAGCTGAAGTCACCATTGGTCGGCCAAAATCCAGCAACTTCCTGTATCCATTTCAAATTAAAAGCCCTCTCGCATTTTAGACTCGGTTCAGCCATATGTGACCTAGTCTTTTTAAACTAATAGTTTTAATGGTTGTCCACTAAATCAAAGACTTGTTGTTTACATCTGCAATATCTACGATATTTTATTCACTGAAGAAATTCAGAATGTAACATTACAAAGGTTTGCTCATACCAGCCGATACACACGGCAACATGTAAATAAGTACGGGCACTTTTTTTTCCACTTCAATCCATTTCAACAAAGCACTCATTATGTCCTGAGCGGGTTATATATGGGCACAGTGGGTCATGGAATGCAACTGCAATATTTCATAATCTGCATTAATGATAATAAGGTTCAATTGGAGTGTAAATTTCCATCAGTGTCATGATCCAGGCCATAGTTTCAAGTTTATTTCTGCAAAATGTCTTTAAATACAGTGCTATCTGACTTCCAGGAATTCTTGTGGACAGACAGTACTTGGGCCAAAACACAATTTGTTAGGTCTTGGGTCTGACCCTCATGAAATTCCAGTGTTGAGATGATTATTGTTAGTTTTAGCCATAACTGTGAGAGAGGGAGGCACTTGATCTCAAATCCAAATGGCGCGTTTGCAAGGTCACAAAATCCCTTCAGCTTCCCTTCATCTGAGGGGAATGATGTCGATGGCTGCAATGTTAACTTGGAAGAAGTCTCATTGTTGGCAGAGGTTTGCCTTCTCTAAAAGTCTTTTCCTGCAGCCCTCCAGACCGCTCATCTGAAAGGCAAAAAAACCCCCACAGCTTTCATTCCATCGTCTTGAAAAGAAAATGAAATATTGTACTCTTGGTTAAACATAGGTCAGTCACAATCTGCTTGTCGTTTCTCATTAAATGTTCACGCCTTCATTGTTCTCACTGTTTTGAAAACTTGAGACTTCCATTTTCCGAATGCCATTATTTCAATTTGACTCTCTCATAAGTCTGACTCTTCAATTTTTCAAAATAGGTTATAATTCATCTGTCTTGTCTGAGTGCACTCAATGTGACAAGAGCTTGTTGTTTACAAGGCACACGGGCAAAAACCAGCGACAGGGAGCCACAGCGCTACATGAGTCAGCCGAGGACTCGGGAGCTTTGCGCTGTGCGCGCGCGCGCACACACACACACACACACACACACACACACACACACACACACACACACACACACACACACACACACACACACACTGTTTTTCATATGCAAACAAGGTCAGATAAAAAGCAACCACTCAAAAGAGTAGACGAATGTGCCCCACCCAGGCTTTACTGGACATTTGGGAGGTTTTAATTTTAATCCCTGCATTAAAAACAACAGCCAATCTAATTGCGGGGATGGACAGAGTGTCATTGGTGCAGATATACATGTACAAAAGGGATTTTTCAGCTTTCTGTAATGATTCTCTGTCTCTAATTCACACTTACTTTTGCATGTATTTTCTGCACAAATCCCAAAATCTCCTCCTCCTACAGTTGACTTATAGCCTCCTACCATCTTTCTGTGCTCCAGTATACTCAATTTATGAACAGAGCCTGCTTTTGCATGAGGGCAAACTTTTTTGACAGCACAGCTGTGTCTGTGGTGTTACGCACAGTTGTCTCGCACGCCATTGTGTTGGTTACATGCACATGAATGTACATATGCATGATCACAAACACAGACGAACTGTCCCCTCTTTGCGCTCACTTGCTAATCTGTGCATTCCAGCTTTGACACCATGTTCTCCATCCCCCTGCGGATTTTACCCCCCCCACCCACACACACACACACACACACACACTCAATTCTCCCCGCTCCGCCCTTCGTGCATGTTTTGATGAGCCGGACAGCATCCGGAAGGTTAGGAGAGGAAACGTCTTACACTATTTGAGCTTCAGCGTGTCAGACGAGGTTTTGTCTAATCCACACTAAGAAGTGATAAATCCGGACTCCTGACCACTGGCTGCACTTCAGCATGTTGCCCTCTTTAAAGAAGCAGCGCAGCTAATTACCTGCACTTTTAATTCAATCCCCTATATCCGGTGGTTATGGATTGATTTGTTAAACGGTTTATTATTTCAATCATTTCCATTGGCTTCAAGTCATTAATAAGTACTATTAGTTTTCCTTTTTTTTTGTTTCAAATCTCTGTGACTGACTGCGAATAATGTGCACAAAAAAACCATGACATAACCTGTTGAGATGCTGAAAGACAAATTTTGTTATTGTTGGACAGAACAAGGCTGACTGTTTTTCCCCTGTTTCTATTCTTTGTTCGAAGTTAACCTGCTGCAGCCTCAATTTACCAAATAGATAAAAGAGCAAGTATCGTTCCCAAAATGTAGTTGCAATTTCTTTAAATGTACACTTTTTTTTTTAACAATATGGCAACTGCCTTTTCTCTCATTAACTGTCTATAGCTAATATATAAAGCATTAATAAATTATTTATTTACCATAAGTGTAGCCACAAACTATAAGCCCTTTAGACGGGACTGCATTTTAGAAAATTTCGCCTAAAGAATCAAACGGAATCGCAGCTGCAGAATTAATGCTGCCTCTTCTAAAATTGGGCATCCCCTTTATGTCTAATTTTGAAATAAAACATACGACTTGTCAGTAGAGGCGTCCTTTTTATTGTAAAAATCCTAAAGTCTAGTAATTTTGTCATATTGTGCAGCTAACACGGTCCAGCTGCTTCGAAGGAGATCACTTTACCTGTAATATCCTCTGTCTGTCAGCTGACCTCGCTGTGCTCACTTATTACAGACACATGTGAAAACAGTGATGATTTAAAAAATACATCTGCTTTCCACTGATCGTCTCTGGGACTTTGGAAACAGTAGTAGCTTAGAGGTCACACAGATATCCACCAGGACTTGTGAGAAATCCTGGCAGGATTTATCTCAATTCATTTCAAAAGGATTTCAAGATGTTTAATCCAGGTTGGATAAGTGGGGCTGCGCAGTTACAGTAGAGACTCTGTTTCTCACTGATAATGTGAGAGATTTGGCTCAAAGTTATGACTGAATGTTTGAATATTATCATTTTTCAGCAGAAATAGTTTGGAGTGGAAGGTTAACCAAAGCTGTATTTAATAACATTTGGCTTTGGGGAACTGATGGGAGCTCGGAGATTGAAGCATTCGACTCTCTGGAAATCATATCTGAATTATTTGCACAATTTATGATGGGGAGGAGGGGGGAACTTTTTAACAGACATAGGACTTTTGTGTTCTGACTAAAACTTTGCCGGTTTAAATCTAATTTGTGACATTATGAGGGAGCAAATCGTGAAGAGATGTCAACAGCCTGACCCAAGCCTGATGGGTTTGACATATTCGGCACATTGTCTCAGGCATATTGTGGGTCAGGATGTGGTTCAAGGAGAACTTGGAGAAAATGGGTAAAAAGAAAAAAAAAAAGCATTGCTAGATGTCAGTATGTCCGAGTCTGGACGTTCTGTTCCTTCCAGATTTATCTGGTCCGTGAAGATTTGGAGAACCTTTTTGTGAACTTGCTTGTTGTTATAGTGTTTTTGTGATTTATTGCGTCAGTTTTGATGGTGGATTGTTGCGTTTGATGTACAAATATTGGCTGTGCGCTGGTTTTGGCCTTGAAAATGTTGTAAGCTGTCAAGCTCTGACAACGAGTACAGCACGCAGCTTGTTCTCCATCAGCTCCTCATCTCTCAATTAGCCGAGCTCATGCTTTGTTTACGCTTCAAAACTCCAGTATCTGCCTTGTGGGTGGCTCCGGTCTGTCAGGTGCCTATCAGGTTTCTCAAAAGGAGACCGTTTGGCCCCGGGGCTCCTTCCCTAGTGTGGATGTCCTCTTAATGGGTGCCCATTCAGCGCCCTAATCGGGCCCTTTATCAACCCCGGCTAACACCACAGCGATCATAGCAGGAAAAGCCTCCAGCGACTGTGCTCTGCTTTTGTCCGGGCCAACTGGAGCGTAAAAGCTTTGACAATGACAATGCAGTCGGAGAGAGAGCGAGAGAGAGAGACATGGAGGGAGACATTTCTCATTCCTTATGCAGTCAAGGAGCTGATCCTCGCCTCAGTGGCCTGTTTTTCACTTGTTTACTGTTTCCTTATAGCATCAATTTGACCTGTGACCCCACCAGCACATGTGAGAGTCTGTGGTTTTATAATCACTGGGAGGAGGAAGGTTCGTGATTAGCGATATCGTTCAGTCTTTCTTTCCTGAGGTATGTGAGATTGTGTGATTTATAAAGGAAGAAAAGATGTTGAATTTAGGGGAAGGTATGTTTTGTTTTTTTAAGGCTAGTTAACATTTTGAAATATGCTTTAAAAAAACATTCAACCTCACTAGAAAAGAAAGATAAGTAGAAAGTGTCGGGGTTTAGAAGTTCAAATTTTTAATGAGCAAAGAATCCAGCAGGCAAATCATTACTTACAGACACACAGTACTCAGACCAGTTTTGCTGCAATTAGGCCGTCCCAAACACATTCTGAAGACTTTTCCAAGCACTTCCTCACAGGACTCCTAAATTGTCTGTGATATCTGTTGTAAAATTAGGCCAAAAAATATTGTGTAGCGCAAGTTTGCAATGAGATGAGAAAGCTTTTTAATAACGGCTTCTCTCTTTTTTTCCCCCCCTTCTTTGATGTAGAATTGAGGGCTCTGATTGGCTGGTCTAGAGATGAATGACTGATACACAGTGATAATCCCAACCACTGGAGGGTTCAAAGGACTCTCTAATATATGTTGCACCATCAGCATTAAAATGATCTATGCATCGTTTTTTTTTTTTTTTTTTTAATAACACAGTGAGGTATTGGGGTTAAACTGGGATTTGGAAAAGGAAGCGTCCAAACAACCTCTTGTATGTTTTATGCAAACTATTTCATAACATTCATACCATGTAATTGCTTAATTATTTCAAATAAACCAATAACCAATTTCAAAAATAAATGTTTGTATTTTCATATTCGCGTAGAGGATGTAATACTGAAGAGCTTTTGGCCCTTATTGTAGCCCAGGGGTCTCCAACCCTTTTTTCCTGAGAGCTACTTCGACAAAATGAGAGTAACATTTATTCACATAGCTGAGCTCCAACAAACCAACTAAATAAGCTTCTTTTTTGTGAACAAATTAACAATTAACAAATTGATAGTCAACACACCCTATGTAGGAATAGAATAGTCTCTAGGTCTGAAAAGTGAGGCCAGTGCAGTATTGCCTTGAAGTGCAATACATCTGCAGGCCATTAGGGTCTGGCTCCAATAAAAAAAATTGTCTCTAATAGGAAAAAATAACATCTGCTTCTCTCGTTGAACACAAGCTCAATTATTTTTTTTTGTCAAGTCATTATAGTGTAATTTGTTCAATTGGGGGGGAGCCTGGTTTAATTGGTACGCCTGGGGTGCCGCAGTGTTTCCACAAACCAAACGGGTGACTTCACTGTGGGATATACATGCTTTGTTAATCAAATATGTATTTTATGCTGACTTTGTCACACCTTATTTTTCAGGAGTTATTTGATCAAAATACCAAAGGCACAGTTCAAAATTATTACGATGATCAGCGCAAATTTGACTCCATGTTCGCACACACCATTAGTGTGAACAAGGGAGCAGTACTGCAGCTCCAGCAGGTGGGCAAAACACAATCAAATATAGTAATGGATAAATTATCTGCTTTGATTTCACCGACTCTGATCCTTTAAAATATGCCTGGATAGATACCAGTACCGACTAGCATGATGAGTCTAGAATGTCTCTAATTTCTATAAGAAATAGCTGTGTTTAAGTATCTGAGTATAACTCGTAGTCGTTTCGTTATTAGTGTCTCGGCCACATTTATCGTAAAACCATTGGAAAACTTAAACTTAAATTAGTTTAACTTCCCTGTGCTGCATTCAACATTGCGTGTGGGCAGTGCAGACAATACAACATGCTGTACAACCTCTTCCGGAAAAAAAATTACCAAAAAATACAGCTCTCTCAGAAGCAGTAAAAGTGTTGCTGTCTACTTGCTGTTGCTTCTCGGCACAAGATGTGCTCTTACATTACCACTTCTGTTCTTTGGAAACGTTCGTGGGTGGCGCTGTTTGTCTGACCTGTACAGCCCGTCTCACAAAAATCACCAGACGAAGTCGAGTCATTTTCTTCCATGAAGTGACATGCTACTGTTTGAGTGCTTCAGATCCATGTGTACTTCTTCAGAATGGGAGTATCAGATCATGTACAGCCTGTCTTCTGTTTTCCCACTTACACTTGAGCAAATAGTTCAGTTCCAGTTGGCCGTCCTTTTAGGTGTTTGAACGGGCATTAGAGGTAGATAACGGAGTGTTCAGAGACTTTACTGGATCACGACTTGCCTTTCATGCCGTTATCTGAAGAGTCCTTGCTCTATTGTACTTCATATTCTCACAGTGTTAAAGGCGTACGCTGGGTACTTTTTAAATTAATAAGTAGCAGCTCGTAAAGGGCATCTGGTGGAGCAGGCTGTGCATAAGTGGAATACACGGTCTTTCTCATAATTTCTTGACTTGTGCAATGTGAAAGAGGCTTTGAAACTAGACCTGCTGTACTCCTGGTGTCGTGCTGTTCAACCGACACCTCTTTGCCTAACAGAGAAAGAGTGCCTAAACCGGACTAAATTATCAAAATATTTAGGCTATTCTTTTTTCTTTTAGTTTTGTAAAATGGCAGGGAAATCAAGGGTCTCCAACCTTTTTCCCCTCTGAGAGCACCTTGATCTACCAAGTAGATTGCAATCTACTGCTTAGAGACTCCGGGGTTAGACGTATATGCAATGCAATGCACTCTTCGCTAGTTAGATGTGTATGAACGTGTGTGTTTATGCGTGTTACGGTCGGCAAGCCCAGCAGCAAACAATACAGTAGGTATATGCCCCAAATAAGGGATTATATTCTGCTACCTATCAGATGAAGAATGCATAGACAATCATGAATTACTCACGAGTCCTGGTGTTGAACTCTTATTTAATGATAACCACGGTGCAACCGCTCTGAAGCTCTTGCCTGTCTTCCTCCTCATCACCTTTGATGAATGAGAAACTAGGGGGGGGGGGGGGGGGGGGAGAGAGAGAGAGAGAGAGCAAGAGAGAGACAAAACTTACCCTCAGTTGCTCCAGAAACGTCTTGAGCGCTGTCGTCTCTCAGAAACTGCACCATCGACACAAACTCTACGAGCCACAGTTGCACTTCAGAGTCTGTGATGTATGGCCGGCTGCACTTCTTGTCAGATGGCCTACTACACTGAACACTCACCTACAGCACGCTACAAAACAGCTTTTCTCCAAATGGCACCGCAACGAATATACACACACTGTGTCAGGCCTGCGTGCCGCTTGAAAAATGGGCTTTGTGTTGCCGCCGCCTTCTCAACCTAAAAGTTTCTTCTCCAGATTAAAACCTCGCCACACTGAGCTCCTTCACACTACAGCAAGCCCTGACTCATTCCAATCTGCCGGTCATTTCAGTCCTCATTTCCTTTACATTATACACACCATTAAGCATATTAAGTTCAAAGACAGCCAATGCACTGTCCCATGCTCTTAATGATAAAGCCATCTGTGCGCATCTTCACTCCTCAGCAAGTCAAGGCAGGTTAGGAGGAAAAAAACCCTGCATGTTCACATGAAGGGGTGGGTCTAAAACTTAATACAATTTTGAAGAACTAACTCGTGGTAAATTATAATTGGGCCGGGCCTGCTGAACACAAAGTATAGCAAAGGTTGAAAAGAAAGTCAATAATTTTACACATTTTGAAAAAATGTATAAAATATCAGAATACTGATAGTTATACTAGGAAAGTCAAGGATTTACCATGTCACGACAATCTAACCTGGTTATGTCCAGTGTACGAGTGGTGAAGATGCAGACCAAATTGTTGCGGTGTCCAGGCTTCAACACGCGCATTTACTTAGTGCCAGTATCAAATGAAGGCTAAATGCCAAAAATGTCATCCTCTGAGTGACGCGGCGTTTCTTTCACGGTAATCCATCGAATAATTCATGACAAATTTCCAACAATACCACAAGTGTCAACCTGCTGCTCTCACCGGAAATAAAAGTCAGGAAATCATCACGGTGTGTAAGATGCATCATCTGGGGACCATGAATGTTGATACCAAAATCTATCCAATTAATTTTTTCCGTATTTTATTATGTAAAGGAAAAGTTTGACTTGATGTTGGTGTGTGATTACAGTGTTTGCCCGAGGCGGACAGCCTTGGGAGGGCGGCAAGGGTAGACTTTTAGTGGGGAAAAAAAAAATGCATGAGCGACTCTCTTACTGAGCTGAAATGAAACGGTGGTGCGCAGGAATTCGGCAAATAAGTAACAGTTAACTGCAGTTCTGTGAGTACATTCGTATTTTGTTTCTTAGAGGCGTTCCAAGACCAAAATGTATATTCTTACATATTCGGTCTCCTCCTTTGCCTACCTTATACTCTCCACCACATTTCTTGAGGTCATTCATTTATAGCCCGGTGTATTTATTTACAGCTGGGATATGTTTATGCCATTACTACTATTAGCCTGCTGTTGGCATCTACTATAATGACCTCCAACAGTCCTGCAGTGGCAGTCAGTGTCCCTCCCAACCTTTCACCCAATGCCAACCAGTAGATTACGCTTGTGCATGCCCCTCATGTGCCCTTACACATTATTCCCCTCTTTCCTGTCTTTGCTGCTGCTCTTTCTTTCACTTGATCGTTCTCTCGACACGAGAAGCACGCAGTCACCCACGCCCCTGCTCGTATTTCTGTCCGTGTGCCCGGCCGGCGGTGCCCGGCTCACCTAGCCCTGCTTCTGTGATTCCAGCTGTCCCCTGGTTATCACTCTCTGTCTCTCTGTCCGATGGCTGCCAGCAACCAGGGCGCTCTCTCTCTTTCTCCGTGCAGTGACCTTCCCTCTCTTGTTAGAGGGTGAGTCTTCACGCACTTCCTTCTGTTTCTTTTCTTTTTTTTTTTTTTTTTTTGTCTTGCTTTCAACTCTCCGTTTCCTTCCGGGAAAAGGATTTTACCACTTTTGCAACTTTTATTTCCAGAATATATTTTGCTGCTCTGCTATCTGTCATCCCGCTGTTCCCCCCCCAGCTGTCTTGCTATTCTGCCCATAAGTATGTAATGTGATCAGGTTCAGTGTGTGAGAACCGACTTGGTTATATTCACCTCAAAAAGTAGACCGTGCCTGTGTCCTCTGCTCTTTTTCTCTTTCCTTTCATATAATTTATATTTATACAAATCCTCGCCTGAGCTTTAATCAGAATCAGAGGATCATTAAAGGATTCATGCTGTGGACACCATAAATGTCTGTGCAAACCAAGCGGCAACCGACAGTGACGTAACCCGCTGGTTTGTGAACGGCCGTTATGAGGCCTCGAGTTTTGATTTTGGCCGTCGCTATCTTGCTAGTTCGGAGCGGTTTGGAGCAGGACGAGACCATATATGGAAGAGCAGTGGATCGGACTTGACTGATTGGAAACCCGACGACATTACATCCCGCCTACCAATAGCAGAAACATGACTGCATTACAGGCCTGTCAATCAAACAGACACGCCCCCCAAAACACAGCTTTTTGAGTCCTATTTTCAAATTAATGACAGGATTATTTTTAGATGGACTGCCAAAAAACTAATAAAAAAGACACCGTAAGAACATATGGAAAAAAATGTATTCACTCCATGAGAGAAGTTGAATGGGAGTCAAACTAGTCGTTAGAGTCAACCCTTAGTGGCACTCGGTGGTATTGCAGTTCATGGCACTTCTTTATTGGCCTAATTTTACAGACCTGGAAGCTACTTCTACTTTTATATACAGTCAATGGCCCAAACCTTTATGGCAATCTATGCAAACATAGCCGAGATATTTCAGTGCGAACCAGAGCGTTGGGAGTGTCCAAACAAACAAAAGTCCCACATACCGATTTCACCATCCCAACAAAGACTTTCAGACAATTATGATGCACAATAGTTGTTGCATCGAGACTGGTTTGTACATCCCTAGTGCATTACACTCCCTTTAACCACACCCACCCTGCCTCTGCCCTCTTACTATGCACATGCAAGCACTTACACGCACTCTGTCACACTCCATCATGGCCTCTAATAGGTTCTGGGCTGATGGAGTTGCCGGGCCTGCTCAGCAGACAGTGGTGGAGGGAATCTATATTCAGTCTCTACACTTCTTCCTCCCTCCTCTGGAGCCTGATGAACTTGAGGGAATCTATGGAGCCAATAAATGCCCCGTGATCTAAGAGCACCCTCCCTGGAATGTAATCCATACCCCAGAGGGCATGGACCTTTTTTTTATTCGGAGGCGGACTGTCTACGTGTGGTCATTTATTTTATTTGTGCGTCCGTGGAGACCAAGGTCCAGTGGTTTGGTGGTTCAGGTCATGTGTGCAGGCATTTGTAGTCTTATGTGTCTGTGTGTGTGTAATGTCACAAGGAGCCACTAAGTGAAGTCAGAGAGAGAAAAAGAGAGAATGGATTAGGCAATGCGCCTCTGTTTTCTCAGTATTGCGGCTGTCAGTTTTCTAGGAGGCGACTGCAGCAAATGAGCCAGAAGGCGTAACGACGTTAGTGTCCCATAAAACGCAACCTCCCATAAGAGAACCCTCACTGTCACACTGCCTCATAGCTCAGTGCAATGATGATTAAACATGTGGGGCTTTATTGACCCCTGTAGAAAAACTCTCTTGACTCAAAGGTCAGGATGAGCGGGACAGGTGTCCAAACTCAGTGATGCATCAGCACAAGGACAGTAGTGCCCCCCCTGGACAGTAGTGCCCCCCTGGACTTCTTGGCATTCGTTTTTTTTTTTTTTTTGCTTCATAACATAGTGATCTATTAGATTTTAATTCCTCTAAAGCGTCATTAAATAAGCAATGTAACTTCTACTTTGGGACAATTTTATACCTTCTACGCCGGCTCGGCACGTACCATCAGTAGAGATGCAGCTTTATTGCCAGAATTACACTGTAGTTGCTGATTTTGCTTTTCCTTTTAGTATCTGTGAAATATTTTGCATGCGCAGCACGTCATCCCAGACAGCTTTTACCTCTGGGTGGTGTTTGTTGTGTTTAACGTGGAAAGGTTAGACTTGGTTTGAAAAGTAAGGAGAACCACATATTTAGTTTTTTAATAAAGTATATCTATCTATCTATTTGCTTTTTTGCTGAGAATGACATAAGGAGATCAGGACTTACCGTCTTGGAGTGGTTTCAATTTGGTCATCTTAATCGCGGTTATATTTGGTTCAGTTGATCTTTGCATTAACCGAACTAGAACTTGCAGGGAGTCCTTTCACAGCTTGTTGTGTCGGTTAATAAAGCAACTTATCAAAACACGAATTTAACACCTACAATATATAGATGATCGACAAAAAGGAAGTGACAGCATTTAGTGTGGTAGTGATGTTGTTGGACCATCATAAGGCTTCAGGCGGGCATCAGCACATGTTGGCATCGATTCTACGAAGTCTCTTGAACTCTTTTTGGAAGAACGGCAGTCTTCAAAATGATCCACCCCTCATACCCGGTGAGCGAGGGCAGCTTTTTCTTGGAGATCATCTCTTCTTGACATCTTGATCTTTAAATCAATGCCAACTGGACTTGCTTATTTGGATTCAGCAGCACAACTTTGAGAGCACCTGCAGCTGTCATGTTTCTCCACTCATTTATTCAGGGTTTTGCTTAATTTGTCACTTTCTGACAGGTCGTGAGGTTGTATAATAACCCTTTTATGAGGTATTGTTTCTTGGTTAAGTTGAATTTTCCCTCGATGACTTTGATGTGAATGGCAGTGCGCAGAGAGTGTAATGTCATTTGCACATTGAAACTCAAACCCCGGTGAAATGAAATTATGAAAATAGAAGCTATAACGAAACCAAATTAAAACCACGCGTAGTGCATTATCTAGTCTGGGCAATTTTAGTGTCTGTGCTTGTCGACAAAGTGCTTTTTATTTTAAAACGATGAAAAGATAAACTTGAATGCTTGTTTAAACTATTCTGGCTGTGTGCAGATAAACCGAGAGGACTGAACAGGAGATAAGAATGATTGGCACAAACATGAAGATGGATTTCTTCAATGAGGTCTAAATCATTATGGCTCTTGTGCATCTCAAAATGTTATGCCAGACATCTATTAAACTGCAGGTTAGTACGATGACATGCCAAAAAAGCAGCAGTGATATCCGAGAGGCTGTCAGACAGGAAATGTTTGGATTTCATTGTTTTTCAGGCCGTGATTGTAGAAAGTAACACTTGACTTTGTGTGCATGCGGTCTGTTCAATGTGGATGTGCATTAGTGCCATTAGCCTTTGGCAACCTCTTAATTCATTGAGCCTATAATCAGGCTTTCATTCGTACTGAAATGTTTTTCTCTCATTGATTATCGGCTGGAAACCTGCCATCCTGGATCTGATCTCGCTATTTGATTGGGGATAACACTTTAACAAAGAGAAAAGGGGAGAGAAAGCAAACCTAAGGCAGATACCGTTTTTTTAGTTTGTTAACGCATCTCCCTGTGTGTCTGTTCCACCAGCCCTCCCTCTTTCCACCCCCCCCTTCTGTCTTACGGTAATACTCCATTGATCTATGCTGGGAAGAGATATTGCTCATTCACTGAACCCGGTTCAGCCTATGCCTCGGCCGGTGGGTGACTGCAGCTCTAACCAGCATCCCAACCGGACATGTTTAACCCACCAGCCTTCCGGTGCTGCAGGGTGGCTGCCGGCTAATGACGAGGCAGACTCGTCTCTGCGGCAAGTGCTGCTAATGATGACGGCGGCAGAGTACGAGAGCCAAGTGAACTGAGTTGGTAAAAGCGATGATTTGATGAGCAGCACTCTCGTGTGTGTGTGTGTGTGTGTGTGTGGAAGTTGTAGAGAAAACCTCTGCAGCAGTTTAACTCTCTGAAAAGATAAACTACAGACAAATTTAATTTAACGTCAACTCCAAAATTCAGCTTTATTCCCTGCTCATCCTCCGGCGCTTTCATCCAAGGATTCATATAAGTGTATAAATATAAAATGAGGTCTGGGTTCAATCATGAAGCTGCTCATTATGTCATAGGTAGCGCTTGATTAGAATCCTTCAGCTGCAACAAAGCTGTGACTGATGCAGAAAATAGAGAGTGGAGGCTGTTATTGCCAGCTTAATTTGACACCAAGAAATGTCAAGCGAATTGAAAAACGGGCAGCTATCCTAAAACTAGAGGGGATAGGAACGGTGACAGCAAAATAATATATTGTATAGATAAAAGAAGGGATATAACAAATGTCCAGGGGAGAAACGCCTTCATTTTGAAGCCAAATATTAGTTTTCTGTTTTGTATGTACGCGTAGCTTCCTGCGGTGGGTTCTCTTTATCTCTCGCACACAAACACAATCACACACGCAGGCCTGAGGTCACAACGCTACCTCGTCCTCTCAGATGTCTACTGTCCCTTGTTCCCTCCCTGCGACAAAAGAGTGCTCCTTTCTCCCCTCATTCATCATCTGACTCCCAGGTGGGGGGGGGCAACCTCCGAAGCACAGCGGCTACAATTAAACTAAACCCATTAGAATTGCGCCTGTGGTAACGCTGCCAAGGGCTGAGAGTTAAAAAAGAAGAAAGGCACTCGCACCTGAAAGTTGGTTTTCAGCCCCTGATGGAGACGGACGCATTTTTCTTTTTGAAAAATCCCAAAATAAAGGACATTATTGTGTAGACCTTTAAAGCCTTGGGCGCAGTCTGCTCGGCTTGTATAGATATTTACTTTGAAGACAAATGAAATTGTGCACACAGTGTACCAGAGTTCAAATGAGCCAAAAGGAAATGCTTTCTTTTCTGCCAGTATTATTAAGTGTAAGGCACAAAGTCTGTCTGGTGTGCATAAGTGTCAGAAATCATGGCCTGTAAATGCAGATAAAATACGTAGTGAATCATCACCATCAAATAATCACCACAGGAAAAACAACAACAACATATTAGTTAAACAATTGGAGAACGTTTTTGGAAACATGCTTTTTTTTTTTTTTGCCAGGAATAAATGAATGGAGCTAATCTATTATGTAGCTAACCTGTCAGCTGAAAACGTTGGTGACCAAATGGACAAAAAAAAGTCAAATGAGGAATAATAAAAAAAAAAGGTTAGCGTAGAGAATGGGCTATCCTGAATAAGTTCAGCACAAGACTGTAAACAAGGGGAAACGGTGAGCTGGGGCTAGAAAAACAAATCTACCTTTTAGTGTCTCTAAAGCTCATTAATTAACAAGCTATACCTTTTTTTTTTATCGAATATCTCTCTATAGGAAGAACCATGCTAGCCGTTTTCACTTTCACTTTCTGTCTTCATGCTCAGCTAACTGGTCGCTGGAGATAGTTTCACATTTATGATGTGGCATAACTCGCAGCGACTACTCCCGACAGCAAAACTTTGGAGTAACAACAAAGTATGAGAATAATTTGGTCATTTTTGAGTGGACCAAAGGGAAATTAGAAATTAATTTCATCTTCATGACCGGTTCAGGGTGAAACTCGCCAATGCTTTTGATGTGATTTCCATGTTTGATGTTACTGAGGAGTTATTTACATGTCTTTGAAAAGCACAAAGTTCTCTTTGATGGAACTATCAAAGGGAAAAGCTGTTGTGTTTATGTGAAGTGGTCGGCGTGTGTTTGGACCTTGTCTTTCTACCCCCCCCCCTCGCCCCCCCATCCCGTGTGTGTGTGTGTGTCCCCGTGTGGCCCGGTGGCAAGGTCAGAGAATGGTGTTAATGGTCCTACTGGGGCGTGACATTTTCAAAATGCGCCATGGAAATCTCTTTTCCTCTTTGTCTGCCTTTTTTTTTTTCATGCAGCGTTCGCAAGTCTCGCAGACTCTTATCTTCCTCTCGTCTCACCCACTTTTTTTTTTTTTTTTTTGCATCCTTCAGCACCTGAAATTTTAAATTTACAAAGCTTTAAATATGCACATATGCAGCTAAATGTCAATCACCGTTTTGTTTTCATTGCATGTTCCTTATCTAGCCTCCCCAGATGTGCGAGAGGGATGAGAAACTGGGGAGATGCGACGTTTTTGTGCTGCTCTTGGCTTCAGTTGAGTTTCTTCCACTGAGCTCTCCCCAGAGGCCGAGGTAGTTCTCCTTTTGTTTTCCAACCAAACGGAACTCTCATTGGCTCGAGGGCTGTTCCCCGCGTGCCAGTCAACTCGTCTGACTTAATTAACCACTAATCTCTCAGCTGTCAGTTTCTGAGGCGGGAGCTGGAGTGACTTCAATCTCTCGCTCTTCTCTGTACTTTTTCCCGGGAGCTTTGGGAGTCCCTGTAGAAAAAGAATTGCTAAACAAAAAAACAAAAAACGGAACCCAGCACGCCCCGCTCAAACCAGATAACATTGACATCAAATACCCGGCATCATCCCGCGTCGACAGGCAGCAGACGTCAGCCGCCCACAGGAAATTGAAAGCTGGGGTTGAGACAGTGACAAGGCACTGTAATTTTTCCGCTAAAGTGTAAAATAAAAACCAAAAAATGCAAGGCAAGTTGCCTGGTGGGAATGGTTGACGGACAGCTCGGGCAGAATGTAATGAGTTTCTCTCTGATGGGATGAGGGAGAGGGAAGAGGAATATTGATGTTAGCAGTTGTGTCTCCGCAGTCTTTAATGGAGTGGTCTCCTAGTCTGTCTTTACCAGCGCCTGTTGGTTGCATCGACTTTTCTGTTCCTCTACTTCATCTTGCGTTCAGCAAATTTACACAAAGTAGGTTTAACCGTTTCTGTTTTTCCAGATTTTCTAGTTATTTAAATACTAATAATAATATTTTTAAGAGCAACCTTCTTTATGTCAGTGGTTAAAACATCCTCATCACATACCCTGTAATTAGATTATAGATATGAGATCATAAGTAATTTCACCGTACCAATGTGTGTCTCATTTTCTGGAGTTTTGGCCGTAATAAAAGTAAATGCTGAAACGAATAAGACCAAAGCTGTAATGACCTCAGCTTTACCAAAATCCCGACCTGTTTTCATTATTTTTTTTATAACTTACTGCAAAATAAAGTGAACTGACATTGAAAATTAGGAATCATTTGGGTGGTACACCACATCTTACTGCTGCTGGTGGAAACAGCTTTCATTTGAGATATAAATTGGGCCTTAAAACCCCCCAAAAAACAACAAGGAGCTAAAAGATGGTAAAATGTTCCAAAGTCTATTCCTGACGTATGTTTTTGCAAATGTATACCTATGCATATGAAAATGTTAAGTTTCAGTTTTAGCCACTGCAGCTACATACTGTATGCAGCTGATTCAGTCGCCTCTACATAAACTACGACAATCTTTCAGGTGATGCCACAGACTGACGATCATCAGCATTGGCTGTGATTTGAGGAGGTGGAGAACATCCCCACCATTTTTTATTTACTGGACAATCGGTAAAAGCATTGGTTTTCCATTTGCCTGCCGCATGAAAGGATTCATTTTATACAATTGCTTCTGTTTTAAAATCCCCCCTTGACTTTTTTTTTGTGGTCCCTTTCGTCACCAACTTTGATCTTTGCATTCGTATCGGCCCTCTCGCTCTGGGCGATTCCCGAGCAATGCACTGAAGCACATTTGCATATTTGTTGGATATGCCCTTTTACGCGTGCTTGTACATTACTTCTACACCTCTGAGCCTACTAGGCAGGTTCAGTGAGGATGTTATGTCCAATGTGTTGCTGTAATTAGATACAGAGATGTTTTGAATGTGCTCTGCGGGGAGCAGAATGAGAACTTTTGTAGTGCGCCAATGCCGCACAATCCTTGGTTTTTAAATACTGGATATCGCTTCCCCCGAGGTTACACTACCGCTCCCATAACACCTGCCTCTACTTCTTTCATGCCCTTTTATTCCTCAGTTTTATCCTTGATATTCTCTCACTCTCACTTGCTTCTACTCCTACCTATTCTTCTTTCAAACCGCCACCGCTCATGAATTTCGCGTTCCTTCTGGATAGTCCGTTCACCGAGATGGCCATTGGCTCATCTGTGGCCCAATTAGGCATAAAACAAACATTTGGACATCTCCCTCCTGAGTTCCTCCCCTGTTGCTCTCTTTGTTTCCTTCCATTTTTCTCCTCACACAAGGACAAGACGGGCGTTTCTCTCGCGCTTCTTATCCGTGTCCTCGGTGACCCCCCGACTGTTTTGAACGCGCGTACGACGAGGAGCGTGGTATAGGAATAAAAAAACAGGCGGTTCAAAGAGATAACAATAAAGAGGTAAAATGAGGGAAAACGTACATAGAGGGAAAGATTTGGGAGGGAAGGAGTAAAGTAGGAGTGAAGGGGAATTAAAAGAGAGACAGATTTATCAGAAGAAACAACATCTCGGGAGCAGATGGCAACTGATGCCTTATAAGGTGCTTTTTTTTCTTCTTCTGTTTTTTCGTTGTCTGGGATGTTTAATACACTGTATAAATACACAAACCACGGCTTTTGTTTTCAGCGAGGTAGCTCTAAAAGTCCTGTGCATGTTTCCAAGCGAGTTTGTGCCTAAACGGTGTATGTTACTATTATTGTAGATCTGTCAGATGCCTGTGAAACGTAAAGGTTAAGAATATTCAATATTCTCCTACTGTCAGCAAATTCCATGAAAGGACTGAAGCCAGCTAAACCAGCCCAAAATCAGCCTCACAAAAGCAAAGATTGTTAGTTTTATTTTTATTTTGTTAAATGGTAATTAACACCCTAAAGCAGGCCACTGTATTTTTGAGCAAACATGACTCAAACAGGAGCAAACAGTGTTTTCCGCTGCAATTTAATCTGGTGCTGGAGTGAGTGTTTGTGGCTGCAGGGCGGTGTATGTGGGATCCAAAGGT
Source organism: Embiotoca jacksoni (assembly GCF_022577435.1). Lineage (NCBI taxonomy): Eukaryota > Metazoa > Chordata > Actinopteri > Embiotocidae > Embiotoca > Embiotoca jacksoni. The sequence continues at coordinate 3,480,881 of NW_027185425.1, read as the reverse complement.
TTATTTGTCACAGAGAAATAATATGTTCACGAACGCATTCGCCTCCTTCATCGTGAGATGGAGGCAGAAATAAACTTCAACCCACTCCTTTCTCTGTCCTGCTCTTTCATGAGGCTACAGACGGATGCAAATGCACTAAAAGGGGGTTTGTGGACCTCACGAAGCCTCTTTGAATCTAAAGCATGGCCGAGTTTAAGGCTGCACTGGGTGTGGAGCAGAGTAAACAGTGGAAGATCGCTCGGTAACACTTCTGAGGAACTGCGCGTGTTCGTGCCCAGATACACACGGCTTGAAAGCGTCGGATAAAGCCGCCACGGTCTCGCTTCACCTCGATCCAAGGATAGACGTCACGCGTTGAAGAGAAAGAGGTGGAGGATGTCGAGGAGATATCGTCACTGAATTGTTTACGCAGCATCTGAGAGCGGTTCGTGAAGTCTGATAACGACTCAACTCTACGTGTTGCTGTAACGCAGACAAGTTTCACAGCAGTGAACTTGAGACTGTGACACCATCTCTGTTCTCTCTGTGTTTGTGTGCGTGTTGGTCTTTCTGTCTGAAGGTATGCTGTTGTATACCTGCTTCTTCTGCGTGCATTTATACACGCGTGTGTTCAGATGTATATAAGCCCGTGTGTGTATTTGTGTGCACAGCAATGCACAAACGCACACGGAGTCTTAACTGCTCTCTACCCCAGAGGTGCAGTGGAGATGATTGTGTCGCAGCAGGAAGACGCTCTCTCTCTCTCTCTCTCTCTCTCTCTCTCTCAGCTCCGTGTCTAATTAACTTTTTTTTGTGTGTGTTTGTGTAGCGCGTGTGTGGGCTCTGCGGCGCATTGTGGCTTTTGCCAATGCTAAAAATGAGAGCGAATTATTCAAAATGAATGTGAAATATTTAAAAGGAGACGGAAATATTGGCGTGGTGTTGCTGCAGAACGTGGGAGGCGGAGGATTCAGCAGAAAAAGCAGGGAGAGGGCCGTGACGAGCGCGTGATCCTCTCGGTTCAGAGGGGGGGGGGGGGGGGGGGAGGATCGCGAGGTTGTTATTTTTGGGGAATGTCTCGAAGTAAAGCTACAGAGTCACCGATGAATCACTTTTTCTTGGCTCTGTGCGCAATGCTTTTAAAGGATACTTCAGGGTTGATGAAACCATTAGTCATATTTTTTTTTTTTTTTTTTATACCAATATTGTCCTGACCAATCCCCCCTTAGTTACTGTCACTATGCTTTAGAAGCTTTCTGTTCTTGCATTTCTTATCACGTTTTGGATCACCTTAAAGTTTGCAGCTTCACAGCAGACATTTTTGACTCGCCACCGTGGGAAAGCACAAGTATAATAATGATTGCTCAGTTCCATTAAGTGTTCCAGGAAGCCGTGACGGTTTACAAGCACGCACAGAATCAGGACCTCCCCGCCGTGATGTCACCTGTTGTTTTAAAAAAAATTAGGTGCTATGGAACTTAAATCTGTGGTAAAAGACTTTAAACTCAAGGTTCACTTACTTTGCTACACTCCCAGAGCTTTCAACAATATCCCACGGCCTTCTTGTTCCCACGTACGATCAAATGTTATCATGTCACCAAAGTCCTTTTAATAATTTTTTTTTTTTTTTTTTTTTTTTTAAAGTTTCCCTCTGCCAGTTCTCAACTAAACTTTGTAGATATACAGACAGAAAAATGTCCCATGTTTTTCTGCATGTAATCTCATGTTTACCACATGTTGCAACATGGCAGAAAATGGGTGGAAAAGTTTTCACATGGGAATCCAGACGGGCTTCACACATTATAACATGAAAATATGTTCCAAAACCACATGGTTCCCGTGGGCAAAATACATGTTTCACATATGCACAATCACATTTTTATGCGGTCACGAGTTTGTGCACACGTGAAGTTCATGGGGTTTTTTTTTTGTGTAAGGGGAACATACTCGCTCAGAATTATAAATACACAATGCGCATTTAAAAAATATATATATTTTTTTTATAGTTAAGTAAGTGCACCTTATTTTTTAGCATATTTTAGAACATTTGCTGACGTCTTATAGCACATGCAGCATAAGTAGAAACACGAGATGGTTTAAGGCAACTCTTAAAAAAAAAAAAAAAAATTCAATTTACTTCTCCAATGCGCTGTATGTTTTGCAGGGATTATGACTGACATTTACACTGTTGACTTTTGTTGTTTTGTGAAAGGGGTTCAGATAATCTAGCAAAACTGTAAATTTGTTTACAACCTTACTTCATCATCTGACAGCTTGTGCTGACATCTGTTCAACAATATGTGCCCCCGCTCCCAGACCTCACCAGTAAACTTTGTGAGCACAATATCAACATACTCAAAAGTAATAACGGCCAAATCTGCAAAAACAGGATTACAATAAATCCGGACGCCGTGTGCAATCTGGTCTTCACGTGTCCCGACGGCGCTAAATGTGATCGTGGGGTCGCAGCTAAACTGTCGGACATCAGGCGAGGACAGATGTTTGAGGGGCAATGGCGATAACGAGAGGGTGGGGTGGTGATGAAGGGGGGGGGCGGGGGGTTAATGTGTTAATTGCTGCTGGTGCGAGTAGGAGGTCTGTCGACTAATGAGATCACGCAGAGTGGGATGATATCCTCAGCGTTAATGACTGAGACGCACGGTGGCTATATATTAAGAACAGCAAGTCAGTGGGGTTCAATCACTCCGTAGGGCCTCCCGTTGTCACTGCTGCGTTTACTCATTAATTAAACGTACATTATGAATTCACAAAGCACCGTGAACCTGCAACACAACACCCACTTTGGGAATGCATGAACATTCTGACACTCGTAAACACGCACACGAGCTAAAACAGAGCCGCAAAAAACGATACGCACAGAAGGACACGTACAATAAACACGATGTATGCTATTTTTTTTTTTTTTTTTTTTTTTTTTTTTTAAAGGAAAACAAAAAGAAAACACCGGACGCATCTTGCATGTATAAACGCACCTCGCGTCACGGTTAAATCCGTGGCCTTCAGTGCCGACTCGCAGCCAAAGAGCTGCACATTGGCATGCTCCACACACCTCCCTGCTTCAAGCGCTGGTAAATCAATAAAAGTGAGATTCAATCACTCTTAACTTTCAGTCGATGTTTAATCTCCGTGTTTTCTGCCGGAGACGTCTGTCCCCGCAACAGCTTGTGCAGCGGGCGTTACACCTCCATGTGCGAAGCTCTACACGGATGTCATTTGGCATCGTTTCAAGAAAACAAACAAACAAAACAACATGCAGTCAGTCTGTTGTTTCTAACAGTAACTTGATCATATAGAAATGATGACAATGTTTCATACTGTAGGTAAACGAGATCAAATGTGGTCTCTATGACTGACTGATATTTTGAAATGATATGATTATTCTCTCCTCCTTAGTGTTAGATAAAAGATTGTTGTATTAGCAACCTAATAATAATAATACTGCTTCTGTCCAAAACGTCCACCTACCAGCACCTGCAAAGCTCGCTAATTAAAATGTTCTCTTATTTATTTAATTCACAAACAAATCCATAAAAAAAAATCCAAGTCTTGGTTTCATGAGGATTGTGCCAGATTCTTTCTTGGCTGCGTGCAGTCGCTGCCAGTCACTTGGAAACTGCCAAGAACTTGTCATTTTTTAACACTTTTAGGTTTTTTTTGTACAGATTAAACAAATGAAGACATGTTTATTTCTGCAGAGGAGAGGAGGTAAATGCTGGTACACGTCATGGACACTGCTGGGCGAAGTCTTTCTTCTTCTTTCCAGTCTTCCATGCCGCCTTACTGCAGGTTGTATCTTTGTATTTGATATTCAGATGTGATCATCTTTATGATAATCTCCTCTCACTCCAGGAAAGAAAAGGAAGTTTCTGAAGAATTTGCATAATTTTTCTCCAGTAAAATATCAACACTTTTATTCCTAAAAACCGTCTACAACTTTGTCCTTACTTAAAGTAACCCCATATTTTGGAAAGTTACCGAGACACTTGTTGTTAAGCTGCTCATCCACTTAGCCACATTATTTCCCAGGTTGAAATGACATTTGGCTCTCCCCCACCTACCCTGTGCTCCTTCAGCACATAATGACATGACTAATGTGCGTGGAGCAGCAGCAGTTTCACATGGAGGCCCAATCAGTCAGATGCAGTCGATGGTGCGTAGGTCAGCTAACCAGAAAAAGAACGGTGGCGTCTTTCCCTCCTCAACTGGTGTGCCGCTCACTTTAGTTTTGTTTTCGTGACAATCAGCTGACGGCACGGCAACAACAGGCCATTAATTACTTGAGGAAGGTTATTTTTTCGAAGTAAATGAGTTGCTTGTATGCCGTTATGGTGATTAGGTCTCCTTGTGAACATGCATTTGTTACAAAAGCTGTCACCGCTGCTGCTGTGGCGGACCGCTGTGAACACTGCAGTCAGAGCGCCCCCACATAAACAAATCCTCATTTAAACCCTGCTGAGAAATCGGCAAGTTATCAGGACGCTTTACAGGAGCTGCATGTATTTAACTGACAGAAACGCACATTTAAAGAAGACCGAGTATGTAAATGAATCGGACACAACCTGGTGGACAGCTGCTGATTATTTATTTGATTCGTGTCTGCGTTTAACGGCCTTTTCTGACGGGAATACAGCTTTCACCAAAGACAAAGCCCACCTTCACATTGAGGAGTTGTCACATTAAAACAAGCATAACATTCATTACAAGGCTGATGGTTCAGAGCCGTAAAATCAGCACTTATCCCTCTAAAATTATCCCAGAATGCTGTAATAGATTTAGAGGAGCAGCTCTCCACTGATCGCATAATCAAGCCTTTCAAAGCAGACCTTTTTTTTTTTTTCTTTTCTTTTTTTTGTTGTATTCTGCAAATTGATGCCGAATTGTCAAAGACCACAGATATAACATAACATGGGTTAATCCCCTTTCAGAATGGATTTTTCTATTCTCTCTCTCTGTAGGAATTATGTAGAGCCGGTGTTGTTGTTTGTTGTTTAGCTTGTTTACCAGCAACCATCCAGCCTGCCAGCCAGCGGTCTCTCAATGGAATGTTCTGGAGAGTTTCTGGAGCGAGGCCAGTTCCTTCACACTGCACCCACTGTCTCCCATCTCGCTGCACTGAGAGCTGCACCGGCTGAGGACGGCATGGCCAATAAGGAAGCCTGAGACCGTGTGCGTGAATGTGTGTGTTTGTCAGTGGGAGCGAGTGGGACCCCTGCAGCGTCTCTGCTCGTTAAATCGTTGCTCTCATCGAAAACCGCCAGTCATGCATGTGTTCACCTGGGGTGAAAGAGGCATTCAGATGCTTAAAAGGTTCCACTGTAAGTATGAACAGCAATGCTACAAGGTCCGCATTGATGTTGCTGCTTCAGTAAAAGTTCGTAGACGAGCTTGATGATCTGCGTTTTACAGAGTTTAATGGTGAGTGTCGGCTCATTGTTCAGCCATCAAGCCTGAAACTCTGCTGTTTCAGTTCACTCTCGCTGCTCTCTTTTTGCCTATTTAAAAACCCACTGAACATTACCTGCCCTGCACCGAACTGCACAAAGACACAGTTAGTGATAAACTTGTAATCATAGTGGAGCTGTCAGCAGCTAAAAAGCCACATATTTCCCTCGGGAACTGGCGGAAACCAAAATCAGAGCGAATGTTCGGACTTTCATCCACCAGGTGACCAGAAATGAGTATATGACTCCAAATGGTTGATATGTTTTCTCTGTAATTGTTAGATGTGCAAATAAGCAACTGTTCAGCAGCAACCTTTCCTTATGAACTTAACAGGAAATGAATAATGACTGTTTTTCTTTTTTAAAAGTCCCCTGTTGAACCTAAGGAGGCGGTGGTTGTTGTAGTTCATTGTCAGTACCTTTTATCTCTGACCCGAGGCCCTCTTAAAGGGATCTTTTGTTTGAGCTGCTCACAGTCAAGGTCAGCACAAAAACCAAACGGTGTGATGGCAGGTCGCGAGTAGTTTCAAGAGGTCACCCAAACATCTTGGGAACCGCTGCTTTGAAAAGTAATCGATCTTCATACACTGGTATCAGTTCAGATTTATCTTTTTCATCTCTTTATATCCACGCCAAAAGAACAGAGAACTTGTCTGTCATACATTATGAGATGAGTGGAGAAACTCAGTTGTTTTTGGCAAAATGTTGTATTCCTGAATGTTTGTTACTGGCTGACCCTGCCTGAGCACTGATGTCCCGTGTGAAGAAAGGCTTTGAGTGCAGGTGAAAACGATTGGTCTGCGGTTTGGGGGCACAAATTGTTTCACTGTCACATGAGAGAATTGCTGTTGTTGGTTGTTTTTTTTTCCCCCCCCAAAGCTGCCTCTTGTGTTGGAATGCCACTGAAAACACCATTTATTTCACCTCATCAAAGTCAGGGAGCTTCCTCGAATACATTCAGCAAGATGGTACAGAAACATATACAAACCTCAACTGTCAGAAAGGTGCAATTACTTTTTAAATTGGAGATCAATGACCACGGAAAACAGAGAAACGCGGATGTGTTTGTCCCTTTAGCTCGAAAAAGGGAAATTAAACAACAACCAGAGGACTTTGCTTTGAAGGCTGCTCCCCTACCAGTGGCATGGGATAGAATTGACCCTTGCTGGAGGCAAGCCTGGGAAAAATAGGGAAGAACAGTCTTTAGTTTGTTAGAGCCTGGTGAGTAAACAAGGAGGTCTCAGTAAGAAGGAGAGTATATTAGTGTTAGGATTGCATTAAAGAAAAAAAAAAAAGTGGCGGAAGATTTTTTTTTTTTTTTTTTTTTTTTTTTTTAATATTTTGCATTTTGAGAATAAAGTGTAAAGGTCAACAATAAAATGTAAACACTGTTTTGAGAATAAAGTCGAAGTGTTGAGAATGCAGTGGAAGAGTTGAAAGTAAAGTTGAAATTTTATACGTCTGCCACTCCTAATTACAGTTTAACTTTAAATCTGCCCACCTTTTTGTTCTTAATGTGGCCCTAATACTCTGTTGTAGAAGTAAGATATACTTCATACGCCGTCGATTCTTTAATGATAAATAGCCGATTAAAAATCAGTGAAATGCCCCTTTTCATAGTCTTTCATTTTAATGTCGTGCTGTCATTTCTTTCATGAACATCTGTGTCATTAACCTTTAAATCAAATTTCATCCAAGTCATCGCAACTTTAATGAAAAGGTAAACCAATACAATAGTCCCGCAATAAGTTTGTATGCAGTACACACATCGGTCCTGGAGATAAGTGGAATAGGAGCCCATGTTGTTGCTAATCTCGGAGGTCCTTGGGTGGAAATGAGAGCATATGACTGTGTTACCACCAGGCTCGGCTCACGTCCCGGGAGCTGACCTTTAGCTATCCTTGAGGAGACGACGAGCTCGAACCAAACTTCAAAGGCAGAATAATTGTGTCGCACGAGGGAGCTGCTACAAGCTGCAACCTCTGCTGTTTCTCGCAGACCGACCAGCGATGCTGATCGGTGAGGAAGGAGTCTGTCACGAAATTACTTTTACATTTCTACTGTTACCACGGTTCACTGTAGTGCAGCTCTGTTCAGGAGAGAAGCTGTTCTCCAGAAAACAAAACAAAAACAAAAAAAAGACATCATGGTGGTTCAGGTGGCAGAAGGCGACCCTAACTGTAAAGTGATGCGAGTCTAAACAACATGTGTATCAAACGCCTCCATGTGGTACGTGTGTTGACAGACGAGGGGCTGTATGTAAATGATACGGGGTAGTGAGAAAGGTATCGCCTCGGCCGCTGGTTCCAGACCTTTTTGGCTTGTGGCCCATTTGATTAAACATCTCGCGTCCGTTATGACTTATTCAGTTAAAAAGTTATTTTCTGGATAATTTCAGATACGAAGAAAATTGGGATAAAAGCAATAATTAAGTGGGGGAAAAAACAAAGAAGAGAGGAACTTATTATGATTAAATATGTATTGTAAGGCTGACTTCAAGTCATCATGCACTCTGAGCTTTGTGGCTGGAACAGTTTTTAACATAGAGGAGACAACATGGCTTTGGAGAGGGAAAAAAAATTGCACATCAGAGAAGAGAGTTGAACATAAAAGAAATGTTTTGACATTCTGGTAAATTTACGTCTTGGTTTTCTTGCTGAGCATTTGATGCAAAGATCAATACCACTCTCAAGTTTGTCCATTAAATTTAACTGTGGTGCCAGGAAGTGATTAGCTTGACTTTTAGCATTAAGACTAGAAACAGCAGGAAATGGCGAGCCCGGCTGGTTTATGCTATAACATAAGCTACCTGTGTCCTGGCTTCAACTTTGAAAACTGTATCGCATTTAACTTTTGTCAACAAAGTGGATCTACATGCTACATATATCGGTGGAATTGATTCTTCTTCATACATTTTATCATCCAATTTAAAAAAAAAAAACAGTTATATACTAATATTAAGGGTGAAGTATAGATCAGAACTGAGTGAGGAAGAGGGAATAAGGTCTTTGATTAGATAGACATGGCAAATTACACCAGTAAAACCACCCACAGGAATGACAATACAGCTCACACACACACACACACACTCACTCATATGGACTGGATAGGGATTCCACAGAAATGCAGACTGCGGACAAATGCCTGACATGCCATAAACGCCTCTGAGAAATTTGTATTCGTGTGTGTGTGTGTGTGTGTGTTGAGAGGCTGGTGATGTGGCCGTGTCATTGCAAAACAAGATAGGTCACAGAGTCAGACTGTGTCTCGATCAATTGGGGTCATATGCTTCCTAGTTCGCTCCATAGTGTGTGTGTGTGTGTGTGTGTGGTGTGTATTTTGTGTATTATGTGTGTGGTCAGGTGCTTTTCAGTGTGTCTATGTAAGCTCATGAGTCTTGTTGTGATCCAGATAAGCTGGCCACTCCGTAAGACTCGGTGCTTGATAGCGTTTGTGCCTGGGAGCAGTAAAACTGTCCACGGCAGCATGAATACCAGTAGACACGTGCACATACCTATCAGTGTTGCCCTGTACCACACACACACAAAACACACACAAAACACACAAATCTAAAATATAACCGGCTCCGTTGACATGACCGCCTGTGTCTGCTATTTATCTGAGCAATCTGTGTTTACGCAGATGTCACACACACACACAGTCTCATAGACTCCACATGTCCGTGCTGATAGCGTATGTACATGTACACACACTTAAACGCATGCACGCACGCACACACACACACACGGGATTTTCATGCTTCTCGCTCCCTGCCCAATAACACCTGAATGTCCAAGAGACAAACCTGAATAAAGATAAACTGTAACCTGTCCAGATTAGCTGCATTGCTGGACTCTATCCTCAGTGGTTCCCAACCTGAGGTCAGGACCCCCACAGGGGGCCACGAGATATATCAAGGGCTGTAAAATATATACCAGTAAAGGAAAGCCGAAAAAAATTTAGTGCCAACAAAATTATATTTATTTGTTCAGACAGCTTCTCTAACCGACACTGTCTAACCCCCCCGCACCCTCCCCCCCCCCCACATATATATATGTATATATATATATATATATATATATATATATATATATATATATATACCACAAGATGCACATGCTCTCCTCCCCTCACACTGAGGCATTCCTTAAAGGTCTCGGCCTCCTTTTATCCCCTGAAGACCACAGGTAATCAACTCCGAGGCTGCTGTCTAGATCTGAAAGCACACGCATGTTAGGAGGCATATAGACACGCATGGACTCACAGTCACGCACACACCAGCTCTTAAATTATTTATTTTTCCTCATTTGTGTTCCGCGTCGCATTGCAACGGTGTCAGATACTGAACATGGTCAGAAGGTCACGCCGAAGAAAGACCCGTCATGTCAGAAGGCAAGAAGATCCGAACACAGACAGTTGAACAGAGCGGGTTGAGTTAAAGGCTTCAAAAAGTAGCATCAGGGAGGCGTCTGATTGGTCCCAGCTTCATTTTCCAGCATCATAGTGACCCCAAAACACACAGCCAGTCATAAAGAAGTATCTTCAGCACAAGAACAAGGATGCTGTGGCCCCCACAGAGCCCTGATCTCAACGTCACCGAGTCAGTTTGGGGTTACACACAGAGACCGAAGTGACTGCGACAGACAAAATCCACAGAAGAGCTTTTGCCAGTTGTCCAATCTGCCGAGAACAACTTGCACATTGAAAAGCTGTGTGCAAGTGTACCAGCAGAACTGGTGCAGTAATTAGTCCTGGCATTATTTTTTTAAAGGCATCCTTTTACTTTTAATACCTAAAACGTTTGCACATACTGTAGTAAACTTTTCGATCTCTTACGTCCCTCCCATATAAGAACAGGTCCTCGTCTAACCTCAGAATCCAGACTGGAAACCAAACAACATTTGAGTGCGACCGATGATGGTCGCTATTGTCCCACAACACAATGCACAAAGAAATGAAGACTTTTCACACGGCTGCAAAAATGCTGAGGAAATTGTTAACGTGAGACATCAGCAAACAAACCAACGAAGGTGAATTGCAAACTTTCAAAAAAATTAATTTAGCTTTCTTTCGGTTGCAAAGTCATAGTTTGACATATTCCAGCTGATGTACTGCATCATGTTGCGTTACTCTTAAAGGGTTTGTGTGTATATTATCTGTATACATTATACAATTAGTATGCAGCTCAGAATTGGGACACGGCAGCGATCTGGAAAATAAATGCAGAGCTCGGGTGGAGAGATGGTGTCTGAGGCTCCAGATGGAGAATGTCATCATGACAGTGGCATTTTATATGAATTGAATTTGTTGTGTTTGTTTCCATGGATTTAAAGCCCATAAGGCTGGCCCTCATTTTTTATTTACTCTATATTTATTTGTTATTATCTTTCTGTTAGAGGGATTCTGTTCATTAAGGTTGCAACAGAGTGGAGCAATATTTAAAAAAAAAAAAAAAGGTATTGTAACCAGACTATGCTTCTGTTCACTCTGATTGTTATCGTAAATTATATTAAAGAGGGTATTTTCTGGCTCCAGTAACTGTTGTGACAGAGAAATAAAAAAAATAAAAAAAATCCCCACAATCAGTACTTATGCACAGGTACACAACAGAAAGTCATTTTCTTGTAAACTGTAACTCTGCAGTTCTGTAAATGCTGAACATGGTACTACTCTTGGCTTTGTGGCCTAAATAAACACCCATGGGACTCTCTTTGGGAAATATTGCTGCTGTCCTCAGAGCATGAAGAATTAATGTTTGAAATACAAACTGCTCGGAGCTGCAAGGCCCGCGCCACGGAGAAAATAATAATCCCCCACGCTAGAGATGAAAAAAAAGAAAACCCATGGTTGCCTCACACTGAGGTTCTTATGTAGATTACTTGAGTATTTTAAGGATTTAATCAGGGGCTGACAATGCTGCGGTGTCTCCTTTTTTTTTTTTTTTTCTTCTGCTCTACAGTAGCGTCTGGCTCACTAATCTGCTAAAATCTCTGCACACACTGCATCACTCACTTACACCACGACATACAGGTGGAGACAAACGTGCGTGAGCTCGCACGCGCACACACAAATATGCAGATGCGCCGACCTCCTCCTCGCCCACACGTAGGCCTGTTCATGTGCGACTCCCCGAGGTGGTGTCAGGACCCTGACTGATGAAAACACAGCAGCGGTGGTGGTGTCAACGCCATAAAACAGAGGCTGCAGTGTAGATGAGCTGCCAGCCGTACCTCCAGTGATGGATTTCACCAGCAGCACATTTGCTGCGGAAAACAGACCATTTAGTCTCCCCGCCGCTCCCCCCCCCCTCCCCACACTCCTGCTCCCTTAATTCTTCCACTTCTACCTTGTTCTCTCACGTCCTCTGTCGCGCACCGTTTTATTTGTCTTATGCATTTTTCTGCCCCTCCTCTTGCAGCGCCGAGACTTTTTCCTCATATCCCCCTGTCCCTGCACTTTTTTTTTTTTTCTTTGGTGCCCTTCAGACATCTTCAAAGTTGAATGGCTCATGTTTATGACCCTTTTACAAAGGAACACATCTGTTCTCTGCCTTTATTCCGCCACTGTCTGCCGCACTGTTGTCGGTCCCCCTCTCGCCTCCGCTCCACTTGTCTGCACACGTCTGCAGCGAACCCGCCTCACTGTCATTTGTCCATTCAATATCCTTCACAGGTGAAAGGGTCACCGCGAGCTCCAATATCCTCTAAAACCCTTCTCTAAAATTGTGTGTGTGTGTCGCGAATAGCTTCCACAGGGTCAGAAAATTGTCGGATTTGGATTTAATTTCAACAGAAATAAGTTTCCATTTTAGCAGCAGAAGGTCATTTTAAGTTTCCACCATCCTGGATAGTTACAGAGTTTGTTGTTTATTTTCTTTCATATCCAAACTTCTTGCCTGCGCTTTAGTCGGGCAGATTGCTTAATAATAACAGTACGCATGGACAGATCGGTGTTGAGCCACGCTTGATCATGAGTTTCTCAATGTTATTGGGTGCAGAACGCAGCTCGATGAAATATGCAAAACCCCCTAAACCGTGTGACTATTAATAGAGGATGAAATATCACAGAGACAGATTATGTTCACACCAGGGAGCCTCGGCAGAGAATGTTCCTCCACGTTCTTAAATAGTCCCACTCAACAATGCATAACAATCTCCCCCAACAAGAGTCTGGGTTAATATCATGCAATTACAGAGCACATGTTTAATTTGGGTGTTTTGCAACTGGAGGATCATAGAGGAAGAATCTAAAAAAAAAAAAAAAAAAAAAGTGAGGCTTTCATTCATGCTAAATCCTTCACATCTGTAGCGAAGTAAAAGCAAAACTTTCTTTAGTGGAAATATTCTCTGCTGTGGTGCAGCTTCATGGCAGTGCAGTTCAAAATGACAATAGCTCACACAATTATTTAAATGCCAAAGGTGCCACTCATCTGACTTTGCAGTTCACCTCGGCTTTATGGCGCATTTTAGAGTCTTTAAGCTTTTATTCATTCCTTAATTCACTTTTTTAATTTATTCGATTGTTTTTGTTTGTCATTTGTGCACAACTTTACTGTTTTGGTTCACTGTCAAAGTTCTCATTGGCATCGTTTTCAGGTGCAGTGTTCAGCTAAACAAAACCCCACCGTACAGGGATGGGTCATGATTTTCGAATAGCGAATATGCGACCATCGTTCTTCCTTATTTCTCCTGTTTTTACCAGCGCCCGGTTATAACGCGTTACTCCCGTCATCCAAGTTTTGAATCATACTTTTGCTTGAAAGGCCCATCCTTACTGGCGTACACTGTCTGCTTGGCACCGAATGGCACACAGGCGAAGGTGGTTACTGTCTGTTGAACATGGCGGAGAATTTAGCAGCTTAATGAGTCCGATATTTTTCTCAGGAGTCGGAAGCGACCAAATATGAAACAAAGGTGATGATTAGAGGAACGAGAGTGAGCCTTAAAACGTGTGAAGTGAAAGAGGGAACACTCCAGCGAGCTGAGGGAATATTTAAATATTGATTAGAGTAGCTAAAAGCTTGTGCGGATTCCAGCATTTATCATTTTAGATGTTCAGTTTGCAGGAGAAAAGTTTCCAAACACGACAAAAAAAAACCAAAAAAACAAAAAACTTCTGTGCTGAACAAAACACCAGCGGCAGACATTCAATCATAAGTTTCGTCAAGCCAGTTGGGAAGAGTCAATCCCACTTATTTGACCGTGAAGGTTTACGATAAATGGGCAGACTTTATGAAAGGAAGCTCTATTTAGAGATGGCTCCATAAAACAGGCAGCCGTCCGCTGTTTTATGCTTCACCATAAAACGTAAGGTCAGCGCCGTTTGAAGTCCAAAATGAGATTCATTCTTTATTTTTGCAGGGTGGCGGTCAATCTCTCGTGGCATAATGTTCATTATGGGGAGAAAATAAGCGGGACGGGTGTTTAACTTCAATCTGGAAACTTTTGTGGTGGAGTTTTTCACGTCGTGTTTGTACAGAGAACATTCAGTGGCACTGCCTTCATGGTAACAGATGAGCTATTAGCAGCTTCGTGAGAGCATGAAAGGAGGGTTTTATCTGTGTGTGTATATATCTATATATATATATCTACCCACTCATGATCCTATAGTCTCTGCAAGCGCAAACTTTCCCTCTTGTTTGACTTCAAAAGGATCCGCTACATAACTGCCATACCTATTGTCGCCCCACCTGTGTATGGGCGTTTCAACCGCTGCTATGAGTACAGCTGCTTGTCTATATGCGGCAGTATTTGTTCAGGGCTAAAATAGCTTTAATGACGGCGTGTTTGACACCGTGTTCTCAAAAGCAGCTCCATTGTCCCTGATGCAACGTCTGTTGTTTGTCTGTTGGGCTTTAAGGCCCGCAGGTGGTCCAGCAAGGACGGCGGTGCAGTTGACGGGACTTGTCTGCCTCTGTGTGTTTGGAAACGGGCGTGCTTTGTTGCTAATAGACGAGCTAGCGAGGTGCCAGTTGGCTCGTCTCATCACGGGCTTTAAAATCTGGCTTTTCTCAGGCGAGCGGGAAGCGAGCAAAAAAAAAACCAAAACAACAAACCATTTGCTGCCTCTTTCCTGTGGTCACGGTGCGCAATTAAAGGCGGAGAGTGACACGCGAACGCGCTGTATCCGCCTCCCGTACGTACACGTGTGCGTGCTCGCAAATGGAGCGTTTCCTGCCATCCGTACGAGTTCCTAACACATTTTATTTTCAGCATGCAGCGGAGGAATCATAAGGGGGTGAAGACTGTCATTGATGTGTAAATTCACTATAAATAATTCCTCTCTCGTCTCACCCAAAAGACGGTCTTGACGCGTGTTTGCAGCTCCTGCTTCCAGCCTCTCTCTTCCCCTGCTTCCTGTATCCATCTCCCCCAACGTCATTACTTATGAAGCAGAGTAATGAAAGACTCCCATTTTCGGTGTTTTCGGAGACCCCTCGGTCATCGTCCTTCCCCTCCCTCCTTCCCCTCCCTCCCTCACTCCGGGATGGGCACACCGGATAAAGTATCCGGCGGTAATGGAAAATGAAAGCAAGGTTGTGGCCTACGCACTCGCGCGGCGTGAAAAACAGGACAAGTGGAAGAGTCCTCGCCTTGCTCGGCTCTATATTTGTAGGCAGAAAACCTGATTTCAGATCAGTCACGCTAGACTTGCAGCAGACACCTACTGCACGCCGGGGGAGGTGGGCAGGCAGCGCTTTCTCAGTTTCTTTCTCTCTGGAAAAGTGAGCACGCTGTGTTGTATTTTCTGTCCTGCCTCTTTGTTCCCGTGTCCTTATTTACCTTTTTCTCCACTGATATTTCGCATCAGAAAAACAAATGTAATGCGCTTTCTCCTCAACGCAAAAAAAATCTTTTCGACTTTTATGTCCAGCACTATTCAATTTATGTTTTATTTTCCTAAAACAAATTGATAAATCTTCCAGTTTGATGCGACTTGTGTCATCTTTATTTTGCCTGTCAGAGATTTCTTTTATTCGGTCCTCTTTTTTCTTTTTTTTTTTTTTTTTTAATACTGCCACTTATCTCTACAAATTCTTGAAACAAATAGATTTTTATTGGAAATAGGCAGGGATAATTCTACGGCAGATTTTTGCTCTCATTTGAGGAAAGTAAAACGTTCAGAGTTTAATGATGGGGGAAAAAAATGACCATAAGCGTGGCTGGATGATCCTTGTAACGAGCCCGGGGGCCAAGGTTAGTTCTTGGGCACAAATTGAAACCAATCAAAGAAAACCATTAAAACAATTAAAGGAATTGTTTGACATTTGGGGACGAATGATTATTTGCTTCTTGTAGAAGCGACCACCTCTTACCTTCGCTGAGCATGAAGACTGAATAAGGGGGAAACGGCAAATGTGGCTCCAAACAAAAGAAGAAAAACAAAATTTGTGTCCCTTTTTATGTGGATGTCGACCCAACGTTGAGGCTAAATGTTGTCAATTGAAGAAATAAATTCCTGATTGATTCCTGCTAGCGGAGCCTGTTGGCAGAGCCTATGCACGCTCCAGCTTCTCACACCCAACCTCCAAATACTTTGGTTCCCTTTGCCAAACCTCTGTGTTTGTAGCACCCACTCAACTAAAACACAATAAGCAGCCAGACGATATTGTCTACAGGAAGCTGGAGACGGTACAGAATGTGTTTGTTTATCATGAAGCGACTGGTAGTGATCATGTGCCGTTACGTCAGCAGCCATTGTAAAGACAGCGTTGCCATGCATCTCTACCCTGATCTACTTACCCGCTCAATGACCCTCTGCCCTTTGGGCCTGCTGCTTTTGGTTGTCTTTTCCAGTTTGTTGTCGATATCCTGAAGGAGGTCTCAGGCACGCTTCTGTCCAAGCGAGGAGTAAAAATGTTTATGCACATAACGCGCACCGGGTTCAGGATGTAAAGCCCGACAGCAAATTCATTGCAGCGCAATGATTCGGTCTCTGTTGGCATTGGAGGGCAGTTTAAATAAAGGCACCACCAGCAGCTGTTTGCTCTCAGCAGCTCAGTTTCAGGATGGTCCCCGCCGGCCATATCCCCGTCAGTCAGCCTGTCTCCGCTGCATGACTTCGGCCGTACACTTTGGCTCGAATAAATACGACTGAATGTCCAAGTCGGACAAAAACACCGTATGATATATCCCCGTCCATAACGTCTTCTGCACTCGTATGTTGGGATGCTTTTTTTTTTTTTTTTTTTTCTTCCGTTTCAAATGTAGTTCGTTGCAGTAAAAGTTAAAGGGTTTGTTTTGTTTTTCAGCGTCATGTACAGCGCCCCCTTGTGACCCAGATGAAGAGATGCGAAATCAAATGAACCTGTTGTTCTTCCTCGCCCCCAATGACGCCACTGTACATGTCGAATGACGGCGCTGGTGCCAGGAGAACAGCAGATTTTGCAACTGCCTCTGAGAGACGAAGAACAATAACGAAAACTGTTGTTATTTTTCTTACATCCTAATTCGAATTGCTAGAAAAATGTTATAAGAAATAGGCAGAGTGGTCCTTTTAATTTCACCAGTTAAACTATTATCTTTTGTCTGTTGAATGCCAAACCAATAACTGCCTCCATGAGACTCAGACATCCAGCAGACACACGATCAACCTTCTTATCAAACTCTCCTCAAGAATACACATCGTGGTTTTCATCAAATGTTGCACTGTTCCTTTTTAAAACTAGAGATATAAGACGCGATGTAGAATAATAATTTAGGTCGGTCTTAGTTGAAGCACTTTATTGAGGCAGTTGCTCTTCACTTCAGTTTGCACAATGCTAATCCAGTCTTTAAAAAAAATAATTAAGAGATATTTTTTTTGCAGCGCTTCGGCTTGAATCACTTCCACAACAGTCTTGGCGCACGTCATCGAACCATTTACCAGCTTGCCAAAACACTTGCAGAGAATCAAAAATCAAGTTGTATTTCATTCTCGTGCTCTACTTTTCTTTTTGATCCTTCACATTCACTCTAATCTTTGCTGTTACACGGGTACACGCAGCTCTCAGTCTTCTGTTTACTTTGCATCATTTCATTTCTCCTTCTTTTCCAAAGTCCTCCGTTCCCCTTGCAGCTGTGTTCAGATCTCCGTTTCCTCCTTCGCCTCCTTCTCGTCATGCAGACGAAAGCAGGCCACTGACTTTATGGTCCTGTTCCTTCCTGTGCTGCTGTGCTTTTAGCCTAATGGACGGACAGCTGTGCTCCCATTTCTATATTTAACTAACAACCCCACATGATGAAGTTTGTCACACCGTCTCTTGAAGCTGACCACTGGGTAAAGGAATACTGCACGAATGTGTGCGCAGCCTGTAGTCGTAAGATCTAAATACCAGAAATTTAAGCTGTCATCTTTTGTGTTTTTTTTTAGGGGCTTTTTGCTTAAAACCTTTTTTTTTTTTTTTTTTTTTTTTCTTTTGCTACTTTTTATTTAATCATTTTAGTTAAGCTTGAAAAAACATGGTTTTATGTAAAAGTAGAGCTACATTAAATATATTTAGTGAAAAAGCACTTTGATAAGCCAAGCTGGAACTACTTAAAGTGCAGTATTTAATGCAGCTTTAATCTGCAATAAAACCACAATTCTGTTATTAAATGGATGCTATATATATATTTTCAGTTTCAGCAGATTGCCCACTTTTCTGGGAGAATAGCAGAAAAGAGTGACATACTGTAGTTCTCCATTCACTGCAACATTTATATTACCCTTGAGTGAGTCTTTTACAGGAAAATAAACCAACGTACATTCTGAATCTCATGATACCTCCACTCTTTCGCCTCTATTTTATGTAATACAGGATTGAGGATATCCTCTTTTACTTGTTTTTTTTTTATATCTACGTGTTTATAACTGTCGGTTTGTCCGTTGTCTGTCTGTCTATATGCGTTTTTTTGGTTTCTTTTTTGCATGTTTCTCTGTGCGAGCTCCGGATTGAGGTATAAGTAACAGCCTTAAGGGATCAGTAGTTGTGAGGTCGTGCCCGTTCAGATTAGAGAGCTTAGTCCTCCCATGTCTGTGTAATTAATGAGAGACGGAGGCAAAGACACAGATAAAGACAAAGAGGAGAGTAAGTTCCTCTGTAGAGTCGCATTTAAAGAGACCTGGACACACAGGAACACGGCAGCGGAGGAGGGAGGGAGTGTGTGTGTAATGACAGGGCGCCCGGTGGTCAGTGTATTTGTGTACATGATGAACGTGTGCGCAGCGCAGCACCGAGTCCAGAACCAACAACAGACGGGGTTGGACTGGATACGTGGTTGCAGAGTTCAGGACCTCTGTAATGTCAACAGGGATAATAAATAGAGGAGGGCAGGAATGCAGCGTTACGAAGCCTTGAGACACAAAAATCCTTGACACACACACACACACACACACACACACACTTGCACTACTTATTTCAAGGTCTTCGTCATAGGAACATGTTTTTCTGCAAAACGCCTTTTCCTTTTTGCAAAATAGGGCAAACATTCATTTTCCAAATGTTTAATCTTGCCAACAGTATGGTAGCATATAACTCATTTTACTAACACACAAATAAATCACGTTGTTATGAATAGAGTTTCTTGGTTTTTATGAGACACTTTTTATTTGTTTAATAAAGAGTACATTACATAAAGTGACATGGCCTTATAACAAAGGAAGTTTCTCATTAAAACAAAATAACCTGGGAAGGCAGGGCAGGTTTATTTCTGTAGCATCATGGGTGCAAGTACATTTGCTATTTGAACAACGTGTACGCTGCAGGGGTAAATGACAACTGTGTCAATCTGAAACTAGTAGAGACATGGATAGTTTTCTGCTGCTGACATTAATGCTGTGAAGGATGTTGATATAATTATTTAAAAAGTTTAAACTCTGACTCGATGCTGGCGTAAATTGAACTGTTAATTAATTAATACCATATCAGAAAGTCAACCAGGAAGGGAGGCTTTCTGCTTGTTCTTTCTCTCAACCAGATCAGGTTATACAATATTTTGAACATGTCTTTAGGGCAGAATGGTCACAGAAGTTGAAAATTGCAATGTCATATTTCAAAGCAGGTTTTAAAATGAAATTATGAACATTCATTATTGTAACAGATGAGTTTAACTGAGATTCTTGTGGAAATAGTGACTCACTAAATGTCACATTGGGAATAATTTCCTGTAAATGCAAAGGGTTACAAAAAAAAAAATCACTCCTTTTTAGCCCGGCTTTCCAGTGCTCAGGCATAATGACTCTTGGTAACTGAGGAAGACAAAGCTGCATGGCAGAAAATCCATTAGTGACTCTGCTGCTAGATAGCGAAGAGACACAGAGGAATGGTGGCTTTTGATATGGCGAGGCCGACTGCACTGGAGGCCTCCGAAATAACTGCCTTGTCTTTTTCTGTAAGAGTCTGGAGAAGGCTGGCAGTCAGCCTGCATGTCAGCGGATGACTAATATCTGAAACACTCCTGTGGCTCTGAGGTGTGTGCGTGCGCGTGTGTGTGTTTGGGTCGGTGAGGGTGAGGAGCAGAGGGGGAGCGGGCGGAGAGATAAAAAGGGAAAGACATTTGGTGATGGCACTGTCACAAAACCAGAATGTCGACAGAAATGCCATTAAAAGTCTCTCTGGAGCCAAAAGTGGAGTTCTTGTAACAGCCGTGATGGCGACCGCTGAGGGTGCAAAGTGTCCAGTGTTTCATGCGCAATTTGTGGACCGTTTTGAGCACCCCCTCCAGGTATCCATGGGACACTGCATGTATCCCATACGTGAGGATGTGATGTCTACAGTACGACGTAGCTGCAAGGTCGGAGATATACTTGCTTTGAACTACGTGGTCGCATGATGGCCGTCTGGTGTATCCTGTGTCCGTTTGGGGTGTCGGTTGTGCACGTCCTCAGAAATGAACGCAACGCGCGTGCATGATGCAATATGCACACGACAAGATGGTGACAGGAAACATGTCAGACTTGAGGCTTCAAACCAGCAGTTCACAAACCAACGGGTGACGTCACGATGGGTGCCAATTGGCGGAGTCCAAAATCAGAACTAAAGCGGGTGCGAGTATTTAATCTAATTTCACCAAATACATGTTGCTGCTGGATGTCCAAATAATGTCAATGTTGTCTTTTACTGCTTTCAAATTAATTCAGGGTTAAATATCTATGTTTTTCACCCTATGTTCCAAAGAGAGTAATTCTTCTGTAATTATAAAATTGGTAAATGTGCAACAAAATGTCAAAGTATTTTTTAAAAAGCTAGCTTTTAATCAAATCAAACATATTGACCTTTCTGTTGCCATAGTCAACACTTCGAATATCAGTACGCGTTTACAGCAGAATCAGTCGTCAGAAATAACACAGACAACTGATTACAAAGGAATGTTTTTTTTTTTTTTAATTTTAGGAGTAGCTCTATTGCTGTGTATGTTGCCAATGAGAGACATAATCAGTTCCCATGTAAGCCTCACTCCCAACAGCGGGCAGAAGACATCCAGTGGGATGGATAGGGTTCCCAGTTTGATTTCAATTACACTGCGGACAGTTGCATTGAGACTCTCGCTGTAGTTACTTGTGTTACTTCTTTTCACTTTGAGTCTTTGCTGGCAGAACAGCTCCATGTTTCTTTGTGAATATCAGTTCCATTTGACAGATGAGGCGCTCGAAGATGCGACAAACCGCTCGATATTTCTGAACGTCATGTCAACTTTTAACTCGTTGCGAGTGTTGTGGGTTTCTGGAATTGACTGTCACAGCAGTGTTGCAGGTGCGGTTTATTTTTCAAGTGAGAAAATGGGGATAAAGCGGAGCGATTTGAAGGAGATGGCTTATCTGTCCATCTGCTGTGAATGCAGGCGGTGAGCCTGGGAGGTAGCCGCGTGTCCGTGAAAGACAGTTCCTTTCAAGTAAACGCAACAGATGCAGGATGGGATTTAACATCTGGATACACCGACTCCTATTCTTTTTTTCTCTCGCTGACTTTTCACACACATACACACACACACACACACACACACAGACGCACAGACACAAACAATACATTTCTTTCCTTGACGTGAAGATTACTGGAAAAAAGATAAAGACAGGAGGGATGATGAAGAGACAAAAGTAGAGAAAAAGTGAAAGGATTATGGTTATTTTTGCTTCTGCGAGACATCTTCTGCAGAAAGACGAGCATGAATACCATCCCTTTTCTGGTTTCTCTGTCTCTGTTTAATGTAAGTGGATACTAGAAGACCTCATTCCTCTGCACACTGAAACCTGAACTCTCTATTTAGCCTCCTGCCTTTCGCTCTGGCTCTCTTTTCTATCTGCCTGCGTCTTTTCCTCCTCCTTTTCCATTCACCCTAATCTTAACAATTTGCTGTTCACATTTCTCACTTGTCTCGTTACCTCCATTCAGTTTTGATTATTTGCGCTTTTTATAGTCCAAACACTGCCTTTGTTCCAGTGAAGTACAGCAGTGATATATTCTGCTCCTGTCTGATGGCATGTTTAGTGGAGGTTGCAGCCCAGCGCCTGACCTATTGCCTGCAGACAGAGCTGCAGTTTTTGTGACTTTACTCTCTTCCGACCCTCCCTTTCTCTCCGGTCCCAGAGGCTGCAGCAGCTGGCCACATACATATTTCTGAATGAGTGAGCAGGCCGGCAGCAGAGGTCTGGATATGCTAAAGATGGTTTAAGGACGTCGGGGGATAACATTGGATTATTACGTGAATAAGGGTTTCCAAAGCAGACCATGATGGCAGATTGCTTTCTTTCAACCTGATCTGTTGAATTGACAATTCTTCTGTGACAAGGAAGCAGAAACAAATATTCATGCTGCTATGGTTACAGCCAGAAATGGCTCTCCGTTTATTAATGATTCGTTAAATGAGAAGGTTTTTAAATATACAAATGGAAAAGCTGTCAAATATAATGCTAAAGCTGCAGTAATAATCTTTTGGTTTTCAGTGTTTTTGGGTGCATTTTGCCTTTATTTAGAAGTGGCCGGGGGACAAGTGACAGAAAATGTGGGGGTGGGAAAGAGGGGGAATGATGTGTGACATAGGCCCCCAGCGAGAAGTGAACTAGCTGCATTACAATCACTGTATATATATATGAGCTCTGTAATATTCTTCTCCGTCTGAGCCCAGGAATAGCTCGCCTGATGTTTGACCATTTAATGAACTAAATCCTATCGTTAAATATCCGTACCAGCCCTCATTCATACCGGAGCTGAGAAACAAGTTTCCAGACCGATCATCAACGAGGTGGCAGCAGCAACAGAGAGAAAGCAGTTTACAGAGCTGACGGATGTTAAATGTCAGACTTCCTTTTCTGTCTTTTCTTCTATTCTTTGTCTGAGCGTGCATTGTAAGACCTGAAAGTGAAACAACCATTGTGTTTCAGCACAATTTCAATAATTCACACCGCATCGACGATGGTTCGTTTAGACTTGCAGCTCCGGCCATAATTTCTTGCGTGTCCGCTGACATTACCGAGACAGTCGCCTTCCGTCGTTCACATCCTGTTGTGCTCGATGAGGTGCAGATGCAAGTGAGGAGTATCGACATTGGCCTGTTAACGGCGTGGCAGCTAATCAATAACTTTTTGTCCGCCGCACACACTTGTGCTCGCACGTGCAGACACGCACGGATACGGGGAACGCGCTCGCCCCCTTTCGACACCTGACCTTTACAGGAAGCAGAGTGGAGATCAACTGACCAGAAGCTGCTGTCAGTCAAGGAGCATCCAATCCGTCCATCCCCCCCTCTCCTCCACCATTCCCCCCGCCTCCCTCCATCCCTGACCGCTCTGCTTTCCCTCAGTCAGTAGTCAGAATGTATGCAGTTTTGTTTCTTGTAGAAATAAAATACACATCTTGTTGACAAAATTGAAGGCTGAGAATAAGTGTAACAAGTCGGGGAGGGAAAAGCTGCTGGGTGCACCAAGCAAGAGAAAAGGCGTCAGGAGTTGACAAGGTTGAAAAGAAGCAGATTTGCTTATCAGACAACCGAAGGCGCACACACACACACACACACACACACACACACACACACACACACACACACACACACACAGTCAGCGACTCTGAGTGGTGCCATCTTCGTAAACATAGCTTTGATGATATGGGTACATCACACTGAGCCCAATGCTTTGACTTGGAGGCATTCTCTCGCTCAGTGTGTGTACAGAGAGAGGGAGACTGGCTGGGTGGGTGTTAGAAATTCTGGCCTGTGTCTCTATTTATGTCTCAGCATGACACTGTGGCTATCTCAGACAAAAATACTGAAAAATGATAGCAATATGAAGACATCATAACTAAATCTGTGTGTGTGTGTGTGTATGCCAACGTGTGTGTCTTGACTACACAATCAACTTCTGTTATAGTTCCAGAAAGATTGACTCCATATTGGATGTTTAATATTTAACTATATGTTTTTATCCTGGGAGACTGCAGGATTGAAAAAAGGTGGGAGTAGTGTGTGTGTGTGTGTGTGTGTGTGTGTGTGTGTGTGTGTTGACTGACAGAAGAACACACAACTGCAAACAGAGCAGCGCCGACTTCCAGGGATCGACACACAATCAGAATCTTTCATCAAAAACCACAAACACTGAGCGTGCAATCAAGACCATACAAATGGGATGTAAATGTATTCAGACAACTCCGACTGTCAAAAAGGTTCCGTGTGTAGGATTTAGAGGGATCAATTGGCAGAAATGGAATATAATATTCATGATTATGTTTTCATTAGTGGAACTAATTCATTACCTTTAAAATGAACTCTTCACATCCCCACAAGAGAGCGGGTCCTCTTCCACGGAGGGAAGCCATGTTCTACCACCACGTTTCTACTGTAGCCCAGAAGGGACAAACCAAACACTGGCTCCGGAGAGCGCCTTTTGCAGCCACTATAGATTCTTCAACACACCAGGAAGTGGAGGATGAGGCCATGGGTGTTCACGCGGTTGCAATTTTCAACCTCACCACTAGATGCCACTAAATCCTACACACTGCCGCTTTAAAGGTTTCTTAAACTTCTACACATGCCCCAAAATAACTCCCTTAGTGCTAAAACAAATAATAATGAATGGTTTAACAAATGTATTAAATGCCCAAATACATGCTGGCTCCATCATTCTTAAAGCAGCACAGACAAACTGTAAATGTAACACTGGTATAATCACTTTTTGATGTAGTGACTTGTTCGCAAGCAGTTGCAGATATGGAGCAACATTAGCATTCAGTTGGTGTTCTGTCAATATTCATTCTCGTTTTAGCTCAGTTGGGGGGCCCACCATCTCTTACATAATTTGCTTAAAATTCTGCAGATGAGAGGGGTAAGATTAAACCAAAATATTGAAAATGACGACTGTAAAACCAAATCAGTTCACTGAAAATGCTAAAAAAAAAAAAAGTCCTAAAAGGAAGAGGATAACTGTAGAAACAGTTCATACATTTATGTGGTTCTTTATGAGAAACTCCTTTTGTTTACATGTGGTTAATCAATTGATTGTTAAGATCAAAATATTTATTGTAGCAGCTTTAAATATCAGGATTTGCTGATTTTTATAGTTAGAGATTGAGTAAATTTAGGTTTTAGATTGTTGGTCAAACAAACAAAACAGATTTCAAGATGTCAAGAGCTCTGTGTTTTTCATATTTTCTGTCATTTTATGTGATAAACAACTGATCAAAAGGACATTAGTCACACAGTATACAGTGTATTGCATGCATGATTCTACTTTATATCTACATTAATCTAATGAGATCAAACGTGCACAAACCCCCTTTATTATTCCGTGAGTGCACGTCCGTACATGTACGAGACATATACTGTATGCATGCTCATTAACATGTAGGGAGACTAGTGCGGTACATTCCTTTCACACGCATGATATGAAAAGACACCCATGCAATCAAACACGCATGAATACACTCAGTTATTTAACCCCGTTTGCCTACTAGTCAACCTGCAATCACAGCCCCACACTGACTCAGTTATTCACTCGTACATAGAAATGCTCCATTTTTTTTTGTATTTTTTTTTGTATCTTAGCTGTGTAGGGATGGGTGACATGACGACGTGTACATTTCATACAGAATTTGTATAATCAGACATTTTGCAGCTGCACTGGTGTGCAATTAATGATATTAGTCAGATTGTATGAGGTTGGAATTAATTCATTAATGAGCAGGACTGCTTTATTGGATTTTTACATGAAGTTTCATTAATGTAATGGAAGCCCTTAATTTGTCAATAATTTAATTCACTTGATTAACCTCAACCAGCAATTTCTACTGCATCTGTAAAGTGTTTCTCAATTGATTTTCCAGGCAAATGATTATGCAGCACAACATACAGTATGTATTATGTTTTACCTCCTGTAGCCTTGAGGAGCTTTTTCTCTGTGGCTTATATTTTATTTGGACAAAAGTATCTGCAAATAAAATAATGTAAAAATGTTTCTGCTGAAGAAATTTAGAAAAGAAAACATTTTGATGCTAGGTCTGCAGATTATCGACTAACACAGACACTATTCTTAAAAAAAAAGATACGACAGTCGATATTTTTAAAATATATTTCTTGTACTTTTTCTAAACAATTAAACATTACTCTTTGCTGTATTGATGCAGTGGCAGAAACTTCAGTCAGATTGGTACGCCTAAAAGTAAGTTAGAAAAAAAATGTATATTTGGGCTTGGGCAACAGCACAGGATTATTTTCATTATCAGTTAATCTGCTGAATAGTTTTTATGATTACTCATATGAGGCCCAAATGGCAAACACTGTTACATTTCAGAGGCTGAAAGCCAGAAGCTTTGTGAGATTTTCCTTGAAAACACAAATTAAATCCTAGAAATGGTCGCCGTTTACAGTTTTCTGTTGAATTACTGTTTGGTCAACTGACAAATTGTTTCATCTTTAGTGTGAGGGGACCAACTCTACAGCACATATAGACAGACCTTCGGCATCCTGAAATAATCCAAACTAATCCAGCGTCCATTGAAATCGACGCTGCAACTTTACGCGTTTGCCAGTGGAAGCTGTGTGACGGACACAAACACATGCGTGCTCAAAGGAAAGATGCAGAGATGAAGGACCGTCGGGACGAAAACAGGAGAGCGAGTGAAGGAGAGACATAACAGGCCCGCTCGTTTGTTGCCGGAAACAAAGTGCTTTTAAATGATTTACTCGTTCCCTTCATCTGAGTACATTCCCTCATTAAAGAACAGCAGCCGGCTAGCCAGACTACTGGATTTACAGACAGACCAATTTACACACACACACACACACACACACACACAGACAGACAGACAACAGGCCCCGACACAGAAGTGGGTCAGAATAACCAGCTCGGTCTCACAATGAAACTTGCAAGGGGGCCCCGCTGTTTCACATTAGACATGCAAACACACACATAAACGCATACAGCATGAGCACACACACAACATGAGGAAATATTAATGTACTCTCACACCAACATGCCCCAAACAGGATATTACTTTGAGAGGTAAATATATTTATTTTTGAATGCAAAACAAACTCTCTCTCTCTCTTTATTTTCTTCGCTCAAGCACATGAATATACAGAAGAGTTATCCATCTTCACAGATGAAATCTACAAATCCATTTACTCGTGCATAGCTCAAATGCATGTTTTTACCTAAATCCCAAAGCTTAGAACAAGATTGGGACCCAAAATCCCTCAAATACATTGTATAACTCCCTTAACAGCCGTGACGGTTATTTGCACTGGCAGATTTCCTTTCCAAATGTACATCCCGAGCTGCACGGTGCAGATGCCCATCACACGGCCACGCACATAATAAGTAGGCGTGTATGTACACAGAGCGGCGGCAAAGCTCTTTCAACAGGTGAAGGAATATCGCAGAAGAACCGGCGCTCGCGCCAGACACGGCCGCCTTTCAGCAAACTGATGCCAGCGTCGGGGTGTGTGTGTGTGTGGGGGGTGTGTGGGGTGTGTTTTGACACTGTCATATTGAGTGTACAGCCCGCCCTCAGGCCTCACAGTGACATCCATTCAGATCTTGTTGTCCAGGAATGAGTGTCCCAGTGTTAGCCGGTGCCAACATCAGCAATGGAATCCCAACTTTGTCACCCGGGGAGCCGAGGTGGTGGTCTGCGTCTCGTCAGTCAGGGAGGGTTAAATAAATGACTACGCCCTTTTGAGAAGATTTACGGCGGGCATATTTTACTCTGACGTCCCCTCTGCAAATAAACAAGCAGGGAGCTGGATTCAGGGCTGAGGAGGAGGAGGAAGAGGAGGATGGAGCAGAACCTAAACGGGGGAAGCGGAGAGATGAGATGAGGAGGAGCAGAGCGAGTTCCCTAAAGAGGCGGTTTGTTTCCGCGTCTGTTTACTCCCGCGTGCAGCTCTTCACCGTGAGACCGTTACACCGCACGACCGTTGCTGCTCCACTTAGAGGATGAAGCAGAGCATCGACGCAGAGGTTTCTATTCGGCTTCTTCTGCACAGCGCGAGTATGAAACATGAGTACGAAGCGGTGGACCTCCATTTAGGGTGACGTATGGCAGCAGCTCACCCCAAAATTCCTTACTTGGCAGGAGTTCAGACCATCTTGTCTACAACACAAATCAATAGAGAACACAGATTAGGGCATATTTACTCATGAGCTGGGTGATGGATATATTTTCCAACACACAGTAACTATCTGTACTGGTGCCAACACGTCTGCAGAGGAAAGATTTAGATTTATGACGGCACGTAAGCCGAGCCGTGGTGAGTAAATATCAGAAATGAAAAGCCACAAAAATCCCGGTTTATTTTATGCGTGACAGATGTTAAATATGATATACAGTATTACAGGGAGCGTGTTGTTGTCGCACTAGCAGAATATTTATTAGGTTTGTTTGCTATCACTGGGTTATTACAGTAGATCGGGCTTTCACACTGTGAGCGTCCTTCACAGATCAACATTTAATCATTTCTGCATTTACAAAAAAATATTCAACGTGTTGATATTAATCATTTTAACACCAAGCTATCTCTTGACTTTAATCCACTACCCTTGTTCCTTCTTCACTTACCGTCGAGCAAATAATCAGAGCCATCACAAACGAACTTAACTTTTGGTACTTGTTTTTAATAATACGTACTGTATGGGTCAAAGGTCAACCAATGGGTAATAATGAAGAAATTGTTTCAGCCAATTGCTCATCTCAGGCCCTGGACGCGATGTATCCTGTCTCTGCATACACTGTTTTCCTGCTTTCTCTTCAATCCTGTTCTTCTACTCACTTTTAAAGCTGCAGTTTCCTGCTAAATACTGAAAAAAAAAAAAAAAGAAAAGATGTTGAAATATGAAGATTAATGTATATTTGCTCCTCTCTTTGTTAGGTTTGATTACCAGGAGCTCCTCCACAACTCCACCTTCTGCTTGGTGCCTCGAGGTCGACGCTTGGGCTCCTTCCGCTTCCTAGAGTCACTGCAGGTAAATCTATATTACCCATCAGCAGTACTCATCATGGACATCTCATTAATTGTATCATCACGCTTTACAGCTGGATTCCTCGACATTAAAGGACCACTTATCTAAAGACGAGAACAATTTGGTTTATCGATGGAGAGATTAGCTGTGTTGGTGTTTTTGTCTATGCTCTTTTCAGTTCGAAATCGGTGATGTCATCCACTTGCAGTTCAATTAATTTGTATTTATACAGCGCCAAATCACAACACGGGTTAATTCAGGGCACTTAACGTGGTAAAGTCCTTAAAACAGAACTTTACAATATTATACAAAGGAACTCAAAAGTTTAACAATTCCCACATGAGCAACAACTGGGAGGAAAAACTCTCCTTTAACAGGAAGAACAAACACCTTCATGTATCGATCAGATTTAGCAATACTTGAATCCCCATCTGACAGTTGATGAGCTGTTTGCTTGAACACAGTCCCAATGAAACCGATTAGATGAGGGGTTTTTTATTGTTAAACTCCTATTAGATCTTTTAAAACTGCAACTTTACTTATTCAGTCATGCATAGTTACTATTATCAGTCTAAACTTGACATATTACACCAAGTTTCCAGGTGCTTTTAACACTCTTAACTAACCTATCATCTAGCCTCCAGTGTGTCCAATGTGTTACTGAATTACCAGTTATGAAATAGTACATGTGCTGAGATATATATATATATATATAAAATATCATGTTGTCGTAGTGTGAAAAATACAGTAACAAAACACTGAGAACCAATTCAGAGTTATGTTCTTTGTAAAATCCCCTTTATTGTTCACGCTGCATTTATCCTGTGTATTTCAGGACTCTCCAGTTTCTCTAAGGCCCACATGAACAAACAGCAGAAATCCTTGCACGTTATATGCCAACACAGCAATTATCAAACCATGAACTGCTGCATTTCCCTCTGCATTGTTCGAGTGGACAAATTACACTTTCACAGGAAGCAGCCCTCGCTGAACGAGATCCAGCTCATATACATGTTCCATCAACGAGGAAGTGCACAGGACGCCAAGTGTTTACGTTCCAGAGCTGCTGTTTATGTAGTCTTTTGGTTATTGACACCTTAATGGTCACATCTGCAAGTGTTTTTTTTTTCCCCCCTCAGACCGTTGTGTTGTGTTGAATGCAGATCTCGCCATAAAGGCTTTATTTGCTATTTGCTCGGGCCTTTTAAACTAAAATGGGTCCATTAACACGCTCGCGCACACAAGGCACGAGCACGCGCTTCTACAAACAGTGGAATCGTTCATTTCAGTCCATCAGTGAAACTTTCGAGCACACAAACAACGAAGGAACCGCAGGCAGGGGGGAGCGAGAGAACAGTGTAAACCGGTCGGCCTGCTGCAGTTCTCTCGTCGCCACCCAAGTCGACCGTCTCACACCAGCGCAGGAAGCTGTAGTGGCTGTTTTTAGATTCGCCCAACACTGGCTACAATGTTCCCTGGCCACGCTGCTCTCTCTGTGTGTGTGTGTGTGTGTGTGTGTGTGTGTTCCGGAAGCATCTATAGGAGTGGCAGCCTGCCCCACCGCTGATGACTGCTGAATGGACAAATCCACACACACACACAACCCACTTGGCTTGGCAGCAGGCAGCAGTCATGGTCCCTTTCTCTTCCTGTCTTCTCCTCTTCATCCACTCTTTCTCTCTCTCTCTCTTGTTCTTCTTTCCTCCGTGCCATCGTTCTCCAATTCAAGGCGCTTTTTTTTTTTTTTTTTTTTTTTTTTTTTTAAAGATTTTTCAACTGCGTACTTTTTTTTTTTTTGTTTGTTTTGTTTTGATAATTTGGTGCCAGCCGAACCCACAAAAGAACTGGCAATTACCTCTGTGGTAGGAAACTTACTGCCAGCTTTCCAAGACACACATTTGCACACTCCTCCTCCACATACACATTCGCTCAAAGCCTCCCCTTCTTCATCTCCCAACGCAAACAGACCGAAAAAAAAAAAAACAACGATGCAGCACAGAGACTTTCATGTTACCCTACCTCCGGGCGGAGAGGGGACTCGATACTATTTGAAACTCGCCCCACGCGGCGCCTCATCTCTCGGGGAGAAGACTCGGGCAAGCCACAGGCTGCATTTCGAAATAGGGAGGCCTTGGATTGTCACTCTTCATTTGACCTTGCTGTAACCCGGGGCTAATTCTGACACGCAGACACGCGTACGAGTCCTCCAATGTGCTCGAGTGTCCTTCAGCAGGTTTATTCTCAGACGAAATGCAGGAACGTGGAAGCCCCCGGTGGGCCGGTGAGAGTGTTTGATCTCCACCGTTTCAGCTGCTGATGCTGTTCTCTGGTGGTTTAATTAGGAAAAAGAAAAAAGTGTGGGGGGAAAAAAAAAAATATATAAAAAAATAACACCCAGACCTTTCAACACACCAGACCAAAGTGGGTAGGAAGAGGAAGAGGGGAGCGGCACGGGATGAGAGCGCAGCACCGAGAAATGAAAAGTGGAGTACCAAGAGAGAGAGATGATAGATTCACAGAGAGGTGAAGAGCAAAGGGGGGGAGGAGGGAAGCAAAAAAAAAAAAAAAAAGTAGTGGAACAACATCAAAAAGCTGTCAGTGAATGAGGGGATAAGGCAACATCACAAATCAACTTCAATAAAGCATTATGCCTCGACGCATCAACTGGTTCCGTATTCTCCTCCCATCTTCTCTTCCCTCTCTCTTCAGTCTTCAGTGCACCTCTTTTGCCTGCATAGGTTCTGCAGCGGTTATACCTAATTGGCGCGCAAGGAGTCGACCCTGGCAGCCGCATCAGTGTTTGCATGTCTGTGAATGACGGTCTTAAACAAACCTGCGGGGCTTCCCGGGAAAGCGGAGATAGACGTCATTACTCATTCCATCCATCCTGTAGGGGTCTTACACACACACACACACACACACACACACGCACGCACGCACGCATTTACACAGGAGCATTGATCATATTATCTGCTCAGCTCGGGATATGGCGGTGCCAAGCAGCTGAGGCCGAACTCGTACAGATTGCATTGTATTCATGCAGCTGCAGCATGTCATGTTATGTTGTTTGCTGGCCCGAGGGGAGGCAGCAGCAGCTACGGAGGATGAAACCAGAAGGAACCCGGTGTAACTGCAGCTGATCGTATCCAATACGTGTATTGTATTTTCTGTTTGCCCCGCATTATGTGAATTGGTTGTTATTGTTACCGTCTCTCGTCCAACTCTCTAAATCTGTACATGCCTGTGCAACCAGGCGGCGTGCGTCCCGGTGCTGCTGAGTAACGGCTGGGAGCTGCCGTTCTCCGACGTCATACAGTGGAACCACGCGGTCATTGAGGGAGACGAGAGATTACTACTTCAGGTAAGACACGCGGGCGTCCACGCCGGGGGGAGGGGGGGGGGGGCAATCTTGCACATCTGGCCATCCTGATGAGGGACAGATGTCCCCTCCGGATGTCCTGAGCGGGTGTCCAAGGTCTCGGGCACGCCGGTGGGCTCCCGCTGACCCGTCTTACAAACCCAAGTTCAACAAGTGCGTACGAACAGCAACCGAGCGACAGAAAACAGACTAAAATATATTTGATTTACATAATTAAAGGAAGAAAACAATTAAAGCTGTGATTGGTTTACTGATGACCCCACTGGCTTATAGTAATAATTAGTAAGGTTCATCACATTCATTGGAAAAAGGATAATTCGGCTCTCAAGTGCTCAAGTTGACCACAGTTTAGTTTTTTTTTTTTTTTTTTGGTATTGTGCCATTTATTTGACAGTGACAGTAGAAATACAGCTTGACTCATATATCGCACTTCTCTTAACCTCTGAGATGCTAGATTTCTTGTGCATTTTTTTAATATAATTTCCATCAATAATGAACCCACTTCATCGTGATTTTTTTTTTTTTTTTTTTTTTTTTTACAAAGATCTGTGGCCGGTATTTGTCTCTTTCTGTCGGCGGAGAGAACAAAAGCTCCTCTGGTTTAAATGTGATCAGGGACATTGGAGAACATCCACCACGAAGCACCGTAAGGCCGGCATTACCTATATCAAACGGTGCGGTTACAGCTCGGAGCCCCTTTGAGATTAAACACCCATATAAAGGCCTTAATCCCGCCTCATTTCAAAAGCACCCGCTCTCTCGTCGCGGCTCCCCCGGTACGCAGACCTGCAAATAAACACAATTAAAGCGAGCTAAGCCGCCCCTCTCCCGGCTGCAACCTTTTTGTCTCTCCCCCTCACGCAAATTACATCACGTCTCCTCTGCATTGATCCGCTTCGATCCCGACCAAAAGAGGACGTGAATTGGCATTCAGCTAATGAACTGGAGCGAGCCTCCCCCCGCCCCCCTCCCCCCCCCGCCCCTCCCCGACAGCCTCCGAGCAGGGGAGACGTTTTCAAATTAGGGCAGGATGGGATTGAATGAGCTGACCTCATCGGTGGCGGCGCCTGCACGCCCGCGCCGACCCTCGGGTGGAAACGCACGCCTGTCGAGACTCTCGCACATCTCCACGGCGCCCGCGGTCGGAGGGTGAGGGAGTGCAAGACTGACGCTTCAGTCTCGAGCGCGGACGGCGGTGAAGTTGTCCTTCGGACGTAGAGGAAGGAGGAAGCACGGGGAGAAAAGGGGATTGGAGGAGCAGGGTGAAGGAGTACAGCTCCGGTGGGTGAAGAGAAAAACGGGCCGAAAGAACGAGGACGCAACATTTTTTTTTTTTTTTTGAAACGAGACGTAGCGGCCTCCCAGCTAAATTATCTGGCGTTCATTGGAAAATCTGTTAGCCGTGTTAAAACCGCAGGTTTCAAAGGAGTCAGCTGCTGTACACCCCTTTCCCTCCCTCCCTCCCCCCCCCTCCCACCGAATTCTACATGGGTTTCTTCCACTTTGATGGAGTCAAACAGCTTAACTCTTGGAAGTAATTAAATCAATTTTAGTGATTCATCTGAAACCCGCTAATTTATCGTTACTAATTAAGGTCTAATTATCTTAACAACAGGCCTCAAATCAGCTCCGTGTCAAACGCTTTTAGGGGGACCAGATTAAGCAACCGCTCGAATTAGTTTTTGCAGTTTTGATCGCTTAAATGCCGTTTCCTCTCTTTCTCTTTTCCAGTCTATATTTAAAAACACACTGCTCGCTTAATCAATGGGGGAAAAAAAATAAATATTTGTAGCTATTTGAGTTCTTTCCATTCATCTTTTCTTTTCTTTTTTTTTTTTTTGTCATTTCACAAAATGAATCTTTTGTTCTTCTCTTCAGGTGCCATCGACAGTGAGAGCGGTGGGGAATGAGAGAGTCCTGGCCCTCAGACAGAGGACCCAGATGTTGTGGGAAGCCTACTTCTCTTCTGTGGACAAGATAGTCCTCACCACACTGGAGGTCAGCCCGAAGCCGCGGCACGCTCGGCATTAGAAACCAGCAAAATTCATCTGCACGTTTTTGTGAAGTTTAGAGCTCCAAGCTCGGCGAAGTTACGGCGACCTTCTCGACGGATGAACTGCTTTGTGTGCTTTGTTTTCTCAGGATTGTACATTTTTCCGTTGATAAAGAAGAGGGGGGGAAAAAAAAAAGGCTCTCTGATCAAAAGTCTTACAAAAATGTGTTCGGACATACATGACCAACCGAGGTGGAGGAAAACTAGTTCACGGTGGTTAGTTAAAGGCCAAACAAGCTCGTTAGCTCAGTTGCTAACAGGATTTTTGATGCGTTCATGAGCGACTGGGAAAGCTCCAACCTCAGAGCGGTAAAATACACTTGAAAGCCACTCGACTATCCCGCTAAGTAGGAGGTATTTGAGAACTCTGAGAAGTAGGTTTGTCGTCACTTGACGTTTGTGGTGAAAGGAAGAAATGTACTTGCTCTGAGGTGAAACAGCCAGACTTGGTTAGAAATTGTAAAATAATAAACACGGCAGTAAATTAAAAAAAAAAATCTAGAAAGACAAATGACATCCTCGCCTCCATTTCATCCTTCTGTTGGTTTATACGGATGATGACGAGGTTGTTGGTCACTTTTTAGGGATTCTGACTGCAGAAATAGTCCGTTTCATTACTGTCTGAACAACTGCTCCTCTTCTTTTTTTTTTTCCAGCAGAATTTTCACATGATAGAAAGTTGGCAAACAACAATCACCTCCATTTGGGTTTATCAAAAATAATTCCTCCAAAAGGTTTTAATCTTAACTCTGGGAATAAGTCAGCTGAACTTTGATTGAACTCGTGCCATCAGTGCCTCTGTCTATATGTCCCGCACATACGGGGGGAGGGGGGGGGGGGAGATTATGTTTCTGAATTTTTTTTTTTTTTTTTTTCTAACTCCAAATACCACCGAGTGTTTTTGCCCACCTTACAAATCTATTCAGAAATGCGCAGCAGCACAATATTTCCAGTGAAAACATCTCCCAAAAAGAAGCCACGGCTATAAACCCAGATTTCCTGTTAAACACGTAGCCGCGGTCTACGCAGCCTCTGTGCGTTTCACCGCCCGTGCGCTACCATCAGTCGTCTTTCAGAGAGGCTTCCCGACGGAGCTTTCGCATTTGATTCAAGCCACCCTTCTATCATTATGATTACAGGGTTGGATCCCGGCCCGTGATCGCGGCCCGTCTCGGCTTCGTGTTGCGCTGCGCGCGAGGAACATTTCAAAGCGGTCCGCATCCGATCCACCTGAAATCTCAGAGAAATCCCCTCATGTATAGAAATGATATATCATTACATTGCAAATATCAGTCTCAACCTGACAGTTTCTCCCTCACAGCTTGCTATTATCAGACTTAGGAATGTGTCTTTTTTTTTTTTTTTTTTATTGCTACACGTCAGGTTGAGAAAAAGTTTCCTAAACGGAGGAAAAAAAAAAAAGAGCTGCTGGGATGATTCTCCCTGATTTTCACACTTCTCGAGTCCAGTCCTGCTCACGCAGCATCTTCCGCTGCTCATCTTTTGTTTTACCTTTCAGTCTTTGAACGAGCTGCAAAAAAAAAAAAAAAAAGCACTTCAAAGGTAGTTGCACCAGCTCGGAGAAAGTCATTTGAAGGTTGTGCCCAAGGGTTAGGTGACGCATGAAAAGAAATACCAAACTCCTTATACGAGCAGTTTTTGTGCACGCCGCCGATGTCAATTTTAGCACGTTATAAAAACGTAGGAAAACGGCAAGATTTAACCCTGCTGAAATCACCCGGCGAGTGGTACACAATCGGATGTTTTATAAAGGCGAGTCTTGCCAGCCTCTGGCGTATTTGCTGTTGGGGATTTATGCCGGCGATAGTAAAGGAAAGGTTCTGGAGGTTGGTGATAAGCTGCTTATATACATACAGCATGCAGAGGGGAGCCTCTCCCCCACGGGAGACAGCTGTGCAGTCAGCCTGAGGTCAGTGAGGCAGAGGGCTTCAGAGTGGAGGCCGGCGTCGCCGCTGCGTGAACTCCTCCTGTTGGTGTGCAATGGCAAGTACACGGAGCATGTCGTCGGGGACCTCCGAGACGCGCAAACACAAGTGCGTCAGGACTTGGAACTGCTTGTGCAGTTTACATTAAGCTCCGAAACTCTCATCCACCGGCTTAGCGGGAAGACAAATGAATGTGGCGCGGGCTCGACGAGCGCAACAGCCACTTGACTGCGTAAAGCCAATGTGTTTTTCCGTTCTTCTCGCATTGCAACCCACGTCCACCCTCATCCATGTTTTGTTTTTTTGTTTTTTTTATTTCCCTCCTCAGATCATTAAGGACCGTGTGTTTTCTCACATATCGAGGAACAAGTACATGTGGAACTCGCTGCCGGGAGGCCTGCTGGTCCTGCCCGAGTACTCCACTCACCTTGCACATTTCCCTTTCTACTACCTAGGATTAGGTAAACACACTCCTCCATTTTAAACGAGTTTGCACAATATGGAAATCTTGATTCTCCGTCTCGGATGTTAATCAACACGCCACCAGGAAATTGCAATCAAATATTTGCTGAAGTCCTCGTCCGTGTTGGTTTCAGTTCTTCGGTCCTGCTAAGATATGCCAACACATATTGTAATGACTTCTTCCTATTTGAACCCGTTGGTTTTCAAATTACATCTCGCGGCACAAGTATTTGGTTGTGGAAAAGTTTGGATACTCCCGGTGGAAGGTGTTTGAAATGTTTAAACTATTGGATTTACATCATTTTGATGATCCTTGACTAATCAACACACGTGCACGTTTATATGTTTGTACTTCGAGGAGCATCTTGTAAAACTTTTAGATGGGTAAAACATTTCATTTGTTTTTGGTGACCTTGCTTCAGGGGTCAGTCCAGGTCAGGAGTTCACTGCTGTCATCCACGCCGTCTCTCCATTGGTCTCCCAGTCTCAGCCAATCATGAAGCTACTTCAGGTGGTCTCCAAGTCAAAGTACTGCTCTCAGGTAAACAAGCCAAATTCAGAGTTAACATTACGACGGAATTACTTGAGTACTTTTGAATCGAGAGATTTTAGCTTTTGATTTTTAATACATTTACAAACATTTCTAAACTCTTGTTTTCACTTTCACGTTATGGGATACCGAGTGTAGATTGATGGGCAAAAATCCAAATTCTATCGATTTGAAATTAAATCTACAACACGATAAAAGTGAAAGTTTAAACACCGAAGTGACTCCGCGATATAAAGATACACCAGTGGGCGAACCGTCATGTTAACATGAGAGGGAGGATACCTCTGCCAACCCTTCCTGGTTGATTGATGTCAGGAGCTATTTCCAATCAATCTAATTCTTCCGTCAGTGTGTATGTGACATGAACTTCCCTCCTCCTGCTCTTCCAGATCATCATTCTGTGGAACAGCGAGAAGCCGCCACCCAATCGGAGCAAATGGCCTCCTATGCCTGTCCCCCTCACCGTGACAGATGGCAGGAGGAAGGTGAGGTTGCTGACATCTGAGTGGCAGAATGACAAACTGTCACTCCGTTTCTGGATCCCTCACTCTTTGTCTGTATCTGGTTGTTGTTGTTTTGTTTTTTTTCCCGAATCCTTCGCCTTGATCTCTTGTTTTTCTGTGTCTCGCTTTCTATCCGTGTACATCTGACACATCCACTGATCCATGCGGCGTTAACTTTCATAAATGTCACTCATCCTCAGCTTTTCTTCTGTCTCCTTTTCTTTTCTTTCTTTTTTTTTTAAATCCCAGGACAAAATCTATATTGATTCACTCATCTCACTCACTCGATGTGATTTACTGTAACACGATCATCTCTCTCTCTCTCTAATGGTCTCTTTAGAGCACGAGCCAGGAAACGTGTAGACTACAGTACCGAGACTTACGACTGTGTTGTTGTTGTTGTTTTTTTTTCCTCCTCGCAGACCACCAGTCGGTTTCTACCTCACGTTGCCATAGAGACAGAAGCAGTGCTGAGTCTGGACGAGGATACAGTCCTGCTGACCAGCGAGGTGCGTGTAAATGTGTTACTAACAAACACAGCGAAAGTAGATGCACATAAGAACGAATTGATAGCTCTAAAAGAGTGTGTCGACAATCTCCCGAGTGTCCCATGCGCGTCCCTGCAGGTGAACTTTGCCTTCCTGGTGTGGCGGAACTTCCCCGAGCGGATCGTCGGCTACCCTCCCAGGAGCCACTTCTGGGATCCCCTGAAGCGCGCCTGGGGCTACACCTCAAAATGGACCAACGACTACTCTATCGTCCTGACTGGAGCTGCCTTCTACCACAGGTGCATCAAAACCGTCAAAATAAATCAGAACGGGAAACTCCATCTCGAACGACAGCAGCCGACGTGAACTTTTGTTTTTTCCCCAAGTACCCAAAGAATCAAATGCAACACGACAAAACACTTTTTGAAGAACGGGCAGGAAAAATGTGGACGCGTTAAAGGAGCCAATGCAAAAAAAAAAAAAAAAAAGAAAAACCAATAAACTGACAAAAATACAAATAAAATACAACAAAGAAAGAACAGCACGTTAATTTAGATGATTCATTTTTTTTTTTTTCCAAATATGTTTACTTAAAATAAAGATCAAATCCGACTGAATTCCATAAACTATTGTAATTAATAGTCTTCACAATTAGAAATAAAAAAATAAATCTGAGTCTGTCTCGATCTCCCAAAGGCAGAATTCAATTTAATAATTTTAATATATAGTGCCCTTAATAACCAAATATCACATCTAAATTTAGACGCACTCATACAGATTTGACATTAAATATGTGGCTAAGTCATTTCTTGCTTTGCATGTAGATGTGTGGGGGTGGGGGGAGCATTATTTTTTACTGTAAAGCGCTTTATATTTTATTTGTACGAAAATTGGTTTACAAATAAAGTGTGATTGATTGACCGACTTTAAAGATCAAAACATTTTGCCTTTCAGAGATTAACAACTAAAAACAAGCGACAGCTTGACGTATCGCAGCAGCGAGCGTAAAAAGCAGGCAGTTCAATTTGACAAGCAATAAGAGACAATCAAACGGAAAGAAAAGGCGTCCAGAATAATTATTTATGTGTGTGTGTGTGTGTGTGTGTGTGTGTGTGTGTGTGTGAGATGCGAAAAAAAAAAAGGCGAGACTGAATTACTCAGGAATTACTTGAAGCAGTTTGATTAATTCAAAAAGCCAGAAGTCAATTATGGCAATGGCAAAGCGATGCGAGTCCTTATACAATGTGAATGTAATTACTCCTCAGACGGGGCACTTTAAAAAGCTGCTGACAGAAATGGCCACATTGTCTCAAAAAGTGTCACATGGTTTTAACGGTTTAATATTTCACAATTGATCTACTTTTTAATGTATGTTAGTAAAAAAAATAAAAAAAAACTGTGACAATGACCAAATCCAACAACTTTGAGACAGGGAAAATGTGGTTAATTTTACTTCCTGAACACAATTATATTTTTTTCAAAGGGAGACGGTGATGGTTGCTAAATCTGAAATTGTAATGCAAAATGACTTCACTGCACTGAAAATCCCAGTCTCCAGTTTTGAAAACTGAAGGAATAGAGGCCGCTGCTCCGGTGGGAGGGGGGGAGGGGGGGGTTTGGCTGGTTGTTCACTATAGATCTCAAATCCCACCAGAGGTGAAATGGTTAACTTGTCCTAGATACGCATCATCGACATGCACACTGTACACACCGTCCCACGGTTTCCCGTGCGCGTCAGGCCACGCCCGCCTCCTCACGGATTCGGCTCTCTCGACCGCCGCTCGAGTTCAATTATGTGCGGATCTTTCTTTCCTGTGCGAGACATTTTATTTTAGATTTATTTATGTGCTTGTCTAAACATTTTTACAGTATTGCGAGTGCAAGTGTGAGAAGCTGAAATGGTCATTAGACACTAATGTTAGTGAAACGGAACGCACTGGTGATGAAATATTTCTGCAAGAGGAATATTGAAACGACTTGGAATGAAGCTGTTGGTGGAAAAAAAAACAAGTTTTTTTTTGCTATTTGAATATGTATATATGTTTCACGGCTTTAATTAAGACTGTACTGAACCCATGTGTAACACGTCTACCTGCCCCACAGGTACTACCACTACCTGTTCTCCCACTACCTGCCCCAGTCTCTGCGGACGCTGGTGGATCGCACCTCCAACTGCGAGGACATCCTGATGAACTTCCTGGTCTCTGCTGTAACTCACCTGCCGCCCATTAAAGTGGCTCAAAGGAAGCAGTACAAGGAGCTGCCCAGTCCACAGGTAAGGGGGGAGGGAGGAGAGGGGGGGCCCACTTTGTGTTTCCGGCTGTGGTCTCGTCAGGACAGAGCTTTGACGGTAAATGACGTGTTTTGTCTCGCCTGACCTCCCAGGGTACGAAGAGCGTCCCCTGGGCCAACCCGGAGCACTTCAATCAGAGGCAGGAGTGCGTCAACGCCTTCGCCAACTGGTTTGGCTACATGCCTCTGGTCCACTCCCAGTTCCGCCTGGACCCGGTGCTCTTCAAAGATCAAGTGTCCGTCCTCCGCAAGAAGTACAAAGACCTGGAGAGGGCATAACGGTGACGGACGGGCGGACGGAAAAGCGAGAGAGCATGGGAGGTCTCGTCTAAGTGGCCTTTTGGACAGACAAATTGACCGATCCGCGTCGGGACAGTCAGGATGTTGTACTCGAGTACTGTGTGGAACGAGGACAAAAGCGGCGGCGGCGGCGTCCGTTTGCGGACAAATTACAATCATCCCACAGACCCCGGTGGTCTGTTCTGGACCGTATACACATAACCACGAAGAGAGAGAAGTCTTATCGAATTTTGGAAAGAGCTCCGAACGATTCTCCAGCCTCCGCGAGTCTGGTAAAGACCGCAGAGGAGGAACATTTCGGGTCCTTGAAAGAGTCCCTGTGAAAGGGCCTCACTGAGGAAGGACAGTCTGTCTGGAGAGCGGGGAAAAAAAAAAAAAAAAAAAGTGTGAACACTTCTTCTGATGTCGGCGCTACCGCCGTGACAAAGAGGAGGAGAATGACTATCTCATGCCAGGAGCACCCGAGGGACGGGGACCGGCATTGGCGCTGCGCACTCCGGCTGTCGAGGTGTTTCTCAGCGTTACCGTGCGGGGACCGTCGCCAAGGAAACGGATCATTTCACATCAAGATGCTAAACTGTAAAACCAATAAAAAATGATTTCTAAACGCAAACCCCTGGCGCGGTGCTGCGGAATTGAAAGTTTTTGTTCTCCGAACCGCCTTTAAACACCCGACTCAAAGGAGAAGAAAAGGGCGCGTTCCTTCCGTCGGAGACGAAGGGAAGATATCGTTTCATGTTACATCTTTAGGATACGGACGTAAAAAGGAAAGGTATCGGCAAGGCTTAACCGTGACCGGCCAATTTGATGTCCCGTAACCGAAGACGACGGGGAAGAATCTCCAGCCTCTTATCTGCCCTCTGCACGCATTGCCAAAGATGATACCGTCGCACGTTTTCTTAAAAGCTTGAGCACAGAGGGAACAATTTTGCGGCGTGCGGACAAAACGATCGTGTTGATGCGAACGGGCGGGGGGGAGGGAGTCCAAACTCGACGTTGGCGCGCTCCCGCGTTGGGAGAATCAAAACGTACCGGCGGTCGCAGAAACGCTGATGTCGATCCGGTGAAGTAACTTGGAATACCTACGAGTCAAGTTACCGCTTCCTCTCCACTCGATGAGAATTACTGTGCCGGGCGCGGTCTCCAAGGTGTTTGATGGCAGCCGGTATACCACAGAAAATGGAAAGAACCAGCAAACTGACTGATAGTCACATTTAAAACCCGTTTTTTTAATATATATATATATATATATATATATATATAAATAAAAGACCGATGATTCCGATATCGGTGATCAAAAGTTTTGCTGGTACATTTTCTGGCGTTTCAACAAATCATTTATATTTTACGTCCAACTCGGCATCGTGCTTTATAGTTCCACAGTGCACGAGTGCATTTAAGATTGTATAAACTTCTAGAGCTCAACCAGACTGAGGTGAGGACATTAGGACATTTCCCTGACGCGGTGTGTACGTAGAAGGGGAGGGGGGGGGCCGTTTTCACGCGGTTAAAAAAAAAAAAAAATGGTGCGGTTTTTCTTTTTCTCGCAGCCGATTTCATTGACAAAAACCCCTTTCGGTGTAGAATGAATCGGCTGTAAAAATCTTATTTTAAAATGTAATTACGTCAAGTGAAAGTGCCGCTCGGTGACGTCCTGCGACCGCGTGTCGGGAGCCGCCGATGTGTAAAGACGGATGAGTGCGGAGGGTCGGGGTCACGGTGCGCATCATGACGAGTAGGTGGATACGCGCTGATGTGCTTGCGTGTAATTTCAATAGTGGAGGAGATCGTGCCTTCCCACATCAGCCCTCGGGGTGAAGACTGACACAATAGAGCGCATACTGCAGAGTCTGAGTGGGCACGGCCTGTATTCAGAAGCAGGAGTCAAAAAAAAATATATATATATATATATATGTATACATATACGTGCTCAGGATTTTTTTTTTTTTTGTAGTTTATTTTATACAAAACAGAAATGACCCAGTGGGCCCAGCTTTTGTCCCACAGTGTACAAAAATAAATTCACAAGCAAGTCTCTGCACCCTCGGGCTAAAACGGGTGTGATGCCTCGCACTCAGGAAGCCAATCTCATTTAAGCACACACACGCACACACACACACACACACACTCGTGTACAAAGCACCTGAGATACGTAGCTGCCGGGGGGATAATTTCAATCCTTAACCCATAGTGTTTTACACCCAACAAAGCGTATAATGGGCGAGAGTTCCTATTGTAAATGCAGCCGTCGGATCAGCTCCTTACTTGCAAGAATTACCTGCGATGAATTTGGAGCCTGCCAGGGGACAAAACACCATATATACGGTGTTTTACACATCTTTGTTGTTATTTTTTTTTTTTTTACCTGTGGCAAAACAGGTTTCAACTCATTATTCAAACTGTATGAATCCAAAGTCTATGACTTGGAAAAAAAAAACACAACACGAAAACAAAACACAGTTACCAACCGTTGCAGAGCTATTGGAAAACGTGAATTGGGGCCGTCAGCTGCCTTGTACAAAAACAGAATTATTCTCGGCATTGAAGTTCATCAGGTTGACGCAAGTTTATCCTTTTTTTTTTTTTTTTCGGCTTTCAGGTCTCATCCTATCTCATTATTAAGTTCATTGTCATTCACAGGAAACAACAGAAGCTCTGATGTGAAAGTGAAGTTTCGGCGATGAAGTGCCGACACGGAGGGGGATGAAGTTCCCGTATCCAAAGTCCTACAGGAGTTCCCTCGTTTCACCCGCTCTTCGTTGTGCAGTCCGTTCGCCTGCGGAGGAACGCTTCTCCGAAGAAGTCTCATTTCCTGTGCGTCAGCATGGCGTTGACGTCCCACAGCAGGTTCCTCATCTGGTCCATCAGAACCTTCATCTCGTGGTTCTTCTGACGTACCTTCTGCGGGATGCGGCGCGACAGACACACACACACGATTCGCATTCGTCAAACTTTACAGATATTGTCCGAAGATCAACACCCTAATTTTTGAAGCCGAACATGATGCAGAGTTTCTGCGTTTCCTCACTTGCGTCCGGTGGCGACTTGAGCGCGTGTCTGCACTGCCACCTAGAGGAATCTACGGGGAATGTCTACTCTGAAATAAATCCCCCCCCTCAGTTCAGTGCGGCTCGGTATCGCCGGTCCCACTTGATAAATTATGGAATGTGGAATTAATATTTTAAAAGTTTAGAATTTTAATATCGAAACAAAAATGGCTGACCAAGCCGCCAGGTGAAAATATGCCAAACAAAGGTATGTTGGATGTTGTTTACCAACCAGCACAGGGCTGCAGCAAGTCAGTCGATGAATCAAGCTGTTGATCTCGGGGGAAATGATTTCTGGCTTCTTAAATGTAAAAGATTTGATGCTCTTTTTTTGTGTGTGTGTGTGCGTCATGCACGATAGTACACTGAATACATTTGCCTTTTAGACTGTTGGTCAGACAAAAGAAGACTGTAAAAGATACCACTTTTGGTTGTGGCTAATGATTGTATGATATTATAACGAGCATTGTAGTCTCCCATTTTGAGTTCAGGAGACAGACACCCTCTTTACTTTTAAAATCAGGCTTACAACTTTTTTTGTTGTTGTTGAATCTTGCAGGAAGACCTGCGATAAAGCACTCGCCTCCCGTCCTTTTTCTTTCACCCTCTGTGCATTCATATGCCGACATCGCACGTATTAACTTGTCTCGTCTTCTCCTCTCGCCCCGCAGTTTGTGATATTTCCTCTCCCAGTACCTTTCAGCAGTTGCCTCTGGCTTCGGAGCTGCACGTTTCTGACCTGCGATCGCCGGCCTCATCGACCTGCCGAGTGTTTATCGTTTTCGTCTCTCTATGCTATCCTTTTCTCTCTCT
Source organism: Embiotoca jacksoni (assembly GCF_022577435.1). NCBI lineage: Eukaryota > Metazoa > Chordata > Actinopteri > Embiotocidae > Embiotoca > Embiotoca jacksoni. Next base: position 3,436,204 of record NW_027185425.1, on the reverse strand, counting down.
GCTCTCCCATCACCTCCAACTGTCAGGGATCAGATGGCCACACCCCACCCGCCGCCTAGCCGGGTTCTGTTGGAGGTTTCTTTCGGTTAAAAGGAAGTTGAAATTTTGGGTTCCTGTTGTAAAGTTATTTTGCGAGGACTTTACAACCGAGATGATTTCTATTGTGTTTTGGCGATGTATAAATAATATTGAAAAAAAAAGAAAAGAAATTATAATGGTCTTTTATCACCAATCTGTACCACTCGCTAACATTTTAGAAATGAAACGCTTCAAAACGACTGAATGAAAAAAATAATCAGTGCATTAATTCGTCGTTGTTTGGAGCCCTAAACTGGCAGCAGTGTCGCTACTTCGCATCGTTTCTTTCTTTGCTTTGTGCTTTTCCAGTAACTCTTACTGGAAAATTTGACACCTTTTTCTAAAATCCTTAAAAATGAACTGTTTGATTGGTGATGGTCACGTACGACACTGAGAAGAGACTAGAAACCCACCTCCAGAACCTCTTTTCTTTCCTGGTTGACAGCAGGACTGCAGGGATCCACTCTGACAGACGCCAGCTCATCTCCAACGTATGGCACAAGCTGAAGACACAGCACACACACAGCGTGTTATTAAAGCCTCCTTCCCTTCCCTGGGTTTTTACGAACAAGGCTGTGATGCTAAAAGATCATTTAAAGAGTAAAGGAGGGGGGGGGGCAAAAGAGAGACAGACAATTCTGCAAATGCATTTTATTTATTTTTTTTTTTATCAAGGTTGGATGAAACAAAGGTCTCCTCTGAATCATAATAAAAAAAAAGTTATGTTGTGTGGTTACAAAACGGCGAACAAGGTTTTTTTTTTGCAGAACAGTGATTCAGAGCGTATTCCTGACCTCGGGTGGCCCCTCCTGCAGGTCAGAGGTCATCTCCACGCAGCGTTCGTACAGGAGCCGGAGCTTTCGGAAAAGCAGGGCGAGCTGCCGGAGGTGCTCCTGGAGCTTCCCGAAGCGGTCCTGGTACATCGCCTGGCTCTGAGTCACCCCGTTAGGCAGCTGAATCAAAGAAAACACAAGCGGCTCTTATTGGCTTCCTTCTTACTATTGCATTCTTACTTCCAAAGGCAGTGTTTCTCCGTGTAAAAGCTGACGCTGTAACACCCTCTTTTACAGGCTGGACGCGAGATCTGGGAACGTGTAGGTGCGGACGTGTCGCCGCTGGGTAGAAGGCGTGAGCCGCGCGAGTCCACGCCGTTTAAGCAGCACAGGCAAAACGATGCGGAGCGTAATGAACGACAACAAGCTGGGAGAAGTCAGTGGGGGAAAAAAAACAACAACAAAAAAAAAAACCCCAGGGAGACCCAATTAGAGACGAGGATCGGGTGGAGATGGAGGGATGAGTAAGACGGAGGCTGAAAAGCGTGCCGCGCGGATGCACCAAAATCACGGGATAAATTCAGACCGGCGGGAGACGCGGGGGAACGCTTTAGACTAGAAAACTAGTCGGTTAACATCCAAACGCGTCTGACGGGAGACGGTAAAGTACAGCCCGTGCTCTGTTCCCACACTACTACAAAACAAAGTGAAGACGTTGTGTTAAAGGAAGAAAAAAAAAAAAAAAAAAATCCCCCCTTTGGATGTGGATGTTATAAAACTGAATGTCAGTACAGCTACTTTCCCATCAAAAAGAAGATTGCGAACATTATTATCATCATCACTACTATTCTTGTTGTTGTTGATGTGCGTGTATACATAGTCTACATATATTTGATAGTCAGAGAGTCGTCTTCTACGTCTGTCTTTTACCTGCGTGGCTCGTGTAATCTGGAAGATCTCCATGGTGCGCGTGACAATGTCCTGCACCGTCTCCTGTCCGATCCTGCAGAGGAACACGGGGGAGATCTCTCTCAGGGCTCCCTGAGGAGGCATCGGCTGCTGCCCCGCAGCGGGACCGGCGCCGGGCGCCAGGTGAGGCTGCTGCTGCTGCTGCTGTTGTTGTTGTTGTTGTTGTTGCGGAGGCATCCCCGCCATCCCCGGCTTCTGGGGCAGGGAAGCTGCCATGCCTACACAAGTCTGCAGGAGGGAGGCGATTGGAGAAGATAATGACGTCACTCTTGAATATACATATTAAACTCTTATCGATAACTTATTGGAAGAGTTTCGGCATAGCGTTAAGCGAGCTCCTGTACTTTCACCAGGCTACCGCGCTGACCCTTATATTCGTGAACTAAAGGTATTAAAGAAACGTTTCGACTAATCTTCGAGGCTTTAAACCTGCTGGCCTGAACAATAAAGACTCATTACTGAAGGCATGCTAGTTAGCCTCGAGCTTAACTCGCTGGCGACACGTGCAGAAAGCCCACCGACCTTTTGCTGAACGCTGTCCAGATATATATCCAGCTTTGCTCCAGTTGTTGCAAAAAAATAAATAAAAAAAATAAATAACGTTTGCTTTCGTTAGTATCTCGAAAGGTACATTATCACGAGACGTTTCCGCCGATTTCCTTCAGGAAAAGCGCAGCGCGTCGTTGTCATGGCGTCACTTCCGGGCAGAAGCGAGACGCATTTCCGTTTGTCGCCGCTGGAGGGAGAGCGCGTTACTGAGTAAAAGGTGTTGTGCACTGACCTGGACCTCAATTCAACACACCAATCTTAAAAAAAAAAAAAATAAAAAAAAAAAAAAAAAATATATATATATATATATATATATATATAGAACTATCATAGTGTAAAAAAAACTACTTATATTTGTGAAGTATAGATGCATCATGAGAAAAAAACCTAGTCAAAAGTACACAGAAAAATACCTCCGCCTATAATTTATTATTGTATATTTAATTATTGGACTAACACAACTAACCCTCTGCCGGTGATCACGTTATGACCTCAGACACATCAGGAAAAAAAAAAAAAAGAAATCTCTGTTGATAAAAGAAAGTAGGCTTGGCAGTATTGCTGCACAGCACTCCTAGCGGATGGTGGCGAAACTGCAGGTTCACAAATAATAATTAAAAAAATAATACGAATGTTGTATGAATTACAAATTACGAATTGTTTATAATTTGTGTTGGTTATCTTTGTATTCAAATGATATTTTAGGATTCAGTAAGTGCTTAACAGTGGACCTTGGGTTTCGTGGTTCCGAACTTTCGGTCCAGCGGGAAATGACGTTTTGGGGGTCAGACAGGCCGGTCAAAGGTTAAAAGGTAACCGACCTCAAACGGGTGTAACATAAGGACATTTAACCACCATTAATGTCTCTCAACGATAACACTGAACTGACATTCATACCAACCTGACTCAGTTAAAACAGATTTTTTAATTTCTTTTTTTTTTTTTTAATAGCAGATAGATAATAACAAAATGCTTCCTCACCATGTTTTGTTTGGACTCCGGGAACAGTTAATAGCTGCACTGTCGGTGGTCAGTGCTCTTATCGCCAAGATATTTGTTTAATCTGGCTTTCAGTACAGCCAGTGTATAACTGCCCTTGTATAACGTTGGCGAATGCTTGCTGTCAGATCATCGCCTATTTTGTGAGTAAATAACAATGTTGATGGTCGCGTATTTATTTATTTATTTTTTTTAAATCTGGCTTTCCAATGAGCCTGTGCGCAGCTGCTGTTTTGTATGAGTGTGTGTGTGTGTGGCCTGTATTTTGTTTATGTTTTCATACATTGACAGTAGGTCTTTTTAAGGATCACAGAATTTGGTTCTTGTGAGTCAGACTTGTTTTGATTCCAGGTCGAACAGACCAATGAGATTCAGCAATGGAAAGTCATCTGACATCCTCCGTGATTTACATGAGATCAAAGGTGGCCCTCATCATGCCAGAAGGAAGTAGGCTACATTTTGTTTTCAGGTCATGTGCCTCAGAGTGAAAATCCATTTGTTGACCTTTTTAGAAAATGATTAAAATGCAGGTGTCAGTATTTGATAAAACTAACAGGCAATAAAGTTTAATTATAAAATACACGAGTTCTACGTGCCAAAGAAAAAAAAACAACACCTGTCTGTTTGAATTTAATTTCAATTATTTTCAAGGACTATTTTTGCACTTCTTTCACTTTAGTACAGTCTGTGTCCTGTTTTTGACTTTATTATTTATTAGTTTGACCTCGTCACTATTTTTTGTAATTGTAGTGCGTGCTTACTGTAGAGTTTCAGTTGAAACTTCCTTGGTGTCCTGAAGGAAATCTGATTTGCATGAAGGGATTTCACACACTGACAATGAATGTTGGCTCGGACATTTCGACATACATTCTGGGTCTGCTGGTGAAAATACTTCTATTTTCCTTCTTTTCTTTTTTTTTTTTTTTTCAATGCAAACTTTTTCAGTACAAATGACATTATGAGCGTAATAATTTAAGTGAGACATTGAATCTCTAAAAAAAATATACATGAATTTCAGATTATGACTTGATAAGCCCCCCCCTTTTGCTTTGATGACAGCTGCACTTTAACTAGCCAGTTTATACAAAGCCATGTTATCCCAGCGTGAGCTCACAATGTTCCAAAGAGATTCTTGTGATGTCAGGAATGTTTTGGTTTTTCACAATCTTCTGGCCCCATAAATGTTTAATTGGTTAAAGTCATGTGACTGTGGAGAAAATAGTCTTCTTTGGTCTTCAAAGCTTTGAACTGTGTTTGGGCTAATTATCTCGCTACAGTATGTATGCTTTTCCACTAGGAGGCAAACTACAGGGTGGAGATGTCTCTGAAGAATGGAGTTTCTACTGCAGGTGTCCAACTTTAGTGGAGCAGAAATTGTTGTGTTTCACTGGAGGATTATTCGTTTTTAGTTTGTTCAATTTATTTACAGGGAACATGTGCAACATACATTCATCTTAAAAAGAGAAAAGATGCTTCGTACCCGATTTAGCTGCTAGTTAATTTCCATCTGTATTCCCTGGACATAGTGAGTTGAAACAATACAACTAACAGACCGACAGCACCCACACAGACACATACCTACACAACAAAGACACGCTTAACAGGATTAAACCGATATCAACACATTACATGCATACATCCAAAATTTATAAAAACAGGTTGTCCAATGTAAAATTAATGCTGACAAGTTTGGTTGTTTAAAAATTCATTTTCTTTAGAGTCACGGGAGAACGTTTTGAAATCTGGGCAGGTTTTTAGATTGACACTGAGCTTATAATTTTTTTTTTTTTTTAACAACTTTAGGTTAGGTTAGGTAGTTACTTTATTAATCCCCAAGGGGAATTTTTTGTTTTGTTTTTTAGGTTAGGTGGTTACTTTATTAAAAGAAAAAGCAAACTGGTACTGTCACAATACATCAGTAAATGTAACTTTTTTTTTTCCAGTCATCTACTTCTGGTATGTCTTACTGCCGGTATGTCTCAGCCACCTCAAGTGTTTAGCCCTTTTTCCCCTCCGGAGAAGTGATTCGGTGATACTTGTCCTCTGAGACCGCTACTAGACAGCCTTCTTTTGCTGATTGCAGTCTTCCTTTTTTTTTTTTTTTCCTTTTTTTAAAAAGTGTATTAGAGTGCCATCTGCTGCCCCTTCAGATACTTTCAGTCTAGTTGAGATTTGATGCTGAGAAAGCCCCTCGTTGCTCAGAATAACAATTTGACTTCTGACACTTTTACTTCGTTCTAATGCCACGTTTTCCACTATTATAATGCTGCGTTAGGAAACAATGTTCTTCTGGAAGCTTGTTTAACAGGTGATAAATGCCTGTAATTTGTTTTACTTGAGCTTGATGGTAATGTGTCACGCTTCGAGTGAAAGGCACGACTTAAGCAAATCTAATCTTCTTTTTTCGAGGAAGCTAACACAGGCAATTTCACACGTTTGCTTAAATTTGATTGTTGACCTAACTTCGTTCAAACCTCATTTTTCACTCTTGTGTTTTTAAATGTTTTTAAATCCTCAAACGCCACTTTTATTTTGACCTGAAAATGTCATTTTTATTTGCTGGGAGTGTTCACAGCAAAGCCCCTCCACTTAATATCGTTTGAAAAAAAGATCGTTTGTATTTAGTCCAGCAACAAACTGCATTGTAAAATGACAACAGTGGATCCAATCCCGTTTAATGTTTACTATATGTCTTTTTAGAAGGTAGTGTAACTTTTTGTCTTTTTAGTCACAGTAGGATATCGTGTCGATGGCAGCAGTGGTCCACCGGGGTCCACGTTAAAACATCTCAGCAGTTGTTTATCCGGCTAAAAGCAAACGTTGTACACTCGTGACATTCACGGTCTTCAGACGATAAAGCTTTCTGAATTTGGCGATCCCCTGTGTTTTCCTCGAACACCACCACATTACATATTTGGTTGTAAGAACATATCACGACAACTGTTTGGTACGGGCGTTCGTGGTCCTCGGAGAATGTTCATCTTTGGCAATCACCTTTCGTCTCGTGCCACCATCATCTCATCTGTCCAACTACTTTGGTTTATAAACAAAAGACTACAAAACGAACGATGGTCCCATCGCAGCTTCAGGTTTTTTTTTAATTTTTTATTGTGGTTATAGGTTAGGTTAGGTAGTTACTTTATTAATCCCTGAGGGGAAATTGTTTCGCTACAGCAGCATACAGGAAGCAATAAGATAATAATAGAATAATAGAAAGCAATAAAATAGCAGTAAAATAGCAGTACAAATGTTAAATATAAAATATAAAATGCACAGTATATACAGTACAGTATATATCTATATATATCTATATATTATATACAAACAACCAAGAACACAGACAACGGTGTTATTGTTGTGTGATGGATTTTGCCAGAGGTGAGTTATTGTCCAGTCTTATTGCAGCGAGCAGGAATGATCTCCTGTATCTGTCTTTTGGAGAACGTCCTCCGCTGTCCCTGCAGCAGGCGGTGGAGAGGGTGGTCAGGATTATCCAACGTGGACAATAGTTTCCTCAGCGTCCTCCTCTCCACCACCTTTTCCAGGCTGTCCAGTTTGCAGCCGATGATGGAGCCGGCCTTCTTAACCAGTTTGTTAAGTCTGTTGGTGTCGCCGGCTCCAACGCTGCTCCCCCAGCAGACCACAGCGAAGTACAAAGCACTGGCCACAACAGATGGTAGAACATCTCCAACATCTCGCTGCACACATTGAAGGATCGAAGTTTCCTCAAGAAAAAGAGTCGACTCATCCCCTTCTTGTAGACGGCGTTGATGTTGGTCTTCCAGTTCAGTCTGTTGTCGATGGAGACACCGAGGTACTTGTACTCCTCAACCATGTCCACCTCCTCTCTCAGAACTCTATATTATATAGATGATATTATAGTTCCCATTAATGTTTGCATAGCCACTCTGAAAGGACTGACGAATCAGCAACCAGTCTGCGTGGCTACGTATAACGTTGAGGTAAAGCCCTCGTGATGGTGAATGCTGATTGATTAAACACTGCTCCAATACTTTTAACATTAACCCAAGGTCTATGGCTATTAGGATGCAACGACAGCAAACCACACCCATGTATTTTTATCATGAATTTGGGTACGTAATACCAGACTAAGTTGTTTGGAGCTGATTAGCAAATGTTAACATGGAAAACTAAGTTGGGGGCACATTAATAATAAATTAGCCCATACTTGCTTAACATGATCATGTTAGTATTGTATTGTGAGCATGTAAGCTTGCTGATGTTAGCATTTAGCTCAAGCTCCACCCTCACAGTCCACCCACGTGCATGGCTCTTTTTCTTCGTTTAGTTTATAAATATAATCAAAATCAGTAACTGTGTTTAAAGGTTAAACTTTTCTCCTTTATATTTTGTGAGAAGCATGTTCATGAAGAATTTAACGCGGCTCAGAAGCATCCTCTTCCTTCAGTTTATTATTCATTGGCCATCTCCTGCTCTCATCCGTCTGGTAATACATTAGCTGCTGTTAACTCTTGTAGCAAAGTACTCCAACGTTTTGCAAGTTAAATCGCATCCACGTGACTGTCTTGGTAGTGTCCTGTAGCACTGATGACTGGAGACGTTGGGTTATCTTAAAGTGACATTAAAATGTCAATACCCGGAAATATGCAGCTCGGTGATAATGCAGCTGATAAAGCTCTACAAAGGGCTGCTGTGATCTCATAGCTACCAGAGCATTGTGTAACGGGGACAAGTTGGTTTCCCTCTCCGTTCTTGAGGTTGTATTGTGACGATAAGAGAGCTGCAAGTGTTGTGGTTCAAGTTGTTTCGTTTTAGTTTAATTTCTCAGCCCATTATATCTGCACATACGCGTTTAATCAACTGCATATACAGTATACGTGTGTTAAATGTAGGAATTTGTGGGTTGCATTTGTGGACTAAAGCGTTAGTCCACAAAAGCATTATTATATTAGCATTATTATTATATTATTAAAGCATTATTAATGTCATCTTGAAAAAAAAGTACGCCACATGTAAGGCTGGGTACTAAACTTTGCTAGTTTAATTGCGCGGTACATTTTTTTCAGTAATATCTACAATTGAAAAATGCTTCGTCATTTTATACCAAAAAAAATCAATACCATAACATTCTTACGTTTACGCAGTAGTAAACATCAACAGCGTCAGTGTGCAAATTCAACGTAAACCATACGTGGCCCGTACTTGGGCGACCCGCTCAAAGCTTTTCTGTCATATCCTCCATCCTGTTATCGCATATAAAATCAAAACCAGATGGACTGTCTGTTTAATTTTCCCTAAACATAGTCAAGTTGAAGTTCAGATTAATCGGCCCTCGCAAAGGTACAAGGTGGTGTATTTCTTTTGAAAGTAAAACAATAAGCTTAAAATGTGGACGCCTGCTATTGAGCATACATTTTTGTACTGTTAAAATTGAGGGGCATAAACAAAGTCCAACACAAATTTCTGTTATTTCATGTACAAGTGAACCAATGCTTTTGGTAGATCATTGATATGTATCTTAAAACGCGACAAGGAGCCATTGTCACTTTGTGTATTTCTACAAAGTCATATATCATTAACTAAATATCACAGGTTGACATTCCTCTCTGCTGTTATCAGTTATTCTAACAGCTCCTCCAGCTGTAAGTCAACATGCAGGAGAAATTAAACGTATTATTCACCAACCTCTTATCAAAAAAATAACTCACATTTTTTCGAAAACATTTGAAAATTGAGCACAATTCTTGTGTTATCAAAGTATCTCTGGAACGCTTGTCGGGTTTCTGTGGCTACATTCCATTTTTAGGTGAATCACCTTATCATATCACATAATTAATCCAAATTTCTTCCTTCCACATCAGACTTTGGTCAGAAGTGAAAAGTTAAACATTAAGAGGAAACATTCGGTTTCCATCAAAATGTACTGGACAAGTACTGACTAATGTGAACTTGCAGTCTTTGGTTGAGTCTTGACATCTCAAGGATGACAAAAGGATGGTTTGACTAAACGTCAAGCTGCCTAGGCACAATCAAATGAAGGTGTTTGATTATTCATCATTATTTTCCAACTTTTAATTGGATTTAAAGTCACAAAAAGCCACCAAATATGTTTTATGAAAAAAGTTATAAGATGGCAGCTTGTTGTTGTTGTTGTTGTTTTTATACTGTGTTTTAGATAAACTCCATCCCTTAAATCAAAATTTCAAAATAGCTTATCAGAGCAAGACAGTGAGACACGGCAGCAAAAAGTCTCTGAAAATAGATACTTGTTGTTGTCTAAAATTACATTTGGAGCGCAATGAGAGTTGTTCAACCTTTTATAGTTGTTGTTTTTTTCAAACTATTTGTAATATTTGTTATTATTGTTGTTATTTTAAATTTTTACACATATTTTAGGACACGGACAAACATAAGTGTATACAGCACACCTTCCCCTGTTAACGTGAATTTGAATAAATGAAACATGAAAATACAACACATCCATTGTTATTGCACAGTGATGCGTGACAGTTCCTGATGTTTAAACACGCTTCAGTCTCCAGAGTTGAACAGGGAAGTGGTTGACATGTAAAAACCCGAGTGTAATCCTGGCTTTGAGAAGAGACATATGATCGACTTCAACAAATTACAGTGGCAGACTTATTCCACGACCACATACTCTACTATTACCTGTATTGAAGTCTCAATTGAAAACATTCCCACTGGAATTTCCAGAGTAGGGTCTATTTTAATTTTGATTTTGTTTTGGAAGTGTTACTGTACATATTAATACCACAATTAATACCACAAAACATAATGTTGGACATTGAAGTGCATCAATATTTTTGTTAAATGTATCTGTGTGATGTTTTGGCCTCGATATTGTTTTCCATATCTTTAAATTTTGTTTTATTTCTTAATTTGTCTTCAATGGCTTTTTGGTTTCAAGTCTGTGATTTTTTTTATTTTTTTTTATTTTTTAAGTTCTGTTTGATGTTGTGCTGTGATCAACTTGTGCTCAGACAAAAATGTGCCATAAACTGACTCGACTGTTCGAACAAACATTTTCTCGTGCCATAGTTCTATTTTACATAACAAACGTGCCTCGTCTCTCCTACCAACAGAGTAACTTTGTATATAATATATATAGATGTATACTGTACTGTATATACTGTGCATTTTATATTTTATATTTTTTACTGCTATTTTATTGCTTTCTATTATTCTATTATTATCTTATTGCTTTCTGTACGCTGCTGTATCAAAAAACATTTCCCCTCTGGGATTAATAAAGTAGCTACCTAACCTAACCTAACCTAAAGTTGGAAGTGTTCCAGAGTACAGTGCAGGTGTTTTTTTTCTTTGTTTTTTTTTTTCTTCCTGTTATCAGCATCAATGTTGTGGAGAGCGTGGCAGGTATAAAAGGAGAGAGACAGAAAGGTCGTGGGGAGACGGCCATAAAGTGCAAAGGAAACAGACCGAGATGAAGATGTTAGGGATGCTTGTCCTCTCCATCTTTTTGACTTTTATGTTGCTCAGCAGCACTGAGGTAAGGGACAACGGTACAAAAAGACTGCAATTAGCCGATGAAGACCAGGAGTTCAGGGTGTCTGATTAGTGGACAGCGGTTTATCTGGATTTTGACCAGGCACATTGCAGCTACTATTTGTGTGTTTATAGATTCAGTGGGGTTACATTAAAATCAAACGGAAGCAGATTAACTATTTAAATAAATCTCAGCTGAGGCAAATGGAGGTAAAAAAAAAAAAAAAACAGAAAAGCTGAGGAAAAGATGACACTGTATATTTCTGTTTAATTGTATTTGAAGTTTATTTGAGAAAGTTTTTGAGCTTTAATTGTATCACATCATCATTCTTTTCTAGGTATTTTCAGGGTTTCTCTTTTTGAACTTCTTTTGTATCTAATAGGATCTTAACAATTTCAAAAACTTGGGGGCAAAATGTTCATGTTCAACGGGAACAGTTTTGAAATGAATACACAAAAGTGTAATGAGCACAGAGCTCAGTTATGTTGCTTGATTAACATCAGCACCTGTGTTTTTGCGTATCTGTGAGCTTTGGTGCCGCGTGGCTTTCCGAGGCCTCTTAAAGGTCTCCGTTGCCGATTTCTGGAGTTTTCTATAAAATGCCATGTGCGCTCTTTGCTTTTGCTTGATCGCTTTTGGATCGCCTCACACGCGTCTTTTACCTTTTCAAATTTGCGTCGAAGAAAACGTCAAATTGCAGTCGTTACGAGAAGCCAGCGAATGTATTTAATCTTTTTTTTTTTTTTGGTCCTCTGAAAATGGTTCGCAAATATGTCATTTTTTGGGGGTTAATATTTCAACTGTTGCGCGTCGGTGTGCAATAATGGCTCCAACAATGATTCTGTAAAATTGAATATATGAGATGGACTTTATTTGTTCAGCCCTTACTTTTGCTGAAGTGAGCTATGTGGTGTCCAATTTCCAGATAAACAAGACGTGACCTATCGGGACAAAAATTAGCATATCGGTGTGGACTAGAGGAAAGATAGGGAATACAACACACAAAGCAATCAGGCCTGCCGACCATAAAGATATGCAAAGTGTAGTCCAAATCTTCCTGCTTCATGTGGCCAGCTGGAGCAGCAGGTGCTTCACCTTTTTTTTTAAGTGGCCTGTGACTGACAAAGAGACACACTGTACTGTTGTACTGCCTGAGGAAGTACGACACAGACGGTATAAAAAGCTGTTGAACGAGAATTTAGTGATGTCAAGTGCTACAAAGAAAAGCCCTATCATCATATTGTAATGCCATTTAATATTATCTGATATTTGAATTGCTTTTAAATTCTGTTTAACATTTATGTTGTTACATTTATTTTTTTGGTTTCTTAAATTACAATGTTCTCTATCTATCTACCGTGGGAGATAGTTGTGGTTTCATGTGCTCAGGTTTTAACTGTCTTAAGTTTTGTGATGTTACCCCGATACAATGGAGTAATCTTATTCTGGGGCTCATAGCTTAAAAAAAAAAAAAAAAAAAAAAAAAAATAGTTTCAAAACAAACACCTTTAATGCTGACTAATGCTTTGTGTCTCATTTGTCTCACCACTTAAAATCCCTCTTTATCTTGTAAACAGATTTAGTTTTCATTTCGAGCTGCTTAATACCAAAGAAATGTTGACAGTGAGGTCCGTAGTTTAACCAGAATAGCGAGGACGTTGTTGCTGGAAAGATACGTTGATGCTGCTCTTCAGTTGTAAACGTTTAAATATGTTTCGTGCACTGTGAACGTCCCCCCCCCCCTCTCCCTCCCTATTTTACAGGCAGATAATGTTACAGCTACAAATGAAGTCAATTCAACAGTGACCGGAAACAATACTGAACCAACCGGTGCCACCCAGCCCACAGCGGCCACACCGCTGCCCGACCACACCTCTGCTCTTACAACCTCCAACAGTCATACCAGCGACACTCCGACCACAACTCCACCTCCTACCCACTCCACCTCGCGCTCCACCGCCACCGCCACCAACACCACCACCACCACCACCAACACCGCCACCAACACCACCACCGCTTCGTCACAGACGCCTGACATGTCCCCCAGCGCCACCGCAAGCCCCGGAGTCGTGGGATCCACCCCCGGGCCTCCTACAGCTCAGACCAGTGGAAGTAACACTCCACAGACCTCGGCGACGACGCTAAAAGGAGGTTCTGCCTCGTTGTACCGTCGCTGCAGTCAGCTGCTGGTGCCGGCCGTCTCTATTCTGATGTGCGTAGGCCTGAACGTGTGAGACTCTGCGCCATTTTCCCTCGCTCGTGTTTAGTCACCTTTTAAACGAGTTACGTCTACGTTTCAAATGTTAAAGGTACATTTCACTAATACACGCCTCGAATTAAAACAATGGAAACGGAAGTTTCTGTGGCAAATGCAATGCAATGCTAAATATGTATTGAGCTCTGAATGTAGTTTTAAATGTTAAAACCATATTGGCAAATAAAGGAAATTCTGATGGAAAAATGTTGGGGAGGCTGAAAAGTTAGTTTACCTTGAATTGATCCTACACCAAACTGGTTCAAACTAAAACTGATTGAAATGGCAGCAGAGTCGCAGGTACCGGCTCGTTTGCATTTTGTTTTTTATATATAAAAAAGGTAGCTCCATTTTACTCGAACAACATCGCATTCAAATTCCAGCTGTTTATTTTTCACCACCTTGAGTGTTTGGTTTGTCTCTCTGCTTTGCTTGAGGACGATCACAAGATGAGGGAGTGTTCTGGTTTGTCTGTATAACCATTGCAAACAGATGGCTTTTACTGCTTGTACAATATGACGTGCACGTCTTATGCCATAGAATGCACAGGGAAGGTTGGCATGAGGCTGTGATGCAGACTGAAAGTCGTCCTGGCTCAAAATGGGGCAAATATTTTTGGGAAAATACAGTTTTCATGTTGCTGCGTGAACTTTATATTTTTATGAGAAATTTACAAACAATTTTGAGCGTGCTGGCTGAACGCCCTGGTTCTGGTTTAAATACCAGTTACAGTTACACATTTCTACAGAAAATCACTGCCGAAGACGGCATCAACGAGGTTTTACATCCTCATCGGAATAGATTTCAGCCGTCGCCCAGTGTGAGGTTTTTGCATTTGCATCACTTGGGTGGAGACTGAGGCTATTCTTCCAAAATGGAAATGGGTTTCAGGTTAACAATGTAAATGCAGTATAAAAGGCCAGTTTCTGAAAATAACACATTTTCCACACTAAGACTGTCAAGCGAGGCCACGCCAGTGTAGAACCTACACAAACCCTAAAAAGAACCAAGATATCATCAGCTGTTTGTCTTCAAGAGAAAATAATCTCAAGACGAAATGAAGTACTTTGTCCTGGAGCTGTTTTCACTGGCAGTGCTGGGATTCGTCTACGCACAGGTAAAAACTCCTCGTCACTGGTTATGAAGTAGATAGAAAGGGAAATGTTCAGGGAGGCCAGAATAAATGAATAACATGAATCTCTGCTTTTAGGTCCGTTGTAGTTTAACCAATGGTTAGGGGAAAAAAACAAAACACTTTCAAGTTCTAAAAAGTTGCAAAATCTTGATTTAATTCACAATAAGCCACAATTATGTCATAAAAATATTATTGACCTTTTATTTACCATTATTTATCTTTGTAATTTATATCACTGACCAAGTGTTCATTTGTAGAGCATTTGTTGTCTCCAAAATATACAATATTACATTACATTACATTTAGCTGACGCTTTTATCCAAAGCGACTTACAATAAGTACATTTCAACCATGAGGGTACAAATTCAGAACAACAACAATCAAGAAAGTATCATTTTCTTCAAGATAGCCAAACTTCAAAGTGCTATATCATGCTCTCAAATGCAATGCTATGTTCCAAATCTCTTTTGTCTTTTACCAGACCGACGTGGACGAACACCGAGCCAAACCAGGCAACGCAACCTCGTCTGCCAATATGACCGACACTTACGGCAACAGTACTGTCGATGGTAACAACAACATGGGAGGCACGGGTTCTGGAGGCACGGGTTCTGGAGGGACGGGTTCCGGAGGGACGGGTTCCGGAGGAACGGGCAAACCCTCTGCGGTGACTTCAGTGAACGGCCAGAGCCACATCGTCGCTTCCATCAGTCTGCTGTTTGGATCGTTTGCTCTTCAAGCCTTCTGGCAGTGAGCGCCCCGTTACGGCTCCAAGCTGGACGGAGTCCTCGACGACGACACCGTTTGACCTGTCGCAAATGTGATCTTATTTTAGTTTTCTTTTTTCATGGTAGAAAACTTTTCTGTAGGGGAAATACGTTATAACAAATAATTGTTTGCCGAATGATAGGTTATGTGTTTATGAAAGGATCAATGAGGTCGAAGTGAGCCAGCCTGCGAATTAACACCTAACAACTTGATTAATATGCGAGTCTGATCCGACATTGATATGTGAAGGAAAGAAGCAGCTGCCTATGAATCATCACGAGTTAAAGCATAATTGTTAGAGGTTCTGTCTGATATGCCTATATCAAGCTAACAGATATTTAGACTTTGTACATATTATAGACCTGTTTATTTCCTCACGTGAAGTTATTATTTAATCCTATTTGCTGCAAATATATAGATATAATACACATAGATACATTGTAATTTGATTTTATAGTGTGTATTAGTATAATTATTTGTACACAATAGTAAAGTACTACTTACAACAAATAACAATAAATAAACAGTGAAATATATTTTCATTTATTTGAAAAGTGTCTTAGTTAACTTCATGTAATATTTGCATTTACAATATGTCACATAAATATGTCAAAATAAAAAAGTGAATTAACTTTTTTCTGTTTCTTCTGTTTAAAAAAAAAAAAAAAAAAAAAAAAGCTCTGAAATATATAATTGGTGGATATTTTCCATACTTGTTGTCTAAAAGGTTTTTGGTGGCAAAGCACATTCAGACAGTAGTCAGTTGAGCTATTGTATTATATGAGAAAAAAAAAATCTGAGGACAAGAGGTGGAATTATTGAATTTATTTGAGAGGGAGACCTGATACAAGCTTTTGTTGTGCTCCAGTATGAGCAAGATTTGACATTAATACTGAGCCAACACCCAAACACTGAACTACATCCGATCTTTAACGTGACAATTGTTCTCGTGCTACCCTTAAACTACAGATGAATTTTTATTCTTCGGGTTATAACAACTTTGGATGAATATTGTATGTTTAGTTGTAAAAGGTCAAATTAAGTCCATGACGGAACAGCAGGATAAATGGATAAACGAGCGTAAAAGACACTTAGTGAGTCAGGAGTTAGTGGGGCGAAGAGGGTGTGATCACTTCACAAAAGTATTAGTCATGCTCTCAGTGGAGGCACAGCCTGGAGGACATGTTAACTTTGTGAAAACAAAATAAAAGTTGTTGTTTTAAAAAGAAAAGACAAAAAAGACAAAAACACTTAAGTAGATCTCTGACTCTGTTACTTAAATACAAAAAGAATTAAGTCGGAGAAATGGAACTTGGCTGAGGCATTATTGTAGGAGTAAAGTATTAAAAGAACTTCGGTAAGTCTGTGACTTCCCAAATACAACAGCCATGCTGTAGTATGGTACACATTATGATGTGCATGTTAAGTTAATAAATGGGACATTAAGCTGACATCTATAGTTTACTGAACACTGTTGCCCTCTGCAGCTTTAAAACAGTCATTGCAAAGATGGTGCAGTTGATAAAATGCATTGAGGAAGGATGAGTGAAACTGGGGTTATCCTGGATTTCACTGCCTAAATATAAACAATGCATAATGTAGTGTTTTTAAAAAACACATTACTAACAACCACTGCAGGTGGAAACCGAAAAGACATAAAATTCTGATTTTAATTTCTCAAGTGGCAAGGGTGATATTGTTCACATGTTCACTCATGAACTTTACTGGGAGCAAACTTATAAAAAAAATTTTTTTCCCAGCTTGTCAATTATCTACCAAAGGGGGAAGTCAGAATGAAAAGTTTTTCTTTTTATGATTAATATAACTGCTTCTAAACTGGATGCGCAACTGCTGATGCCAACATTAAAACAATATACATGAAGTACAGGAAGTTTGTACGTCATATGTGAAAAATTGAAAGTTAAAAAAAACACATGTATCATAGGGAAGAAATGGAATATTCTTACCTTTATAGTGTCATAAAAAGTTGTTTATGCACTATAGGAAAATTAAAGCTTTTTCCAGTTCAGGTTCAGGGAAGAGGGCATTGAGGAGATAGTCACGAGAGATCATACGTTGATCTGCGTCATAAAAACTGTGCAGAAGTTTCTGTGTTTGATGTCTTTAAGTCAGTAGGGATTTTTCAGTTGAAGAGAATGGGAATAAAGTCTCAACAAATGCCGGTAACTTCATTTTACTCCATCAACTTTTTATTGGAAGCCCATGTAAATTCCACTGAGAAGGCTGTCCTTCACGAACAGATGTGAATGTGCCACACATAACCCCTTAACCAACTTCCCGGCTCCTGTGGCAGGTGATATTATAAGTCACTCCTACCTCACCTGAAACTAGATAGTTTTTTTTTGTATAAAAGCAAGAACAAAAACTTTCGTCTTAATTTACCAGAAGAAGAAAGAGAGCGCGTTCCGGTAGGAGAACTTTTACAGCACCCGACAACGCATCATTCCGTGGAACAGGACATTTCAGTAACCTCTCTGCTGGATCTCTGCCTCCTCTTGCCGCTCCATCATGAAAATGTGGGTTTTGGGATTTTTCACACTGGCTCTGCTGGCATTCGCACAGGTAGCTACTCATAACCATATAAAATGATCCCGCTGGAGAAGCTAAATGTGATTTTGTTCTACAAGATTATATATGTGCCATAACACTTTTTCTTTACAATGTTATTAGGTTATCTTGACAATATACATTTAGTCGTACTTTTATAGTATTTTAGTATCCTTTTACTGACTCTTAGTAAGTCATTTCTTGTGTAAACAAATATATTGGTACTAATATTCTTTGGTCACGACTTTTTAGCAACTTTAACAGAAATAATTCTCATTAAAGCTCAGCTTTTAAAACTGCAGTTATTTTTAAAGTGAACATTTTAGTGTGGTGATTGAATAAGACAAAACTAACATTTAAGTTCTACTCCACATGGCAAAATTATGGCCACTGTTACTGTTGTACACAAATGGAGCGGCAGGAAGTAAAAAACTTTTAAAAAAACCTAAAAAAAACCCAACCTTTGTCAGTGGTTTACGCCGCGTCGTGTCATTGCACCACAATTTAGGTCATTTGCACTAAATGTTTTCCCTCGGACGCCTCAAAACATCGCAGTAGAACTGGGCAGTCTGATCCTTCGGTACGAATTCACGGTGCACAAAACGGTAAAAACCGCCAGCATACTCTTGGATGCGCTCCTGATCTGATGTGTCTTCTGGACAGTGAACCCGAATCCCACTTAGAAAACGTTGCCTGGCTTTTTGCTACGTTGCTACGGGCTTTCAGAAGCATTTCTAGGTTCTGTGTTGCGCCAATCTTTCAAGTTGACACAAAATTTGATGACTGCTCTCTGCTCAAGTTTTAGGTCCATGGTGAAATGCGCTCATACCAGTAGTCACTAAAATGTAAGACATGTGCTGGTGTTGATCAAGTGACATAACTTGAAATAGTAATTCATGAAAGTTATTGCTTCCCTGTGCTCCGTATGTATTACTGTGTTCCATTTGTGTGCAAACAAATCATCTCTTGACTGGTTGAGTACACCTCGTACTGGTCAAGACCACCCTTAGTTATCCAAGTAGACTAAACCAATAGCTTGCGTAAATCAAGGATGGTAACTATGGAAACATATGTTGTTGTTGTACATGCTACCAATTTTTAACACTGACTGAAAATATTTTTCCGTCCTATTCCTAATCAAACTTGGCAGACTCAGCAAAGCACCACCACAGCCACCCTCTCCACCACCACAGCCACCCTCTTCACCACCACAGCTGTTGCCCCTGCTAGTTTCACGACTGGCTTCACGGGCACCACTACAACTGTCACTCCAGCAACCACTACAACCGTCACCCGAGCAACCACTACGACCGTCACCCCAGCAACCACTATGACCGTCACCCCAGCAAACACTACAACCGTCATCACAGCGACCACTATGGCTGTCACCCCAGCAACCACTACAACCGTCACCCCAGCAACCACTACGACCGTCACCCCAGCGACCACTACGACCGTCACCCCAGCAACCACTACGACCATCACCCCAGTCACCCCAGTCACCCCAGCAACCACTACGACCGTCACCCCAGCAACCACTACAACCGTCACCCCAGCAACCACTGCGACCGTCACCCCAGTCACCCCAGCAACCACTACGACCGTCACCCCAGTCACCCCAGCAAACACTACGACCGTCACCACAGCGACCACTACAACAGTCACCCCAGCAACCACTACGACCGTCACCCCAGCAACCACTACGACCATCACCCCAGTCACCCCAGTCACCCCAGCAACCACTACGACCGTCACCCCAGCAACCACTACAACCGTCACCCCAGCAACCACTGCGACCGTCACCCCAGTCACCCCAGCAACCACTACGACCGTCACCCCAGCAACCACTACGACCATCACCCCAGTCACCCCAGTCACCCCAGCAACCACTACGACCGTCACCCCAGCAACCACTACAACCGTCACCCCAGCAACCACTGCGACCGTCACCCCAGTCACCCCAGCAACCACTACGACCGTCACCCCAGTCACCCCAGCAACCACTGCGACCGTCACCCCAGTCACCCCAGCAACCACTACGACCGTCACCCCAGCAACCACTACGACCATCACCCCAGTCACCCCAGTCACCCCAGCAACCACTACGACCGTCACCCCAGCAACCACTACAACCGTCACCCCAGCAACCACTGCGACCGTCACCCCAGTCACCCCAGCAACCACTACGACCGTCACCCCAGTCACCCCAGCAAACACTACGACCGTCACCACAGCGACCACTACGACCATCACCCCAGTGACCACTACGACCGTCACCCCAGCAACCACTACGACCGTCACCCCAGTCACCCCAGCAACCACTACAACCGTCACCCCAGCAAACAC
This sequence comes from Embiotoca jacksoni, assembly GCF_022577435.1. Lineage (NCBI taxonomy): Eukaryota > Metazoa > Chordata > Actinopteri > Embiotocidae > Embiotoca > Embiotoca jacksoni. The sequence goes on along the minus strand of NW_027185425.1, from coordinate 3,416,258 downwards.
TACGACCATCACCCCAGCAAACACTACGACCGTCACCACAGCGACCACTATGACTGTCACCACAGCAACCACTACAACAGTCACCCCAGCAACCACTACGACCGTCACCCCAGCAAACACTACAACCATCACCCCAGTCACCCCAGCAACCACTACGACCGTCACCCCAGCAACCACTGCGACCGTCACCCCAGTCACCCCAGCAAACACTACGACCGCTACGACCGTCACCCCAGCAACCACTACGACCGTCACCCCAGTCACCCCAGCAACCACTACGACCGTCACCCCAGCAACCACTACAACCGTCACCCCAGCAACCACTACGACCGTCACCCCAGCAACCACTACGACCGTCACCCCAGCAACCACTACAACAGTCACCCCAGCAACCACTACGACCGTCACCCCAGCAACCACTACAACCGTCACCCCAGCAACCACTACAACTGTCACCACAGCAACCACTACTACTGTCACCCCAGATAGCACTACTGATTTCACCCCAGATAACACTACTGATTTCACCCCAGATAATAACTTCACCATTTCACCAAATATGACAAATACTCCCTCAATCACTGCTACAATGACTCCAATGTCCACTAAGGTAAATGGAGGCGCAGAGTTCAAAGCTTCTGTTGTGTTTTCTGCAGTGGCACTCGTGGTCTCCATGCTCTGCCTGTGATTGTCAAAACTCTAATTCTAAATCTTTAACGTGTCAATATTTTTGAATGTAAAGGAATCTTATATTAACTGAATGTAGATGACTTCGAGAAGGGATTGAAGGCTGAGTGAAGTTTCAGGTAGATCCTGACCCTTTTTGAATGGTGCGAAGCATTTATAGTTTGTTCTCAACCACATCTATTGATAAAGTGATTTGTTAAATATGTATGTAATAAGCAGTGTAATAGGTCAGAACTGTGGGAACAAAAGGGAAAAGAGACCATGTGTAGTTAATATAAACTAAAGGCTTTCTTAGCTTCATGTTAGAGCTTATTAGATGTATATTTTTTAAATGCGATTGTGACATGGAAACACTATGTCAAATGTTAATATTAAACACAAAGATAAATCAGAAATATAAAAAGGCTTAGTTGTAAAAATATCATTCTGATCAAATTATTGGGAAGAGATCTTTTTTTTTCTTGTTTATTTGGGAAAAAACAGTGCTTGTACTAGCACAACATCAGGAAGAAAAATGAGCATTGTAATAGATATTTAAAGTAATAAAAACAAATACCCAAACTGTACTCATAAAATATTCAATATAACTTGGCTAGTTGCACATATTTGCATAAGCTATTAGGATAAACTTAAAACAAACATGTTTTAAGTATAACGTGATTTCATAAAACATGAAAAGCAGCTATGAAACATTAGGTTTTATTGGCACTACCATAGATTGTTTTAGGGGGAGTGGAGGAATATAGATGAGTAAAAGATATGACTGTTTTGTAGCTTTTGCCTAATCTTCAGATCGACAGACGGCCAGCAGAGCCTGTAGATGATCTCCTTTGAACTGTTTCTGTTGGAAAAAATGGGGAGGAAAAAAAAAAAAGTTTAAGATTTAAGTTAATTATTTGAAAATCAAAACATATAGTCATGACATAAGGATACACTGGGTGTTGTCTTTCACACGTTGTGTTTAGTGCAGTTGTATGTGTGTGACCCACCTGCAGAGCAGTGTAGAGAGAGGTGCCAGTCAATTTAAGGAAGGCTGCTCGGATACACAGCAGATCTTCTTCACTGTGAGACACCATGATCCCCTGAACTAACGATGTCTGCAAGAACGAGATCAGCTGTGTGTAAATATCACTGTTTTCAACAGTCTTATACACTAAAAGATTTACATCCATTAAACCTCCATTGCGTTCAATGACATTACAATTTAACAACTCGTCGTGTCGTATCTGTAGTGTGTACTGGAAATTTTGGATTTCATTCGACATCCCATCAGGATGAAACTATGGTGGTTGCCACTGTTACTGCAAACAGAAAATAACAACCGTTTCTCAAATTCACTTCTACGAGGTTACAATGATGAAAAATCTCATAGCGCCTTGTGACGAGGCTCCTGTGCTAATTATGGCTATTTATTTATCATTTCCATAACCGCACAAATGAAACTTTGTGTTGGGATTGTGGCTTTCAGCGGTGTAATGTAACTTAAGTATAATTGCTTGAAGTATGTTGATTTACTTTTATATTCTGCCACTATACTTGTACTCAACTACATTCCAGAGTGCAATGTTACTCTCTTTACTCCACTTGATTTATCTGAAAGCGCATTAAAATTTTACATTTAAAACCTGTGACCATTTCATGAAATAATTGATTGCTACACTTTAAACTCAACAGCTTATTCACTTAAAACTTACTCCACAGAACAGGCTAGAACATCTGTCGAACATCAACGCGGACCTTAATACATAAGCGTCAATAATAATCCAGTGATGTAACGCTTGGTGTTGTTGAGCCATGCTGGTGTTGTAGTTTTAAAAAGATCCTGGCTCCACCCGTGCCACTCTGACAGGGTTAAAACCGACTTGCCCTTGTTCAAAGATGACTGATTGCCTGAGCATGGCATTGGAAATACAAAACTGTTGTACATGGATAGACAGATATCACCTGTTAAACCGATGGAGCCCAGATTAGTAAAAAAAACCCGTACTAAACACTAAAGTGCCCCCTTTTCTCAATTACAGATAAATTATTCAAATTGACATGTGACAGCATGCTGACGACAACATTATCTCACCTTCATGGTAGTTAGTCTCTTGGCAAGGTAGACATCAGGGCTTTGGATGCACTGTACTGTCACAACACACACATGAAGAAACGTCAGAGACGAATCAACACGCGCAGTAAACACTCGAACAGCGTCTCTAATATTATTTACCTAAAACTTTCAAACCCAGCCGGAAGTCTCCCGTAAACCGTTTCTCCACAGCCTCATCCACCATCTGTCCACTCTGCAGCTCCAGTCCCATCAACACTGTCAGCCATATGCAATGTATATTCATATTTAAAACAGGAACTACTTCCTAACACATAAAGTAGCATAACGTTTTAAAGGATAATCACAGGCCTCACCTTTGTTAATATGGTCCGTGTCTCTAGATGTCAATATGTTGATCCACGGTCCTGCTTCAGCTTTTTTCCCATTTAGAGATGCAGAGAGAGACTGGATCATTAAAAACAATAAGAGTTGGAGAGAGATGAAATCTCTGATTTGTTAGCTTTACATCCACAATATGCTGCAGGGCTGTAAGTGCATGTATATAAATGTTGCAGAGGAAAGCAGCAGTGTGACAGTAGCGCAGAGTTTCTTCCTTGTGCAAAACATGTAAATGTTTCTTCTTACTCCCATGTTTATCATGAATATTTCTCATGTGAGATATAAAAAAAAAAATTTGTCATGAATAATGGAAAAAAAATAGTTCATTCTAGCTTCTAAAGTTCAGCGTTAAAATTGTCAGTAGTTCAAAAACACAGTTGAGCAGATATCAGTAAGGCTTGCTTCTCTTCTCGTTAGTACACAAGGCTGATGCTTACAGTAGTATACTGTCATAATTTAATTTAGTCTAATGTATGCTTATCATTTTAAACTTTGGTATTGAAAGATGCTTGCTAGGCCCAGTGTGATGCAACCATTGTGTATGAAAATACTACCTCAATATCTCTTTGAACCACGCCACCAACATTGCCTTTCTGTTGAGAGAAAGGAATGAAAAAAAAAAAAAAAAAAAAATCCCTTTTAAATACAATATAAAGGCCATATCTGCATTTAACAATCCCACACAAAGCTTTAGTCATGATGGAAGTGAAGGTGAGGATCAAAGATATAAATACTCAAATTACATTTAGCAAAGCCACAACAAGCCTTGCAAAGTCTCCACTGGTTTCTCCTTTCAGCTCCTTCTCCAGGTCCTTCTTGTACACTGAAAAGGGACAAACAAAAAAATAAGGCAAATGATACAAGAGATTATAAATTAGAGGTTTAAACATCCCCAACAATCTTTGTTCTTTTCTTTAAAAAAAAAAAAAGAAAATTGGAAAAGAAAATTGGAAAAGTTCTGTGCCTTACATTGTTTGTACGCAGTGCTGATTTCTTGAAGCGTCTTCCCAGATCGTGTGCACAGAATCTCCATTAATGTTTCCTCATCTGTACCCACACCCTGTACACACACACACACACACACACACACACACACACACACACACACACACACACACACTGCATAAATATCCTGGGATATGACAAACGATTCATGCATGCAGATACAAACACCCAAAAACATACAAACACCCACTCACCGCCATGGCCTGCTGCAGGCGGTGAGCTCCATACTGCACAGGGGGCATCAGTAGCTCCAGCAGCAGAGTCTCCAGGTCTCCAGACAAAGCTTTCTTCAGAGCAGTTGCCAGGTCCTGACACGTCACAGAGTGAGAAGTTTTCCTGGTTATAGACATACTTCCGACTCTTAAGTGTACACACAGCAGCATCACAAACCCAAAATCTGGATTAAGTCTTGTTTTGGTGGTTTAATACGGAAAGATGAGGTCTAAAATAATAATTGTGTATCTGAAATAAGATGCCCAACTCTCTGACCACAAAGTACTGTAAACTCCCTCCGTAAACAAAGGCGTGTTCAGACCTCTGAGGCCAGCTTCGATACTATTTAATCAGTAAACACTTACAGATAAGTAAACACGCACATTGGTGACGTACTGTCTTTAGATTGCAAGTCAACATTCTCTTGTGTTGCATTAATAGAGATTATTATAGAAAATATTTGTATTTGGGAGTCTGCATTAAACCTTGAAACCTAAAGTTGAAACCTTAACCTGAATGATGGTTCAAAGTGTGTTTTTTTTTTTTCATTAAGAAGTACTTTTCCTTTACCTTGTGTGCCATCTCTTCAAAGGTCTTGGCGATAACTTGTCGCTGGGCGTTGCTTCGATTGGTTAGGATTCTCACTAGAGTCACTGCATCTGGGCGAGACACGCAGTGTTTGAACAACCGTTATCACATCCAGTGTTAGTGAGCAGTTCATGATACAGCAAGGAAACGTTTAAAGGCAAAAGAATAGTGTGATATACAGCTTTACCAACCACACCTCTATGACTTTCTAAACCAGCGTTAGTCTACCAGCAGAAGTACCTTTCTTGTCCAGCGCTGCCTGGATCTCCGTAACATCTCTGTCAGGGTGGAAGTTGGAGAAAGGTCGTACCGTTCCAAGGGTACCCCAACACATCTCCTGTTTGATTAATAGGGAGAGCGAGAGAGACACACACACACTCAAAAAAAAAAAAAGACAAACCAATAAACACTGCAGACCGACGGAAGACCGGACATAAGTCCTGACCGCCGATAAAGATCCTCTTTGTGTCTGTGGCGACAGGGGACTCGTGGAATGTATAACAAAAGAAGAAGTGAGGTGATGATGAATGCACAGATAGACCGTTATCTACAAAAGAGACGGCCCGTGACGCTTTCAGGCATGCTGCAAAACAGCATTAAGAACTACATTTTCCATTTCCATTATGAATAATAAGAAAGACAACTAAATCAGAAATGAAGTAAGTCAACTCAGCCCTGTAGTGTCCCGCGTGATCTTTGAAGTGTTGCAGTATTTGTCTGGGTTTAGTACTTGTGGCATTCAAACTCCTTTTCCAACCTACTAATTAACCAAGCATCTCCCGAGTAGTCACTGCAGAAGTGTAGGATATTTGACATTCTTCAAATTCAAGCAAAGCTGACTTGTATCATTGCTCATGATCCCTTGTGGCATTATGTATATGTAGATACTCAGAGAATGCACGACAGCAGATAACGTGATCGACAAATATGCACTGATCGTAAGCATAACGCAATGGCAGAGGGAAGACGGGGCAGAGGTCATCTTTTTCAAATGTTTACTTACATACGATTTGAAGTACTCGGGGTCCATGGCTTTGTTTTTATCTAAGAATGTGAGGAAATACAGACAAATATATACAGAGACAGTAAATGACAGTAACCCGCATACAGTTATAAAAAAAATGCGTGCATCCATTCGCGCAGAAAGAAATTTCACAATAGGTGCCATGAAACATATATTTAAATTCTAGGTTTCATTTATTGAACCTCCTTATGGCAAATTCTTTAACCCTAATCCTAACTAGCCTTTTAAAACAGTAACATTTCTTATTGGATTCAAGGGATTACAACACCAGATACTAAACAACATTCCCAGCAGAACACTACAAGCCATTCATGTATTTAGTTGTTTTTTTTTATTTGTTTTTTTTAAAGATCTTTAAAGGAATGCTTATTTTTCTTACCTGTAACAGAATACTGTGTCAGCTGTAGGAAGGTGTGGAGGTAGTGTAGTGGTTTTTTTAGTTTTTTTTTTTTTTTTATTACCTCCTCTAATCAATCCTGTATCTCAGTTCCACCCACACAATGCCACACCTGCTCCCACTACATAACTGTTAGTCTAACATCTGACCAATCGGTGCACAGTATCCTTACAGCTTTGTCAACACCATTGGTCTGTACGAGTGCTCTGACAACCCACTTGTAAAATACTGTCATTCCTTGCAAAATAGGAATGCAGCCAGACGGGTTTGTTTACAGGTGACCTTTCCACTTTTTAAAGCTTTTCACCGATACTGAGCGCATGTCTGACACACTAAGCCACCAGGCAAAGTGCCTGTCATCTCTGTAAGTAAGTGAAGGGGATCCTCTGGTTTCAGTGTGTGCTCATGTATAACCAGACCAATCTTTTGTCTTCAAAACCTGAAAATGTAAATTGTGTCAGGAGGGCTGACAAAATAAATAAATAAAGGGCTTTTCAGCACTTGCATTTTTGGCTACCGATGATAATAATCCGATACTAAAAAAAATAAAAATGTATCCACTCTTTATTGTCATTCAAGTAAGAGGGACAGAGAAGAGAGAGAGAGAGACAGGCAGTTCGCATTTTAACAGCACAATTTGTAAAACATCACGTATAGTAAATTATTGTGCCACAAAACAAAAAGTCGAGTGGTGCATTTATTTGTTAAATAATTTCTAACAGAAGAAGCAGCGCTCCCTCATGAAACCACTGTGAACATGTTTTTGTCCTGATACAATCTGTCCTGTCCTCCGTGCTGCTCAACTACCCATTGTTCACCTGCAGAGCACCAAGAAATATGAGACCTGTGTGGTTATTGCAAACAAAGCTGATCTGCAGCAGGCTCTTTTGCTCCTTGAGCAAATAATGCTGAACAAAGCCTTTGTAACAAGAAATGGAGGAGAATCTATGTGCGCTTTCTGCTAAAATATTACTGTGGAAATATTTTGTAACGTATGAAATACTGAGGTAGTTATAGTTACAGTTAAATTCAAATAAAAACCGAAACGGAAAGAAGTTGAAGTGAAAGTAGAATGAAGCTGAAGAGTCAGTTTAAGTGTACGTTAAAGTAAGCCGTGAAAGGATCTGAATTGTCTTTTGAAGATTGAAAGCCACTGAAATAATTTATGCACAAATTAGCACTGAAAGTGGTTGAAATGTCAGTTGATCTGTTTTGAAAACAGTTTGAACTCTTATTTGAATTCTAAATGATGACAGGCAACCAAATGTCAGCAGGTGGCGAAGGTGGATAAAAGTCTGTGTCAGTTACCATCGGCAAGGGAGAAGTGAGAACAGGTCAAGTGTCATTTAAGGTATTAGTTCGGGGGACAGTTGAACGTCTTGTGACACTGACCGTGAAGTGTAATGATACTCTTGGTTTGAACATACTGCTCAAAACACGACAATGTAAAAATCTGACATGGCTGATATAAATGGGAGTACATCCAACATGTTTCCTCTTTTGGCAATTTGCATACACAGTGTGCCCCTTCTGGGCTTAGTGCATTTCAGAAAGCTACCATTTGTAAATGGAAAGCAAAACAATGACTTAGGACTGAAATGAAATAGAAATGAATTGAATTAAATAAAAAATAAAAAAGCAAAGCAGTCAATTTAAGTTTAAGAAAAGCCAGAATGACATCTTGTATAATATATTGTTTTGCCGATGTTGCACACCACAGAAATATTGGTATCGACATATAAAGTCTGATATGCGTCAATACACAAACTTCTTCTTTTTTTTTTCTTACAGAACATAATGCAGAAAAAGATGCATGAACTTTCTTTTTTATTTAGTGAAGTTTACCATTTCTGTGCACTGTTGCCGGAGGCATAAGGTCTTCTGGTTGTCCATCCGTCCGTCTCGTTCTCATGAACGCGATTCTTAAAAATGCTTTGAAGGAATTTCTTTGAACTTGGCAAAAACACTCACTTCAAACTAAGGATGACCTGATTAGATTTTGGGGGTCAAAGGTCAAGGTCACTGTAACCCAGACTAAGCATCCCGGTGCATTTTTGGCAGTTGCTGGAGACTTTAACCACACCAATCTGGATAAAGTACTGCCAACTTTGCACCAGTATGTTAACTGCCCCACCCGGAACAATAAAACTCTGGACTTACTGTATGCTAATGCCATGGATGCATACAGTACTACTGCTCTTCCCCCCCTTGGTAGATCAGACCACAACCTGGTCCTGCTGACTCCCAGGTATGTTCCCCTGGTGCAGAGGCAGCCTGTGACCACCAGGATTGTGAGGAGGTGGACACAGGAGGCTAAAGACGCCCTGCAGGACTGCTTTGAGGCCACGGACTGGGATGTGCTGTGTGGACCACATGGGGAGGACATCAATAGCATGACGGACTGTATCACAGAATACATTAAATTCTGTGAACACACCACCGTACCATCCCGGACTGTACAATGCTTCCCCAACAATAAGCCGTGGATCACCAGTGACCTGAAAGTTCTTCTTAATAAGAAGAAAGCAGCCTTCAGGTCTGGGGACAGGGAGGAGCTCAGGAGAGTGCAGCGCCACCTGAAGGAGAAGATGAGGGAGTGCAAGGACTCCTACAGGAGGAAGCTGGAGGCAAAACTCCAGCAGAACAACGTGAGGGAGGTGTGGACCGGTATGAAGGAGATTACTGGGTTGCAGGGGAGAGAGAGACAACCAGGGGGCTCCCTGGAGAGGTCAAATTAACTAAACTGTTTCTTCAACAGGTTTAGTTCACCACCCTCATCTGTCTCCTCCACACACCACACCTCCCAAACACCTCTGCTGCCTCCCCATGGTGAACTGCATAGAGCCCTCAATCTCAAAGGGCTCTTCCTCCATTGACACCCCCCCACACACACACAACCCTCTCTGTGACGACTGGCCAGGTTAGGAGACAGCTGGAGAGACTCCACCAGCGCAAGGCTGCAGGACCTGACGGCATCAGCCCCGTGGTCCTGAAGACCTGCGCCGTCCAGCTGGCTGAGGTCCTACAACACCTCTTCAACCTGAGCCTGAAGCAGGAGGAAGTCCCGGTGCTGTGGAAGACGTCCTGCCTGGTTCCTGTACCGAAGAAGACGACTCCATCTGGCCTCAACGACTACCGACCGGTTGCCCTCACATCTCATGTGATGAAGGTGCTGGAGAGGCTGGTCTTGGCACACCTCAGGCCGCTGGTGAAATCTTCACTGGACCCGCTGCAATTTGCGTACCAGCCTCATGTGGGAGTGGACGACGCCATCATCTACCTGCTGCAACGAGCTCAGTCTCACCTGGACGGAACCGGTGACTCTGTGAGAATCACTTTCTCCAGTGCATTCAACACCATCCAACCACTGCTACTGAGTGAGAAGCTGCGGGTGGTGGGGGTGGTGGGGGTGGACACGTCCACCGTCTCCTGGATCACTGACTACCTGACAGGCAGACCACAGTTTGTCCGTCTGGGCAGTGTGCTGTCTGATACGGTGGTCAGTGGTATTGGAGCGCCTCAGGGAACTGTTCTGTCTCCCTTCCTGTTCACCTTATACACAACTGACTTCCAGTACAACTCAGAGTCCTGCCATCTGCAGAAGTTCTCTGATGACTCTGCAGTGGTTGGGTGTATAAGGGATGGACGGGAGGACGAGTACAGGACAGTAGTGGAGGACTTTGTGGAGTGGGCGGGAAGAAATCACCTCCTTCTGAACGTGGCCAAGACCAGAGAGATGGTGGTCGACTTCAGGAGGAAGACAACGGCTCCACAACCGCTGAGAGTTCTGGGAGAGGAGGTGGAAATGGTTGAGGAGTACAAGTACCTCGGTGTCTCCATGACAACAGACTGAACTGGAAGACCAACATCAACGCTGTCGACAAGAAGGGGATGAGTCGACTCTTTTTCTTGAGGAAACTTCAATCCTTCAATGTGTGCAGCAAGATGTTGGAGATGTTCTACCAGTCTGTTGTGACCAGTGCATTGTACTTCGCTGTGGTCTGCTGGGGGAGCAGCATTGGAGCCGGCGACACCAACAGACTTAACAAACTGGTTAAGAAGGCCGGCTCCATCATCGGCTACAATCTGGATAGTCTGGAAAAGGTGGTGGAGAGGAGGACACTGAACAAACTATTGTCCACATTGGATAATCCTGACCACCCTCTCCACCACCTGCTGCAGGGACAGCGGAGCACTTTCTCCAAAAGATTCCTCCAGCTCCGCTGTCACAAGGACAGATACAGGAGATCATTCCTGCCGACCGCAATAAGACTGTACAATAACTCACCTCTGGCAAAATAATACTGTTGACTGTGTTTTTTGGTTGTTTGTATATAATATATATAGATATATACTGTACTGTATACACTGTATATACTGTGCATTTTATATTTTATATTTATATTTTATAATTTTACTGCTATTTTATTGCTTTCTATTGTTCTATTATTATCTTGTTGCTTCCTGTATGCTGCTGTAGCGAAAAAAAATTCCCCTCGGGGATTAATAAAGTAGCTACCTAACCTAACCTAACCCCAACTCAACATATTAACATACATATGATATCAAAAGAATGCTCGGTTAGAAAATCTTTAAATGTTACACAATTGTTCACTTGGCCTCCAGGATGAACCGATTTCAGTTTGGTGGTCAAAGGTCAAAGTCAAAACCGTCTGTTCCATTCTTATGAACACAACATCTCAAGAAATCTTGGCAAAACGATTTAGGAGTAAAATATCTGGAGAATGTTTGGAGGGAATGTCTTTAAATTTGGCACAAATGTTCACTCAATGATGAAGTGATTAGATTTTGGTAATCAGAGGTCAAGGTCAATATGTCCTCATAGCCACCCTATTTTTCAGATTTACATATATGGATAGATGTTATTTATTTATTAAACTCCATAATATCAGTAGTGGCATTGGCCCCAAGGTGTTGTGTCAAGCTCTAAAGGTTAGTTGTCCTCAAAAAGGAGCACATCCATTTTTTTCATTTATTTATGATGTTTATTTTTAATTGCATATTTTAAAACCTTTCCCTGTGACATAACATTTGACAGTATGTCTTCAGTATCAAATATTAATATACAGCTGACACGGGTAGCATAAATGTTCATGTAACAGAAAACTGTCAAGAAATAGAAGTAACTTGACAGAAACTAGACACACAACCTAGCTCATTCCACTGCACCATGCAATGTGATATACTGGACACACAAGTGCAACGTTTCCCACAAAACAAAGTGATACACTCGTATATATTAAAAAAAATAATTAAAAAGCATAGCATACATTTTTTTTGTGTGCATACTACACATTGTTTTGGCTTCATTTATCCAGTGTTAGTATAAACAACAGGTAGCCACTTGGTGTTCACTCCACAAAATCAGTGTCCAAACTTGTTTCACTTTACAGTGAATAAAAAAGGATCAAGTACATGTGCTTGTAAAGCCAGAGAAATTTGCGTTCAGAATAAAGAGAAGGACAAGGAGACGGAGAACTTGAGATTCTAGTTTGAATAACCAAATTGTGGACAAATGATCGGAAAACGGTCAAAGTCATGCAATAGGTTCCACCATGCCCTCAACTTTCACTAGATATCAGTGAATGGTTTTATCTATATTAGGTTTTTATACAGTAGTTCAATACACAAATACACAGACGGTTTTGCCTTCCAATTCATGGAACGATCCAAGCCACGGCAACAATTTGAGGCACTTACATCTTTCTTCTTCCGTACGGAAAATCATTATCTAACTCGAGAGAAAAAAAAGTCATCTCACAACATGAGTACAAACTAACAAAACACAAAGACTTTGCAAAGCACTTGTGCAGCTTTTTAGGGCTTGTATTGCTTCGTTGCATTCTTCCTGTTGGATACTGTATTTGCATTCGTTACATGTACCAAGACCTGAAATACATTACATCATGAGACAGAGGCAGTGTTGGTTCCCTCAAATAGTCCAGGGAATATTCTGTTGTAAGGGTGAGCGCAGTTGATGGCTACAGCAACTCTATCTCCCACTGTTGGCTCGGCCTCTCATCATTCTCAGGCATGATCACGACATGGTCCTTGTCATACGATTTGCCACCTGGAGGGGGGGGGGGGCAGATATCACACACAGAAAAAGGGATCATTTGTATTTTTATCGGCATACTGTGTTGGAATGTAACTAAGTACGTTGTATAGTTACTACAACATTAGTATAATATCTGAATACACCCGCCGCCTCCAGTAGCATGTTTATCCATTTGAGCACATGGACTAACAGGCAATATGAATTACCAGTTGAAAGTTAACAATCTGATGAGCAACAACTCATTCATTTTTAGCATACTCAAAATTTTTTACAGTCAAATGAATGTCTTTATGCAAATGTCCAATGCCCATATTTTCTTCTCATACCTTTAACATCCAGGACCATGCCAGAGAAAGTGAGGCAGGTGATGAGGCCGGTCATCTGGGCTGTCCAGGTTTGGATCGGCTGTCGGTTCTGCGTCCACAAAACCACCTTTGCTGCTGGCTCTACGTTGCCCACCACCTGAAGGCTCATGGTTGGGGACAACTACAAGAGACACACACATACCAGGTCAGTGTTTGTGAGACAGCAAAAAATATCCATAGGTAAACAAAGTTGACATTTTTGACGAGTCGAAAATATGATCAAGATTTGAAATACATAGCTGTGATCAAGTTTAATCAAGCCGAGCAATATGGAGCATATTTACTATGACGAGGGCGAAATGTTCATACCCGTCCCTAGTTACTGGGAGTTTTGCCATTTCAACCCAGTAAATTGTGCCACATTCTTCATCGAAGCAACTAAGGACCCACTGTACATTTAAACTTAAGGAAGCAAAGCCTTCAGGCAGACCTAATATTTGTTGATATGCCTTAAAAAGTCCATATATCACCCAACCCTAGGTCAGGTTTTAAATTGTAGCATACTACCAACATCATTACCTTGTTTATGATCAATCCATCCTGGTAGAACCAGATGTCACACTCAGGCTCAACCTGTGGCACCACCACCACTCGTCCTGATTTCATTTCCTCCACACCACCCTGGACAGACATGAAGTGGTCTCTCTCCTTGTTTTTGATTCGGAAATAGTGCCGCTTCTGCAGGAGAGCAAAATACCACAATGTATTGTTGTCAAAGAATTACACATCAGTGGACACCTTAGCAACTAAATCACATTTAGAAATACCAAAGAAAACCATACGGTTGGTTTAGATTTGGCTTTAGCGCATCAAATCATGACTGCTTCATAATATTTCCACCTTTTTAAGGAAGGGTTGGTGGAAAATGAGCTCTGTCTAGTCACTTTCTCAATTTGGGTTTTAAATGTGTTAAAGGTGTTAATTCTGTGCTCTAATTGTGTGAAACTTAAATATCAATATTACTCATTTGCTATTGACTCCAAGCCCTTTAGAATGGCCCTCGACTGTGATGTAGCACCAGGAACAAATCCATCACCTTCAGCATCCAATTTCTCGCAGTTAAGGCTAACGAACTTTATTTATTCAATAATTTCATAAAAGTAGGAATAATCTATTAAAAAAAAAAGATCAATGTCTAAAATAAGATTTACTCTTCAACTTTTAGAAGGTTAACTACAACATGTGGGCATCTTGTGCCTTTTAACAAAATCTCCCCTGTATTTTCACTTCAGCTAGCCCTTTTATGTGTACATTATGGCTATTTTGCTAAAAGGAGGTTGTAAAGATGTCTTGTAAACCAACCTGTCTGACTGGGTACATTGAGCCAATAGTTTGTAGTGAGCTAAACTTCAGCCAGTTGGTGATTTCAATCGGTTCCAGAAGGAACTGGCGCCCCCTGTAGTTGCTGTGTTCACATATCACCCAACTATAAAGCAAGAGAGACAAACAATTAAAGGAGTGCTTGTTGATTTTGACTATCAAACAGCAAAGACCCAAAACAAGCATTTTACAAGTGTTCACTTTTATATTCTACAATATTAGATGACTATCGAGGTGTTTACTTTCATTTTCAGTTTACTATAAACAAATGTCCAACTTGAAATAAAAAAAAGAAAAAAAAAAGATTCAAAGCTGCCTGTCTTAGGTTAAATCAGAAAGCTCTCGGACATGCGTCAATGTAAATGAACGTATGCAAATGCGAGCACATGCACGCTGTTCACGGCAAAACAAACAAACAAACAAACAAACACAGGGAGACAAACACCGACCTGCCGCTGTTGACTCGGACAGACAGGATGTGGTTGTTGAAGCCCTCTTCGACCACACTGAGCATCTCTGTGTCTGTGGTGATCTCTCTGCCCTCCAGACACTCCAGGCCGAACAAAGAGATGGAGGGAACTGAGAAATACTGGACAGGGAAAGAAAGAGGTTTAAGATAAAGAAAATTACACACAACACGGGGCATGTTTCTACAGCAGAGGTGCTTTCTCACCATCGGCACGACCTTGATGGAACGGATGGTGCAGCCGGCAGGGCAGCCCATGCTGGTTAAATTGGGGTAGTCTCCTTCAGATAGGACATACAAGTTGCCCGAGTACTGTTTGTCCTCGTAGAGCACCCAGCTGGAACACAGAGCAGCAAACTATTATGTGATTTTATTAGTTTGCCATGAGCCTTCATCATTAATAATGCAACAGTGTGGCATCACAAAGTTTTAGACATTCAAAAACCGATTCGCTTTACTGAGTAACTTATCAGTCCAAGTTCCTCACCTTCCCCCTGACACTCGGCACGACTTGGTCAGTAATTTTTCTGACAACGCTTCGTGGTTGCAGTCAGAGATGCGACCCTCACCCTGGAAGTCTTCCTCAGAGTACAATGTTATCTGACAAAGACGGGAAGGAAAGCAAGAGGTCAGATAAACACATTTGTAGCTTTACAGACTTTTATTTCGATCATTTTTACCTCCTTGTTTTCATTCAGCCTCTAACAAATTTAATTCAAAAATGACACTACTGCAATGTTACATTTTCCCTTAAGAATGAATTATCTTTCTTAATTTTAGCAGTGATAGGTCGAGTTTTGGTCATTAGTCTTTTGATTACAATACGGTATATCATACTCGCTTTTTATAAAATTTATATTTTTATGTTTGAATTAAAAAGTAAATGGAGGAAGACAAATAGTCCATTTGTGTCCATTAGTGTTAAAGCATGTCCCACTTCTAAGAAGTTTTCCCAGCATGAAATAAAGCACAGAAGCAGCACTTGAACCAGCTTATGTAACAAATTAAAGCTAAACTTTACATTGTGTGCTGTGGGTAACACCTGGCAGAAGAAAACTGTTACTGTATTGAAGTTATATTGTTTTTATGTTAAAAATGCTATCTGCTGCCCTTTGGATGCAAGTTATGTGTCTGCATCCATGTTACAAATCCTTGCCGACTACATTTTTCACACCGATATAAAGACTTTCCATAAGTCAACTCATGTTTTCTCCAAACTGAGTCACAAAACTAAAGCACAACAAACATCTATCTAAATGTGAAAAAGAACCACTGGAAAGACACAATATAGGATTAAAAGATAATAGAATATTGACTTAGAGCCTTAAAATAACCTAAAACTGAAAATGTCTGAATACTCACCTCATTCTTGGTCCTTGAACTGTCACTTGGAGCCTAAAAACCAACATAACAATATGTAAGCAAAATTGCATTAACAGTACACTTGATAAATTATTATCTTAATGATGAGGCTTCACAGCGGTTCTCACCAGTAAGATGGGCTGAACTGAGCAGATACGGGTGTCTTGAGAACCCCAGTCAGCAGAGTTATTGTAGAAACCTTTCTCTAAGATGTACTGGTTGCCAGAGAAGTCCACATGGGAGTAGGCTATCCATCTGTAAAGGAGGAGGAACAGTTACCTTCTGACTGTCATACATCTTCACTTCACTGAGTGATGGAGAGGGAGAAGTAAATGTACTGTAGTATCTATCAACTTACGCTCCACTGAGCACGTTGATGGAGCGCGTCGAGGTTTTGTACTCAAACAGCTCCACGTCAGCAATGGCTTCCGTCACCTCGAAGGTGTTCTCCTCCTGCATGCCCTCCTGGTCTTCCTCGGGCTGTTCAAACATCACCATTAGGGGATCCGTCAGGTCCTGCAGAGAAGCAGAAAAAGTGATTATCTCACACTAAAGCCTCCCGGGGGGACTTGAGTTTGATTTCCAGCTGCTTGAAGTAAAAACTGACAACTATAGGAAGGAAGGAAGGAAGGAAGGAAGGAAAAACTGACAACTATAGGAAGGAAGGAAGGAAGGAAGGGAGGAAGGGAGGAAGGAAGATAGCTAGATAGATACTTTATTAATCCCACAAGGGGAATTTTTTTTCGCTATAGCAGCATTAAAGGAATAGCAATAAAACAACAGAGAAAAAAAAAAGTATTATGTCAAATTGGCTAAAATTAAATTCTTTATTCTGACGTTGCAAGTCAGCCATGCTGGGTATATTTTCACTGCTTTATTTTATTGTCTGTGTTTCCTCCCTTGCCAAGTACAATTTGGATTATTAACTCTTGAGTTAATGAATATGGATCTGAATCATAACTCTGATCCTGTCCAGATCTACAGCTGCTGTTTCACGTAAATAAACTTGGGGCATTCAGTGTAGGGATTGCACAAAGTTAGTTTTTAATTTGGATAGGACTTTCATGGTGTGTGTATGTCATGAAATTAGGTCATTAAAATGTCCATATAATTCAAACATTATTACACAAAAATTAAGAAGTTATGGTCAGTTTGGTGCCATGGTATGCAAACAAAGATTTTGCAATGACATGGAGAGGGGTACCCTTTATGCCCTCTAGACCTTTTAATGTGCAGCTTGCTTGTAGTGGGAGCCACACCTTTTATTTAATGGAGGATGTCAATTACCCAGAAGATTCTTTTTTATTTATTTATTTTTTTTTTCTAACAAATATTAGCTGGTATAAAAACAGTCCTTGTAACTTACTGCTCGAATCACCCGAACAGAGCGCAGCTCTGCATCACAGCCACCCCACACCCTCCAGTCGTGGTACTCTCCCTCCTCCAGCAGGTACTGGTGGCCTCGGAAGCCCTCCTTCTCGTAGCCCACCCAGCTGCAGCAACAAAGAGGCACAGGGTAAAAAAAAAACCAAAAAAACCCCATGCATAACGATCACACTTTCATTATTTTTGACCTGGGGTAATTGTATTCAGTGATCCTTTTCCAGGGTCACTGAGTACAAACATTAGAGAGCAGCACTCACATTCCTCCCTGTACTTTAAGGGAGCCGACACTGTACATGAAGACAGTTTGCTGCCTGTCTGTTCTGGTCATGAAGTCTCTCATGTTACTTGTTATAGTCCTCGATTTCCCGGTGAAGTACGGCTTGTCGTAGATCACCATCTGGAGACAAAGAGTGTCAACTACAATAAGGATGCACTAAAAAACGTTTTACTTGCAGTAGTTAAAAGTGTCAGTCATATCACTGCTGTTGGATGAGTTATCTACATAAAAATGGAAGTATTACTTTGATTTAACAACATTCTTCCATCCTTACCTTTGGCTCACTCATGTTTTCCACTCTTGGTTCACCCTATGATCAAAAATAAACAAATAACTAACTGAACAATAAGGATATATACTTTTTTACAGAGCTATACAGAATTAGTAAAGAGGAAACCTTTTAAATACTTCCAACAGTGCCACTTACTACTTTGAGCGGATGTAGTGATCCCACATAGGGGTTTTCCACTCCCCAGGCTGCAGGGTTGGTGTACCCCCCCACCTCAAGGACGCGTGGTACCCCCTGGAAGAAGGGCTGTGCGTACACAAGCCATCTGGGGAATATTAGAGATAATATGAAATCTTCTTAAATCTGATTGTTAAACAATCTGCTCTTGAAACCAGATGAAATGAGGTACTAATGATTGGCAGAAAAATTCTGCCTTTACAATTTAATTTCAATATTAAATAATGTATTTTTTTCCAAACTCATGATTTCCAACTCACAGTCCAGCATTAATAATGACGGAATTAGCCTTGATGGGGAAACCAAAAATCCTGGCATCCTCGGAAGTGTCTCGGAAGATGACCTTCTTCCCCTCTGCGTTCTCTTCTGGGAATAGGCTGATCTCTGGGACGCTGTAGTCCTGAGGGAGAACAGAGAAAACAGATCATCTGTACCCACTTTAATATTCATAATAATAGTAGATGACAACTAAATAATTAGTTGTTTATTTTGTCCAACCAAAACTAAGTTTTGAGGCTGAAAGTTATCGGAGTTGAGGAAAAACAAACTGAAAAGTTGGGTGTAGCAATAAAAACTATTTTAAAGCTGTAACATTCAGTGTTGGGCCCTTTTAAAGTTCATTAAATACAGTAGATTACACCTTAAAACATTTGACGCCTCTTTGTCGAGGCAAAAGGTGCTGACACTTCTTTTTGACACTAGGTGGTGCTCTTGAGTTGAGGTGCAAGCAGCCATTCAGAAACCACTACTATAATGGTCCACTGCACCTCACCAGCTGTAATACTCTGGGTGTATGGCAGCTACTTATGACAACAACCAAGAATAACAGGGCGAACTTCTCTTGTCTTACCCTGACTGCTCTCCGTACAGATCCGATGATGAACCTTCTGGCCGGCTTGGTCTCCGTCTGCTCATCGCTTGTTTCTCCGCTGTGCTCTCCGCCCTGCGTCTGTCCGTTCTGCGGCTGCTCCTCTTCAGGACCGAACGGGCAAGTAAGCTCTATGTCTCCCTCGTCCAAGGCGATCTTCTCCCCTTTAAAGTTGGGTTTCTCGTACAGCACCCATCTAAGGAAAAAAAAAAATTTAAAAAAAATGCTAAAAATCTAAGTGCACAGGGTCCTTTGTATCAACTGTGTTTCTTCCTAGTTTGTGTTTGCACAATATTCATAAACTCTGCATCATATTATTGAATCATTATTCCGAAATCTGTCAAAACGGTGTTCACGCATGCGGAACAAAGCACCTCATTACTCCCCTCACTGGGGCTGCTGTTTGAGCTGTCATTTCACCCAGCTGCTGCTGTTTTACTGCATTATTTGTCAATTCAGAGGTCATTCAGAGATTTTGCTACCACAGTCTGCTGACTAATGTTAGCAAATATCAGATACAGATCGCTCTGCAGTTCCACTTGTTCAGCTGTTACAAAAACCTTTAGGATTCAGCAGCATCCCACAAGTGTCTCTCGGCTAAGAGGACAACTACAGACATCTGAAAAGTAACCCAACAAGACCCTGAGTTGTAACGGGTCACAGGCCAAATAGATCTTTTTTGTCTTCAATATCACATTGCATTTCATGAGGTTATCCAGTGTCTTTTGTGTAAAATGATCACCTGAAAAGTAACAAGTAACTATAATTGTCCAATAAAAGTAACGGAATATTAAGTACAAATTTCTAATATTCCAAAATCCAGTAAATTACCCGTGAATGCACTTGTTCACATACCAACAGTCGTAATAACCAAGGTAATCTCGATAAAAGAGTCAAGACCTCAGTTAAGGTAAGAGGCCAACGAAATACAAAGGCCACTTACTGAACAATCTTCAATTACAGAATTAGCTGTGGTTTGGGCAGCAGTGCAGAAAGCAACGGCCGAGCTGATAGTGTAATTGTCTCATTGTAAGGCCTACGCCCGGGGTTATTGCAGGCCAGAACAGTCCCGTCAAGGATGCGGCGTGTTCACACTGCTGGTTGCATTTGTTAAAACATTCCACTTATGAGGCAAGTTTGTGTTTAAGCTTGTGTTTGGGTGTGTTAACTATTGAAGGAATTTGCATGTCCACAGCGCATCAATAGCTGTCTTGTTTTAACGCTACCCGAGTACATACGGAGAGATGGGGTTTATTTCGTGTCTCATTACACACCTCCCGTTTCAAGAAAAACAAGGTGCAAAGGCGTTATCCTATTTTTCCTTTTGCAAATTTGAAGATCTCAGGAAGTTCCAGGTTTAAGTGCCAAATATTTAGTGGCAGCACGACAAAAAGCACAGATTTACCATGTTTGTTTACTCAAATAATCAATGAGAGTTAAACTCTCAGATTACCCGACAGGCAAAACAACCTGCTCTTTTTGCGTACATTATTCTGTGTGGATTGCGATTTTTTTTTTAGAGAATGGTGCTGTATATAATAATCCTTGTTCTCGCTTCACATTTTTGAGTGTGATGTAAATGTACGCTATTCTCCCATAATGCAATGCACAGAGGAAATAGAGCTGCTGAGGGCTGTAAAAGGTTAAAATCATTGTTAAAAAGCTCCTGCTTAAAAAAAAAAAAAAAAAAGAAAATCTCCATAAAGGAAGTCTTCAGAAAAATTCTTGCCATGTTTCCTTGTGATGTTTATTTAGCAGTAACATGTTGCAGGAGGGATTTGCATCAGTGCAAGTCTGGTGTCATTTCCTCTTCGTACAAAACAGTCAAGTATGCAGATTTGGTTGTAAACTCAGTGCAAAATATAATGCTATAACATTTGGTACATAGTGCTACTATATGAAGGTAGGATGCAGCGTTGAAATAGAACTAGAGACGTCAATATCTGGTAGTTTTTAAGGGAACATTTTGGTTACCGAGTAGATGTAAACATGGCGAGTTTGTGCGTGGTTTAGCTACTCACCCTCCTCTGACGACCCTGATGGAGATGGTTTCCTGCAGCTCCCAGGGCGTAGCATCGATGACATCACTGCGGATCTCAATCCTTTGGCCACACATCCCCGGCCGGTCAAAAATATACATCTAGCCAGATGGTGGACAGAGTAAGTTTAGATATTAATGGCAATTCACTTATTTGTTCATGTCCGACACGAGTGAATCAGGCTTCTTGGGCAGAGGGGTATTTTCCGCCTTCAGATAATAAAATTAGAACCTCACTGTCAATATTAGAAGGCATTTAATTGGACAGTGAGAGTGATACCCTTGCAATTATTGCAGGAACCACCTTACTCTGTACTGCCGAAGAAAAGAATGACACTAACCTCATTATCTCCGGCTTTATATCCAAGAATAACTCTAATCCCCCAAAGACATCTAACACAAGAATCGTGCAAAGTTAACAGTATAGTGGTGAGGTTGCACAGAGGATGCCTGAACGTATTTCCTGAATATCACTCAAATCCGCAACATGAAATGAGTGACCTAATATTCTGCAAAAAATATATATTAACACTAATATTAATGTGAAATCTGATCACAGTAACTTCTTGTCCATGTGTACAGCACAGACACGTCTGGGACATTCACATCTGAGGCCCTGCAGCATGGGAGCGTACCTAAACCTAAATGTCAGCTGCACCTATTCCAGATGCTTCATGGATAAGCTCAATAAGAAAAATGTAGTGGCAAGCAGAAGCAGGCCTGACATTTCAAAAGTTAATAACATATATGGTCACCCTGGAAGAGACAAAAGTGTCAGGTGTGCAGTTTGATCAGAAGATTTGTGGGAGTGTATTGGTTATCCGGTGATGAAGAAATGGTTTAACCACATACTTGACAAATTTTTATTAGACAATGGTTATGAAATAGCAGTTATGGAAGAAACCACACAGGACCAAACGGAATGCACCGACAAGGTTTTTTTTTTTGTTTTTTTTAAATCAACTTATCTCTCCTAAGGTAAACCAGTTTTGTTATCCTGTTAATGAATGTATAACCACATAATGCCAAACCCACAACATACACGGAGACTCGCAAGACAGCTCGGCTGTCGTTACTTGTATAGCAACCGCTCTATGACATCACATGGTTCAAAAGACTAAAAGGTTTCACTGGTATTCCAGTGAATAGTGTAATTTAATAAATCTACAGTAATGCTAGTGGATCTGTGAGGCTGTATTTACATACTGTTGTGCTTTGAGCTATTTTCAGCTTGCTCACGCTGACATGCTGATGTTTAACAGCTTTATCGTGCGCACTATTTTACGGTGTTAGCGAGTTCACGTGTAAATTAATAATGACCACAAGGGGAAGTACTTATTCATGAGCCACTAATTACTGACAACAGTGTTGGGAAAACTTTGAGTGGATCATCAAAGTCATTAAAAGTCTTCCTCAGGGGACCGTGGGTATCCGTTCCGAATTGAATGGCGTGGTGTGACTCCAAGGCTGCCGCTTAATCAGTGCACTTCAGTTAGTACACACACACACACACACACTTGACTGCAACATTTGAATGCATCACCTTTCCGGCTTTGTTTGCATTTTCATGCCTGCTGTTTCAGAAACAAAAGTAAGCATACTGATGGCTACT
Organism: Embiotoca jacksoni; assembly: GCF_022577435.1. NCBI lineage: Eukaryota > Metazoa > Chordata > Actinopteri > Embiotocidae > Embiotoca > Embiotoca jacksoni. The sequence continues at coordinate 3,393,671 of NW_027185425.1, read as the reverse complement.
ATGCGACACCACTCTGAAGGTACTTGGTCAAAAATAAATACTTTTGTGTGGACGCGTACAAGCTGCATTTGCATAGCGGCGTGGTATTCGCCTCAACGACATCAGCTTCTTCAGCCGCCCATTTCAGCAGTTCGGTAATAGGTCGGTGGTCCCTCCCCCTCTGCTATGTAGCCGAGATGGCGCAAATTAAGGGGCGAGAAGTTTCCAGCATTTTTTTTACTCATTACGAGGACACCGTCCGTACTCATAGTGCGCTGCGTGCTGCCATACTTATTAGAGTTAACACATGGACTCAAATAGCAAGTGTAAGTGTGTAAGAACATGAACTGAGACTCAGTCGAATTGATGGTACTTTAGATCATCACCAATGGACCAAAAGTGCTTGAGAAACATCACACTAAATTAAAAGAATAGACGCTTCATCTTTATTGTCTCCTCTCTATTCTTTAGACACTCAAAGGAATGTGTTCTTCCTGTGTCATTTGGCAACACAGTAAAAAAAAAAAAAAAAAGAAGAAGAGGGGATTGTCAACCAAGCCAATGTTTACTCAAATTCCATAGTAACAGACTTCACAGTGACATTACTTCCTGGTTACAGGTTCAAAGCAGACAGTAAAAGTAGCTGTCAACATGTTTCTCACCAGCCTATTTGTACTCAAGAGTGTATTTTATGAGGAGACTCACCTTTCCAGGACGAGGATTGAGCTTGCCATGTTCCTTCTCTTTCGTGAGCTATGGGCAAAAGAAACAAAAATATCAGCACACGTTCTAATGCAGATAAGATTTAGCAGTGACTTTTCTTTTTTTCTTGGAGCAATTTAGGTCAATATTCAAGCCAAGATAAAAACTCAAGGCTAAAAAATACATTACACAGTACATGCCAGACAATCCACACATTGTTTATGTCTAGGTCACGCTGTTCAACAGGTTCTGGGGGCTTCAGATGTGAGGAAAGAGTGTATCCTTCATGACAGAACAACCACATCATTGATAGACAGGAATACATTCCTCTACTGTACCCGTTTAACCTGATGCTTTTCAAACTCCCCCACTGACAAAAGCAGCATCAGCTGAGTTTTGTTTTGAAATTGAAGTGGGAAGCTGTACTATGAGAGAATGTGTGTGTGTGTGTGTGTGTGTGTGTGTGTGTCTCAGGTGTCACTTGGCCTCTACTCTCCGGGAGCTCTGTAGGAAACAGGTTACCATCTGGATCATGTTACCAACCAAAGAGGGCCGGCTACCGGAGCTACTGTTTCAGTAGTCTGTGCCCTATTACTGTGGACTAGTACATTTATAATTAGAAACCGCCTTTGAGAAAGAATAAATCAACTTGGCTGTACTTAATTGAACTTATAGCACATAATGGCATATTGTAAAAGAACACCTTTTTACATTTTCAGTGAAAGCGAGCCAAGGGGCCATTTTTTCACCGCTGACCTATTAAATAAAAGAAAGAGTGACTCATTAGCCTGTAAGCTTCCTGCAATTGTTCTTGCTCCCTTCTCGTATTAAAAAAATACTGGCTCCACTTATAGGGTGCTTCTACTTGCAAAAAGTGTTCAAAGTGTGTTACACTGGCTAAACTCATTTATGTAACTACAGTTCTCTGAATGATAAAGGCAGGTGCACTAGGTTCCCATGGCAACAAAAACATATTTAGAGTAAGTAATTCCTGCCACAGACAATTGGCTTGGTTATTTTTATGTGTGCATTGCAATATAGAGTATTTATACTGATAGATGTGTTGTTATGTGCAGTGGGCATATGTTTAAATGAACTATTGAATGGGCAAATGGCAATTTTCCACCTTAGTCCACACCGAAGTATTCATTTCTACACTGAAGTCTATTCAGCTTTCACCTGCAGCATGTCACACTATATTAAGTAAATGAATTAAACATGTAGCATGTTTGCACTACATATGACTTTATACAGTCCCATGTGATAGAATCGTATGTATTGCTTCGCATTCTGCTACAATTTTCTTTACAACCTAATTCTTCTTAGCCTAACTCGTGGAACCGTTTCTCCAAAACTATGTTGTCACATAGTGACAGAGAAATGCTGAGACGGTGGAGGAACTGCCATGACGTCTTAACCTGTCTGACTGAGAGACTCTTGAGTTTCACAGGTTTCTCTTACGGATAGTTTACAAGAAAGTGCTGGTTCTAAAAAAGCGAAAAATCAACATGACTCAAATTGATTAAATTAATAGTTTCTAACGTGGTAAACTAAACCTAGTAAACTCATATTGGTTGTATTCCAGAAAGACCTATTCAAATTAAATAAGTCTTGTACCAAATGAAATCACTTTTGGCTCTATGTAAATAGAGTCAGATAACATAACGCACCTAATTTTTACAGCTCTGCACCATAGCAGTTTCAGATCATGTTAACACTGGCACTGGTGAAACAGCAGCCCCAGGCTTAAAACTTCCATCTGCTAAAACTTAAGTTACTTGCTGATTTTGCATTAAACATTTTACTAGTTTATGACCTAATTTAGATGAGATCATTTAAACATATTAAAGTACAATAATACTTCATATAACCCCCCCCCAAAAAAAAAAATCAGTGGAGTGCTGTAAGAGCAATGTGTCCTGTACTGCTTTCTTAACTCAACTCACTAAATAGCTCAAAAAGTCAGTCAACATCAAACAGCTACATCATTCACAGGGATTGATATGCTTATTGCTGCCTTGATGCCCAATAGAAAGATGCTCACACACTTTTCACCCTCTACTCCCTTCCCTCCCAGCAGACTGGGAACAAGATCTGCTCTTACATAAAATTAGTTACCACGAATGGAATGTGCGGTTTCAGCAAATCCTGCAATTGAGAGAAAAAAAAAAAAAAAAAAAAAAAAAAAAAAATGTATGCACATGGATTGAACTTCTGAATAAAGCCAATGGAAATGTATGAAAAGGAAGAGATAATACAGTTTGTCATCAGCTCCATTCACCCTGCCAATCTCCTCATCTGTCCCTGTCAACTTCACTTAATCAAAGATCAAGCTAACAGGTGGAGAAATGTGAGGATAAATACAAAAGGCAAGGTGCGGTCGTGTCTCTGCAGGAACAGACAGATAGCTGGGATGGGCGGGGAGTCCAGCGGAGAAAAACAACAAAAACAGGGAACAAAAAGTCTTCTGCCAAAATCAAATGCTTCAGAGGATTCACGCCCACCAGCGAAGAAAGTGTCAAAAAAAAAAAAAAAAACCTAAATAGAAGTCATGTTTATATGTTCCAAATACCCTTTCCTCCTCCGGGTTTTCATTTTGACACGCTCCCAAACATTTATTTTCCACGTCCCTTTTGTTTCAGTTGACAGGAGCAGAGCAGGATGAAGCTGTAAAATACATCCCTGTTGACACCCAACTCGGAGCGGGAATACTAACACACTACTTGAACAGTTTATTGTCTGGGACTCATTGCACAAGACAGTTATACATATGTAGTATATGCAATTAATCCTGTGTAAAAAACCCCCACTATGTATTGCATAATTTATGCCCCCTTTTTCTAAATTGTTTCATTTGATAACATGCCTCTCAAACTATCAGCACCACTTCGGCATCTGGTGTGTAAACTTTTCTACACAATGTTAAAATCTACAATATTGTAAAATCTTAGAATTATAGGAAAATGTTGACGAGTTAAGCGACCAAACACCTCAATCAAATACAAGTGTATTTTTGGCTACCATTAATGAAGCTGCCTTGGCAGAAGCAATCATAGGCATCTCTGCTGTACGTAATTTGTAATGCAAGTTTGTCAGCATTGCTTGTCTGACTCTATTTTATATATTATTCAGAAGCCCTGGAAGCCCTAATACTTCACAAAGCAGTCTGAAAAATGTCAGCTACCGAAATATTTTACCCGCACAGATCTCTAGAAGCCCTGAAGTCTGAAGTCAGTATTGTTCTCAGTGGCATAGTCAGTAATATGAGCTGAGGTCATGCTGTGTGCTTTGGCCTGAAAAAAAAAAGACCTCCCGGAGCCATACTACTGAACATTGTGTAAACATTTGAACGCTGCACAAGACAGCTGTAGACCAGTGTTACACCTCTAGAATCCAGCTGTCACTGCTTGTAATCTGCATTGACTGAAATATCACCACTATCCATTATGTAGATAAAAATGATCAACAAAATGATATATTACAGAGAACAGCATCATTAGCTGCTCGTTAGAACATCCCACTCCTCCCTTCTGTCAGTTCTGTGTTTGGTATGCTTCGACACTTTCTTAGTCGAGTTGTGAAACAAGAGGTGCGACTGAAAGTGTCGGTGTGATCCAGGATTAGCGTGTGAGCCATGTGTTGACATAAAGAGATGGTGTGTGTGTATGTGTGCATGTACCACCATTAGGGCACGTGTGAGCAGATATTTTTCCTTGTAAAAATGATTTTAAAGCTTAATCAGTTATCACAGACACACGTAAACACTGGAGGGCAAGAACAAGTGCATGCATGCCTGAATCAAAGTCTCGACACACACCCTCTTCTGTGTAACTCTGTGATATTCGGGGGGGGAACAGCATGGATGTGACAGGTAGGAAATATGGGTTTGGATGCCCTGGGTGATACTGAAATCAGCAGCAGCCATTTGCAATTTGAATTACTATTGCTGCTCTACAAATATTCTAATGAAGAAGCCGTCTAAATGGTACATGTTACCGTGTGTACTTAAGGTATGCACACACCAGCAGGAGCCACACAAAAAGGGACGTTTCCTGTGTGCACAACAAACCGCATGTGAAGTCATGTCAAAAAGACAAACAGCAGGTCAGCTGAAAATAGGTGAGAGACAACAGATCTAAGAGTGAGGATAAGAGCTGCCGACATAACAAGTAAACACACACAAAGGCAGAAGCCTATGTAGAGGACTTCCTCTCGTTTTGTCACCGTAGACCTAGTTACCATTTTCACGGCCCACACACCATTACACTCACTGCAGACCTTTTGAGTAATGCACAGCCAGACCTACCTAAAAAGGTTAGGTAAAGGTAAAAAGTTTGTTTATATTTGTGACTACTTGACGTGCAGAAGGATGCACAAGTCATTCACTGTGTGCATGTCTCTTCCCAAATTAGTTGTAAAAACTATCGTCAGAATCCATAAATCCGAACATCCATGTTTGCCTAATCAAATATCATGTCATTTCTTGCCTGAATTGTTATATATTTGAATGGCACCTGAGCAAAAATAATAGTACTCAGTAAGACTAAATAGACAAATCTAGTCATACTCACATAGGCGTCAGGGAAGGCTCTGTATTTTGACAATAAGTTCCTGTCAGGCTCAGGTTCCTGGTTCTGGAACAGAGACCCTCCACGCACGTTGCTGAGCAACGACGTCTGTCCCCCCGCAGGGGACTCAAGACTGAAGCTCCTCTGCAGGGTGGGAGTGCCCAGGCTCCCTGTACCGAGACCCGTCCCCATACCGGTTGTCTGGCTAAACATGGATAAGGGGGAGTCTGTGGTGGTGAAGGGCCGGTGGAGGTCGATGGAGCCTGTGGGGCTGAGGAGGCGGGTGGGACTGAGGAGGCGGGTGGGGCTGAGGACACGGGTCGGACTGTTGCCGGAAGGTGGCAGGCTGATGCTCAACGGAGGAGGCTGACTCATGCGCATGTTAGGGTCTTCAGCTCTGGTCAGGGTGCCCGACGAGGTGGAATTCGAAAGGAAGGAGAAACCCTTATAACCGGACCCCACTGATCCAACGCCGGGTTCACCGTGTTCCCTCGGCCCTTGGCTTATGCGGTCATTTGAAGGCCCCGTTTCTGGTAGCGAGTTGGTATGGAAGAACAAGCGATTGGGCTTTCCATTTTCCGGGGTCTGATCTACGGATGATGACCTGTAGCTTGCAAACAGGACACTGTTTTCTAGGCGAGAGCTGGTGGCGGAAGATGGAAGCACTCCGTTTCCATTCAGCGTTGGAGATTGTAAATCCTGAAGAGGAGAGTCAGAGGATGTTCTCATTACAATACTGTTAGTAGCAGATGCTCTAAGGGGCATGTTCAGACCTCTTGTCCCAGACTGCTGCTGGTGCTGCAGGTGACGGCACACATGCATTAAAGGTTGAATTCACCCCAAAGTTACAAAACAAGAACCACTGAATCATATATTCTCATGTACCTCTAAATCATCAACATCTTGTCATGCTATGCTTTGGTTTCATTTGCAGAGGCTTTTAAATATGCACCTATGAGTTTTTTGCATCACCACAAAACAATGTAGGTGAATGGAATTTCCTTTACAGTGCTCACAGATTGTGAAACTGCATTCAGAAATGTGTTTACAGATTGAGAGGCCAAGTTTACCTCACAACCACAAAGGCAATGAAGTTTTTGTCATTCAGATGGACCTTTAAAAGAACAATTAAATTTTTATAATTCATTCAATAGACAATAATATAAACATATAACAAATTATGTTCTTTATGCTTATAGCCCACATGGAATTTGATTTTAATATATGAAGTTTTCATCAACCAAAGGAAAAAAAATCAGGCAATCAAAGATTTTAAGAGTCTATACAATACCTGGCTTTTTTTCATCATGTCCAGTGGAGAACAATTATCTCTGAAGGAACTCCTCTTCAGTCCGAGGTCAGAAGGCAGTGTGTACAGTCCATTGAGGGACTCAGCATCCATCTTCTTTAAGGGACTCCTGAGGTTGACAGACAGGTCAGAGGTGACGGGGTTCGGAGCATCCTCCACAATCGGCGGCAGAGAGGAGAGGGGGGCCTGGGGAGCCGGGCGGAGGCCCATGTTCCTCGGCCTCAGGGAGGGTCCCATGCTCTTCAGAGTGTCCACCAGGCTATCCATTTCGCACTGGTAGGGGGAGTCGGCTTCGGGGGAGGTGGGGGGAGTGGTGGAGGGAGCTGCAGGGTCGGAGACCAGCTCCACGAACGTGGCCTTGAACACTCCAGTGAATCGTGATGACTCGTCGTCTTCACCACTCAAACCGTCAGTGCTGTCGTAGCTGGTTTGTCGTGTGGAGGAAAAGCCAGACACGGGGAGCAGCTGTGAGTCCCAGTGTGACTTTATCCCCTCTGACTCTCTCAGTCCCTGTCTTTCAGCTGCAGGTGCAGCAGGCTCCTCCTCCAGCTCCGCTAAGCTCCTCCTCCACTCATATTTTGGTTCCGCCGTTGGTTTGCTCTCCTGGCTCAGATAAACTGCAGTCCCGTCACTCCGCCTGTTGCTGAGGGTGATATATTCCTCTGGGGGGAGGGAAGAGGGAAAGGTGTTGCTGAGGTGTTTGTACGCTGTAGCTTCGGGGAGAGCAGAGGAGGAGGACATGGTCCAGGTGTCAGACGCTCTGTAGCTCAGAGAGTCATGCAAAGAGGAGTTCTCTGTTGTGTTAGGTTTGTACTGGGTTACTCCCTCAAATTTATTTCTCCATTTATATTCTAAGCTGGGATCTGTCACATCTGACTCAGTTACTGGTGTGCTTTTTCTGTCAAAGTCCACGGTATCCCGGCTGACATCGGTGGGTTCAGCCTCACTAATCAGGGACATTTTGTGAAACCGATATTTGGATTCGTCCTCTTTAGGGGGAGACAAGTTCTTAATGGACAGTCTGGTGCTCAGGATGCTGTAGCCTGAATTCATTTTGCCGACTGACTCTTGGTCGTCTTTCGTGTGGTGACTTTCTGAAGCAAAGTCTTCTGAAGCAGCTGCGGCTGTCCTTGAAGCCGTCGGTGACCTAAAGAAATACGGAGAAAAAGAAAAACGTAATGACAAAAACACTGAAGACAGAAAGGCAGTCTAATTGTATAATGGTAACTTGTTCACAGTCTATAAAGTGGAGCAGTGCCTTCAGGGTGTGGCAGTAATGAAATGCCAACAATACAAATTTTACAAGGCAACTTTGCTTATCTTGACGTGTCAAATAAAGGTTAGAAAGATCCCATAATTGCAGTAGCTGTTTTGAAGTTTGCCATCTGCATTTTCCAACAATGGTAAAAGTAAATAATAAAGTTACTGTAGAAACTGAGAAAGGTCATCATTTCATTTGAGGCTTATTTAAACGAGACACAAGGTTTCGGCTGGATGCACCCACAGTGAGTTTGTGTTGGGAGGATCGTGTGCACACAAGCAAAACACGGTCAGCTGACAAATTAACGTTGCTCAAAGTAAACACACATGAACTGTGCAGTGCAAGTCTTTACAATGGCGCTTTTTTTTTTTTTTTTTTTTTTCTCCTGTCATGGTCACAATCAACACACACTCGCCACTACCCACGCTTCAAAATGTAAGCACAAACAGTCAAACGATGTTGGATAAGACCTATGTGATAGCCTGATAAGCTGTATATTTATAGGAGTATGGTAATATATTATCAATATAAAGATGGTTATGTTCACAAGTAGTTTAATTTGATCTTTTTCTTTTAAGGACCTTTATGAATTTTCAAAGGGTCTGATTTTACACATGAAGGTTGGTTTACTTGTAATAAGAAGTGCTGCTCGGCTTGTGTAAATATTTTGTACTGGCTTCTCTTGTCTGTGGTTCCAAAGGAAGCTTTCCAAACATGTCGATGGAAACTGAAGTGGTGGTGTCAAGTTTGAAAGAGTGTGCAGGTTGGGAGGATGTAATGAATGCTATCCAGCTGATTGTTAAATCCAGTGTTTTTGAAGTTTGACCCACACTAATGACTAAAAGTCAGGACACGTTGGCTTCTGCAATGTTTTCTTTTAATCTGTGTCACCTGTCTTATACTACACTTAACTAGAAGAAACAGATCTTAATAAAAGCTCTTCCACCAGCTTCTGAGGTTTAAAGATTAAGAATATTTGAGTAAAATATGTAGCGCGAGCTCTGCAATTTGGGAAAATTGGATCATCAGACCTCTGCTCTGTTTTTATAATAATAATAATCAGGTTTTATTCAGGCATTTATGAAATTTGTTTGAGACATGAAGGAAACTGCGAATTTCCTTAATGAGATTCATGAGAATTAATAATGTTTACTTTTAAGCTTTTTTCTGTACAATTTTGGAGGCACATGAACTGCGTAGTGAAGACTGGTAAGCCCATGCACACTATTTGTAAGCACGACATAATCTTATAAACTTAACATCAAACTGTATGCCAAAAAAGCTTTTACGAGTTAAGCCGTAATTTAGAGTTGATTCTCCAGCCGTGATTCATTTGACCTTTCTGGATCTTTATACCTGGTGTAGCAGGAAAGTTTAAAGGAGGGGTGACATTATGAACTGTGTTTAATTACCGTGTTTAATGACTGGCAAACATTTGGTGTTGTTCTCACGGGCTGCGCGGGCGACTACCAGTAAAAGGTGAACAGGTTGTGAGACTACACAGAGAACGCACTGACTGTCATCCAACTTCACAACAGAGTAAAGAAAACTATTGGGTGGTGCAATCACTCCTACAGTTTCAGACGAGGTCAAACACATTATGCAAGGGTGGCTTATTTAAAAGGTCACAATGCATTACGAGTGCTGATGCAATACTGATGTAACCGTTGCGAAGTGCATTTCTCTGTGCTTATGGCAGGTTAGCCATAAAAATAAAAAATAAAAAAAAAAAATGTAGAGGATAACAAAAGCTGAGTACTTTTTACTTATCATCTCAAAACGTGGAAATTAATTAGTATAATGTGAGATTTATTGTAATTTCAACATAGTAATAGAAAAAATAACAAATGCAATGAAAATGCATTAAAAAAAATTTAAATTCTTGACAGAAATTTGGAATAATAGTAGAGTATGCAGGTATTTCTTCCCGGTTGCTTCCAGCCCCAACAACCCCCAACATACTGCATCTAAAATAGTCATGGTTGAACATGAATTAGGCTCCTTCTTAGGACATAATGAGTACATAGCTGCTCTTACTGCGAAACCCCACCTACACACCTACAGCCCTGCAGATTCTGTCAGTGATCCCAAAACCTCCTCACTGTAACATGCAAATAATGTCAAAATTGACACTAAAGGAGATACATAAGCAGACAGAAAGGCCCACACAATTCATTGACCTGCAGTCAGGTTTAAGAGACATTTTGTGACTACATACAGGCACACCTCCAAGTCAAGATCCAACCATGTTCTAGAACACATAACAGCCTCAGGGATTCCAGAGCCATATGTAAAAGAAACAAAGAGTAACAGTTTGGAAAATGTGAGCACAAGAAAGGAGAACTTTCCATGCAATTACTGTATGTATGACCATGGGTACAATTTCTTTCCATCTTGCATTGTAATGCAGTTCTGAGGATCAAAGAATGACATCTGCCTCCATGTAATTTCTTTGTAAATGTTCAACTGCTCTTAGGAGACAGTACTGATCTCTCCGTATCAATTAACAGACTTAACAGCACACGCAAAACAATAATTAAACATATTTCTTGCTTCGTTATAAATCTCGCCTGTCAAAAGGTTCTATGTCTGAGAATTACACGAGTACCAAAAAATGTCAAATCTTTCCTCTTCTTGGAAGATAAAAAAAACATGTGAATTTAGACTGGAGCTAGTGCATTTCGGGTGAAACCTTGATTGACTTTGAAAGTTTACAAATGATAAACTCAAGCTTGCCGAATGAACACATGCAGTCTACATCTAACTCACTTGAGAATCCACAAGGTGATCATCAATGTGATTCCTTCCATAATTTTAAAGGAAAAACACATCTGAATAATTTACATGGAATTCCAGAAATGGGAACAGAGTTGTAACCATTTCACATGTTTTTTTTTTTATTTTTTTTTTTTATATAGCTTCCCTTCTGTTTACATATTAACAGCAGATTAAAAAATGGCTTACTGACTGTAGAAGAGACTATCTGGCTGTCAAACATCAGCCAGCTCTGCAACTTTACTGAGCTCAAGTAAAAGAGTTCAAATGTTGTTTACGCATCATCAATCACATGGCGGCTAAAGGCAGCGCAACCCGGAAAATATGTGAAGACTCCAAGAACAGCATAAAACAGACTTGACTGATGTGTGACGATCAAAAATTAAAGATTGGATTGTAGTTATTATTAAAAAAATAATAATTTTAAAGAGTGTAAAAACATTTACAATATGCACAGGGGAAACCCTGAAAGACTCTTGGCTTAAGACCTACTCTAAAAGCAAACTGTGAAGCGGAAGGATTTTCTGAAGATGACTTCTGTCAGGTCAAGGTGTGGTATAAACCAACTTCACATTTTCTGCTGACAGAACATGATGTACAACAAAGCGAATTCTCTAAACATTTGAATACTGAACCTGCATCTCAAGCCAGCTGTCAGACAACAACCAGTCAGTCAAACTTGGACAAGAATAGAAAGGAAAGAGCTCGGTGTTGGCGTTCAGACTGAGGACCCAGAAGTGGTTCGACAAGCTTCAGATCTATTCCCACTACAAACAGCCTTTGCGTCCTTCTCTGATTTGGGTAGAGATGGAATAATAATAATAATAATAATAATGATAATAATAATAATAATAATAATAATAATAATAATGTAGCACATAATAAAAACGTTGTTCTGCACCTGTGTTATTGCGTGACCAGTGTTTCTTTATCATTGGGCCCTTGGAGGCATTGAAAGTCTGAGTGCGAGTCTCATTACTTCTCAGAGGAATGTTTGCCAGGTGGGGCTGGCTAAATGCCTTGTTCGTCTTTCAGTCAGCATCAGCAGGTTTAGAGGCCATGTGTTCATTGGCATGTTCCAAAAAAGAAAAAAAGACAAAAGTCTATGGAAATATTTTACAGAAGCATTACAGAAGTGCACACTCTATTGGAAATGTTCAGTATTTAAACAAATCCTACTTTGTCATTGAGCTGTATTTCAGTTCCCTACCCTCAAACATGTATCTGCAAAATGCATTCAAATTCTGAGCAAAGCAGAAAAGCGTTGCATGAATAAAAAGCCAATTATAATATAATAAATACTGTTGTGTGAAAAACTAACTACGCTACATTATTTACCCTGATTCATGTTTCATTTCTATCTTTACAAATCTCAGGGTTCTTTGAGTAATAGTTGTTATACGACATACACAGTAAATGCATTAAATTCCCCTTGACAATGACATGTTCATTATCAATTGCCGGTTGTTCTCCATGTGTCATGATTATAGTAATCTTCCAGCTGGTGTCTACGTCTCACAGATAAAAGACTTGCCTTTTCTGCCATCTGGTGGTTTTAAAAATAAAACCTCCAGATTCTCAAATTGCCTAATATTCAGACACACCGTCATACTGACACTAATAAGCAATATTTAAATGATTTGAAGACTATTTGCACCAAAGATGCAACAAAACCAGCAACACAGAAGTTGATATTTTGTATAAAGTTGATATTTATACCCGAATTCTTCTGGTTCATGTGTAACTGACATATAGTCTTTTCTATACGTACCGCACCAAGTTAAGACCTTTCAGGGCTTCTCATCTCTTTCACCATCTCAACGCAAAAATAACAGGAAGTCATGCTCTTTGCCTGCAACTGTTACGACTTTGGTCACAAACCAAACATTGTAGTTGGTAGAGATGCATCAAGAAAACACATGGCTCAGCACAATAACGCACACTACCGCAGCTCCCCTCGCAGTGTCAAAGATTTTCCCTTCGATGTTATGTGGTCAAGGTGTGGTCACATGCTCAAAATTCTTTACTGGCTTTCCTTCTGACAACACCTTCAGCTCGGCTTGTTCCTGTGAATTTAAATGTTTGATCACAAGCCAGCTTCAGATAAAAATGCTGTTCCAATGCCAAAAAAGTCATTCTGTTGCATAGACCCATTAGAAAATAACAACGAGCATTATGGTACTTCGGACCTCCCAGTGTTACAGGCGTCAGGATGTGATGGGGACATAAAAAGGGTCGTGGTCTCGTGGGTAAGTTCGGTTCAAAGGTTGACGCATTTACTGCAACAATAACGCATGCGAGTAGTGAGTGGCTCTGCGCCCTGTGATATTGTAAATTCATAAATCTAAATGCTAGTGCTGGAGGAGGCTGAGGAGATGGAAGCAGTTCATATTACTGGAAAACATTCAGAGATGTAAGGAGGCAGCGCCGAGCAGAGCGCATGCAAATGCAACGAGTACCAAATGTCTGTTTATGTGGGCTGCTCAGTTGTTTTAAAGGGAAACGTGAGTTTTAAGTGATAGTCCAACTGTAATCTACTCATGACATATCAAATGCTGATCTAATACAGCCTTGAAAAGAGCCTGTAAAACACTGTTTGTTTCTTTGTGGGGAGCAGAAGCTGTCGTCAGCTTTAATTCATGTCAGTTACGTTAGAGTTTGTCGTAGAAGTTTACAGGAATGCATGTATTAATAATGCAACAAAAGCTGAAAGATTTAATAGACTAATTGTCAATTACGTTGATGAACAGAAAACTTTACTAATCGTTTAAGTAATTTATTAAGTACAAGTATTAAACATCTGCTGGTCCCAACTCCTCAAAGTTGAGGATTTGCTGCTTTCCTGTTTTACGTGATCGAGGTTGTGATCGCAACCTGAAGAAAAGAAATATCAAAACATAATCAAATGATGTCGAAAATAATAGTAGTAGGTCCAATTGTCATAAGACATTAAGTGCTTGAAGATGATGTTTTTTCCCCTCAATTATTAAAAGCATTTCAGATGTATTTTGGTTTGGTTGGGCATAAGGGGAAAAAAAAAAAAAAAAATATGAAGAGAATATTGAACCCGTGACACCTGTATTGTGTATTGCGCCAGACTGTAAACTCACTGTATCACTACAAGGCTAGAAAAAAAAAAGCACAATATGTGTACCCTACGATACGGAGTGATCGCTCAGAGTCGTGGACAAGCAAAATCAATATCGCTGCTAGAGTTCTTCTCGCCAACTCCACACTGTACGTGGATCATTAGATGAGATCAGTGGACTACACATGCTGCTTGGATTTGTTTAACCTGAGGTTAAATGGTTTAACGTGGTGGATTTTAAAAGGGATGATTGACGATAAACGGGTATCGCGCGCTGTAAACAAGACAGCTCATCCACTCTTGACCCTTTTTATCAGGGGAAATGTTTAGCCTTCACACATTTCAGGGCCTTATCAGATGGCTGCACGGTCAGATGATAAGGTCACCCATTCAAAGACTACTATTATACATAGCTTTTACATAACAATATATCCAACACACCCCGAAGGCCACATGTTGCACTTTCCAGCACTTAAAACTACAAAAGAAGCAATTTCTTAAATGACACCGAACACTCAAAATGTGTCGAATAACTTATTGCACTTTCCCTTAAACGTGAAATTGAATGACAGCAAACCAGTTTCAGGCCAGAGTTGACAATGATTTACTTCACCTATGTTTGAGTCCAGTGCCTGCAGCACTGGACTCAAACAAAGACTGAAACTTTTTTTTCCATCGTTACAAGACTGCGTCACCTACCCCTGGGTCAGGTCGGGTCGGGCCTCGGTCGGATACTCGCGGCTCTCTGAGGGAGCCTCTGCAGTTTGGCCGTCAGGATGATGTGCGTCTTTGTTCGGGGCTGACAGCTCGACTGCTGCCACCTGCTCTCGCGCCGTGATGTTTGTGTCAGGGCTCTGAGTAATTGTATCCGCCCACTCACTACTTTGCGGAGCCCTATTGTGTTCAATCTGCGTGGCGTCTGATTGCAGCTCCGGACTGTGCGTCACATTCTCTGCGACAACCTCTGCAGCACCAGAAGTATCTGTTAAAGCACCGTTTGTGGCGATACTGCTGGTTTTTATGCTTTCTTTGCTCGCTTCATCTCTCTTTTCTGTTTCTGCAGTCAGTGAAACTTGCGCCTCTGCCTCTGTTAATGAGGGTGTGATCCCATCCTCCTCTCTTGTGTTACTGCCAGTGGAGTGTATGTATTCAGAGCTCCTGATATCTTCGTGAGCCTGATATTGTCCCTCCTTTCTTGGGAGTTGTTTGTCTCCATTAGAGCGGTCTTCTGTTTCCAAGTCCACGGTCCAGTTTCCCTCTGACCCCTCCCTCTGCCCGTGCATCTCACCGGCGGGTGAAGCCAAGTCACATACCATCAGTGTGTTCACCTGCTGAACCGGTGTGGCCGGTAACTCCTCCTTTCTCCTCTCCTTCCGCTTGTCTTCTTTCATTTGTGGCTGCGCTGCGGTTTCTGCTTCTTCCGCCTGACTCTCTGCATCATTGCCGACAAGAAACTCGGTTGTTCCCGTTTCCTCCATTCTTAGTTGTTGCTGTACTTCTGTTCGGCTATTGCAATCCTCTGTCTTTTCTTCACTTCCTGTTCTGCCCTCATGCTCCATTCTAACAATCACGACTCTCACATCTCCCTCGTCCCTCCCGCTCATCCCTCCTTCCGCAGCATCCGCACGCAGCGCCACATCTTTCCTACCATCCGCCGCGATAGTTTCTTCTCCTTCACCCGTCGTGGACATCTCTTCCTCCCCGCTGCCTGCCGTGTTGTCCTCTTCAGCGCTGTAGTAAATCTCCACGGCAATGCCATCATCTGACCCCATGCTCAGATACACGGGGCTTTGAGGCCCGTCATCCGTCTGCCCAAAGGAGTCGGAAAGACTCTCCGTTTGAATATTTAGCTTAAGTTCCTTCCCTGCACTCATTTTATCCGGCTCCGCGGAGGGACAGCCGGCAGCAGCGCCCTCCTCGTCTGTGACTAACTCTTTCAAGAGGATCACTCTCCGCTTGGAGCCGGTAACCTGAGTATCCGTCCCTCGGGATGCTACCCAGTCAGAAGCGGGAGGGGGAGAGTTCTGACACACGGGGACGGACCTGACAATGTCGCGAACAAGGCTGCTGCTGTCCGATATCCCCTCTGAGCTGGAGCGGGTCAGCTCTGAGTAAGGAATGTTATCACCGTCATCAGGTTTAGGACCCGAATCGGGAGAGGAAGGTTGTTCCAGGTGTCTTTCATGCCGAGAAGCACCAGAGGTTTGGTACGAGGTAAATCCGGAGCTCTCGCTTAAAGAAATCGTCTGCCTTTCGCTGGGGGAGGCAAAAACATCTCCAGTATCATTCATTCTGCGAGCGGCAGATTCAAACTCATGTGAAGTCGACAGGCGAGAGTATATAATATCAGTTTCTGTGTGGCATTCATTCAGGGTTTTGACCACGACAGGTTCTGTTTTGGTGTCGTGATGTCTTATCTCTGTACGGATTTGAGGTGAAGGGCTCAAGAGCGAAGAGATTATCTCAGCAGTGAAACTCTTGGGGAAAAGCGAATCGTACAAAGCTCCATAAACTGCATATTGACTGACGAGACGGACGCTCTTTTCACCGCTAACAGCCGAAGTTGTGGCGACACTCTTGGCAGTTTCGGGAGGAGGCCTACACACGGGAGGAGTGTGGGAAATTAAGACTTCGTTATGGATGCTGGGAGAGTCTGCCGCGTGATGAACAGAAGCCGACTCTGTAACAGTGGTGTCATTTTTGGAGTCGACACTTGCCAGGGAGGGATCACTCTTTGAGATTACACTTTCAGCTGTGTGAGGGGCATCAGGGTGATGATGTGATAAAGACACACCGGTGGATTCAGTGTTTTTGTTGAACTCTAGGAGGATAACATTGTCGCTCGGATCGTTGCTCGGGAGGGCCGAGTCGACAGCCGCTGCTTTGTGATCTGTGGTGTGGAGCACGATTGGCGGCTGGCTGGATGAAAGGCCAGGTGCAGTCTGGGTATTCACAACAGAAGGGGTTTGTGTACGAGTGGTAGGAGAAGACTTGGCATCCCTTTTGGATGAGTCAATGTGAACAGGAATGGTCTCTTTCTTCTCGGATGAACCGGGATAGTCCAGTTCCAGCTCAGGAATGGACGCGATTGGTGCTTTCAGATTTTCCTCGGGAACGTCCAAAATATCAAAGCCGTTGGTGAGAGGTCGATTTGATTCTGGTTGGGTGTTTATTGTGACAGATGAATGGGACTGGTTAGGAAAAGTAAAGTATGATTCTGACTTATTTGTGGCCACAGGAGGAGGAGAAGGAATGCCAAATGTGCTGCTGCTATCAAGCTCCGGTTGAGACATACTGAACATCATCTTGGTGTTGGTCTGACCCAACTCCATCTGACTGAGGTCCACAGGAATCTAGAAGAAGATCATTTACAGTTTCACTGATAGAATGATACAGATTATACAGTCAAAACCTTTTATGGAAATATTCATGATTTGTAGATGAGTTTTCTGGATATACCTTCAAAACTGGTTTAAATTTCGTTAAACAACCTTCTGGGTTTTAGAGATATTACCCGAGAAGTATCTTCCAGAAAAACACATGCTCGGTCCCACAATGTTAATGCATTGTCACATGTCAAATGAAGTTGAGGAGAACTTTAGGGAATGGCGTTACCTCGTCTTGCTCTTCAATGCCTTGGCTATGAAGGCCAAAAATGCTCTTTGAGATATTCTCTTGATCCTTCTTCTTCCTCTTTCTAAGGCCGAAGGAAAAAGAGGCAAACCTTTTGGGCTTACGGAGGTCCAACTCCGAGTAGCTGAATTCTTTACCCTGGAAGAGACAAAATTTGAAGAGAGGTGAAAATCGCGAGAAAATAATGTAACGCAAGATCAAATTCCTAGATAGTTATCATCTAAATTAATATAACGTGTTACTAAAAGCATCTACAAATCTCTACTTTGTGATTAATAACAGAGTGAAACTTTTACACATTTTTGCTGCTTTATCTGTCATTGTAAAAATATGAGTACCTAACTTATAAAACTTACCTTGTACTAAATAGAATAAAAACGTACCCATACCATACATACTAACCGTTTTAAGCCCTCACCAAAAGTTAATTAGGAACCTTCCAACATGGCTTCTTTAGGTGGTAAGAATGAGTATATTGCACAATTCTAATCACACAGATTACGAGTCCTTGCACATATAAACAAGAAAAAGAATTGACACACTAACTTCATTCCAAGCAGTAAAAGCTGCTCCACCCTGAAAGAAATGAAAGACTAGTAGAACACGATTTACAAAACCTATAGTAGTGGCTACCAAGATACTTAGTCAGAGGTTTTTTTTAATTACCACACGATACTGTTAAAAATCCTGTAGTCAACTCTAGATCACAAAATCACAAAATCTACATCATGTACAGCCAAATAAAAATAGAAAGTGGAAGTGTCGAAACGAATTATCTTAAAAGTGATGTCAAAGTATTTTTGGAGAGCAGGTTGTACGAACCGGGTGTTCCCTGACAGATATTTTAAAAAGATACTAAAGCATGCTCGTGTAGGAAAACATTGATCGAAAAGATAAAAGTGATGCCATTGTTTTGTTGAGCTGTGATGACAAAGGAGAATGGCACAGACATCTGTCACATTTCTAACTGGGTGTGCCTGCAAGAATTCTTCCTTCTGCGGTGGATAGTTTGTAAAGTATTTCAAGCAAAGACAACAATCGGAGTGGAAAATTAGTCGAGTGGGTCAACAGGGTAACTCTTCTTTATTAAACACATCTGAAGTCGGGTGTCTTAACATATATGTTATCAAAATCACGACTGCAGAAACTCTGTACATCTTCCGCCGCAAACTAAAAACACACCTCTTCAGACTTTACCTTGAACAGGAGAACTTTAGCAGCGCTTAAAATGGCACTTACTGATGGCACTTTGTAGTTTGGCCTTCTCGAAGAAATTGTATTTTCTTGATTCTTGTTGTTCTGGGTTTTGTACGCTCATGGCTGAAATGCACTTAATGTAAGTCGCTTTGGATAAAAGCGTCGGCTAAATGAAATGTAATGTCATGTAATCAGCAAAATTCTGTAGAAAGGTGTGGATGCGTGTCGTATGCGTGTGTTTGCAAGTGAACTACGAAGGGACAGAGATTAAAACGGAGATACGACCACCCACAAAAGCTTTACCCTTCTGTGATTTACGTCAAAGTAAATTCAAAAGTCTTACTGGTAAAAGCTGTTGTTTTAGCTTGACATGACATAAAATGAAGGACAACTTGCTGAGAGGTTAAAACCAAATCGTCACTCTGTAGCTTACAAAAGAAGAAATATGAATTTTCACCAGAAATGTTAAATATCATAATATCATAAAACAATACAACCTTTCCTTGCTCACATCAATACACTGTGGCTTTTTTTTGCCACTGCAGGCTTATTTCTATTCTGCTATGAGCAGCTTGTAGCAGCCAATGTCAGCTAACGTCAGATAACTCATACAGTTACTGAGGTCCACATCCTCTGAATTATATTATTATTTAAAGTCAATGAGGCTCCTACTTCCGCTCACGTATAGCCATACTCTATACGTAAAAACACCCGGTGTGGCTTCCTTGAGCTGCTTAATTGCGTGAACGCCGAGTCAGCATTTATACAGGCCCAAGCCACCTTAAAAGACCCACATCCAATATTGCAAAAAAATTTGATAAGGCATTTTATGTTTTAGTCCACCAGTAGCCTAATGCTTTAACCCACCTTACTACCACAAACCACTGCATGATGCCATTAACGAAGTGTGTTATTTTATGCTTTATGCCCATTCTGTATCATCTGTCCAAACGCAACACACAATCCCCTATTGTATTCCAACTTATAAAGCTGTACGTCATCTGCGCAACAGGTCTCAACGACATCAACAGTCTGATCATGGTCGATCTTCACCACAACAACCTGTAAAACAAAGCACTGGCACCCTCTTCTGGAGCCTTGGCGCTGTCTTCCACCAGCTTAAGTGCTTAAACCTAAATTAAATCAACTTCAGGCAACGCTGAAAATGAAAAAGGCCAAAGTAATGCAGATAAAATTGAGTAGTAAGAAAGTACAAATTTCTTCACCGAGTTTGGAAAGACTGTGCGTGCAGACCGTCAGTGTTGCCCATGTTATTTTTTGTGATATGGTGCCCTCTAGAGAGAACTCGTGTATGTTGGTCACCTGCTGTCATGCCGTAAATCTGTCCCTTTTTGGGGCAACTCCAAAATTACGCGTGCTTGATCATCATTATGCAAGAAAGAACCTAAGGCAGTCATTAAACCACAGCTGGACTGGAGCAACCGCTGAACAGGGAGATCAACTATGAATTCACTTCAATTATGAAGTAACATAACAGGACGATCATGTTTCAAGAAAAAAATATATATACTCCCGAAAATATTCCTGTTTAGACGAGTTTCTCATTCCTTCAGACTGCTCTGAGAAAACCTGTAGACCTGTTCTGCAATCTGAGAGTGAACACTCTCGACCACACCAACATGAAAGACATTGTCACAAGAATCTATGAATACATTTTAGGAATGATAAAATGAGACTGAGACTCTTCACAATATTAGTCACAACCTTTTATACTGTTTAAAATTGTAGCATCATGTGTCATTTCTGTTAACCCCTGTATATCATCATTACACAATATAGCATGAGGGTTAAAAGCAAATTGAGAATTTTTTGTTACAAATTTCTAAGACAGCAGAGTGAGAGGTTTAAATGGTATTGGGTTTTTTTCTACGCATGTCCAAAGAAAAATTGTTTGTCTTTAAAATTGGTATACAATTTAAATCCCTGGCAATATTTTGGTCTCATTAGCAATAAATGCTAACACCATTCAATCAGAATTTCTATTAGAGGAAACAAATGATCTGTTGTATATTTTAACTCATGAGGAAACTGGTAACACTTTTTTTTTTTTTTAACAGTGATAAATTCAATATGTAGAAGAATTTGGAAAGCAGTCCGTTTTTGAGTCCAACCAGCATTATTGACTTTGTTAGTGCAGCAAAACAATGCAGTTCTAATAAACCTCGTGATTATATACTGTACTTTTCTCAGTGACAGAAATACTTTAAAAATAAAAAAAAAAGTATTTTTCAAGAAGTTCCTGTGAAAAAAGGTCAACAGTTAAGAAAGCACCACTGACCTTTGCCCTGGGTGCAGTTGCATAGAGAGAAGGCCGCTTGTTGTCCGGAACAATGTTGTCGGTCCAGGTTTCTCCATCTGTGTTACTGGGCTCCACAGCACTGAGGGCGACAGAGTTCAAAGGTGAATGTGTAGAATCTCTGCTACCTGAATACATCTATTAGTCTTTATAATTATAGACATCTAACAAGCATAACGGCTAGACCAGGGGCGAATGCTTGGAACAGTCATTTCAAAAGCGTTTTGGTCCGTCTGTACCGCTGCGATTAGATTGCAGAAACATCCATCTCATCCTGTTTGTGCATTAGAAAATCAGTTCCTTTAACAATAGGAAATATACGTTGCTTAGCAGAATAAAACAGTGAATCACTGCTTGGGGAACGAGGAACAGAACCGGCTATGCAGAGAGTTTATGATCCTTAACGTTTCATGTTAATTGTGACTTGTGTGGAACAAAAGGCTAATTAGGTCATCAGGAAACAGTCATTGGACATGAAAACCCCACCTTAAAACACCTAAAACCGAAAACAAAGTCACCTGAAACAAAGTGTCACGGCCACAAACCTAAATTATCAGCTGATTTTAAACTTAAACGACGTGTTTTCGGCTTTGTTTAGTCATCAGTTTTCCCTCCGATTTTTAATGTCCACCTCCAGGTGTTGTCAAAGTCAACAGAGAGGTGGCATCAATAATCACCAGCTGTCAACTCATCAAACAATTGGTACAAAGGTCTCCTTTATACACAGACCGTTTCCCTTTACATGAAACAGGAAGCCAAGTGAAAAGCAAACATTAGTCGCATCGCCACAATTTTTTGTTATCACTGTAAGTTCAGCAGCTATATTCATGTGTACACTGCAAACAAGTGCGCCATTTTACCTGGCTCTTGACCTTTTCCTGTACTCGCGGAGGTGACAACTGTTCAGGGTCTTTCTTGTTTACAAGCCTCATGCAGTTTTGGTGATTGGGAGGCGACAAACGTTCTACCCGAGACTCATTTAGAGACACGCACGCAAAAGCAGCAACCAAAAGTTTTGAATTTGTCCACAAATCAGTCAAGTACTCGACCACTGCAATGTCTGAGACAAATAAGCTGTTCTGGGTAAAAAAACCAAACAAAAAAAAAACCAAACATGTCCCAAGATAAGCAGATAAGTTATGTTTTTGTCCCTCGGTGATCCGTGTTTACATGTCAACACACCGGATAAGCCGAAACATGCGTGGCTCTTTCACTGTGTGAACTCGCACAACACCTGATATTCATGACCAACAATCTCATCGATGTCATATTTTGGATTAAGTTCAACAGGTTGTAACTGAGACGACGACAGTGTCCTCTGTTCTCTCTGTGGCTGTGCAGTAAAATGTGACCATGTTTGTTTGGACGAGGGAAAAACGTACAGAAAAAAAAAAAAGAGCGACAGAGAGAGAGAGAGAAAAAAAAAAAAAGAAGAG
Organism: Embiotoca jacksoni; assembly: GCF_022577435.1. Lineage (NCBI taxonomy): Eukaryota > Metazoa > Chordata > Actinopteri > Embiotocidae > Embiotoca > Embiotoca jacksoni. The sequence goes on along the minus strand of NW_027185425.1, from coordinate 3,371,406 downwards.
CGACACGGAGAGAACAGAAGAGAGGCCGACTCCAATGAATCCACCTTCACATTTGCATCTGTACATAGAAACGGGCCGACACTGCCTACAGCCAAACCACATATTTTGTCTATGAAACTAAAACAGGCACCACTGTAAAGGGTTAGTTCAACACATAAGAGTATATGCATTTAAGTCCCTATGGTGAGTATGTAGCTGGAGGTGGAGGCGGATTGGCTTTACCTTTTGTTTCTGTAGACTGGCTTTAACGCTCATTAATTCATAAATTAATTTCTTACTCGTCTAATCTGTACAAAACAGTTTCAAAACAACATTTTGGAAAGCCGATTTCATGACCGTTGGACAGAACCAGGCGAGCGGTTTTGCTTCGTGCTAAGCTAACCCTATAGTGTACAGACATGACAGTGATATCGGTCTCCTCATTTAACTCTTGGCAGGCACAACAAAGTCCAATTTTACAAACTAATAAAAAAAAAAAGAAAAAAAAAAAGGTTTTGAATTGTAACCATGATGAGGTAATAAGCACATCGGAGCCTGACTGTGCTTCTAAATATACCAAAAGAAGATTGCTTTTATCCCTCAGCTCAAACAATCCATTACATTGGTGTGCATGGCCATGCGTGGTAAAGTATGGCTCTGGCTCTGTGAAAATGAATTTAATTGTCCCGTGTACGCAGTGTGTCCGTGTAAAATAGAATGAAGCTGCTGTCTTCGAACCGCCCTGCATGAATAGACGTTAGATGAACGAATGAGTAAAGGGTATTTAAACCTGAGACATGCATAACCAGCATTTGAGGGAGTTGACGGACAACTATGTAGGTCACTCTACTCTGGTTTATAGTCACAGACGGTGAAGGACAAGTACGCCATGACTTTGCAGTTAAAGTCCAATAATATTGTCACTCACTGCGTGGCTACAATTTAATTGTATGCATATCCTGCTGTAATCTGACAAAAGCCTGACTGCTGTATCTACACAGGTGCCAACATTAACACGTTAGTGCCGCAGCCTGAAAGGGATGTTAATGTTTAACACGTTAGTGCCGCAGCCTGAAAGGGATGTTAATGTTTAACTATTGCATTGTTCAGAGCGCACAGCTATCACTGCGACGGCCAACTGATGTTGGGACGTTGGGACGATAATGAATCATGCAAATAATTTGGCCTCTTGGTGACAACACATCTCTACGGCTACAGATGATGGAGGCTAACTGCTCCTGACTGAGCAGCTTGTTGACTCCTTGTCCGAACTCGTAGATGTCAAGTGATGGAATGTACAAGAATACAGCATACGGCACACGAGGTTATGTCCAATCCAATATTCCTTCAATAAGTTAATTAATAGAGCACAAAAGTTAGCAAACAGACAAAATTGATCCATCTTCTGAACAATAGATAATCTATATCTTTTGTCGAAAGGAATACTTATTTTTATCAGCTAGAAGTTTTTTTTATAATGTGAAATCAATACTCCTTTATTATCAATAACAATGGACTAAATAGAACAGATGTAAAGGTCCTCAAGAGCATTACATCACAATGTGCCACCTGAAGCTTAACTGATAAAGCCATCTCTCTTCATTGGTAAAAAAAAAAAATGTTTAACACTTTATCTTTTAACATAATATAGCCATTATGAAAAACATTACACTTTCTTAATGAGATATTTTGTGTCCGTTTAACTCAGCGTACATTCAGTCCATGTAGCCCCAGTGTTGACTTGCTTACGCTTCATTACATAAAGACAACAGGTTCCACAATACAGTGACTCACTTTGAACTCGATTGTTTCCAATGGCAGACATTTCAACACAATTGAGTTGAGACATCTGAACTCCAACGGTGTCAGATATGTTGCCAACCTGCATCCCCAAGCACAACAATTGTGTTTGTGTGTGCGTCTAATCGAGTAGTAGTTTCAGGAGAATGCAATAGGCATGTGGAGTGGCAGGTTTCTGTACAGTACCTCTATTAATCCACAACTGCACTCAGGAGCCCGAGAAACCTCACCAGAAAATAAAAGTGTGGGTGTGTGAGGCTCGTTGGAGAAATTAACATTCAGTGGTCCCTCGATAATTTCACACAGTGGTGGTTTAAAAAAAAATCTGACTTTGACGTCACCGTGAACTGTCTGAAAGGCTATGGAATCAAAACAAACACAATAACTTGAAGATTTATTTCTTAGACCCTGAAATCCTCAAGTCTCTGCCAGATAAAATCCTGGACATGGATTAAAACTAAATCCTTAACTAACAACAAAAACAGATTTAGTCTGCAGGTCCAGATTTAATTCTATCTAGGACATTTCCTCCACAATGTCAACAATTAAAAATAAATCCCTTTAACAGAATATCTAATATAATAGTTCATCAAATTCATTTAAGGCGTAAATGTGACTGATAAGCAGTGGATAAAATACTCTTAAAAAAGACTCACAATTCATTTTTATCCTGCTGTGGTTGTTGTTTATTATCTCAATGTGTGCTCTCCATGCACTGTTAAACTGTACCCTCGCGTTACCTCCGTGTGCCACTTCTTGTGTGCAAAGGCGGTCCGCACAGTGTCAGCTCATCATGTTTTTTTTTTCTCTGTGCAAACACAAGCCGTCACTCAGTCTGGCCTGAAACCACATGAACAACATGATTACATTGTCCTGGCATGTGACGTGTGGCTCAACCGCCACCCCACCCGTGTGTGTATGCATGCATGCACACCCATTGTTTACACATCCCTCAAGCTTTACACAGACCACGTTTACTCCTTTGGGACCATTTCTGACCAATATGTTGACAGTCTGTGCCTTTTTCCCATGCATATATTCACACTACCAGGTGTCCAGTGGTGACGCTTTTTTCATCTACTACTTTTTATGAGCCTCCAGGGTTAAGTTGCAATTGCCCGTTCGACCCGTATCGACCCATCTCTTTATCCAAGACTACAACTTGTGAAAATGCATACATAAGACTGGACCTACTTATCAGCCAATATGTTACCAATAATCACAAATGTATTGGTAGCAAATTGAAAAACAACAGATCCTTGTATGGGGATCATAATTTTATATTGTTCATCAATCAGATGCCACTCCAGATGCTCAATGTAACTCTGTTAAGACTATGTTGATTTAAAAAAAAAAAAAAAAAAAAAAAAAAAAAAAAAAAAGCCTCCAGAAGATATACAAGTTAACCATGAATGTGTCTTGCAACTTTTTCACTTTTCTTGAATCCATTTTATTTATTTAAAATCGGTTACAAGAAATTGTTATCGGTCCTGAAAATCCAACAACTGACAGCTGTTACTTTGTACTCAGCACAAATGTGTCTCTTTTGTTTATAATTTAATTTCAAAACCGCTACTATCTGCAACTATCGATCACAATTACCATTATCAATTAAAACATTTTACAGTTGTGAAAAATGAAGTACATCCCATGGAAATTCTTCAAAAAAAATTTGAACCTCTTTAAAACAGTAAGTATTGATAAAAGTGGTACATAAAATTGACATTTTGTAGTCATTTTCATAATTTAAATAAACAAACCAATGGATCAGTCACATGGATAAAGTTTTACATTTATTACACCTTCAAATCAATAGAATAAGGGTTTCCAAATAAGGTTTCCGTGATTAGAACTTACTTTGGGAGTGTCAGGCGGATCCATGTCATTTTTAAACCTCTGACATCACAAGTCTTAAATAAATGTGATGCTAATCTAAAGAGCACACTAAGACCCTCAGAAGAAGAGTTGTTGATAGGCTGGTAAGGGGGGGATTAAAAACCTCTTATTCAAAATGAATAATGCCAGTCGAAGGAAAATTATCCACAAACTGTGTAGAGTTCAAATAATGACATTTTTTTTTCCAAGACTGGCTGCCCCTGCAGATTCAGTCCAGACGTTTGAAGTTTTGAGGTGCTTCAAGTCTTCTTTTTGAATCAAAGGATCTGCAGTCACCTCTTGCAGCTGTTGGTGTCAACGTGGATTTGTCAAAAATCAGAAAGAGATTGCACAAGTTTGACCTGCATGGGAGGCGTGCCAGGAAAATGTGCTTCTGCATTTGCTGTCCAAAAAGAACATTAAAGCTAAACGACAGTTTACCAGTGAACATAGTGAAGATCAGGCCTGTTGGAATAACGTGCTCCGAACAGACGGCTCCAGTACAGACTTGTTCGGCCAAAGTCACAGTTGACATGACCAGAATAACGATTTTCAAGAGAAGAATTTCACACAAACACAAAACCAGATTTGAAACCCACTGAAATGTCGTGAGGGGGTTTGCAACAGCCGGTACGTGCAAGGAAACTCTCGAGCATCCTGCAAGTGAAGGGATTTTGCGTGGAAGAGTGGTCAGCAATACCATGTCGGAGACTGGTGGACAAAAATACAAAACGTCAACAAGAAGTTATTTCTGCTAAAAAGGGAGTGTTGTTACTTTTTTCTACTGAAGAATATAACATCTATTGATGTTTTTGTTGAACGAATGACTGAAAAAGCTCATTTTCATTGTGTTTCTGTTCATTTATATCATCCTTATATTTAAGCATGTATCAAAGAGCACCAAGTGTTTGCTTGTCCAAATATATAAAAACAAAAGCCAATCATTTCCATGGGATATACTTACTTGTTAAAACAATTGTGAGTTGCTTATTTTTCTTAACTAACCAAAGATAATCTGTTTAAAATCCCAAACAACAACAACAAAACAGAAACTACTCTAAAAAGCCATTTCTACTTATAAAGTGATTCATTGATAAATAGATTATTATAATAGCTGCAGATAGATTTTCTGTTAATTAACTAATTGAGCACTTGACTAATTACTTCAGGTCTAAATAATATGATCACATTACTGAGTGGAGGAAAGTAACTTTTGCAGGACTCTGCAAGTTTTCAGAGTAATGTCCTCCAGGCTAAAATCTCTAAAAGTTGAATCACCACCAAAAACATGGTAAATGGAAATGGTTTTTAAATGACAGTTGGAAATAGCTCTTTTTAACCTCCATACTCTAATTTCATTAAATATTGTATTGCCCGTTAACTTTCTCCACTAGAGGATAGTGTTTGACATCAATGTTCAAACTATTTGGAAAGTTTGGACACATATCTTTTAGTAATATTGGCAATTTAGGCGTAGAACAATAATGACTGCCAAAAAAAAAAAAAAAAAAAAAAAAAAAAGTGGTTTCTTTTCAAAAACGAGCTGACTGGTGTCTTTGTTTGACAAAACCGTTGGACGTAAAAAGAGCAGCCGCTATAAGGTATAAACACTGGAGGCCATCTGCAGCTTTATGGCTTTTCGAGGCGTGAGAAGACGCACGTTTCTTGCTCCTCCACCAGAACCCATACGTCACATGCGCAGGCGTGAAACACACGGCACCGATTCAACATCATGGCATCCTTGAATCATACCTGAGCACCTGCTGGTCCTCATTAGCCGACTTCTCGGAGGCAGAGCCGCTCCTCGACTTTATCTTGAACTTGAAGAACTTAAACTTCTTCCTCTCGCCCTCATTTTTGTCCGCGTCCTTGTCCACCGATTCGCCCAAGCTGGCTTCGCTCTTGGAGAAGAAACTTTTCAGAGTCTTTCTGGTGGACGGGCCCTTCTTCGCCATCTCTCCCGGGCGATGCGGGTTCAGAGGAAGTCGCGCGTCTACCTTCCCGCTGGTTGTCCTGCTCATTAAAAGCTGATGAAAGTAGTCGCGGCGGGTGGGGTGGGTGGGGGTGGGTGGGGTGGGATGGGATGGGGTGGGGCGGAAAACACGGCGCGGATGGAACTTATGGACAGATGACAAGCTGCTGCTTCATTTTGTGCGCTGCACTCACGTCTCAGGTGCAGCGACACGCCCATGAAGAACAACACCCATGGACCCGCACAGCCTCCCGGTGACTCCGATGACCCACTCTTCCCCGTCAGCGTAGTTTGCAGCAGTGTGTCCTACATTATGCGTCACGTCATTAAGTTGCCTCCAATCAAATGCCCATATTGATGTAAAGGTTCATAAACTACAGTGTCAATAGAATTAGATAATGCACACACACACACACACACACTCGCACTTTTCCTGGTCCAATTTATTTATTTTAGGTCAACTTAATTAAAATTCCAGGTCAGCCTATACGATCCCTATTTTTTTTCTGACTGATTGTCAGGGTTTAATCAATAGTTTTCACTTAATGTATATTATTGCACCATATTTGATCTGATTATATAATATTTTGTGGAAATATAACATATATTCATAAATTGCACATACGAGAGAGAATATAAGGCAAGGGGAGACTGAAGAAGAGAAAACCTTGCATGAGCTCAATAACTTTCCTTCAAGTAAATAATCATAACAATATTAACTGGGAGATTTTTGGTCATTTCATTTTCCAAGGTAATTTGAGCATTTTTCTTTATTTTGTGTACAGCAATAAAAAAATTTTTTTTTTTTTTTTTTTTTTTTTTTCTCAATGTTTGCAGTGCACCTGTGTGCGATTTTAGTGGATCAATGGCGACATCTCGTGGTCTCTATGCAGCCAGACAACTACTCGGACAGGCTCGTGCATGGACGCATCACTTCCTCTGCCTCATGATGGCGTCACGAGCTTGCTCAGTCCGATTGAAGGATCGATAGCTATCCGTTTCAGCGTAAGCTACCTGTTTGACTAAGAAACGACTCATGCAATGGTATATAAAATAACACAAGAAGCCAGGAGTAATTCTCTCTTTCCTTCTCAGTGACCTGTACAAGTTACTGTCAACATTTAATATATCTGTAAGATTTAAAAAAACAAAAAAACAAAACAAACATTCAGCTCTTCAATTCCCAGAGAAATATATTCACATGTATTTAAAATAAAAAATAAAATAAAAAAGCTATTCATTTACTTTAAATACATGTAAAACTATAAAATCTCTTAGTTTGTGTAATCAGAAAGTATATTGCCTTAAATTGCTTTAGTGTTTTACAGCCACCCGCACTATATTAGTTGCTTGGCAGACAGTAAGGAGACGAAGAGACACTGAAAACACAAATCATCATCCAGTTTTTATTGGCAGGTGAGATCAGCTATCTCTTATCAGGGACATAATATAGAAACTAAAAATAAAAACAATACAGAAAATACTGTAATTAAAGAGACCTTTTATGCTCCTTTCCTATTTTGATTTTTTTTTTTTTTTTTTTTTTCATTCTGGACCTCAGTGAAGGCCCATGGTCTATGGCTTATTAATTGTACTTAGGGCAGAACAAATTTGACACAGTTCCTGAACAATACTTTTTAGGCAACAATTTTGTGAAATCTGTTTTTAACAATTTAAAAAAGTTACATTATGGTACAAATCTTTAATTTGAATTGGTTAGGTTAGGCTTAGGATCTACTAATGTCCCTCAAACACCTCGCACGGAGACTCTCAAGTAGATACTACAATTTACAGATGTCGCCTAAACGCCTCACGCGCAAGCGCTAATTGCTACAATCTCACGCGCAAACTATCGAGCTTGGCCAGCTGCGCCTGGAAAAACGTCAAGTCCCTCCTGTGCAGCTGCACGTGCAACTTAGACAGGTATGTGGCCAAAACTTTCCTAATATTGAGGTATTTTTTTTTTTCTATACAAGTTTGTACTGAAGCAAGTTGGTCGTTCAATAAAAATCTAAAGTGCAGTACCACTAATTGTACAGCTAACCTACATCATCCCACAGTGAATCTAGGGATTTTAGTAATGCAACCGTACATGTCCACGAGATTTTTGTTGTTGTTGTTGTTGAAAAAGTTCCCGAAATGTTTGGTAAATAATCATATTTAGGTGACTAGTTTTGTCAGATATTGTTGGTATTTTTTGTAATTTGAGATGAGCATATATGCTGTAATTGGCTACGTCTCTTGTAAAGGACTGTAGGTATCACAGTCTTTTGTTAATCCTTGTTTTGTTTGTTGATTACAACTAAAATCCTCAGAAATGTAGATGTTTTTGTTTTTTTTATCACCACTAGGGCTACTTTTCGAAACATTTTGCTCTCAAACTTTGCTCCCTTTACTAATTCTAGCTGGATGGAAACCACCATTTTATATCTTTATATGTTAAACCTTTAGACCCATGAAGCTGATTGCCACAACGTCACAACCTTGTGTTATTACTCAGTGTCCCACACCCAAGTATATTCCCTTTTACTGCTGGCTAAACATATCTGCAACTGAAAGTCAAACGCGTGATGTAGTGATACAGAAATTTTATTGCACCATTGGCATACAACTAACGGCAAGCACTTGCAAAACAAGTTTGAATACCACGTTGAATTATTTGCTGTAAGCCGCTGGTTATCGCTACCTTAAATCTGAAAGGGAACAAACGCAACAATGCAAAGTCTGTGTCGGTTTTTGGCAGTCAATACAAACGCATGCACGCACCCCCCCCCCCCCCCCCCCCCCCCCCCCCACACACACACACCCCACACCCTATTTCTCGTTTAAACTCTCCTTAGAATTTTTCTTTTGAATTAAAATGGAAATGTGCTCAGTTGCCTGCCAAGGTGAGACAGATATTTGATTGATTATCCAACACGGGCCTCTTCCTCGTTGGAGTGCAAAGAGGTCAGAGGCCAGAGGCCTGGCTGCAAAACTGTGCTTCTGCATCAGCTGTTTATTTACTTGTTTATTGCTTGGGTACTGCCTACAATATTGCTTGCAAATTTTGCCATTTGATAAGCATCTCTTTTTGAGTTTTAGATTCTTTTTACTGCACTGCCATTTTATTATGGGGATTTGTTTATCTATTTTTGTTCGATAAGAATTAAAATCTGATTCAAATTTTCAGAGAATTAGAGAACGAAATGACTCCGACACTCTATTTTTACCTGTCTTTTTAGTTTTTGTTCTTCTTTTCCTTGTTTTCTCTCCTTCCTTCCTTGTGTCTCACGTACTCATCTTGGTATTATAATTATTTCTAAGAAAGGGAATGAATCACACTAATTGTGTCTGGGAATTGTACTTCACTTATAATTGTAATTCAATCTGATTACCACAGCTCCCTCTGCACTTGTTTCTGTGAGTCTGAGATCAGGCCAGAAGCCTCACCATTGTATGGCGACAACAAAATACAGCGTTTGGTTTTGATGGTGTGCTCCACAGGGTGGCGACGGCTTTTTGAGGTGCTTCAGAAAATGCTCTTTGAGTAACAGGTGAAGTTCTCTGAAAGACTGTATTTTAACCCGAAGGAACACTGCTCTCTGGGATATTAAAAGCAAAGGACATGATTGTGCCATGAAGCAATGATTCCTGTAAATGCGTCGCTGACAACCCCGGATGTGCTCGTTTTCTCAGAGAAACTGGAAAGATTGAATCCATTTCCTCTCTAGAAGTCAGATGCCGTCAGTTTTAACAGAAGAAACTAGAAAAGAAGATGCGAGATGCAGTCTGAAACGAAATAACGACTGCCCTGAAATGTGTGCCGCGGGAAACTTCCCCGTGTAGAACGTTGGGAGCTGTGGGACTGCATGGCGCATGCAAACATCCAGAGGCATGCCGTTACCTAAAGCCAGTGTTTGTGTTTGGAGTGTTTTGTTTCACGGGCGCCCGTCAGCCACCCTGCGTGGCACGTTTTAAAAGAGTTCCTGTTGTGACTCTTTTGGTGCTGCATGAATCCAGTATGTTCGACTGGCCAGCGACAGACAGGAACCCGTAGGGTGTCTGCTTTTTGAAGAATTAAGTCAAGTGTCGAGAGAGGAAGAAAACAATAAACAGGATATCTGCTTCACATGAGCGAGCCAACCGTGCTGCAATGAAAGTTCGATTTCGGCCTATTCTTTGTAGATGAATTTAATACTCTTTCCTTTGGTAGTTCTTTCTGGGGGTTGTGTGCATATGCCCGAAACTGTACACGACTGAATATGATTGTGCGGTAATTCTACTCTCTTTCCTGTTGTCTGTTGAGAGATGAGTGTGTTTCTCTGTTGAGGCATACAGCCAGAGTTCAGACGTTTTATGTCAAATGTCTTGTTTGGACTGGCTGAGAGTCCCACATTACTCACTGGTGTAACAGGTTGTAGGGTGATGGGCTGCTGGAGCTCTACTGTTTAAAGGGCACCAAGCAGGAAATTATGTAATGTTCTGGGAATGTTTACAGCACAAAGGTTTTTTGGTTCTGTTTTTTTGGTTCCCAGAATGTTCTTCTTAAAGGTAGGGCAAAAACGTTGTATTCCCACAAAAAATAAAACATGCGATGATGACACACTTCAACATTTGGATTAAAATGAAGTTCAAAAATGAAGGAAATGGAGATTTAAAATACAGTTTCACGAACATAACAAAACATTTGTCAAATTACGATAACCTAACCAAATAACACTGCCAAGCCGTCAGGTTAGCATAACCATAAATTTCCCAAATTTCCCCACTCTGAACAGCATGAATAATATGTCCAAGTACAGGCAGTTTAATATGTTGTTTACAAAAGTCGTGTTTTTGTTTGTTTGTGTATTTGTGATGCTACCGCAAACATGTTATGGCATGTTGATTTGCCTTTGACTGGACAGAGGTCCGTATGTTTCCTCTCAACCAATTCACATTTTGTCGTATAAGATCTTTACTAGCAAAACCTTTTTGATGATGCATCCTACTTTGGTGTATCACTGAAGGAACTAATATCACAGGGAGGACTTCACAGATTGACTCACGAATAGCTGATGCAACCCAGTACTGGTCCCTGTTGTCATGCTCAAAGGTGGAGAATTTAATGATTCTTGCGTTTCAAAAGGTAGTCAGAGGGAGACTCAACCAGTTGCCTATTTGTGATAACGAAATCGCTCGTATTTTGAATTTGTTTTCTCTCCTCTTCTTCAAAACACTGCACAGTTTTTGTTGTTGGTTTTTTTTAAAAAAAATTTTACTTCTGGTTGCACAATAGGATGAGCATAGCTGGTAGCTTGGCGGGTACCTGGCAGCCCGCAAGATCAAAAAGGGTTTCCTGTCACAGTAGCAGTTTGTTCACAACAAAAGGTCTGAGGTATTTATGTTCTGGTCAGTGGTGTGTAGGTGTTTTCTGTGGGATCTCCCCCACAGCACAGATCACAAGAGGAAACACGAGAGAACCAGAAGTCACTGCACAGCAGAAAGAAAAAGAAAGTGGTTAAGAGATTGAAAAATGTAGTGAAAGAGAGGCTGAGAGAGAATTACTGGAAAGAGCAAAGCATGCTTACAGTAACTTTGCTAAACATTAGTTTTGACTGAAAGTGTGCGTCACTGCCAAGGGATACCAGTGATGAAGTGACAATCATATTTTGGGGTTTCATGTTCGCTCAGGTGCAGTCACGTAAAGTCCCATGAATTTTGTTTTGGCTTTTTTTTTTTTTTTTTTTTTTACATATTTTGACATGCAAACATCCACGTCAGGAGAACACCAGACCTTTAATGTCAGAAGTCTAATAAGACGAGTACAAGTTCCACCTGTCACTCATTAAAAAGGATCTAATCATTGACACCTAATATGGAACCAGCGATTCTAGTCTTGTAGATTTGAAAGTTTAATAAATGTACTTTTCCATGTGACTGAGCTACTGGTTTTTGGTTGTTGTTGTTGTTGTTGTTGTTGTTTTTTTTTTTTTTTAATGAAAATAAAGAAATTTTTATTTGTGTCATTTCTTTGAGAATATCAACTTTTAGTGTTTGCTTGTTCAAATATGTTGAAAATATGACCATTTTCCATGGGATGTACTTATTCTTTGACTGTATGTCTGCATGTGGCAGTAAATATATTTCCCAGTTATGTTCTTTAACATAGCAAAGAAAAAGATTCAGGTTTTGAATCTACAAATTTCTTGTCTGAGAAAAATGTGCTCTATATTCGAGGATCCGTGACCGCAACCCCAAATGGGATTTCTGACTTCAAAACAGTTCATCCAGTAAATGCTCTCGAATGGACACAAATGTAAAGGAACCAAAAAAGGTGATTCAAGTCACAAGTGACTTTGTTACTGTCAGCGCTGTTTAGTCATACCTCCTTCCTTTTAAACCCCTGAGAACTTACTTGACAGTGATACAGCAACGGTAGACTCTAAAACAGGAGGGTTTTGTAAACTAAAACTGGTGATGTAAACAGTACTTTTTGAGTTTTATTCGTGAATGACTACTTTCATTTCCTGTCTTCTGTTGAGAAAAAAAAAAAAAAAAAAAAACGGTCTGAAGACTGAGCCAATCAGAGGGATTGTGGCATGAGACTTCCTCGTGTTTATTACCAGCAAGAGAAGAGTAGTAAGCAGGATGCTGCAAGGGCGTGTGCTTGTTGTTCCAGTCAATGATATACAAAGGCTCAGTCTCCGTGTTACCATGATTGTAGTTAATGTGTTCATAGCTAAGGAGCAGAATTGTCATGTCCACGTGGGTGCATTTCTTGCTATTTAGTCATGAGACAATGGTAATGGTTGCACATCAAATTAATCTAAAAAGAATAATTTAGAAGAAGAAGAAAAAGAAAGGACAAGGCTGAAGAAATTAAGAGTGCTTTTTTTTAATTTTCAATTTTAATTTTTTTTTTTTTTTTTTTAAATGAAATGAAAGGCCCAACATTTTTCTGCCTCAGCTGCAGTGAACATGTTGGACACACTTTTATTATGTTGCTGTAAATGACAGCCCCCCCCCCCCCCCTGTTTTGCTGGTGGTAATCTCACTTCAATATTGGTAAATAATCACTGAATGTAGATTCTTTGTTTGTTTAAAAGAATAGCTACTTTAACATCGGCAGTACATTTCTGTAGGATTAGCTGACTTTGAATTGGTAAATTATGGACAGGAGGAAACTCTTTAGCTATCAGATCAGCATGAAATAATAGTTGAATGGTTTGAGTCGTGAGGGAAGACTGATGTTCATTTTCTGCGGCTCACCTCCAGTCTGTTTTTTTTGTTTTGTTTTGTTTTTTTAAACATGACCACAATTGTCCACTTTCCTTAATCTAGTGTTTGTTATTGTAACCAGGACAGTAAATGTTTCTAAACCCTAACAAAGTATTCGTTTGAACCCAAACCAGAATTTCCCCCTGAACCTAAACAAGTTGGTTTTGTGCCTAACCCAACCAAGTCATTTGTTCTTTAATTTTGGACATAACTAGCAACAGCAGCATTTTCTTTGAAAGCTTCAACGTGAATACTGCAAGATCTTTTTTTTAAAGATGATTGGCAATTATAGCACAATTTGCAATGAAATGTTAAATGAAACACTAGAAATGTGTTTATATATTACAAGTATTGCTCCTCTTTTCAAATATTATCTTGGCATGAAAACACATGCAAAACACCAGAAGTATAGAAACAATATCTTTAATATGCTACATCATGTAAATATAAAAGTATCATCAAAATAGTCTCTCGCATATAAATTTTTAACATCTCATAACCTGTTTTCAAAAATAAACTACATAAGCAAATATACTGTACAAAAGAAAAAAACTAACACGTGATAAAAGAAGTACACTACTGACTCAGTAGTATCATGTTTGAAAAGCCGTTCTTGTTGCTTTTGGCCAATACCCAAAGCACACGGTTCTTGTTACATTTTCATTCCAGGGCTAAGTGACAAAAACATTTAAAAGTTACAAACTTGTGCTCCTGTTTTTATTTGTTTTCTGTTGCTGAATATGAGGTACCAATGTGTGAATTCATATTTGGATGAAGCTTGTGTTTACAAATATTTGCAGTAAAGCTGTGTGAGAAATATCAGAAACATTTGAAACCAGTAAAAGTCTGACCAAGTATGAATAGATAGATCTTGCGTACATAACTGTTCACATTGAATATGTTGTATTTTGTTTCCTTTTTAGGTTTTGTTCAGCACAGTGTGTCTAATGCCTAAATTAGCTATGATAAGCTGTCAGATAATCAGCAAAGCAATAATGCCTTATCTGAATCCCTTTCCTCCATTTTAATGTTAGAATAAGTTGAACAATGATGCAAAAACAGTGCTAAACATTCATGTTTTTTGATTGCAGTTTTGGCAAATACTTATTATTACACAGTTTCAGGACACCTGATTCCCCCCCCCCCCTTTTTGATCATAAATAAATAAAATAATCACACACAGGTGAGTAGCAGAAGGTAGTTTGTGCTATCACTGTGTCCTGACAAGAATTTGTACTCACAGTTGAACACGTGTACAACATAACAAGTGAAGACTCATTCACAGGTTTGTGCCATGTTATTGTTCCTGAGGCCATTTGTGATTTTCCTAAAGAGGTCAGATCTCCTTAGAAAAATGTCAACACATAGAAAGAAAAACACTAAATGAAAAAACAAACTATGATACAACTAAATAAATATAAATGACTCAATAATAATAATTAAAAAAAAAGTAATAAGTTAAAGCACAAAAAAGCAAACAATTCTCTACCTGAGTAAAAAAAGTTTTAAATACTTCATAGCTTAACAACACCTCCCTCTTTAAATTTTTCAATTGACTTTTGAGAGGAAGTATAATCACTGAATACCCTCGCCCAGTCTTTGGAATGCTCTTCTTTTGGTGCTATGCTCATTGGTTTTGGAAAGTTCATATTCCCTGTTGTCCCTGATATGGCAACAAAGGGAATTTTATTTGGCGACACTTATTTTCTTGGTAGATAATTATGCTCTATGTACATCTTATTTCTAACTTCTTCTCACTGTCCTTCTTCTTTCACCATTGGCCGCTTGTGGAGATGAACAACGCTGGCTCTGTTCTGGTAGGTAAGAGGAGGACCGTGGTGTGATGCCGGTACGGCTGTTTGGGCCATGGGCATTACTGGTGCGTTGATGGCCGCCGTCAGAGCTTTGAGCAGAACGGTGGCCTCCTTCTGGTCCTCCTTTCCCTCGCCTTCCAAGGTACGAGTCAGCCACTGCTCGACAGCTTCCCCCACCTGGAGTGCAGACGCCGTCTCTGTGAGCGTGTCGGCTTCTTGGCTGGCGTCAAACCGCTCCACCATCTCCTTCATGTGCATGTTGACGGGAACGCTGGAGTTGGCCAGGCAGCAGCTGCGCAGGTGGATGCAGAGGGAGAAGCTGTGAAAGAAGGCCTGGGTGCAGAGCTGGCAGCGGTATGGGTGGTCGCGGCTGCTGTGGAGGCGGCGGTGCAGTTTGAGGTGGATGTATTGGGTGAACTTGGTGTTGCACAGCTTGCACTGGTACGGTTTTTCACCGGAGTGTAGCCGCAGGTGTGTTTTCAAGTTGCTCGTGCTGCTGAAGCGTTTGTGACACACCTGGAAAATATGAAATGAAAAGTTGTGGTTTCTGTGAGTCACATGTCACATGGCTGATGACATAAGTCGAGCACCTTAACACAACTGGATGGGTTGTGTTCAGGATCATTATGGAAAGAAAAAGGTGCAATATCATCCTGATGTATCGTGATTGATCATGTTATTCCAGTTCCTTGGGTGCAAACTAAACACTCACACCCACAGAGTCACCTTAGCAAACAAAAGCATGAAGATGCTATTACATGACAAGTTGGGTAGTGGCTCAATTTAAAACCAAACAAACATTGTCTTAACAGATAGTTATGAGTCAGAGATATTTTATGTTTACAATGTGTGTCTTTGTACATCTCTCATACTCTCGACTATACACCCAACTTCATGTTAAGATCAGTAAAGAGCTTATGAAAAGAGAAGAAAACACTTATAGGTTATGATTTGTGACATACCTGACATTCATGTGGTTTCTCTCCCGTGTGGACCAGGTGATGCTTCTGGAGGTGGGCCAGCTGAGTGAAGCTCTTCTTACATAAGTTACACTGGAACGGTCTCTCGCCACTGTGCACTCGGAGATGGACCTAGAATTACGTAGATGATGCAATAATAGGTCATGATTACTGGTGTCAAAAGGCAAATGACTGGACAGTTTCGGTGTCAAAAACTTACAATACATTAAAGTCAGTTATAATTTGAGGAGCTGAAATTACCTTGAGGTTTGACAGCTGTCCGAAAGTCTTGGTGCAGATGTTACATTCATACTTGATCTTTCCATTCTGCTTCTTCAGCGGATAGGGCAGCGATTTGTGACCAGGGCCATTGCGTGGCGCTGTGCTGGTTTTGGTTGTAGGCAGGCTGAGGTTCATGGCCTCCTCACAGCCAGAGGGAGACTGCTCTGGGGACTGATGGTGGCCGTTGGGCTTGGCGGGAGGGGAAAGCTCTGGAGTGGCTGGGGCGCCTCTCGGTGGTGAAACATTTGGTGTTAGTTCTTTTAGACCTCCCTGTGGAGATGAAGCGTAGGGCAGGGACACTGGAAGTAGATTTGGTGGGCCGATAGGAGGGTACGGGAGTCCGTCTGTGCCCAGGTAGCTGCTGTATCGGAGGGATCCTCTTGAGGACAGCATCCCAGGAAAGGGAGGAGAGTAGGAGGGGAGGAGGAGGCGAGGATAGTGTGGGCCGTAGGGAGGGAGGAATTGGTAAGCGGGCTGGATAGGTCTGGACTGGGAGTAAAGGGAGTACGATGAGACAAGGCCCTCCCTGTGCCCATAGAGGCCGTGGAGGTGAAGGGGGAGATTTCTGTGCGGAGTTTGGAGTGCAGGGTGGTGATCCGGTAGATACGGGTGATTTAAGCCCAGGCTGGCCTCTCTGTGTTCAGGCTGAGGTGAAGGAGTGATCCCCCTGCCTTCTGCATCCTTCTCCTCCTTCTCAACCTTTTTGCTAAAGTCCATGATCTGGTCGTTGGGCGTGTCAGGTGGAGTGTCTCTCTCCAAGATCTCCACGTCGATCTTCTCTTCTGTTTCTGTTTCCCTTTCTACTTTTACCTCTTCCTTTGTTCTTTCTTTAAGCCATGTCTGCTGAGGTAGATGCTGTCTGGCGTACTCAGGCTTTTGGTCTTCATCAGTGCTCATGTATTCTGTGAGGGGAAAAAAAACCATCATGTTATTATCATGTTAAATTCTTTGTGGTAACATTTTTCACAGACATATCATACATCTGCTCACAGAAGGCACTCCCTCTTATGGTAAATGATAGTAGTTTCAGTTGTGATATGACAGGTAGATCATGAATTGTCGTTTTCTGTTTGTCAATCACAGTAGTGACATTAGTGTGGAGAAAAGGGTTGGTAGTGAAGGGTGTGGGAGTCCATGTGTCATGTCAAGTATCAGGAGTTGTACTGCAAGATTTTGAGTTTCATTTGTGAAACCTTTTTTCTGGGTAGAGCTGTATGAACTGACCGCAAAAAATTCTTCCTTTTCTCCTTCTCTTTTTTTGTGAGAAAGTATCTGCTTGGCTTCCTGTAAGTGTAGATTGTGCGAGTTATATTTAAGGTTGTCTAATAGAGCGTACCAATTCTTTCTTCATGTCTGAGCCTGTTTATTGCAAATAAATACATTTTACTTTATGATCAACAAGTTTCTAAACATAGTTTATTAGACAGAATCTCTTTTTTTTTTCTTCTTCTTCCAGAGTCCTGATCCTTGTGCATCAGCTCATTTTTGTACTTTGTAAAAGTTATATTACAGTTGCAGTAATGCATTTGCAAGAACAGACTCATTTAAAATGTGGATATCTGCATTTGAATGCCACCACACAACAACCAATACCGGAAAACTATCTGCCCATCAAAAAGCAAACAATGAACAAAAGTGGACTCTGACTAAAAGGAAGGTAAAAGTAATGACACCATGCCTTTACATTAGTCACCAGGATGATTGACGACCAATCTGATGTATCCAGTTGGCATGAATCATAAAGTTTTCCCTCATCATTCAGGATGATGAGGGTATCACCTGATGTTCCAATAATAGCTGAAAACAAATGACTCACAAAGGTACTTTGACCAGACATGACTCCCTTTTAGATGTCTCCCCTCTCCGTAAAATCCCACAACTTTGAACATCTATCTCGTGAAATACTGAGATTTGTTTTGTCTACGTTTGGCGTGTGCGTTCTTCATGATCGTCACGGAAAGAAATGGCATCAAACCAACTATCTCTACTGTTGATCAAATATAAAATCAGATATTCTTCACAAGAAGGGACTATAACTAACGTGTCGTGAAAGAATTTTGCTGATAATCTCGTGACTCAGGGACACTTGTTTAGTCATGGCACAGATCTAAATCTGTATTGTTATCAGCTCTCGTAAGAAAGAATAGAAACAATTTTTGTCATTCATTGTGCTGCCTCATGGCTAAAAACAGCTCATAATCAGCTGTCTGCCACTCCTTCTCACTAATTCATTCATTAGTCAAATCAAAGGAACTGGGAAAACGTTGGTTCCATATGAACGGCAAGTCTTTTTGTTTTATGCACAAAATGGTCATGATAAACAACTTTCAACAGCTTCCGTCTCATAATAAAAGCCCACGAAAGTTTATATATACTAGCGCTGTCCCTTCCTGTGCCTCAAGATATTTATTAGCGCTGCCTATGTTTACTTCTACCAAGCCTGTAAACAAGGCCATTAAATCTTCATCCACAAGTAGAAAAAAACCTGCTTTTCTGCTCCTGCTGCACTCACTCTGCTTGATGTCCTCTTGCTGGCTGCAGAGCCTCTGGGCGAACTCCTGACTGTACCAGACCAGCATCTCCTGTTTAGGCTCCACCGGACGCATGGTGTAGAAGTAGATGTCCCGGCCGTTCTGGCACGCCACCAGGTTCTGTTCGGCCAGAGAGCGGGCTGGGTTGACGTAACGCATCCAGTTGCTCCTCTGCACGTCAAAGCCATCAATGAAGTTTTGAAGTTGGCCGCCGCTGTAAATCTGCAGGAGAAGAAGAGAGAAGGTGAGATTAGCATAATAAATTGTACAATAAAGTATCTAATACGGTCTAATTTAACTGTCCGTTATGTGGACACATTCACAGTTAACACCACTGTTTGAAATACAATTCTCTGCTATGATGCTGATTAAAACCCATTTTAAATCATCGAAAACTCCATGAAAAAAAAAAAAAAAAAAATCAGGATTATAGAGCAAAAAGGCCAAATAATCACCTCTGCCATGTACAATTATATATCCTGTATCCTCTTCAGTTATCAGTTACAGTATCTGGCTCCTTTAGTCTGCGCTGTACAGCTCTGCCCCCTGTGTGTTCAACTGTTGTGTGTGTTGTGCTTCAGCGTCAGTCTTTTTGAGGTGTGAGCCATGGAGGCGTGTCCCGTGCATTCACCACAGTGGCTGCCTCTCTCTCACTCTCTCTCTCTGTCTCTGTTTCCCTCTCCTTTTCTCACGGCTCCGTGGTTTCTGTTCATTAAATTCGTGGGATGGATATTTGTGGTACAATTAATGTCCTTAAAAAGGAAAAAAATAATGTTGATCTAGCACCGTCTTGAAAGAGAAATGCAACAGGTGCTGGCAGGCTGCCAAAGCAGCACACAGGCAGGAATGCTTAGGGCAGCACGTCCACCGACGTCATCCTCCTGTGTCATGAGGCTGATAATATAATCATTCCAATGGAACGTCAACTTTCACTACTCTCGGGCAGGACGCCCATCAGAAGTTTACAGGAAATGAAGCCAGAAGGAAAACACGTTGGATGGCTGCCATAGTTCCTCATAGGAATTGACTCAGCAGAATTGGAAAATGTCCTAAATGGCAAAAGCCTTATATGGATCAAAGAGAGTAAAGAAAGGAAAGACTGAAAAGAGGCGGAAGTAGTGTCTTGTGCGCGTATGCGAGTGCTGAACAATAGTCCCTTCCTTTGTATATGTGACACATGTTGCATAGCACTTGAGTGTCGGTAAGCGTCCAATGACTGTGTAAGAGTGAATCCATTGTTACGTGCCACCAGCTTCTACAACTTCCTCTAAAAAGTTTTGCAAAAGCCCTGCACTCCAGTGCATTATGCGTGCGTGCGTTTGTCTCTCCGTATTGACGTACAGACATGGACCTGATGTGAAACTTCTGCATCTGAGCAACCAGTGTTTTTTGTTTTTTTTTCTCACAAATAACAGAAGAAAAAAAAAATAACAGAAAAAAAAAAAAAGCTTACAGCAGGTACTTTTCCCAAAGGTCCCTTTCTCACATCTAGATGTGGGACTACCATCAGACCTTGTGTGTATTGATGTGTATTTACATTATGTTTAAATAGACACGTGCATGTGTTTTTCTCACCCTCCAGAAGTATTTTCTGTTTGCCTGTTTGGGAACATTGTCTTTGGTGTAGACATCTCCTTGGAGGGGACCGAAGCGAGTCCCCTGAGGGATGTACTCTTTGCTGAACACACCCGTCACCTGTGGAAAAAAACCCTGCATGAATCATCAATCAAGAGTCTCTTACACAGCAACTTAGCACTCAGCCTTCGTATCACACAAACACCTGAAAGTTAATCTCCCAGGCACTAATTAAGGAAGTATCTCTAATTCTGTTATTTAAAATCTATACATGATGGGGGGGTATTGCACGTTACTTGTGTGTGTCTGCTGTTTACATGCAGCAGGTTGGTGGCCTGCACTGTGGTGGCCCTGTCGCGTTTACCCATACAGCTCCTATGGAGCCACATTTAAACTTGCAAGGTGACCCACTTTCGACCCTAATGAGTTAAACGAATGGAGAGAATTACACACTCTCTCTGACCTACTCCACTGATCTCTGACCTGCTGCCCTCATAAAACACCGGAGGGAGAGTACAGGTACAGATGTTTGTCTTGTGAATTTAAGTAAAATTTACAGAAGGCAATAGCACTCCTTAAAAGCCACAAACGGCAAAAGCAATTTAAGAGACTAATGTTTCCAGACGGGTTTTTTTTTCTCAAGACACCTTTTACAAAATATTCTGTGGAAATGAGTCAGACCTCGAATCAGTGCCTCGGGCCCTGTCTGTATTACATTTCTTTCTTACTATACCTTGTTGCCTAGGGACATGTGTTTGCAGAACAAAGTGTGTTGTTTTACAGGTTATTAGGTACTTTTTTTATCTTTTAAGATATTTTTTTTATGGAGTTGTGTAAGTTAAAGTAATATTGAGGGAGTGCTTGCGATGCATGTTCTCTTTGTTTTGCAGGACAGCTTTATGATTCACACTTAATAGAAAATGGACAGGCTTGGGATCAATCCTTGTCAAAGCACGCGTACACACACACACACAGACACACACACACACACACACACACACACACACACACACAGACAGACAAAGTCTTGAGTTTTTTGTGTTCCATCCTTAAATACCCCCTCACCCCAAACTCAAACTCCCAGCACCCCCCACATGCATAAACGCACACTGTCTCTACCCGTCGATGAGGAATTATAATTCAAACTTCCTGTTAAGACGATTTTCATCCATATGAAGGTCAACCCTTGAAAGACAAAACAAGAAACAAACACCTGAAGACGTTGTGAAGATTTATCACGTAAATGACGTGCGTGCGTGTCAAGCGGCCATTGAAGCGGGTGAGGTGATTCCAGGATGAGATGAACAAGTCTGACAGGGACATTGTGCTTCGCTGGCCTTGCGTGACTAACGAACTGCTGTGGCTGCTGGACTGCCGCTACTGCTTAACCGTTCGGTTCAGCCAGGTTGGGAGGAGGTTCGGGAGGGGGGTGGGGTGGGGTGATGAAGAATGGAAGAAAAGGAGGCAGGGCGTTCTTAAGTGGACCCACGCTATCACCCTCCTGAAGGCCCTCTCTCTTTTCTTTTTCTTCCCCCCCCCCTGCCTTCTCCCAATCCCCTCGTCTTCTCTGAACTCTCTTGAAATAGCTCGCTCGCCTGCCAGGTTGAAGCCTGATGCCTGGCTGGCTGCCTGTCCCCAACGAAAGTTAATCATCTGGTTTTAACCTAAATTTCCCACCACCCCCCACTCCGCCAGTACACCTCCTCCCCGGCCCAGCCTCTCCTCCCTCCCTGTCCATTTCCTCCGCTACCTCTCCCTCTCTCTCTCTCCCCCCATTTACTGCCACTCGTTGCTGTAACGCCCCATCTGCCACGTGCCCCCTTCACCCCTCTTTGCCTTTACTGGCACGCTTCTTGTAAAATTGGGAAGAAACTGAGGTCTGAAAATATGTCGAAAAGTTACAAGGAATAGAAATACATGTGAGCCCAAATTTCTCTTTGTAGTGCCGATGAAGTGTGAAGTATGTTGATGTGCGCAACGATAACCTACTCCAGTTTCTGTTTTACTTCAGTCTCCACACACTTACCTGTGTGGAAAAACCTCCCTTCCTGATAACTGTGCCCACGCATGCACACCCTTCCACACAAAGGAGCAGCTGTAGTTCACCATCATCATAGCAAATATGTTTCCTAGCTTTAAGCGACAGCATGTGAAGGAGAAAGATTCACATGACACCATCTTTAGGAAGGGAAACCACTCAATAGACAAAAGCCAGTTTAAGCAAAGCAGATTACTGGCAGCCATGTGAGCGTGTGCTCGTGCTTGTTCTCATGTCTCATCTGATATCTTTTCAAATGAGTGCATACACACATATGTACACAATCCTTCAATTACCTGCCAACAAGTGTTTTTTTTGTGTGTGGTTATAAAATAAACTACATCAAAATATATATAATATTATGCCTGATCAGCAAGTACTGCTGCAACAACTTTGGCTGCATCGGGTGTGAGTGTCTGAAGTATTTGTGTGCGATGTGTTGGCAAATAAACGGGCTGATTTAAAATCAGCCCTCAATGTGATTTTATCACCAAAAATCTGCACATCTTTTCTTGTCCTGCAGCAGCGAACGCCGCAGAAGGAGGAGGAACAGATGAGAGTGTGAGAGCTAGAGAAGAGGAACGACGACTGGGCAGGCAGAAAGAGGAAGGCGGCAGCGAAGTAAACCGCAAGCATTGAGAGAGCGTCAAGAGCAACTACAAAAGAAGTGAGTGTGACTTTGCTCTCTCTTCCTTATAAGATAACAAATCTGTCTTCGGTGACAGTAAACGTTCCCTCTTAGACGCCTGCACAGAGACATGATTGCAGGGCTTCAGAAAAGGTGACATGTCCAGACAGATGACTGATCCCGCTACAGTAGACGCCAACAGAATCAACAAAGGGATACTGACTCACCTGAGTGGGAGCGGATGTGAGAGGTAAAGAGGACGGACACGGTTGTAAAGAAGGAAAAAGAAAAAAAAGAGAGTGGAGGGAAAGTCTTGATGCAATTCGATCACTTAGAGGAAGGCAAGCTGGTTCCTGACATCCTATCCTGTGTGCCTAAATGGGCTTATATCTCGATCTTTATCTATATCTGCAGCCATTATTATAGATGTGAGAGATGTAAACATGAAGTAAGTTAAAGTGACCAGAAGACACAGTAAACAAACAACAACAACAACAACAAAAAGGCCCCTGACCTCAAGCTGCCAGTGGCCTCGTGTCCTACCGCCCCAGACTCTCACACACACACACACACACACACACACACACACACACACACACACACACACACACACACACACACACCGTGCAGGATAGCGCATGTGTGAAGAACTCATTAGTCAGCAGATCTTTTGTTTGGAGTAGCCCAATGCAGATGGCCTGACAGAATACTTAATATTCGTATTTGTATCGCATTTTAAAATACATTTTTCTTCAACTCGAACAGTAAACAATCTGAAGAAAAGTAGCCCCTTACCTCGTTGTCTGTGCTGTAATCGAAGGTGAGGTTGCGTGGGATGGAGGTCATGGCTTTGGGCAGGCTGAAGCTGGGGTCCGACACCTGGTCTGGCACGATGTAGGTGCAGTTGAGGGCGAAGTCCACCTCCCTCCACCCGCTCATGTCTCCAGGTGTGCTTTCCAGTTTCATTCAGGACAGTATAGTGTGAAATATTATTTCAGGCGTTTTAGACCCTTTTTTGTTTGGTTTGTTTCGGTTTGGTTTAAGTTGCTTTGGTATAGAAGTACTTTGGTTTGGTTGGGGTAGGTCCCTTCTCTTAGGTACGTTGGTTAAAGCTCAAGATCTGCAAAAAGGGCAGTAGAGAAAGACATTTCAGAGCCTTATAAATAATGTGGTTTCCATAATTTAAAGGTGAAGAACAATAAATATGGGAGACAGAAAGAAATAATCTAGTTCTGTGAAGTCATAATGGTCACCTGCCTCTCTAAAAGTGGAAATAGATAGACAAAAACTGATAGTATGACACACTACAGTGAAACCTGAGGTTCTATTCAAATCAGTTTCCAAAATCAACTACATATTGGACTGTGTCCTAAAAATCCCTTAACTTTCTTAAGACTCAGCCTGCTGACAGTCATTTAGTATTCAGTCAGCTGCTTCCATTCATGAAGAACCAAAGTTCATTGACACTCTTCTTGGCTCACATCCCAACTCACTATTCAGTTTAACCAGCCAGTAGGTCAGCTTGTCATTTACTGCTAATTCTTTTTGATTTATCCATCATCCAAAACAATCCATGGTTTTAATTAGAAGCCAAAAAATAAACAAAATGTGACTTACATTCACACATTCATTCAGCTGGTGGATCCTCATTTCTTTGGCTATGTCATCCCTTGATCGTTTTTCCCATTAGCATCCGTCCCTTTGTAGAAATTCCTCTCCGTTAGATCCTTTGGATATCCGCTCGCGCTGTGGCCACTCTGTCACCCTCACCAGAAACTCATGAGCCAGGATTGCGCCAAGCTTTTTTAGCTCGACGTCCCGGCCAATCACGAGCCGCCGTGGTCATGTGACCGAGCCATCTGACACACAACTGTTGGTTTTTGGACAACAACATCAGTGACGTTGTACACTTGGGCAGCGAGTGTCTGTTGTAATGAATGCTTACTTACACACACACACACACACACACACACACACACACACACACACACACACACACTCACGTCCATGCGCACACAAAGAAGACATCTTAATGAATGAATAAAGGAGGAGCAGATGGCTGGCCTGTTGCCACTGAAAAACACACTCCGAGACTTTTGCTTGGTTTGGCACTTAATGAGCAATCTGCTGCCAATGTATCTCCTTGACCTACATCCGACTGTAGAGCATCTTTAACTGAAGACCCCCGAAGACCCCGACCACAAATTCATAGCCGATGCAAACACACACACATACACACACTGGCAAATAAACCACAGACACATACAAACATAACTTTCTGCTCTATTTTAATTTTAATTCAATCTGGAAAATGTTTCACAGATATCTGATTCTCATACATAATTAAAATATAAATTCCTAGTTTATTCAAATACACAAATGTATTCTGTGTTTGGTGCTCTGCACTCATTCACAGATAATCACAGATGCAGATGTAGGGCAGGTCATCCCCGTTCACTGGGAAGCGACTTAGACACGTGAATGCTAAGTGTTCCCTTTACTTTCAGACGCACACCGTCTTATTTGTCTGAAGTGAAGCTCTCGGTTAAATCACCTGGCTCGGGGTCCAGATATAAATAGCTGGGACAGGAGAGAGCAATTAGAGAGCATAAGGACAGTAAAGGGAACGGGACTTGTCTATATTTGGACATGTGGCCTGTTTAGTTCTCATAAGTGAAACGCCTTAAAAAAAAAGTGAACTCTTATTGTTCACTATTTATAAAACATCTTGTCATGGTTATTTTTGCATTACACAGCACAGAAGTGACTTATTTAACCAATTAAATGTATTACTGTAAGTAAAGAGTTTTACTTTTGTAAAAAAAAACAAAAACGAGGAAATTGAATATGTAATGAGTAAAATGTGTATTTTTATATTCTGGAAAAAAAGATGAATACATGTTATTTTTAAATACTATATATTTATTTTGCCGTATCTGTATTGTAAACATAATAACTATATTAGTGTCTGCTGTTCACCTCCTCCTCTCCCCCTTTCTTTCTTAAGTTGGCTGGTGAAAAAGTAAATTGGCTGCCATATGGCAAGACTGCTATTCCAAGAGCAGAGCTTTACTGGCCAGTTGGGGCTAATGTCAGTAGTGGAAGGACTGGGTGTGCGTGTGTGATGGTGATGGTGGTGGTGGTGAAGGGGGAGGGGGGTGGATTTAGGCTCTAGGCTCTTTCACTGACCTGCCTGGGCTAATTTCTCTAATTTGCAGACAGTCTGGGCACTGGCTCAAGACTCAGAGGCTCAAGACCCGGCACTCCAGGATAGCAGGCGAGCCAACTCACCGCACTCCTGGACACAGCCCAGTGGTTATACATTACGTTGATTGGGTCATCCCACAGAAACAAATGATCAACGGTCCAAATGAAGCCTATAAACCTATTGCCTTTATAGATATTCCATAAAAATAAATTAATTAGGTGGTAAAATTAGTCATTGCGTCCTTTTTTTTTCAGCTTCAACTAAATCCCATGCAACTTAGTAAAGTGCCTGCTCGCGCAAATAAAATAAAACTACAAATCAATAAATTACTCATTATTAAAGAATCCAAAGCTCTTTGTGTCTCTGTGAGCAATGCTCAATGTTTTGTGTCACTTTGTGTCATTGTGTTCAGTGTCTCGCTGATCTTATTTTCGGGAATCTCTTCCATCGTCTATTTAGTGAGATTTGTGTAGAATGTGTGTCCGACGTGATTGATTTGTGTGCTACATTGTGAGGTGCCTTTTGCAATAGAGGAAATGAGCCAGAGCTGTTCCCATTTATCGGTTGGGGCATCTTGCCCTTCCAGGTAACTTTGGAACATTTTAAAACTTGTGCAACCTGGGTGTGTTGCAGTTAGTACCACCTGTCATGTCTAATGCATAGATCTGATGTATGCCTGGAAGTGAGGAGAGCGAAGTCAGTTTCACATTTGATTGTTTTTTTTTCTTTCTGCGGTGAGTCATCGGGAGACTTAGTCAGGGGACTTCTACTTTATGTTGGGATTGTTTAGTTGTACTTTCTGCCACATGACAGTTGCTTGACTATTGTGAAATGCATCTGTGCTGTGATCGCTCAAGCTGAGTTTAGAGCAAGTATTTAGCAAGGCTAAGAGTGTAGCAGCGGCTCTGTGAGGCTGCTTAGACACAATGGTACAGTGAGCTAAATGCAACAACAGCAAATACTGTAAATGCTCACGGTGACAAAGGCGGGTATAATTTTCATCACTTATCAAATGTGCCAAACTAAGTTGGTGAATCTTAGTTCAGCATATTAGATTAGTCTTTCGGCACCAAGTGCTCAAAAAGAAAAACATACCACCAAAGCTCATTCCTCAAAATATTGGACAACCTGAAGATGGATGAAAAGTTAAGGAATAACTGAAGGTATCACAACAGATCCTGAGGGTTGTACAGATGGTGGAACCCAACTACATTGTGATACAGCTCTCAAAAACACAAATTGGAACCATATGGTGGAGCTAGAAGAAAAGTGAGTCATTTTTTTTACCAGTAATTGTTGCGATATTTCAGTAATTCTTAGTCACGCAAGAGGTAAAGTCAAGGCGTTCACGCACAGACAGACCAGATGCGACCTGAAAACACACCAAAACCTGTAATGAACCCGTCAGTCCACTAAAGGCTACAGTGTCAGTGACACGTTTTGCCTCCCATATAGCTGTGAATGGTAAGATGTCTTCGGATTGGGCACCAAAAGCCACGTGGGTTAGGTTTAGGAAAAGATCATGGTTTGGGTTAAAAGTAAGTAATATTGTGCAAGTCGCTCACCGTACGTTACGCGTGTAAAAACAATTTTTAAATCCACATTGACTTTTGCTTTCTCATGGACTTGAACACCAGTTTCCTGGGGGAAAATCTTGTGTTTATTCTGTCCAACCACCTCTACTTCCTTCATACGTGGAGCCTATCAGTCTTTGTGCTTTGTCACATGACCTCCTTCTTTGACGATCGTAGGTGCGTGTACATTTACCACATAGGCAGATCAAAATATGAAACTGACACGGGATACTGTGGTGCACTGTCGCGTAGATTGTACATTACTTGATAGTCGGCTGCCAGATGAAAGGCCGACATTGCTGTTAGAGCTCCACCATTAGCATGGCTGATCAGAGACATGCTACTAACACCGTACATCATTGACATGAAGTCAAAAAAACTGTTCTTCCTGCATTTTAACAGAAAGAATTTGTGTTTTTTCCCAACCATCAGTCATCATTTTTTTATTATTGCCGATTCATAAACCATGAGACATGTCCTGCCAATTTGGAAACGGCAAGAAAAGGGACTTTTAGTTGCTGTCATTATACATTCCCATCAAGCTTTCATGTCAGCATGTACACCAAAACAAAACACTCATTTCCTGGTAAGTGAGATCTTGGACATGTGTCTCTGAGCCATGGCCCATTATTATTATTATTATTATTATTATTATTATTATTTTTTTAGATCCACTAAAAGAAAACAAAAATGACTTAACTGCATGGTACCCTTTAATGTTAAGATGAGTTCAGTATCTTTCTTTCTCTGATAATGAAAGAGCAAACAATCCATCAGCTGCTTGGCCATGAGTGAGAAACTGAGTTTACACTGTGTCTGCAGTAGAAATATGCTACGCCCCAAAATACACGAAACTTTAGGATAAGTGCTGACAATGTTTACACCATCACTGTCTTTTCTTCATTTCTAGGTGTTCCCAATCTGTTTTATTCCACTGATACTCCCCTCCTTCGCTGTTTTTCTAGTTGTGCTTTGGTAAACAGTAAACAGCTGAGCTGCAGATCTTTGGAGAAAAAAAGAGGATTATTTATCTGTTAATGCATTGTTTCGATGTAGATGTCGCCCTGATAACAACCACACCCACTTCATCAGGAAGTAGATGACCGATGGGAAGTAACTGGAGAAACAGCACTTCTTTTTTTTTTTTTTTTTGTAACGGGGTGAGGGTTGTTGTTTACTGAGTCTGGGCAGCTTAGTTTTCCATCGGATCCCTTTAACCAGAAGGATTATCCCCACTGACTAAACCTTAAATATGTAAGATAACATTATCGAATTTCATCACTAACATGCACTGGCAATTGTTTTCCTGGAAGCATCTTTGTTTGTGCAGCTTTTCTAAATGGATAGAGGTTGTTGGAAGTCGCTTTGTTATTAGTGAGAAAATTAGAAGTCCTAAAGTCAGTGTTTGTTCTTTGGATGTTTTGTTTTTACATTTGTCATCATTTTCTTTTCTTTTTTTTTCAAAACCATATTGTGCAACCAGAGGAAGCAGTTTTTTTTTTTTTCTTGAAATATTATTGACGCGTGTCATGAATCAGCTCCACAAAACAAAGTAGACCGCACAGATCAAAGTAAAACACATTTTTTTAGCCAACAACTAAAACAAAAATATGGTGAACTATGTAAATCAGTATAATCAGTGTGAATTGAGTGTATGCATATTGGCAAGTGTAGTGTAAGCACTGTGTAAATTGAAAGATAAGTCGTACCCAAAACACAAAAACCCTCCTAACTAAGAGAATACAGTGCAAACTAACATCAGGAGGTCGATTCAAGTGTGGTTCATCCACCTGACACGCTTCTGCCTCTCTGACTACCTCCAGTACGACAAAAAACACACCAGGAGCCACAAATACAGTGTGACAAATTGTTATAATGTAGTACATAAAATATAGATAAGATGTATCTCCTTGTGCTGTACGGCTTTTTAAAAGACATATACGTCGTTCACTGAATACGTTATACGTCTTTTTTCCAAGTAATTCTGAACTTTCATTAACATAATCTGCAATTACATTTTCTTGGATAAAGGCCCCGAGATATACAGACAAGGACACTGATGCACATAACATCACTGAAAATGTCAAACTAGTTTGTGTTCTTGAAGCATCTTGTTTCAGCTTTCTTAAACTTGTTGGCACAGTACTGAGTCTGTGGGAAAGGGATGGAGGCAAGCCCAAGCATGAATATAATTGGCTGATAACTGTTGCATCATGCAGCAGACACGTTATGCATGTGCATCAGCGGTCGTTGGCTGTGTTTGTGTGTCTGCCTTATTTGCGAAATAACTCATCAATGACTGCAGACAGTGAAATTTACAGATCGAGATGTGGGACATGGTGACTTTAGAGGATCTTTTTAGCATTCCGAAACACTTTTTCGGCATTTTGCATGTCGGTTTATCCGAACAAGGTTAAGATGAAGTGAGAGCACTTTCTCACAAGTATCTGCAAGAGAAGCCAGAGTTTCTCAGAGGAAACTGACAGACTAAAATAACCCACCTCATTTTCACACCTCCTCTGGGTTGCATGCCATCACAGAAGAGGAAGGAACAAGACGAGGCGCACCAGAGGCCTCAACAAACAGCACCCTTATCTGCAGCATCATCATCATCATCATCATCACTCTGTTTACCATGCATACACTAACCATGAACGATATGTGGTCTGGTATAGGACTGGGCAACACTTCTAATTTAGTCTGAGAGCAGAATACGTCTAGTATTTTTGCAGAAGTGCTCTGAATTGTTTTCCATGTCGTCGAGCATATAATAAACATAATCACTGGCGTTGTAGGTTGTATGCAAGTCATGCTGCACTGTAAACTGTTGTATTTTTTTATGAGCCGAAATGCATTGCTCATGCCTATGGAAATTAAAGGACCTTTATAGTATAGTTATACGGGTTCAGTATCCGGTCAGTGCCACTTCCACAGACGTTTGTGGCTCATTTCTTTCTTAGTATTTACGTCTGTCTTGTCATTACCGGCTACTCTTGGTGGGCGTGCTTTCTGGCAGTCTCTTCTTCTTTTTCTGAAAACGTCAAATTTTGTAGTTCTTTTTTTTGTTTTGTTTTTTTTGTTTTTTGGTCCATATTAAGACGGAAATCTACCATTGAAAATATTCAATCGAAGGGTGCCACATACAGTGGTGTGAAAAGGTGTTTGCCCCTTTCTGATTTATTTTTTTGCATGTTTGTCACATTTAAATGTTTCAGATCATCAAACAAATTTAAATATTAGTCAAAGATAACACAAGTAAACACACAATGCAGTTTTTAAATGAAGGTTTTTATTGTTAAGGGAGAAAAAAAAAATCCAAACCCACATGGCCCTGTGTGAAAACAGACATGCAAAAAAAAATTGGAAATTGGGAAGGGGGCAAACACTTTTTCGCACCACTGTATCTGTGAGTTGATGCTGTGATTCTCTCATTTTAGACATGTGAATGTTCACACTTGCAGAGCATCAGCTGGCAGCAGCAGAAGGGGAACATATGGAGGCCACCAGTTGGGGACATTTGCACGCTGTTTGCACCAGTTTACGACTGTTTCCAAACAAATGTATTTACCACATTTGATTGTGTTTTGTGTAATTGATGTTCAGCTCTTCATTCATATCACCATGTGCTTCATCAAATTAGATGAGATCATATTGCAATTTTCACAGTGGGTGCTTACTCACGAACAAAAAGGTTACTGCATAGTCCTAGAAATGAATAAACACGGTGCATTTCCATTGCATAACACCAAGTTGTGGATGTGCAGATACACACCGACATCACACACCACATTACCTCTGAACTACTGTGACGAGAGTCCATTCTCTGACTCACCACATTTGGTGAAGGTTTGAGAAATAAATAAGCTCCACAAACGGTTTAACCTTCAGGACTTTAAATGTTCTGTTGGATTAGAAAATCCTGAAACGAAACATAAGAAGGATGTAATTTACAAGATAGGACTACCAGTACAGACGGTGTTATAATCTGCACGTAATCAAAATATCACAACTAAAGTACATATTCTTGAAAATTGTCAATGACTGATCAAAGATGACATTATAAGAATGCCATTACAGTTGGAGTTCAATTTAACTACTTTATTGGACTTTTCCCAAATGTTTAGCTTTTTGTGAAACATGAAAAGTTTTACCTTTTTGGTCCTCAAAACAACAGAAGTTTAAGAAGCAGAATCATTCTTTGGGGGAACTTAATCTGAAAAGATCTTTTTCTGGGTAACTAAACCTGTAAAAAAGTACCAAACGGAAACACTCAGGTAAGAATTGGAGTAAATGTACGTAGCTGTTTTCGCTCATCAGCATGCCATACATAAAAAAAAATTGTTGTACCATGCTAAAGATGTAATCTGGTACAATGCATCAGCATATATAATACAACCTTTAAACCAGTGCCAACAGATGTTGGTTTATTAGCCCGTCAACAGTGGCTAATTTGCGATTTATAATGCTTCCATAATCTTCCTGTGCCACTTAATTAACAGAGTGTTTATCTCAATCTGCTAGTTTCTGAACTAATGAGACTGCCACCCCTAAGACCCTAATTATTGCTCACTCCAGCCATCCTGTACAGCACATGCAGTTAATATCTCACAGGATCTCATGGGGACCAACAAAAGTAGAGTGAGGGGTTGATCGGGGGGGGGGGGGGGCACAGAGGATATTGGGAGACTTAAAGATGTTGTGATGGGGAGAACAGGGATAAGAAAAGGGGTGATGTCAAGGGTGTAGCAAAGTCTGCACGCTTTTGGCTTGTGGTCAACAGGTGGGCCCGTGCGCTCCCGAACCCCCCCTCCCTCCCCCAATCTCACAGCCCACCAGCTTTAAGAGAAAGACTTTAGCCAAGATCTGTCTGGCAGACAGAGAAGGGGATTTCGGCACCAAATCCATTAGATCAATAATAATGTCTGCTAATTAGCCTGTCCAGGAAAGGTGGAGGGGTGTGTGTGTGTTTGGGGGGGGGGGGGGGGGGGGGGACTGGATGAGAGTGAGACAGTGAGAGAGGAAAGAAAAGAAAAACATCACAGCAGCCAGTGCTGATTCAGAAGTCTAGACGGATAAGGAAAATCCTCAGACAGGAGTGCCTGCTGTTGAAATCAGGTGATGAGCTGTAGATGACATCCACCTCGCTGTTCGGGTGAATGCAGTGTCGTGTTGCCAGGAATCAGGCTTGCCTCCCGCCTCTCCGTCCCTCCCGCCCGTCCTCCCTTCCTTCCATCACTCTCTTCCCCAGTCAGTTTCTCTGACCCCAATCCACCCTCTTCCGCCTCCCACCTTTTTCTCTGCCCTCCTCCTTTTCCCTGCCCCTCCTTCCTTCCTCTGGACACCATCACTTTGACCTAAATCTCCTCATTTAATCTTCTTCTTCTCTTCTTCTTCTCCTCCTCCTCGTCTTTTAGATAACAATCAACCCCCCTAATTGTCTTAATCTCACTGGTCTTTTATTGTCCCCAGGGCATCATGCGTACCGCAGAACAAAAACATTAACCACAGATCAATACTTGGCATCAGGCCGCAACCACCAGCACGTTGTACGATTGATTTTTTTTTTTTTTTTTTTTTTTTTTTTTTGGTACTAATTTACGGTCAGGCTGCACTGCACATGGGTTCAATTAATATGAAAAAGAGGGAGGGGCGTGTCGATTTTAGATTACATAGAAAAATAAGCTCGTTGTTTGTCAAAGAAAATCTGACCAGCTCTTAATTCAGAGAGAGGATCTTGGGTTATGATGAGAAGAAAAAAATTATAGCAGTGAAATTCATAACCCAGATCATAGCATTGTTTTTAAAATGAGGAGCAACATGTAATACCGAGGTGAAATTGGGTGTATGTCTCAGAGGAACTGTGAAGAAAATATCAACAACGTGTGCGTCACTGGATTAAATCCAGTTTGAAGGCAGCAGCACAAATCAGCAGTTGTAAACACCTTCTTCAAATCTCTTCGAGCCCTCTTTTTTATTTTTATCTTCTCTAACTAAAACAAATCTGCGCATTGTCAATTTCTCAAATGAGAAGCTTATGGAACAGCACTTTCAGTTATATTACAATACGCCTTCAGGCCCTGAGCCAAAGATATTAGCTTCCGAGCAGCGGTAAGCCCAGGATCAAGCTAAGGTTAGGACATGATTTGTGTATGATTTTGAAAGGACAACCGGGACGATAATCAAAATATTCAGAACAATAACGGATTATCTCTGTTAGTGGCTGTACTCTACCATCTGTTAAGGAGCCGGACATGGGGTGAATAATGTTGTTCACTTGTGTGTATGTGTGTTTATGTGCGTGTTGCTTTTTGAAATGTTTTTAATTATTTCTATGACTTTTATCGTTTCGATTAATCTTTGTGTGTACTTTTGATTTTACATTTTGGTTGTTTGCTCCTCAATCCTCTCACTTCCTGCTTTATACGCTTAAAAAAAATAATAGATTTATGTTTAAAATTTCACCTTCTAATTTACACGCCTCTTGTCGTCATCATACTTTTTACCTTCCCATAACATCAACGGTGGAGCCCCTCCCTCCTCCTCTGCTCTCCTCCATCTCAGTGGGTGAGTCTGGAGCTGCTCTGCACTCAGATGACACTGTCTGACTCTGCTCTGCTGTAATCTGACATGGCTAATCTCGTCTCTCTGTCTTCAGGATTGGCAAACATACCTGGGTCTCTCTCCAGCCAATTAGAGCCCATCTGCACAGCACGCCATGCAGGCCAGGCCAAAGCCAAACCCTCAGGGGCCCAGCCAGCCTAGTCAGGCTGCTGAAGGGCTCAATGGTGGCTCAGGGTGTCTAGGGCCCCACGTATCTGCTTCCATAACAGCCCATCTGCCTGTGGCTTGGCCTGGTCCACTTTCATCTCCAACGGCCCCATAGATTAGGGATCCTCCACAGACTTACTGTTAATTAAAGCACGTGTTGCCATACAGTTGTTAGGTAATCGCAAAGAGCTAGGATTCATCATTGGGCTAAATTGGACATTTAAAAGTTGTCCTTGCACATAGATTAGAGCATTTAGAGTAGAGAAGGTCATTAATAATCAAAAAGATTTAATACATTAGCAATTCAACTACAAGTTGACCATTCATTTGGTTATTGTCAGTGTTGCAACTATAATAAGTATATTTTTAGCGCTGTCAGCATTTTAAACCACTGTCAAATAAAATTCCCCATCCACTGTGCATCGTCTTGCTTTTTATGACAAAGATGTCTGTTAGTTTCCTTGTTCTTTATGTATTTATTTTTTGTAAGTAAAGTAGTAATCTAATCTAATCATCTTAATTTTCAATGGGAGGAGTTTTGGCGTACAAACTCTAAAACCTGGGCTTTTATTGTATCTGTAATATCTGTAATATATTATATACATGTCCGACTATGGCAACAATGGTAAATAAACTGCAAAGGGGTCAGAGGCCTTCAAACAGCTTGTTTTCTCATCAAGCCAGTCTCACTTAATCACCTTAGCTAAATTAGTTGGAAATTAGCCCTCTTTCTAACTCCCTGTCCTCCGTCTTTTACCTTCCTTTCCTCCCCCTTTTTCTCCCCAGTGGTTTTCACAGCTTTTGGATTAGACAGATTACACGTCTGAAACGCTGTTTTTGTTCTTTTCTCTCTCCGTCTCAGGTCCACTCCTTCGATGTGGTTAGGTGGTATTTCAGGTCTTGAACCTCTTGCGGCGTTATCAAACCAAATACATACATTTTTGAAGTGATGAAATGACATGAAGCAATGTACAACACTGTGTGCCAAAGTTAACAAACATAAATTCTCACAGGGCATGGTAGACTCATTTAATGAGAACTCGAACAAATTTCATGGAAACTGTGGTTGGTGTGTTTAGTTTTGCCAAACAGGTATTGTAAGCCTGTGGTTGTTTTAGCCAATTTGAAAAGGAAAAGTACAATGCTCACTCTACCAAACAGATGATGATTAATGCTTCTGTGTAAAAAGAAAAACACAATCTCAGTCGAAGTTTTGAGTAATCTCATGTCAGGAAACTTCATCTGCAAACTTCAGCTTGTTCAAATGTGATGATTTGCCGCCTTTCCGCTGTTTTATATTATTGTAAATTAAACATACATTTGTATTTCAGACTGATGGTTGGATAAAAGAAGAAATCTGGAAACATTATCTTGGCAATCGGGGGAAATAATTTTTTCACTATTTCCTGACATTTCATAGACTAAACATTAATCTATTAATCATGAAAAAATAATTGAGGGATTAACCAGTAATGCTGATAATTGTTAGCTGCAGTTTAGAGCACTGTAAAAGGCTTGTAATACCATGCATGATACTGTACATCTTTACCCAATCAGAGTGAGCAGTGCTGCTTTAACACACATGGTTCAGTGGATGTGCAAACTTCATGGTTCAGTGGATGTGCCCAAGCTTGCAGTTTATATCATTGGTTCCACTTGATCTTGCTGCGGGGTCTTAAAGTCTCATGTTGGCAGTCTGGTAGGCAAATATGTCTTTTTGCAACTTTTTATTTCAAGTTCAATGCTCACATTCGATTTTTGTTCACCTCCATTTGGCCCACATTATGTCATTTAGTGGGCTTAAGAGGCAGTTTGCTGTCCTTTCTGCCGTACACTGATTTTTTTATTTTATTTTTAACAGATATATAGTAGCTCCAGGCGTTAACTTAAATGGATTCTGCATCTGTGGACTTACTTTTTCTCAAATATAGAGTAATGTATACTGCATAGCCTAAAACCATGTAGAGGAGAATGACTTAAACAGCAGTTCACAAACCACTGGGTGATATCACGGTTGGTTAGTTAGTAGTTAGTTTTGTTTACACTCCCAATAGTTACAGACTGTACTTTGTTTGCATGCAGTAGACCAATGTGTTATTTAAAGAAAAGAAAATAATTTAAAGCCCTTATTTTTTTTAGAGGATTTTGCCCTTTTTTTTTTACAGCTTTAGCTTTGACATTACAATGACAGACTATGTTTTGTAAAGCTACATCACTTTTATGACTTTTTTGTAACTTTGAGTTAAAAAAAAAAATAAACAATAAGATTATAACTTAAATATTTCTATAATATGCAGTATAGGCTATTTATTTTTTTAATCAGAATGATCACACGAGTCTATTCTAGGCTAGGTAGTAGTAAAAAAAAAAAACTAAAAAAAACGTGCACATTTCTTTTCTCGCAAATTTTGCCTATTCTCAAAATTTTACCACCAAAAAAAAAAATCACTTCAATCTGTAAATTAAAACTTTTGTGAAAAGGCACTGAAAAAAAAAAAAAAAAAAAAAAATCACGTTTTTCGATCACAGCTATAAAAAAAACAAAAAAACAAAACTTAATCCTGGAAGGTCTGGTTAGATCGAATATCCTGAGGTGTGACGGAGCCCGTCTCTCCGATACGCCCCTGCAACACACCACTTCCTGCGTTAAAAGACGTCTGCCGCACGCGGTTTGTATAAACGTGCGCGTATGTGTGCAGAAAATGCTTTCACTTTCACTTTCACGGCTCCGTCGAATTCGTCGACACGCTGCAGCCAGAACCATTAAAAAAAAAAAAAGAAGCAAAGAAAAAAACAAGGAAGCGGCAACAGAACAACCTTTGGGAAACCCTCACCATGGCGTTTAAGTACCCGGCTGCCCGGAGGGATGAGAGTCAGGTCAGTGTCAAAGTCCTGCTGCGAGCTTTTGCTTTTCACTCTCCGTTCTGGTGCAACAGCGGCACACGAAGCCGGACGAGCGATACCAGGAAGAGAAAGACGAGTGGGTGGAGGGGTCAGAAGGGGAGCGAGCGACTGAAGAAAGAAAAGCAAAACTTGAGAGAAAAGTCAAGGTGAAATGCTGTGTCATGTTCAAAAGTGCCAAAGTGTTGCGTTATCGGCGTCGACACTCCACAAAACGACGTCCTCGCCGGTGAAACCGAACTCACGAGGCTCATTGATTTTTTTTTTTTTTTTTTTCCCTTCCTCTCACGCCGAGTCAGAGTGATTCAGCTCGTTCGGTGGAACAAATAGGCCGATTGAAGCCTCGCTGCCAGCAATAATGATCGTGTTTACTTTAAATGATTAAATCCATTTCTTTACAGTATTTTCCCCATTTAATAATTTAGTCTAGAAAAAAAAAAAAGTGAAAAATTCCAATCTCACTTTCTCAGCTTAAAAAAAATAAAACGGTTCCAAAATGCAACTATTTCAATTTACTATAGGGCAAAATAATGTATTTTATTAATTGTTTATTAGTTACAGATAAACAATATCAGCTATTAATTACTGACTATACTTTGTAAATTTCATCTGGGTACCTTTATGTGTCATGTCAATGTCAAATGAAAACGTAAACTCCTCTTAAAGTGATTAAAATTCACAAGACGTGACATCAGTGTCCTCAATGGTTTTTACAGCCCTTCCGTGTGTCTTATGAAACTTGCCCTTTTGCCACAGTGCAAAATCCCGCAGCGTGTCTCACTGATGATACAGCAGCATTTATTACAGAAATACATCATCACCTGGTGCAGCAGTTGCACGCGCTATACAATTGCATAACAGCACAAGGTCTACAATGTCTATTAGAGGAGGTAAGAGCTGCTCTGGCAAAGAGGAAGAGAGGTGAAGAAGATAAACTTGCCCGTATACTGGTAGCTTGAGGTCATGTGTACACAGAGTTAGGCACATGCTGCAGTTTGACAGTTTACAAACATGTAGGTTTAGAATTGGGCAAATTGCCTCTGACTTTTTAGACCGTCAAATCTGCATCCCGACAAATAATTCTCTTCGTAAAGGTGATCTTCTTTTTCAGGGCTGCAATCTTTTCATGTATTTATCCAATTTTGATTTTTCTAATACCAATCCCCATTACATCAACTCAGGATATCCACTGATGCTGTGTACCAAACTGATATCAGATATGTATTTTTGGAGACGGCAATGTTAAAGAGGAGAAATGGCAAACGACGAAATTTACGAGTTTAAATACATCTTGCATATTTGAAACTGCTTATATCTTAAAAAAAAAAAAAAAAAACATGTATTGTTTTTCGTTTCCCTAATTTTGGTAATTCATTCAGTCTCACAAGTGACCATCGTGTTGATCTCCACGAACTTGTGCAAACCCACTTTTTTGTGTTTAAATGATGCCAAGCAGGACAATTCAGGAATAATAATAGAGCTCATGTGATGATCATCCAAATGTCCTTGGCGTATGTTGTCCACTGATACGGAAGTTTGACACTTTCACTTCGAGTCAGTGGCGATGCATCCAGCTGGCTGCGCTCCAATGTCTGACGGGCGAACGTGGCATGCCTTATCCCTTTGAAGTGCTATGCCAAGACTTGTCACAGTTCTTTTGTCTATTAATATTTAAACTCATGATATTAAATATCCAAGTCCACCAAGATGTTAACATGTCTTTTTAGGTTAATAGAAAACCACTGGGGAACTATTTCTCCTTGGGATTACTGGAAACAGGTGCCCACAAGGGACTTGCTCTGTGTGTGTGCGTGTGTGTGTGTGTGCGTGTGCGTGCGTGCATGTGTGTGTGTGTGTGTGTGTGTGTGTGTGTGCGTGTCTTCATAGAACTTGCAATATCTCCAATCTGCTCACCGGTGCATCAAGGTCATTGTTTTAATGCCACAGCAGAACAGACGCTCTCTAGTTCCACAGAAAAAAAAAAAAAAAAAAGACTTCAAAGTGAAATAACAACAACTGTCTTATCAAGAAAATCAAGTTTGAATGCCAAACATTTCACCCAGTTGTTGTTCGCTTGTCTCTTCCTGTTTAACTTGCGTGTCTTTGCCGCAGGTGGATGACTACCACGGAACTAAGATCTGCGATCCCTATGTGTGGCTGGAAGATTCTGATAGTGCAGAAACGATGGTACACGAGAACTTCTTGCAGAGTTGAAGTTTGTTTCTTCATCAAAAACGGGAACAATTTCACCCCGTGTCTCTTTTCCTTGTGTCGTTCAGGCCTTCGTTGAGGAGCAGAACAAGCTGACTATGCCGTACCTGGAGCAGTGTGCTGTCCGGCCTCGGTTCCACCAGCGTCTCACCGAGCTCTATGACTATCCCAAATACAGCTGTCCTTACAAAAGAGGAAAGAGGTACCAGCTGATTTTTTTTTTTTTTTTTTTTTTTTTTTTTTTTTTTTTTATGTGTAGACTCAGTTCGAAACGGCTACACTTGGAATTCAGGCCTGAAGTCACAACACAATTGCTAATTCTCTAGTTTATTTCCTGTTTTTATTTCCAGGTATTTCTACTTTCACAACAAAGGCCTCCAGAACCAGGATGTGCTGTATGTGCAGGACTCTCTGGATGCACCCGCGACCGTGTTCTTTGATCCGAATAAGCTGTCTGAAGACGGCACCGTGGCACTGAAGAGTGAGCCAACCTGCAGATCGTTCATTATTGTTCACAATTTCTCGGACAAATATAAATATACCGTTAAAGATATGCAGCGCTAACTCATCCCCCCCCCCCCCCTTTCCTTCGTCCCTCTCTCCTTTCAGTGGGGCGTCTGTCAGAGGAGTGTGAATATTTCGCCTACGGTTTGAGCAGCAGCGGCTCCGACTGGGTGACAGTGCGTTTCCTGAAGGCCGATGACCTCACTACCCTGCCCGATACCCTGGAAAGGGTTAAATTCAGCTGCTTGGCCTGGACTCATGACGCAAAGGGCGTCTTCTACAACCGCTACCCGCGCCAGGAAGGCAAAACCGATGGTTAGCAAGAGACGTCGCGAACACAAGCTGCGTCAAAGCCGCGACGCTTCTTCGAACGTATTTAACTCCTGTGTATTTCACTGAAGGCACCGAGACCACCAGCAACATCAACCAGAAGCTCTACTACCACGTTATCGGCACCGAACAGTCGGAAGACGTCCTGGTTGCCGAGTTCCCCGAACACCCCAAGTGGCACAGCTCAGTAACCGTAAGTCCGTTGAGTTCAAGTGAAGCTTCATTTCAGCTTGATTTAAGAGTTCTGTACAGAGTCACGTGTCAAGAAAGGAGAATCTTTTTTTCTGAAATCCTGCTGTGTGTGCACTTTTATACCAGCACTAGGAAATCATTTGTTGAAAGTTTTCTTGTCGACAGAAGTGGTGTTCGCATTCAGGGTTTCTCACCCTCTCACCACTCGTTGTGTGTGGAACGTTATGATCTTTAGGATCTCCTTCCCTTTGAAGCCTGCACGTTTTTACATCCGTGTTTCGTTGCTTCGTAGTTTTCTTCTTCACTGTTTTTTGCTCAGAGCGTTACTGCATCTGTGAAACTATCAGCAGGAATGCGCGTTGCATCACCTGCATGCATGCGTGCAAACTGGCTGTGTGTTTTTGTTATTTTTAGGATGAGTGCCTCATTTCTGTAGGAGCTTTAAGTGAGTTTAAACTTGTTATAATAAAGCCGACGTCGTTTTCTCTCTTGTCTTTCTTACCCATTTGTTTTATTCCATCCTCTTGCCAGATATCCGATGATGGCAGATACGCTGTTTTGTCCATCACTGAGGGCTGTGAGCCCGTCAACCAGCTGTGGTACTGTGACCTCCAGGAGCTTCCCAGCGGCATCAAGGGTCTGTATCACTGTGTGAACCGGCGCCACAACACTGATTCATGCATTTTCCGTAAAAGTAGAATCACAGTTTCCAAATGAGACATTAGGTCTGGTTTACATTGTTCCGCATTTGTACTTAGATTTACTTAGATTTTAAACAGATGTTGTATATCGTGCAAAAATGTGCCTCTCATTCACCCTTTTCACACATGACAGCGAGCTACCATGAACGGCTCTAGTCTGACCATCTTTTTTGGTGGATGATAGCATATATGTCAGTGTGCAAAGAAAGACTAAAATATAAAACGTAAATAAAATATTTAAAGTGAAGATTAAAAAAAAAAAAAGCTGTAGAAAAATCATTACCTGAATATTAGGTTTTTGTTAAAGGATACTCTTATATAAGGCAGTGACTGTTTATTGCATCAGTCTGCCCATTTTTTCTGATAAATTTCATTAATCATTTAGTTTATGAAATAGTTGAAAACCAGCAAATGCTCATTCCAACTTCTCAGAATGCAACATGATGCCTCACTGTGGTTTCTCTTGTCCGACCAGCATTTCTCAACTCAAAGAGATTTAGGAATATAGCAAATTTGTGAAGCCGTAGTAAGTTGGCTGTAAAATAACGAAATGATAACTGCATTGTGAGAATACCACAAGAGCTGCAGCCGTGAAACAAAGTGACCTGTTCGAGTATTGTTTTGACTGTTTTATATCTATTTCCAATATTGTCAACCTACGCGGCGCATGAAAAATAGTAGACGTGTGTGTCATTGTTCATATCGAACATGGAGTCATTGTGACATATACATGTAGCACATAATCCCTGTGGTCCGCAGGAGGTTGTGAAAGTAGCTGTAGATGCCATTGACTCGACTCCAGCAAATGTTGATATTTCATAATGTGTGGTCTGTTTTGTGAAGAAAAAAAAAAAATCCACCCGCCGGTGTTTTGACACTTTCCAGTGAAAGGCTGTTGCAAAGACTTCCGACTGTTTTTCCACAGCCAACATAACTCAGCTGTCCATGTTTCCGAATGAATTAACTGCAACTCCTGATGATGAAAATGAGCACAATTTGTCTTTTTTGGGGATTTTATTGATCTTCTCCTCCAGGCCTGCTGCCATGGGTCAAACTGGTGGACAACTTCGATGCCCAGTACT
Source organism: Embiotoca jacksoni (assembly GCF_022577435.1). Classification (NCBI taxonomy): domain Eukaryota; kingdom Metazoa; phylum Chordata; class Actinopteri; family Embiotocidae; genus Embiotoca; species Embiotoca jacksoni. Next base: position 3,329,240 of record NW_027185425.1, on the reverse strand, counting down.
CTTATGTCACCAATGAAGGAACTGTGTTCACTTTCCGCTCCAACTTGGATGCTCCCCGATACTGTCTCATCAACATCGACATCCAGAAACCAGACCGGCAGCACTGGACTACCATCATACAGCAGCACGAAAAAGACGTCCTAGGTGAGACTCAGTGGAAATTTCAATTGTATATACAGTTTAGGTCAGCTGTGTCCACTGATGTGGTATCACTTCTCCATAGCACAAATGTTCTCAAGAGTTCACACAGAATTTGAAAAACAGACTTTCGTCGGCAAGCTGTGGCTTCGTGTTGGAACATGCGGGAAAAACTCCACAAAGGTTCAGAAATGCGTAAAAGGTCGCACAAATAGAACTGCAGTTCCACAATTCAGCCCTTAAAATGTTGCCAAAGGTTTTTTCTCTGAATCTCTCTCGCTTAATGTGTCGATGACAGCGCGACCACAATAACTAGGAAGTTCTTCTGTCCGTGGTTGAAAACCTTCGTCAAAGGGAACTCTTCTCAAAAAGTGAAACTTGGTCCATAAGCACTTTGCCTTAACTTTTTTTTTTTTTTACATCGTGAGTCATTCGAATGATCGTAACTGTACCTAGAGATGAGTGAAATACAACATCTGTGAATGTCCACGTTTCCTCTGAGAAGTGCGTGCATGCGCACACAGCTCACGTCGGCATGTCAGAACATATTTATAGACAAACAAATATTTTCATGAAAAAAAGAATTCAGTGTATTAAGAAAAATCATTTCAATGACTTGGAAAATCTTTTAAGCGCTATACGTCTGTCTACCGTTTGAGACATGTTTATAACACACCATAAGTGATCAGCATAGGTCAGGATGGGTTAAAGTTAAAATTCACTAATACGCACTTGAAATGTATACAATTACATTAGTGTGTTATTAACATTAAGTACATGTTAATATACTGCTTATGTGTTAAAAAAAAGACTTAAGTTAATGTGATACAAAATTATTATATCACTGGCACTTATTTTTATAGTGCAAGTTATTCATCTTTTGTTTTCTTCAGTTTCAAAATTTGAGGCAGCTAGTGTCTACTGATACTATTGGCACGCTTGTTTTTAACATATTTTCTAAATCAGTTCTCTGCTTGCTGAATCTTATCATGTTCAATGTCAGTAAAGCAATAACACACACCCGTGTTGCCATGGTTTCATGCAGTCATGGAATGCATAATGTATGCTCACAGTGGGGAATCATACTTTCATCCGATAGGATCATCTTATTCTATTTCTTTTAGGGAAAAAAATCTTTCTTGTTTCTCCATTTTGATCAACAATACAACATTTTAGCATTTAGTACATTGACTGTGCTGCCGGACGTTTCTAAGCCAATAAGAGTGAACTATCCTGTCTGTAATAACGCTGTCTTGCTGCTATGTTATAGGTCGGTTGTCAATAGTAACTCCCAAGTGGTGCCTAATTGTGGTGTGCGTGCGGCTCGTCGGACTGTTGAGTAACATCATTGAAGTAAAATAATAAAGTCATTGGTTTTACTCAGTAACGTCCTTCTATTGACACGTACTTATTTTCAAGACATAAATGGCATATATGGAATTATGGTTTCTGCATGTAAAAAACAGTACCTGGAGAAAAAAAAACTGCCTCTCTTCCACTGCCCTCTGCAGCCTGTTGATGATACTTCACCAGGTCACTGTAAAAGGAGTCATTGTTTATCCCTGCATCAAATCTCTACTTCGCCTCTACAGTAATACTTCTAATAACATAACTAATAAACTAATTATTACATTCATGTTCAATCAATAGCAATTATATTTGGCTCCAGGATCACGAGATGACTCCTTATTTTGAAGATAAATGTTGAGAACGAGCCAAGAGGAAGTTGATATCTGTATGACTTTAAAAGAAAAACAAACACAAGGACACAGTCGCTCTTGGAAACGAGTGTTTTTCACCAAAACTACATGTCCACTTTCCGTGACTTCCTCTTTTCTCCCTCTGCAGGCTTTGTCTCCTGTGTGAACCAGCACCACCTGCTGGTCAACTATGTGCACGACGTGAAGGACATCCTGCAGGTGTTTGAGTTGTCCACCGGCCGGCTGGTCAGGGACCTGCCGCTGGACGTCGGCACGGTGGCCGGAGTCAGCTGCAAGAAGAAACACTCCGACTTCTTCTACAAGTTCACCTCCTTCACCACACCAGGTAATTCTGATTACAGTTATTATATATTTAGTTGTCTCATTGGTAAAATTAATGCTGTAAATAAATCGACCAATCCCATGTGAAAATAGTTACTTATTGATTTTCCCCCGAAGTATTCTTTTATCAGCATTTTTTTTTTCATGTTAAATGTCACAAATTAGTAAAAAAATGACCAAAGGCATTGTCTTCATATTTTTGGTTTGTCCAAAAGCACAAAGCCTAAATAAGTTTACTCTTTTACATGATAAAGAATAGCAGTAAATCCTCAAATTTAAGAAGCTGGAGCCAGTGAAGTTTGGTCATTTTTGATTACGTTTTTGAGATATATTCTGTTATCCAACTAATCAGTCAATTGATTACTCATTTCTCTCTAATATTAAACAATAATATTATAATGTACATTTGTACATACTTTAAACCACACGTTATTGAATGTGAGTAAAGGAGTAGCACGATAGGTTAAAAAAAGATCAAATACTGCAAAAAAAAAAAAATAGCCCAAATTACAGTAGTTTCTAGTTATGTAACTTGAAATTTAGCCTGTGTTGTGTCATCCGATTTTCAAAATATGAACAATCCGTTATCATCATGCAAGTAGTTTTACACACACAGTGACCTCCAACCTGTGTGGCCTCTGCTCTGTGGTTACCAGGTATCATTTACTACTGTGACCTGAGTGAGTCCGACCCAGAGCCCAGAGTCTTCCGGGAGGTGGAGGTAAAAGGCATCCAGCAGGAGGACTATCAGACCAGCCAGGTAATGTCGGTGTTTGTGTTTTCTGTTTTCTGTTTTGTCTCCTCAGTTTCTGTGGACCACAGTTCACAGTGCCCTCCATAAGCACGATAAAAGAAAAGAGAAGTGTGAGGCTGCCACATCAGGCATTTGAATTTGAGAACTTTTAGCTTTTATTTCACGCTATTTACATGCACACGCATTTTGTCATTTTACACGAAAAGCCATTTCATGTTAAAGCCCCCTTTTTTTTTTTCCAAATCTACAAAAGTTAGTAAACGACTGACTGACACGTGTAACTAACTGCCCGTGTGTTTTCTTGCTGAGATTTGCTCACACATAAGAGGGAAGTGGGTGTGTAGCCTTCACTTCAGTCCGTCTTTGCATCTGTTGGAGCCAGAAGGCAAACGCCAACATAAAGACCAGAGAAGTAGCAGTGACAGAAAAACAGCTTTTGTGTAAAATGTAAAAGGAGAAAACAAAAAAAAGTAATTGACAACCATAACACATGAAATGAATATAACAAGCACGGCAGTGTGGAAAGCTCTGAAGAAAAAAGAAAAAGAGACAACTGGTGGACTTCAAAATAAACTTGGGACGGGTCGCCCACACAAAACAACTGCAGCTGATGACAGAAAAATCTTTAGAGCTGCGAAGAAGAACAAAACAACGGTCAGACACGTCGCTTGTCTGCCTAGAAAGCGCAGGGGTGAAAGGAGCACAGTCCACAGTTTGTAGAAGAATTTGATGGAAGAATTAAACAAGCTACACAGCAAGATGCTGAGCTCTTACTGGCGTGCGGCAAACCACCGCTTTGAAGCCGCGGGTCTGACATTTATGCTGTCGCCATCTTGTTTTTCTGCCTCTCCCCCCAAATATACCTCTCTTTAAGGCCTGATATCTCTTACATATGGAATAATTTTCAGAAGCACCAATAAAACACTGGTCAGAGTGAATTTAGTTCATGACACCACAATAACATGTCGTAAAATAAATTGCTGCCCCTAGTGGCCCTCGGTAGTGTTGCACTTTAAAGAACTTCAGCATTAGCTTTACTTTCCAGAGCCACAGACTACACCCATTTTTATATACAGTCTTTGATTATTAGCGGCAAAATTATAAAAGACTAGATTGGAACTGATTAATACAAAATACGAGACAAGAAGTTCTGGAGAAAGGTTTTCAGGACAGCCGAGACAAAAATGAACTTTTAGTTAAAAGATAGAAATCCAAAAGTATGAAGGAAAACCAGAAGGTGCCCATGATCCAAACTATCCCACTTCATCAGTGAAACGGCGTCATGCCCTGGGTGTGTACGGTACGGCTGCTCCTGGAACTCACTTCTCTCAATGGATAATGGAACACATGATGGCAGCAGCTGGATGAATTTGTAGGTGAACGGACACGTTTTGGATGACTTCGTACGAAGCAGTTCCTCTCATTGATTGTACCTTCATCAAACAACAAGACAGTGACCTCTAACACACTTCTCATGAAACCAAAGCTTTTATTAATGACGAAAACTGGTCTGACACAGGCGAAGTCAGTCACCAGTTTTAAACCCTACCGATGATGCATTTTACCTGCTGACAAAGAGGTTGAAGACAGAGTAACAAACACACACCGAAAGCAACTGCTTTAAAGACCTGGAATAAACGATGCTAAACATATAGTCTTACATATGGATTGCACGTTTCATGCCAGCAAGAAGGGAACCAAACATTAAAATGGCTCTTTGTACAAAACAACATGTTTGGTGTGAAATAAAAGCTAAAAAAACCTCTGTTTCTGTCCCGGTGTTGTGTTTGGTTCTCAAATTAAAATGCCTAAAAGCAGCATTTCAAAAGACTGCTAACACACTTTTGGAGGAAACAACAGTTTTACTCTTTCCTTTGAATTGCTACTTTCTTACAGCTTCCACTTTAATCATGTTCCTGTTCTATTATCACCTCTACTGTTTGCATATTCATATCATGATGCAGATTTACCAGAACCCTATTCACCACATTTGAGGAAGTGAAGTGTGTGAACGGCTCACACTTTTAAAAATATTCAAATGAGAACCGTTTCTGTCTGAACACGCAGGTTTTCTATCCCAGTAAAGATGGAACCAAGATCCCCATGTTCTTGGTTCACGCCAAGGGCCTTCAGACAGACGGGACTCATCCAGTTTTCCTTTATGGATATGGAGGCTTTGAGAACGCCATACAACCGTACTACAAGTGAGTACATCTGCTCGCCACTAAATCTCTTAACTGCTTCTCCGATGTACATCTGTAGGCCCCAGATTGTGAAGTTCAGAACAGTGAGGATATACCAATCATTTATAAAAAAAAAACTACAGTATAATGTGGGTGCTACAAAAAGCAACGTACTGCTGTCAAACTCAATGATTCATGATTCAATCATTGATAATTTGTCTGTAAATCTTAAAGCCCCAATTTTTGTAAAGTGCTGCGTTTAAAATGCAACAAATATAAAGATACCCCTGCAGTGTATTACACTCACCATTAAGGTTATACAGCTGCGGGGACGCACATGAGCATTAGCTGATTGCTTGTTGCTGCCACTGTTGAAAACAAGCAGCAGGTTCATAAAAGGGATAAAAAAAATAACAGGGTTCACTCTGTGTCTGATTTCTCTGTAAATGCCACGGTGTAAATACATGCATCAGCAGCTCTGCACAAACACTGTATGTGTCGTCAGTGCCCGCTAAAAAAAAAAAGAACCTGCTATAATGACAATGTGGTCCTGACTGAAAAGCAATCTTAGCACAAAACGGTTGCCAGTATCTCGATTTTTAATTTTTTTTTTAAAATTTTTTAAATTTTTAAATTTTTAAATTTTTTACTGCTACTAATGCGTCTTCAGTTTTTAAATATGATGCACCTCACTGGTGTCGGCTTACATTTGTCTTATTGCCTTTTTTTTTTTTTTGTACGTGGTCAGTGTTGCCTACCTGCTGTACGTGAGGCACCTGGGAGGGATCCTGGCTGTGGCCAACATCAGAGGGGGCGGAGAGTACGGCCTCACCTGGCACAAAGGTACAACCATGACGCCGAGTCGTATCTTTTCTGGGCTGTATTTCAGCACTGACATGACTTCTGGTTTATGTTGTGGGTGCAGCGGGCACTTTAGGGAACAAACAGAGCTGCTTGGACGACTTCCAGTGTGCAGCGGAGTACCTGATCCAGGAGAAGTACACCACAGCCAGCCGCATCGCCATCAACGGAGCGTCTAACGGAGGGCTGCTAGTGGGTAAGTACGGGGTCGACCGTGTCTGTCTGTGCATTATGTGTTTATGTATTTGGTGGGAAAGTTAGCGACGAAGCCAGAGGAATTAAAAAAAAAAAGGGGTTTTAAAAGTATACCCAGGAAACTATTAAGCCGCAGTCCATTTCCTCTCATCATTTGGAAGTTTTAAAGCTGTGGGAACCTTTCTCTTTACTTTTATAGCTGAAATTGAACTTAACATCAACTTCCTCCACAATTTTAACAGATCAGCTCCCACTTCTGTGTGATTTATCCCATGAGGCCTCTAACAATAACCCTCATCTACTGTACTTCTCCATGGATTGCATTTTTACTAAAGGCGAAAACAGTCTGCTGGTCCGTAGATCGCAAGCCTTCGTATTCTCCACAGTACATTTTTGGCATAATTGCTAATGTCAAATTCATCTAACAGTGGTGTGCTGCTTAGCTTCAATTCATTTAGCTATTAAACAGCACATTAAACAGTGCTTAGTCACATCATTTACCAAAGGCTGGCTGCCATATGGCATTGCACACACCCGGCTAATGCCTGCTTCCCTGGTGCGAAAGTGGCCATTTAGGAGTGATTGCATCCTCCAGTATGAAGTAAATGTGTGTTTGTAAGCAAATGGTATCTGTGACACTAATTCAGAATATATACACACACACACACACACACACACACACACACACACAGCGGCCTGCACAAACCAGCGTCCAGACCTGTTCGGCTGCGCTGTGGCAGAAGTCGGCGTGATGGATATGCTGAAGTTCCACAAATTCACCATCGGCCACGCTTGGACCACCGACTACGGCTGTTCTGACGACCCGGAGCAGTTCAAGTGGCTCATCAAGTATGAAAAACACTCACACAACTAATAACTAAAAAAATATCTTTGCACGAACCATAATGCACTGTACACTCTCATATTTGTACGTTTTCACAATCATGACCGATCAGACCATCCTGGTCAGTTGGATTATCCAAGTGTGTGATTTTTTTTTTTAAGTCGCTAATAATTTATCCTATAATTAATTCACTTCCTGTCCTTCTCACTGTAAATTAGACATTTTTACAACTAGAATCAGGGCCATAATAGCAAATAGCAAGCAAGCAGTAAAATACTGCAAATACATTTGTGTCCTAAATGAGAACCAGGTTTTCATAAATTGAATTCACTGCAGAGCACCAACAAACTTTTATAGTCCTCGTAGCCGACGTGTGTCAAGTCACCGTCTCATCCAAATGTGTTTTTTGTTTTTTTTCATCCTCTCCTCCGACTGCACGACAGATTCTCAACACAAACTGTTTTTGTTTTTTAAAGGATTTCTGTTTTGGCAAAAATCGCACATCAACATTTGTCTTCCTGCTGCATTTTCAGACATTGACAAGCGATATATCTTTATTCATAGTTGTCGTGTCCTTTGTCTTTATTCAGTCACTCGGTATCTTCTTCTACCTGACTTTTAAGACTGAACTATGTTTGCCTGTTGGTGTATATTATATCTTGTATCTTATTTTCAGTCATCTCACGGTCTCTTTTCAGCTTTATATAGCGGAAAAGATCAAATCACAGCAGAGCAGAGCAATTAAATAACACTTTGAGGTGCATGAATCACTTTCATATTCTCTCTGACAGGAGAGTTTTCTCACATTTTTCCTTCCACCTGGTCTTTGTCACCCTCTCTGCCAGGTATTCTCCTCTCCACAATCTGCCTCAGCCACCTTACTCTGGACCCCCCTTCCCCGCCGTCCTGCTCCTGACAGCAGATCACGACGATCGCGTGGTGCCTCTGCACACCCTGAAGTACTGCGCTGCCTTGCAGTACGGGGTCGGCGGCAGCCCCGGGCAGCGTCAGCCCCTGATGGTCCGGGTGGACACCCGCAGCGGGCACGGTGCAGGGAAACCTACCGCCAAGGCCATCTTGGAGGACACGCACATCTTTTCTTTTATCGCCGAGACACTTGGGCTTCGTTGGAAGGAGTGAGGAGAGCATGATGGGAAAGGCAGGTGCAGGATAAACACAGTGAGGGAGGCTGTTTAAGGGATGAATTTCATTTTTTTAATCTTTTTTTTATTGTTGAGGAAGCATACATGTAAAAACCATCTATTAAAAACAGAATACGTCCGGTCAATGCACAACTAAAGTAAACGGTTAAAGAAAGACAAAGGAACGGCGTACAGCAAATTATAAGTGTGGTAAAAATGTCAGAAACTCATTGTGCTCTTTTAACTCTGGCTTATTTTAACCATTTGAATGGTATGGTACAAAATGATTCGGATAAGAGAAGATTTAATGCATACTGCAAGTTTGTAATTGAATTAAGATCAAATAAAATCTCTACTTGCACTATGACTTCTGTCTCCTGGATTATAATCAATAGTGTCCCAAATCCAAATATTATTCCTGAATTAGACCAAATTAGATATGAATTGTTCAGTGATGGTGATGAAAGAAGTGTTCAAAAGTATGTATAGGTTGAGTCAAAGTAGCATCACATAAGTTGATATAGTCTATTGATAGTGACATTCAAAGCCTTCCTAATAAAAGCACCAAAGTACTATCCAAAATGATAGCAGGGGTGTCATAGTTGCCTAAGGGTGCCGACTGCAATTTCCCCTGCTTGAATAAAGCCTGGAACTTCATTTGCTTATCGTTCTCCATCTCCCCCATTCACTGTCATTCCTCCATTGTTAAGTATATAATAAATGAATAAAATGCTAAATTAAAATTGCGGTTAAAAAAAAAAAAAAGCATCAAAAGCAAAAGTACTCTACTTAAAACGGCCTCAAACTCTTCAGTTAGTAGCTTATGAGATGATTAGATATCTAAAATGTTCAGTTGCAGAGTAAATGTTAATTGTAGCTGTGAAATAAATCAGCAGGGCTGAAACTAACATCACTTTCCTCGATGTAATATAATGCAAAGGAGAGGAAACAGCATAAAATCGAAATATGGAAATAATATGCTAAATGTGCCTGGAAAGTGTATGTGGATGAGTAAATTGTAATGTCCTGCTTTTCACTGGTCATTACTTTATTCTGCAGTTCTCACGTGTACCACTGAGGGGCAGTATGGGACCGCAAAAACTCCCCATGCAGGATCAACTCTCTACCTTGGGGGGGTCAAACGTTAGGCGCCAGTTCAGCGACTCTCTGCTTGGCTTATTCAAAGAAAGGGATTGGGCTGTTAAAAACAAACAAAAACACAAACAACAGTATTAAATCCTGCTAAATCCTTTTGATTTATCTGTCTGGTTGTGGGGGGGGGGAGGAATCAAGCAGAATACATCTGTATCAAACTAGAGCACGCTAAAACGTGGACTTATGTAAAGAGGATGAACTTGGGGGGGTGGGGAGGGGGCAAGGCAGAGATAAAGATGTGTGGAGATCTTTATGGGCAGAAAAAAGTCGATAAATGGACGGCGATGATAGACGGCAGATGTATGGCGAGACGGCGAGTAGGTAACAAGCAGGAAAGCGGAGAGAGACTTAAAGTGCACTTATGGAGAATCTCGGGAGGCAGTCAGACAGACGGGTGTTTAAACTGTCAAAAAAAAAAAGAGAGAGATGGGGAAACTCTCCGGCAGCCTTTAAGTCTTCCAGCACGAGCGCGGAAAAAGCGAGCGAAGTTTGTCCGTCCGGTCACTCAGAGTTTAATCTCAGCTCAGTGGGAAGTTCTGATTTCGTCAGACTGAACCCCGGGCCTTATCTAAGTACCTCTCAGCGGAGAGATAGGATGGGAAAAGGAAGAGAGGAGAGCGGAGGAGGCTGCAGGAGGAGGATTTGCAGACAATGGCTCTTTGCCACAGGGGGGGGGGGGGGGGGGGGGCAAAGTGGTTGAATGAAGCCAGGAAAGACAAAGGCAGTAATAAGCTGGACATGTGAGAGACAGAGAGAGGGGGTTTAAGATCAGGCAGCGAAGAGGCTGCGAAGCTCTTCTCCCAGGAGTGTCCCAGAGGATCGGGCGGCCTTTTTTTTTTTTTGCTGCTTCATTTCCTTCATTCACCCAGACGCCGTCGCCTCTTCAGCTCCCTCTTCCTCCTCCTCCTCCTCCTGCTCGTCCTCCTCCTCCTCCTCCTCTCGGTACACGCGTTCACGCGCAGCCCTTCACAGCTCTATTCCTCTGGAGAAACACAAGCTTTTTTTGTCTTTTTTTTTTACCTACAAATGCTTCGCTGCCTCAAAAGCGTCCCGGTTCTCACACACTCGCAGGTCCCCCGTCCCGTCCTCCGTTTGTTTACTTTAAACTCCCCTCCATAATGCAGGGATTAATTTCCCAAAGCCGATTTGAGCTGCGGCACGCTTCTGCAAAGAGCGGGAGAGCGAGAACTTTTGTGCTGGGGGAAGTTTCCCCTTCACACTGGCTTAGAGGTGGACCGCTCTCACCCCTTTATGCCGCTCGCTTTAATCTTCACACACAGCGGAGGGAGTGAGGGATGGACGGGAGGACGAGAAGGGGGAGAGGGGCTCTCAGCACCACAGCTGGGAATCACTAATGTCTTTACAGAGGTGTCGTCTACTCGCCCGCGCGCCTCTTCCTCAACATCTCTGGCATTTCTTCCTCTTACTGTTCTTCGCTCTTTTTTTTCTCCAAAAAAACAAGTTCTGCGATTTCCATTTGCAAAAGTTTCTTTTGTTATGAGGGTATATCGTTTTGAGATAAGCGCGTTAAAATGTCAGCAAAAGCTGCTTTGACGCTTCGGGCTAAGTGTACAGGGACGCAAGCGACAATTATTGTATTTCGCAATTTTCTTCGATCAGTGACTATTAAAGCAATTCAAGTCCAAGTTAAGCCGCTATGACGGCTAGCCAGCCCACTAGAGGGCAGCGCGTCTTCGTGAGGCTTTTTTGTTGTTGTTGTTGTGACCGCTGCGAACTTTTGCTCAGGAGGCCAAAGTTCAAGTGCTAACCGTGCCATATTTTGGCCTGACCCTGAACGCGTACTTTTCCTTCGGGTTTCTTTTTCTACACCGCGTGACTTTCTGACACCCCGGCCGGGCGAAGCTTTGACGCCGACGTGCTGCCCTCTAGTGGACCGGCGGGTGCCTTACAAACTTTGCCGGTCATACCGGATCGTGACGTCGTCTGAAGGTTTCATCACTTGAGGTTTTATTCTTCCCGTAGTGTTCAATATTTCTCGTGAAGTTTAATCCTGAAAAGGAAACCTGCTACTTGTTGAACAAGTGACGTCTACCAGCATCAAAGAAACACCACTTCACTTCGCTACTAAGTTATGTCGAGGCCCTGTGCGTGCCTCGAGTTTGGCGCGAGGGCTTTCAGGCAGTGCAATCAATTTTGCATTTTGAAACACAATTTCCATCAGTGTCTCGGACGAATCCCTTCCCGACTCCCTTTCCCAGTCTGAGTTGCAGTGAATAAACAGCCAAATCTGATTGAAGATTTACTCCCGAACCGTGAGGAGCCTGACGAAACACAGACTCACGAACCCCCCTCCCCCCCCCGCCACCGACGACAGTTACTGTGGGATATGTTGTTTGCTCAGTAAGACATCGCACTCAAACTAATAGCATTTATTATAAATACAACGCGTGTGTCAAGCTGGAATCGAATCAATGACCATCCCACCCATTTGGGTAAGACTTTTTTTTTTTTCTTCCAAGATTTGGATTTTACTTTTTTTGTGTGTTTTTATACGGCATACCGTTGTATGTCGTTCGTTGAATCGGACAGGCACATCTCCAGCTGGAACCGAACCATCGACCTTCTTCGTGAGAGGCATCAGCGCTAACCACTGCAAGATAGTAGCTGTGATAGTACGGCTTTTTGTGACTTTTTTTTGGTCATATTTTGGACGAAATACTGTCTTAATTACTTCAAAAAAAAATTCATGTTTTTCTTTAATTGTGCATTCATCCATCCACAAAAAAAAAAAACCCAGTTCCATTCTGCGTGATTCGGTTTTATACACACAATCTTGATGAGCAAGACATCTTCAATACGAGATAGAAATCTAGGATAAGCCTTCAATAATGAACTCTCTAAATCCTGTGTTACTGCAGCAGGAGTTCAAATGCTACTTTGCACGAGTCAGCTGAGCAGCATGCGAAAGAGGTGACGTTTTGGTTGCGTAGGAGGTTTAGAAAGCTCGGCGAAGGCTCAGAGCTGAAACTCATTAAGTCTCAAACTCCAATCCTCAACTCCAATAAGACTGTAATATATAAAAACAAAAAAAAAAGGTATGGATTGGAGCTGCAACTTTATGAGATAAATAAAAAGATCTTATTCTCAAATGTATGCCCATGAACTTTCAGCACACTCGCAGTACGTTCGCACACGAGTAACATGCACACACACACACACACGGTATCATATACATGTGACCCTTGTGAGCAGGCACAGGAGCGAATACCAGCACGCTCACTTCCGCACACCCACACGGTTGCCCACAGCAATCCCACGCAAAGTTAAATTTGCATTTACAATCATTTCCCATCCGCTCAGTGCTGGTCTAAATGTGGGCGTTGTGTGATAAAGCAGTAAGTAATATAACCTCAGTCCCGGAGAGAGAGACTTAATAAGTTTGCACGGCAGTGCCGAGAGAGTGAGAGAGAGTGTAAGAGAGAAGCGTGAACCGCAGAAGTCGGCTAGGAGAGGTAACCAGAAGTTGAATTTTATTGTGAGCGGATACAGGGCATTAACCTCGTAACAAACAGATACGTGTAAGAAGCCCAGGTAGCCTTGGGTTAGAGAAATCAGTCAGCTCTGAAGGCCTTAAGTTCATCTATGTGCCCCGGCAGCAGAGTTAAAGGATAGACAGATTATTGGCAGAGTTTATCAGTTAGACTCTTTCACCTTTGGTTTCGTTGTCTTGCCAAAGGGAACGCAGCTGAACACCAGAGTCTTAGCGTGAAAGTTAACAATACAGATAGTGTAGTATTGCAAGAAAGAAAAAAAAAAATAAAAATCCCAGGTATTTTTCCAGAAACTGTGTTTCAGGTACTTCTGAGTAGATTGTCAAGAGAATAAGGTCTATTTCTGAATATAGATGCTGCTGTTGGATTTTTTTTTTTTTTAAATGTAATTTTTCAATGCTTTGAGTGCCACAAATGAAATTCCATTATACATTGTCATGACATTTTTTTGACATTGAGGATGACATGCTATACCAAAACATTTTTAGGACATTTTGGGACAACATATTACAGAATGAATTTTTAAGAAATTATGGACGTCATTATCTGACGTCTGACAACTACTATACTAAGACATTTTTATGACATTTTCGACGACATACTATAGTATGACTTTTTTTTATTATCATATTTTGGACAACATGCTAAAGTATGACTGTTTTTTATTATCATATTTTGGACGACATGCTATAGTATGACTCTTTTTTTTTTTAATCTTACCGTAGAGGTTGACCAGTTTGCTTTCAACTAGCCAGTGTGGGAATGTCTCACCAGACACCAGATTTGAAAGCTATGCTGTAAAATACACATTTATTTGGCGATAATCGTTTTAATCAGCATCATGTGAACTCATTTGGGGCTTGAAAGGACGTTCATTTCCATGTAAAAGTCACGCGCTTTAAACAACCTTTTAAAATCTAAAATCACTTTGGCTCTGCATTCGAAAATGAAAGTTTCCATTTAATACAGAAATTAAAGACAAGGACAAAACCATTTGCTTGTATTGGAGATTTTTTAATAACACATTTCAATATTGCCACAGCCATCAGATTTTCTTCTAACGGGTAAAAATCATCAAAAACTAACAAAAAAAGAAACGTTTTTTTTTTTCAGTTTTATATTCCAAACACCAGAATTTCTTGGCCATGGCCCTAAATTCAAACAAATTAAACCCTTACACAATGAGCAGATATTATATTCAACACATTGTTTTTCAAACAAATTATAAAAATAGATTTAGCATTTTCAAATACATATTTACAGTATTAAACATATATCATAATGGTCACAGCAACAAATAGGGGGATAGAGAGGAAAACAACTTGAGTTTCATTCATTGTGGATGATGAGGTCCAGTTTGTTTTGTGTTGGTGACACCATGTGTCTGTCTTTGTATTCTTGTGTGCGTGTGGAAAGGGGACCATCAGAGTGCTTCTTCAGATATGTCAACATGTGTGTGATAACATCTATAAGGACATATGAATCCATTTCATTTGACAAAACAGTTACAGAGAGAGAAGGAGAGTACAAGGAAAATAAACCAAACTCATTTAGTACCAAATACAAACCAGTTACAATATTCCAGTCAAAAATTCTATTTCCTTCTATTGTGAAACTATGAAAACCAAATAATGCCCCAATAAACTTCTTTCTTCAAGTCTCCTGCACTAAAATAGGACAGAAAATGCGTGGGTCAGATCACTGTACAGAGAGAATTGTGGGAGTTAACTGGAAAAAGTGCAACCACATCGTATGGCAGAGCATGATATTAACAGCAACGTAAAATCAAACAAACAATCCAAGAGCAACGTAGAATAAAACATCTGTGACATTCTGTAATACTTTATCCATACTGCAACACACACGCTGTAATGTATACAGCGAATCCAGTGATAAAGAATCTCGAATTAACTGTAGCAAATCCAGTGTTTAGAAATACACAGATACTGTGTGCTGACAGTAAAAATCCTCTCACTTCCTTTGTACAAAACAATTTTTTCAGGTAAAAACTCAGTCATAATAAAGCAACAGAACAGAAACAAAAAAAGCTTTACTTAACTTTTTTTTTTTTTTTTAATATTTTAAATAAACCTTTCTAACCTTCTCTCTGCAGAGGTTTGTGTTACAGTCTGTAAACATAATAAATATGGATAAATATCTAAATTAGGCCATCTTCCAGAGTTGGCCACAGTTCTATACAGAGTAATAAACATGGTAGTGAGAGAGCCTTTGGAGAAGAAGATTGTGTTACCAAGATGACATCCAGCAGGCTAAAGGGAAAATTAGATGTTTTAAATGCATAAAGAAAACTATTGGAAAGCATGGAGGAAAAGAAAGATAAAAGGAATAAAGAAAATACGATGAGGAGTAGTGACAGAGACAGAGACATACAACAAATTCATGAACAATCAAAAAACACATTTTCAACCCCTTTGCTTTACAATTGTATCCTGCAGCGTTTGTTTCACCATCAGTAGCCCCGACCGAGGAAAAAGCAGGCTGATGTTCCTGAAAGAACAATATATCACCACACATAACCACTGGGGCTCTGGTCATGCCATGAGCCTGATCTATATGCTGTATGTAGCACTAAACTGTATTCATTGAACCTTTTTGAGGCCTCATCCAACTCTTCTCGCTCCTCTAAGCTGGCCAGCACAGTCTTTCTAAGCTGCTGCTTTAAAACCACAGGTTACATTGCAGCCATGTTTAATCCTCAGAAATGTTTCTGTACCATCTGATATGAGATCAGCTTCTACATATGATGATATGATTCTGCATCCTCAGAGTAAATCAGTTCCTGTTTGATGTGAAATCAGGTGAGTTCTGAGGAGTTATCAAGGCCTGTAAAATAGTTTCTGTCTTTGACTATATATTGTCTTTAGTGAATCAATGCTGTGGTAAAGGGAAATTCCACTCGAAATGTGTTTGTGTCTTTGAGCTGTGGTCCATAACCGATGTGTTTGCAGTGTAGTACGGCTCTGCCTCTCCCGCAGCCAAGAGTTCAGCTACCTGGGAGAGGCGATATTTCATTTGTCTTAACGCACTGATCTAGAACCAGTAAGATGGAGCTGGCACAGTTGTTGAAGGTCAAAGTGCAGATAGAGGTCACAAAAAAGAAGTCACATGACATCACTCCTCTGCTACCCCCCCGGTCACGACACGAACACTGCTTGTCGCCAAGAGGACTTGTTTGAAAAAAGGAAGGAAGGAATCAAGGAAGGCATGAGGAAGTGTGGGAAGGAGGAGTGCAGTTAGCTGAAAGATCTGCTCATCTATCTTTCAGTCTGGAAGAGCTCTCTCCTCTTCTTCACCTCATCATCCATCTGCACACACGTACAGGTCTGCAGCATCAGTGTGATACGAGGTGTGTCGACTGTTTAGACCTGCACCCCGCGGCCGTGCATTTGGATGACCTGGGCTCTGAGAGTCTGGATGGCAGCCAGTATCAGCTTCTGGTGCTCCAGGGAAGTGATGCCGAGGCTCAGTACATCTCTGTGGGCACAGACATAAAGATTTACCAAGATCAGATCAGAATTTTTTTTTTGTAGATTATATGGCAGCAGCTTGGGAAAATGACTCCACGATCACAGAGAAAATGATGCGCCTAAAAAAAAAAAATTCTTAAAGCAACTCTTAAAGGTAACGTTTGTCAAAGTCCTCAATTATTATTTATTATCAGCATTGAGAACGAAACCGTTGTTTGATAAAAAATTTTTTTAGTGGTAGTTGCCTGGCAACATAAGCCATAAATAATTAGCATCACATTTGTGCTTAAACATTGCTAAATTCTGATTGGTTCACAAACGATTGAGTGGTGCTCCAACTTAAGTGATATCATCATTTTTCAAATTATTATGACGATGCGACTAACAGTTATTTTCATTATTGATTTATTGTTTCCAGATGAACAAAAAAGCCCCGACTTTTATCGCACACAAAATTATGTCGACATAAACTCTTGTTTCTATAAATACGTTTATTATTACGCGAGACTAAGACAGCAGTAAATCTTCACAATTGAGAAGTAGACTAGAGTAAACTAGAGAATATTTGACTTCATTCCCCTAAAAATGAAGGACTAAATAACACCAAATAGTCAACGATTTAAAGGTATATTAATAAGAAAAACAGTGGACATTATCCACTAGGTCTTTTTTTTTTTATATAGTTCTCGCTTCAGTGTCTGTGACCTTTTAAAGAAATGGTGACTTTGCGAATGAGTAAGAGCCCAAATCAGAGTTGTTTAAAGCGACTCACTGTACAGTCATTCGTGCCACGGACTCCAAGTAGCAGTATCCTGCGGCGGTGAAGTTGTCCTTGTATCGGCCCATGTCCACCGCGTCCAGCCACTCTCCCACGGAGTTAAAGGAGGGGAAGGAGGGGAGAGGTCTGTCTGCCAGCGTAATGGATGAACTCAGGGTTCTGGAGGAGGACAAATGAGGGTGATCGCTTGGACGGAGGAAATTTGTAGAATCCATCCATTTTCTGAGACGAGTATATCACTCGACTGTACCTGCGTGCCAGGGTGGAGGAGCCGATGCCGTCAGGCGAGCGAATGCTCTTGCTGAGGGCTGAGTGGATCTGGCTGAAGCTGGGCCTCTCTGTCCTCTCCTTCTGCCAGCAGTCCAGCATCAGCTGATGGAGATGTGAAAGGCAGTTAACTGGAGCCGGCAGCCTGAAACCGTCCTCGATGGCCTTTATCACCTACGTACAGAAACAGGAAAACAGTAATATCGGGATAGAAGTTAGTATCGTGTTTTTTCCGGTACTTGTTATATAATTGAATACATCCTTAAAGAGCATCTCTGTGACTGCTCGGGCAGGATGGAAGAGGTAAATAAGGATGAAGAAAAGTTTTGTCCTACTTAAAAAGTTGAATAAGTCCCTTTTTTTTTTTTTCCTTTGCAGTGGACTTGCTTAGTTGCCAAGAATAGAAGCCTTTGGACAGTATCGGTCCTACGTAAATAAACAAGAGCAGAAAGGTGCCGGTGTTTTCATTTTACTCGTCACCACTTACAGTGTTCGATTGCACGGTTTGCATTTCCGTAAAGCAGCTGTCCCTTTGAGGTGACCTTACAACCGGCACCGACTGCAAAACCAACCAAATTTCACAGAGAGATATTGCTAACCTAATAAAAACTGAATACAAATCTGCATTTATGTCGGGACAAAACCAACTCCAACTCTAATACTGTACAGGAAATATGTAAATATTATAAAAGAGAAGGAAGGTGTGCCTGCAAAAAAACGGAACTATCCAAAATCCATAACAACTGGCTGACGCTGTGTGAAGATTGAAAGGTCATTTAGCAGGATATTCAATGTCTCTTAGTGCCACTTCACAGGATATTTGATGGGGTATCACAATAACTTGGCTCCTATCAGCACAAAACTTTTTAATTTCCTATAATACAATATGTTGTGAATTAAAAAAAAAAAATTGAATCCAGACGGGTTTGAAATAAGAGATTAAACAAACAGACTAGAAACATCACAGCTTTCTTAAATGCCTCTATAATACCTGACCCACTCAAGATAAACCATTAAATACCGTCTCAGAAAATGATTCATCTCTGCTCTGCATTTTACATCTGGTCCGGTGAGACCTCTCCGTCTTCAAAAAGCAAAGCTTGAAAGCATCCCTCCAGACTTCCCCAACGTTCTTTACTGCTCCATTAAACTAATGTTGTCCCCATTCAAAAACCATTCACCATAACACCTCGCCAGAGATTCTCTCTTCAGTATATCTAAGGACATGTGATCTCTCTTCTTCCTCAACCACTTAAAGAAATACAATCTCCTGAAAGAGGCAATAAAGTCGGAGCATAATCACAAAAATGACATCCGTCAGCAGCATTACCTCCTAAAACACACTCTTCTCTCTACTTACCCAACCACCCACTGCCCCACTCCACCGTCCTCTCAGGCCCTTAAGCTTCTATCTCACTAAAGAGCATTCATAAAATGCTTTTCAGCATTTGACATTTTCCATTTAATCAAAGGCGGTAGGTAAAGGGCACGACGGATCACAGGTGGACAGCCCGACCAACAATTCCGTTATGATATAATGTATCAATTTAAAGTGGATTAATATCCCTGGCGCTCTACAAGCTTGACCTTTGCCCTCTCAATTGGAAAGTTTGATAATATGAACCGGGCTGAGAGGAAACTTTCTTCTGCTTTATGAAAGGGCACCCAAAAAAAAAAAAAAAAAAAAATTTTTTTTTTTTAAAAACCCAGCTATTCCTGTGCCTGCTGAATAACTTATGCATATTAATAATTTTGAACATTCGAAAATGGAACATGCTAATAGCCCCGTTGCTTTTTAACCACGCACCTGCCTGCATAAAGTGTAGGCATTATTTTATGATGACAGTAATTTGAGAGAGCATTAGCATGATGAAGCTTTTGGACTTGATGAACAGTAATAACTCTTAAATATATAACTATCTTTCATCATACTTAATGCCTGGTGAGATGAAAAATAGTCACAAAGAAAAATCTGCTATATTTTGTCTCTTAAGCCAACTTGCATCATGCTTTCAAGTGCACTTTAGAGGCACGACTGCTTTCAAAAAGTAGAATGAAAAACAACCTTTATTTATTTATTTTTTTTGAAGGACAAAGAGGAGGTTGTGACAACAGCAGAACGGAACACCCACCCACACTGACTTGGAAATAACAGGTTGGTCGTGACAAGCGGCAGGGTCCTATCAGCTGGACAATCTCTTCCCTGAAATAGCAAGTGCTTTACATTTCCTGAAAGAAGCTGAATTTTTCCGGAGGGATTTTCAACACTTTTAAGAGCAAAGATGGCACTCGGGGACGGGCGGTGGCCACCAGAAGGGGGTCAATGCGTCCTTAAGAGAAAACAGGATTGGTCATGGAGCTGATGCAGACTTAAAGAGGGGGACTTAGGGCCCGCAAAAGCTCTCAGTGGTACTGTGGCTTCTTGGCTTTCTTTTAATAAGATCCATGCTGGGCATGGATAGAGAGTTCATTGATAAAGAGAATCAGAGGGAGGTGAAAGAGAAAGGGAGGATGGTAAAGTGCGGATATTAATATATAAAGAGAAGAAAGGATAACAGAGAATAAAGGAAAGGACTCTCTCTCTCTCTCTCTCTCTCTCTCTCTCTCTCTCTCTCTCTCTCTCTCTCTCTCTCTCTCCACTTACATCCTGGTTGCCCATATCCCAGTAGGGTCTCTCTCCATAGGACATGACCTCCCACATGACGATGCCAAAGCTCCAGACATCTGAGGCGGAGGAGAAGCGATGGTACTGGATGGCCTCTGGAGCGGTCCACAGCACCACACTCTTCCCTCCATGCTGGAGCAGAGGGAACAAGGAGAGGTAAGACGAGCAGTAAAAGGGTATGGAGAGTTCACAAAAGTAAAGCTTTGATACTCTCTTTGAAAAACGTGGAGCATACTTTCACCAGATCAAAAGGATGGTGGGTTCACCTTCAGTGAAACCCAAAAATAACTAGACAAAGCACTGGATATTTTTTTTTCCCCACCTGAAAACTCAATTTTATCACTTTACCTGAATCTCATGAGATATGTTAACTCTCACCGAATCCAAAGCTCATTAAAAAAACAGACCAGTTCTTACATGTGTGAACTTTCTACCAGCAGGCATTGAGACACTTTTTCAGTCATTAATTGGGCAAGTTGAAAGTAAAATACAGAATCTAGGAAAGTTGACATCCTGTTTGGACCACACAGTGGTCCTTCTCAGTGTTTTTGTCTTACCAGTGTGGTGTAAATCGCCTCTATCTTGTCCTCCTGAAGAGGTCTGAAACCGGATACCTTGCAGCCGAGGTTGGAGTTAACAAGCACCTGAGATTAGGAAAACAAACTGATTAGCATGGCTTACATTTGGAGGGGAAACAGTCTCAGTGTGGGAGCTCACCACCCTGGTTGGCAAAGCTCTTATCGCACCAGGGACAATCGATTGTTTACAAGAACAAATGTTCCTCATTTTCCGCAACGTGACCACTGCATCTGCAGTCTCTTTTAGGAAAAAAAAAAAAAAAAAAAAGCCACAGTGAAACCTGAAAGCGACAAAACAATGTTGACAGTATCGTCTCGTCAAGAACCTAGAGGTGAATGATTGTCAGAGATGCTTTCCTATCAAGAATGGATTTTATTCTGTAAGCCACCTGCAGAAATTTCGGAGACATGCATCACACTCCAGCTTGTCTTTCATCATCTCCTCCCACCTGCTCCCTTACCTTGTGTGCGGCCAGCCGTTTGTGGACAAAGCCCATTTCGGTGAGGTACTTCATCCCTGATGCCACTCCGGTCAGCATATCCATCAGCTGTATTACACTGAGCTGGCCTTCATGTTTCTGAGGGTAAAGGAGGAAAAAAAAAAATGACAGTTTAGTAAAGCAGATTGTGAAGGTGGATAAAACATGAGGAGGAGATTCAGTGTCTGCATACGGTATGTATGTAGAGATCAAAAAGAAAAGAAAAGAAGTGAATACATCTGTTCTAACTGCACAATGTTGTGCCCACTGAGCTGAATCCCTTTATTTGAAGAATAAAAGCAAACAGTCCATTAATTCATATCATTATAAACCACGCCGCAGTGGCTCACGTAGCAGAGGGGCACAGTAACAGTTTACACAGGCTTACAGCATCTTTGAGTACAAACACTCCATTTATGCTGTTAATTATGCAACGTTTCTTATTAAGTTAATAAACACAAATATTGCCGCCCCAGGACTGCATTTAAAAATTTGTGAATTTAGGGATTATCGTAACAAAAAGCCTTGTTTGTGAAATTTGAGTTGAAAATGAGCAAAAACATCTGCATGAACGTTTAGGATGAATATAAAAAAAATACATAAAAGCTTACCCTGAGGAAGGAATCTAAGGCTCCGTTAGACAAGCTCTCCACGATGATCATCATGGTGTTGCCTGAAGAGAGACACAAAGAGGATGAAAGATGATATGAACAAGTGAAATCCGGGTACAAATTGTGAGAACTCAGGTGGGGGGGGGTGGGGGGGGGGGGTTGGAGAGACAAGGAAAGTGTTAGCGAGGTAATAGAGACGCAGGGAAAAGTGGGGGAGCGAATAAAGTGAATGTAGTCTACTCGGCAGCGCAGCAGGCATTGTGCAAAGCCATTCTTCACCCAGTGAACTGTAGTGAAGCCAGGAGAACCTGTGTGCTGCCCTGGCTGTCTCAGCAAGTTTAACGACCCTGAGGCACTCACTCAGGCACACACACACACACACACACACACACACACACACACACACACAGACCGACAGAGCCCGAGCATGCACGTTTATATACATCACACGTGCACAACAGACGCATGCATGCTCACACTGACACACACTGCGCCAAGGCACAGATGGCAGGAATCCAGCAGTGCTATGAAGTGCACAGAGGAGGAAAATAAGGCTGCAGCAGTTTGAGGAGGAGAGAAGGAAGGAGAGGACGACGGGAGGTTGAGACAGTAGGATAAATCTTGATTGATATGGAAACAACTTCATATCTAAAAATACATCCCGTGATGGGACCAATCCCGGCAGATTTTTTTTTTACCAGGCATATTACAAAAATCATAACTTGGCACTGTCATAATCTATAATTCATTGTTTGCCAGTTTTACTGGGCTACTCGGGAAGCTTTCTGGAAAGGTTACCAATAACACTGTGGGAACAGAGTCACAGAGCTGCTGCCATAACGCGCCAGCCATCATGTAATTAATGTGAGTTGGAGAGTGAATCTGTGCTCTGACCGGCTTGCGGAGAGCTGGCGTGACAGATAGATTCCGCTGCAGCCGAGAACGTAGTTAAGGGAATTCTATTGTTTGTGTCATGTTGTTACCTGATAGAAATATACTGGGTTTCAGAGGATGTCACATATGTTTCCAAATACTGAGTGAAATGCAGAGAGATGGGAAAGGCAGCGTGTGACAGGGTGTAAAGTGAGAGGGAGTAATAACTCTGCTGCCTCGGATTATGCTATCAGGAGATTTCAACACAGTTGTAAATCAAAGTTTACTTTTCTTCACTTTACAGTTTCTAACTTTGTGTGAGAAATCTGCCTCTTCCATCGACTCAATCGGTTTGTCAGAGCAACTGATGAAAAGTGACAGATCCACTTATTGAAGGTGAAAAAAAATATCACTTCAGAGAAAGGAAGAGACAAACATCATCATAACCAATCATGCTTGTTTTCTGACTGAGCTGGTGACCGTGCTGCAGGAAGACAGATCTGTTTTGGTGAATATCTGTTGTACAACTATGCATTGTAGCCCTGCTACCAGCTTTTCCGGTTTATTCTCTCCACAGGCACTTTGTTTCTGGCACGCAGCTCTTTGCTGGGAGGATACTACGATTTATTATATGATTATTGTACAATAAAACAAGGGCTCATTTAATGAGAAACTGGTAGAAAATCAGGAGCACCACTTTCTGTCACATCAGACAGACAACATTTTCAGTGTTTCCCCTGACATTATCCCCCCGCCAACGGGAAAGAAACAAAACATGAATATACTCAGAACTGCAGTTACGTCCGGTAACTACTATTTATTTACTTGGTTCCTGTGCACGCGTTTCATTTCAGCTCTCTGTGAGAGTCAGTCTTGCATTGGTAAATTTACACAACTTAAGTGACAGGAAGTCACTTAAGTTGTGTAAATTTGTCTGATTCCCTGCTCTGCTGCGTGTCTGTGTTTCACGAGGGCCCGGGCCTCGGCCACAGAGCAGCTGGTGGACGCAGGTGAACTTTACTCCAGTTCATTACAACTACACTCGTTGCCTGACTGTAAAAAAAAAAAAAAAGAAGAAGAAAAAAAAAAAGCACAATAAAGCAAATACGCTATCAACGGACAAACCTTGACTTCAAACTGCTGAAAACCAGACCAGAATATCAGCACCCTACCTGTATATACAGAAAGTAAGTTAGGATGCTAATGCTATCAAGTTAGCAGTCCTACCTGGAGCTACACTCATGACGAGTGTAACCTAAGATGTTATCAGGTCAGGTTGGGTTAGGTTAGGTTAGGTTAGGTAGAGCATTAAGCAGAACAGCAATAACAGAAAGGAAGATGAAGAGGAAATGGGAAGAAATCAGCTTTTTTGAGTTGACAGGCCACACTTATGAGTGAGTGAGATGTGTTTGGGGGGGATGGGAGGGAGGGCTGAGTGAGAATCTGGTCGGGGGGGTAAGTGATTTAAAGCAAGTGATTTGTAGCCTAACCGCATGTGGCACGCCCCCATGCTGTTAGAGTGTGTGTGTGTGTGTGTGTGTGTACTGTTTGTGATTTCATGCCAAGTGAGGATGCAAGCAAGCAAGCAGGTGTGTGTGTGTGTGTGTGTGTGTGTGTGTGTGTGTGTGTGTGTGTGTGTGTGTGTGTGTGTGTGTGTGTGTATGTGTGTGTGTGTGTGTGTGTGTGTGTGTGTGTCAAAGATAGTGAAAGAGAAAGTGAGCATATGGGACTGCCTTTGTGTGTGTGTGAGTGTGTGTGTGTGTGTGTGTGTGTGTGTGTGTGTGTGTGTGTGTGTGTGTGAGTAGTCTCCAAGCGTGTGTGTGTGTGTGTGTGTGTGTGTGTGCATGATGGTGGGAGTGATAGGAGTGTATCTCAGGGCCCCGCTGGGTCTCTTGCACCAATTACTGTACCCTGCACATCTGCTGCCATCCTACTGAGCACAGAGTGTGTTGGAGCACGATGCCCGCCCGCCCACACACACACACACACACACACACACACACACACACACACACACACACACACACACACACACACACACACACACACACACACACACACACACAGCATCACTGCGGCAGGAACAAAAACTTCACAAACTCCTTAAAGCTTCTCCCTTCACCTGCCACTCCCATTAACCTCTACCTCATCTTCTCTGTCTCATGTCTCTTTCCTCCGTCTCCTCCCTTCAAGTTTTTTTTTTTCTCCTCCTCCTTCCATCCTGTTTTCGCTCTTGGACCTCAATTGTTATCTGTCAGCGGGAAAATGGGCCTTGATGTAGCTCGGCTGCCGCTCGCATATATGGCATCCATCCACCCCGCTCTCTACTCCTCAAACTTTTGAGCTGCGAGCGTTGACCCCCTCCACGTGTGTGATATTAAAGTCGTCGCAGTGTCCTAGTGCTCTTCCCAATCCTTTTTCTTCGCCTGTCCGTTTGCCTTTTTGCTCTTTCCTTTCACCAAAAGTGATGACCCCCTCTGCATGTGTGATATAGAAATGGTCAAAGTCCAATCCCCCTATTTTAAATCCGCTTCCACCTTCTCACAGCCTCCCTTCTTGTGTGTGCAATAGAGATAATGAAGACCCTATATGACACTGGAGGTGCTCAAACTGTCACATTTCTCCCTTGATCCTTGGATTTCTTCCCTCTCTGTGCTTCCTTTCATCTTCACCCACTTTCCATTGTTTTCCCATTTGGATTTCCCAGAGGTATTGCCAAATTCCCAACCTGCCTTCTGCTCAGTATCTCCAACACCCCCCCTCCCCCCCTCCAACCCTTCTCCTTACCGGTGGTGATGACGCCCTCCAGCCGAATGATGTTGGAGTGGTCAAACTGCCCCAGGATGCCGGCCTCACTCAGAAATGAGCGGCGCTGTTTATCAGAGCAGCCGGCCCTTAATGTCTTAATGGCCACAGGCAGCTCTCTCTTACTGGGCAGCTTAAGGCAGCCGCGACACACCTCCCCGAAGTCACCTGTGGGGGGAGACAGACAAGCAGAGGTCACAATCGCTATTAACTGATGCAAAACAAGAGGGGTAAGGTGCAGGTGAGACTATAGAAAAGATCAAGAGACAGCGAGAATAAACTAATAGGGGTTACACAGACGGGGGGCGGAGGGGGGGAGGGGAGGGATCACAGGGAGAGAGAGAGGAAGGTTGGAGCAGAATCCTACTAACATATTGGGAAGAGGAAGGGATGACGCAAATGGACAGACACTATTGAGAGAGAGAGAGAGAGACATGAAATACAAAGGGATCAAAGAGAGATCAAAGATGGGGTAGGGTGCAGGTGAAACCGTGAAACATCAAGTAGAGACAAGGCCGATGTAACAGTGGAGCACGATTTTGGCAAAGATCAGTAAGTTTCCCGACTGATTGAACTGGTTTCTCCAATTTGTCTCCAGGCAGGTCAAGGGAAAGTGCAAGGCTGCACTGAGCGGATGGAGGAAAGTCCCGACTCGGTTTGCTTCCTTCGCTCATACTGCAACTTATCTTATAATCATTATATCCATCGTTTGGTAAAAGTAGTATAGTAGCTAGGTTAAAAATATGGTTGCTTTTATTTCTATTACAGAAAAATATGTCATCATTAATGCATACAATTACATTTGTCTACACCCAGTGGGATGTGAATCTATTCTGCTTAAAATGCATGGGAGCGCAGCCGGTGAGAACATTTGTAAAATGGCCTTTGTAGCGCTTCAGGGAGATTTCCCAAGTCTGACACAATAGGAGTTATCTCAACGTGGGCTTTAGACTTCAAAAAGTTAACGCAGACTGAACATTGGATGTGGCCTTGGATAAATCTATTTATCAGGCAGCGTGGGTCTAATAAAAGTTGCAATTGGGTTGCATTATGGGAAACGTACGGTCCCGAGGTTTTGAAGCTTGACCTCCAGTAGAATATATGAAGCAGGGAGATTTAAGCCTTTGCTGCTTTGCATTCTTTTTAATTTTGTCTCTCACAAGTCTCCTAACTTAATTCAATTGTTTTATCCCCATGTATAAATATGTACCCGTGTGCACAATTCTCTCTATCTTGATGCTCGAGTTGTCGAGCTCCTTGGCGAAGGCGTGCACAGCCTGAAGCAGGTCCTCGCAGGTCTCTGGGTCAATGTAGGTCCTCCTTGTTGGGATCTTAACTAGAAAGGCATACACACAGAAATATGCAGTGAAGAAACAACTTTCAGAAACATTTGAAAGACATTTCCACATCTGACAAGGCACGGCGTAAATTATGGTTCACATGCATGTCAAGAAACACGTCATAAAAGTCTGAGGCACCCAGAAGCAACATGTTTACATGAGACACAAAATGAACCACACTCAAGAGTCAGAGAGCATTAAACTGTGAACGAGGATATAAATACAGCTGCAGCTCCCCAGCTGTATTTATTTGCTCGTACACATTTGTTTTGTGAGTGTAAAGACATGGCCGTGGCCCTCGAAGAGCCCCATTCTGAAGACAAAGGAAAACATTTCAGATGTCTGCATCACTTTGTGCTCCATTGAGGCGACCATCAGCGGAGAAAAGGATGCCTCGGCCTCCTTCAACAGAGAACTGCTCTCTCTATGATTGTTGAACATTAACTCAAAATGTTGCGTCTCGCGAAAACATCTTGCTCTTTGATCCAGAGATGGAAATCAATGCCAGCCTTCATTGATGTTTGAGAGTACTTTCTGCTGTCAAACACCAATATAACTGCGGGTTTCTATTGGAAAGTTCAGTTATTCGAGGTTATAATTCACATAAAATAACCCATGATGCAAAATAAATATTAAAAAAACATGTTCTGATTATTTCTTTCATTTAAAAGACAGAAAATGCTTAAATTTCTGTATTGTTAACTCGCCCACCTCTCCGTTTTTATTTGTTTTGACCTTGCAAACTCCAGAGAAAAACGGAGATCAAAGGCTCCGAGTGCTCGAGTCTGACTTTGGGTTTCCTCCACAAGGCTTTACTCAGATCACAGGGCTCTTCCGCAAGGCTTTTTGTCTTTTCTACTTGCTTCAAAATGTTATCTCTCTAACACACACACACACACACACACACACACACACACACACACACACACACACATATGCAAAACAAGAGACACGCACAAACGCAAAACAATCTTCAGTCAGAAACTGGGACAAGCATAATAGACTTTAAAATGCTGAGGCGGAGAAACCAAGTGTCATGGTGCTTGTAGTTGGCATGCATGCTTTGTTGTTAGTTTTAGAGTGTTAGTTTAAAAAAAAAAAAAAAGACAGATTAGGAACCTCAGCAAAAAGAGATCTAAAAATAATATCATCATATAGCGGCAAACCACAGTGTGACATTTAATGAATATTGTAGTAGGTTCAATAAAGGATGTGTTCAGGGCTACAAAGAATTCAGACAAAAATAGAGTCTGAACTCAACATAGAATAATTTTCCTTTTCCCGACACGTAAAGAAAAGCTTTGCCTAATTTCTTTCAAGGGCCTCTGCAAAATCCCCACCGTGACACTAATGAGACCCAACAATAGGAAACTTCAGCTGACATTTAGAAATGAAAGTGATATTGAGTGTTGTGGCTGTACACAACACAACAAAAGAAAACACTACCTGCTTTTTTCAATGAGTCTCTTGTTTCCCTTATCAGCTGCCTGTTGTATTTACTGAACACTAACAACTAGCGAATAAACTTGCCAGGACGTAGCCAATAACCATTATCCGGCCGGGTATAACTCTCAATTAGGTGACCTTTGACCCTTGTTATTACATGTTAAAGCTAATCTTCCAGGAAAGGGCCTGGTGGTTCCTCCCAAAAGCAGAACCGAGGCTCTGAAATGTGATTACAGCTCCGGATCGACCTGAGGGATCGTTTACTGGCTGACTCATAACGGCTTATTGATCTGACACAAACACACACACTTTCTTGTGTTGTACAAAAACACTCAGAGACATGTTTGTGTGGAGACACACGCATCCACAAAAAAAAAGAAAAAAAAAAAAGCCAAAAGTGCAATTATGAAGCAAATGAAACCTTTTCTATTTAAGGCCTGAGCTCAGTGGAGGATTGAAGACCCCTTTCTGTCGAACAGGATTTTTCAAACACAGCTGTTGCCATTAAAACCAGCTGTAAGATGCGAGCGTGCGTACACACACACCCCAACACACACACACACACACACACACACACACACACACACACACAAACACACACAAAAGGGGACGCAGACATGTCTCATAAAATGAAAAATATAGGCTGAAAATGGCCACAAACGTTCACACATATACGTGACACACACAGACGTGCGCTTCGTTGGCAGATGACTTTCAGGGTTAACTGTGGCGTCGCCGTGAGCGACTGAGGGAAAACCGAAACATATTCACATTCGGCTGCATAACATTCAGCGGGATCACAGATTTGATGCTCCGCCACAAATATGTTCTTTTTAAAAAAAAAAATAATAATTTGGACAAAAAGTCAACAAACTCTTCATCATGCCGTCGTATCTTCCGCCGTTCATTTCCCTCGACACTTTCACTCGCTCTCGCATGAAATCAGACTGCGGATCGTATCTGAAACTGGTCTATTAATGGAGACCGAAGATGAGTCTTGAGGCCCGACCCCTCCCTCCCTCCCTCCCCGACTGCGTGTTTCTAGGTCACACACTCTGACATAAAACTAATGTTAGGAGCAGTGTCACTTATGATGAGTCTGTCCTTCTCTGTCAACTCGCCTCCTCTCACACCATCCCTCTACCCCTTCTTACTCATTTGCCGTCCGTTCTCCCCTCCTTCTTCTTCTTCTTCCTCTACTTTATCACTCGCGCGTTCATTTATTCACGCGTTCGCTCTCTCCCTGTCCTTCCGTGTTAATATATGGCCGTAGAATGTGTTTTAAGAGTCAGGCAGGCGAACATATGGGAGTTTTATTTTTTTTTTTTACATTACTTTGCACCCTTCCTCTGCTCTGACGAGGCAAAACAGCAGCACCACGAGAGACCACATTCAGGGAACAGGAAGTGGACTTCGTGGTGGGTAATGAGAACAGAAATGTGCCTTTGCTTCTATTTATACAAGTGTCCGTGTTCTACATAGAAAGGTGTGTGCGCCTCTCAAAATCAGGCCAAAAATATATGTGTGTGTGTGGGTGTGTTTCTGTATGTATTGCGTGCTTGTCAGCTGTTGGCATGTCTTTGTTTGGGCAGATTTAATTCCCAGCCGCATGGCTTCCGCTCATTATTCATCAGGCATAGTGCTCCAAACCTCTCCAGAGGGCTCAGCATGCTGGGAGATTAAACAACGCAAATGAGCATGCACGGACACACACACACACACACACACACATACAAACACAGACTGATTTTTTTTTTTTTTTTTACAAATTTGTGTATGCATACACACACACACACACACACAAAAAGCTCCAAAACGACACACACATCCCCCACATTAAGCACTGGCACGCACACGTTACACACAAACAGGATGAGATATGACAAACTAGTTTCATTCTGTTACTGTCAAACAAAAAGCTTGGTGAGAGCTTTGTGACCAGAGGTTAAAAAAAAAAAGAAGCATTTACAACCGTGTACGACATGATAGACGACAACAACAACGTTTCACATCCTGTTTGTGAAGCGCATTCTCTGCTGCTGCTGCTGCTGCCTGCCTTGTTTCAGCAGCTTTTATCCCCCGTTTCCCAATTCACCTCCCCCTCCCTGCCTCCCCGCCTCCCCTCCTCATCTCCGGCTCTTTATCTCTCCCCTCCTCCAGATTTCAATCTCTCCCCATCAAACTTTGCCGCACACACCACCTAATGGAGCGTGTCGGTGTGCTCAGAGTCAGCTAAGCATGCACTCAGAATTAAGAATTAATGCCGTGGTGCTACTTAATGCCTCAAAAGTCATCTGTAATGTTACACGCATGTGTGTGTTCACACGCATTCCAGCACATGCCAGGGAAAAGACAAAGCCTCCGTTTTCCAGATTCCTCCTCCTTACCCGCACGGTTTTTACGCACACACACACACACACACACACACACACACACACACACACACACACACATATATATATAACAGAGTGATATAATAGAGTAATCACTGTTGTCACTTACACTGGAAGTAAAGTTCCTCGTCTCCCTCTTGAGATGCTTTGCTGTAGCCGCATTGTCTGTGAAGAGAAACAAAGACAGCCATCAGACAGTGTTTTTATCCCACTTGGCAGACACAGGCAACGTACAAGCTTCAGATGCTGTTTATCTTGCAACATAATAGATTGTATTCGATGTGCAATAGCTGTCAGATGAGAGAAAGCGACAATAGTATTGATAGTTGAGAGAGGCCACGGAGAGGCATTCGGAGAGGCCCCTGACGTGATGGCATTGATGAGCGACAAAAAGATCCGAGACTGAGCAGAAATCTTGCCTGTTTGACTGAGCGAGTCAAAGGTGTTTTTTTCACCTTTAGTGACTTTTTATGCAAGAAGTGAAGACGCATACACACTTGGGCGACTCTGCTGTGTCCATGTATGTGCGCACACTGTTTTTCTTTCATCCTCTGCCACCACAGGGGGTGTAAAGAAGAGAGCGCTTGGTATGATCTCACTGCTGATGGCTTTTCGGCTTAGAAGGAAACTTGGCTGACACATGCACACGTACATGTGCACACGCACGCACGCGCACGCACACGCACACGCACACACACACACACACACTGTAAGTGACAGATTACAAGGTGATGAACAATCTTTCGGGCTAGCAAGCACCGCCTGCTTATTTGGATTAGAGAAAGGGATGAAAAACAAGACCCAAAAAAGTATTCAGGGTAAAATCTACATTATGTCAAAAGGTTCTTTTGACAAAGAGATGCTAAAATGAAATTTATTCTAAATATTTTCCAGATCTGCATGTGCAATACGAGGTCATAAAAACACATTGAGGGTTTTTTTCCAACTCCAGTCTGAAAAGCTTTTTGTGCAGAATTTTTTTTTTTTTTTTCCTGTGGGATTTAGGACTAATTGTAAATGCATTTATATCTGCAAGCATATTATCATTAAGTAAACATAGAACATTCCTATTATGGCTAGTTGTGTTGAATGTTTTCAGCAAAGAAGCTCCAATCACAACATGCCAAAGTTAAGACTATAAGGACTCGTGACATTGAGGCAGACTGTGAAAGTCAGTAAACGAGAGCGCCCGCGCAGGTGTCTAAAGACCTGTGCGTGTCGAGTGTGGTTGTGTTTAAAAGAAATATTATATCTGCTCCGGGGGGCCATGTGTTAATGTGAATGTCAGAGCAAATCAGCAGATCACACAAAAACCAGTGCACAGCTGAGAGGAAGTTTACAGAGAGAGCCTGACAGGCTTGCGTTGCATGTGTACGTGTGCTCGCGCCAGCTTCTTTTCATGTATGCACGTGGGAATATTTGCGTGTGGGAGTTTGCAACGAGTGTGCATGCACAAACGCTTGTGTGTGTTTGTGTGTGTGTGCGTGCGTGCGAGTGCGTGCATTTACAGGAATCTGCTATTTTGCATGTGCTTGTCCCTGCGAGTATTTGTAAGACGGGAGACGTAGCGGAGGGTGAGGCTGACACATTCCTCAGCTTGTGCAGCAGCAGGGTCTGAGACAAGGTCGGGACCCTGTCTGTCAAAACACACCGGCAGACACATGCAGCAACTCCTCAGGGCAGGAGATATCAGACAGGGGAGAGGAGACAAGAATTAATAGATAAGGGGAGCACAGTGGACGAGGAGCAGGGAGGGAGATGAGGACGGAGGGCATGATGGTACCGAGAGAAACAAGATGCAAGAGACTAAAGGGGGGGGGGGGGTAGAGGTAAAGGAGCAAATGGAGAGAACATGGCAAGGGGAGAGAGGGCAAAGCAGGGGATAAACCATTGAGAAAGAAAATGTGATAAGAAGAGGCAGCGGAAGTGACACAAAAATAAGAGGCTGCGAGTAAGAGGGTAATTGGGGAGAAGAGTATGCAAAGAAGATGAGCTTGAAGAGGCACACATTATAGCCCATACAATGGCTGAAGGCAGAGGAAGATGCAAATTGAAAAAGAAAGCATGCATACTAAAGATTAAGGTGGCAAAAAAAACAAAAAACTGCAGCTAAATAAATTAAGAGAGTGACAAAGCTGAGCAAAATGCAGAGTGGGAGTATACTAATAATATAGTAACATACAAGCGGTACAGTATAGACAGTAAAGGAACAAGCAGGCCAATCAGGTCTTGGAGAAGGGAAATAATGAAGAAGAGGAGGAAGAATAATTGGCAGGGATGAATAAAGGAAAAAAATCTCATGACTTGATTCCATTTCTGTTACTTCTTTTGAAATGTCACAGATGTGACAAAAATGAAATAGCAGATGCAAAGTAGTTCTCTTTGGAGGGTCGCTTCTTTTGGGGTATGAATTCAACGGTAAGTGTCCCCTGTGGCAGAGCACATTCATGAGGATATAAATAAAATTGGTCCAAACAGCTTGACAAAAAAAGAAAAAAAAAAAAAAGAAGAAGAAGAAGAAAATGGTTTGGGCTTATTATCAATTTCTTTGTATGAGGAAAGCTCGAGAAAGAAGAAAAAGAAGCGTGGAAGGAGCAAAAAGTGGAGAACTGGGAGGGATGTGAGGGAAGGAGAGAAGAAGTGGAGAAAACAGGAGCAGGGGGGAAGGGGAGTGGAGACATGCCAGTGTACCTGGGCATCAGCTGTGTGAAGGGAGGAAGAGGAGAAATAAGAGGAGGAGGAGGTGGAAGAGTGGAGAAGGAGGTCGAGAGCAGCACCACGCTAGCAGGAGTAACATTGGAAGAGCCCGAGCAGACGCTGCTGGGAAGAAAACAAGGGAGGGAGGTGCCCATGTCAATCCTGGCTCTTTTTTTTTTAAATTTTTTTGGATTATTATTATACTTTAAAATATGGTCAGTAAACACAACTTTGGATTGATGGATAGATTTCTGTCAAATCTAATCTTTCTAATCATTGGAATCAGGTGGATGCTACCAAGAACACATGCAAAATGATAAAATAATCATAGATTAACATTCCTGTGAAAGCATACTGTATATTCTCTAGTTTGAAAAAAAAAAAAAAAAAAAAAAAAGTCCCCTGCAGTCTATTAAACCCCTCTAAACTAGAATTTATAGCGATTTGGACCAATTTTCTACATTTCACACTACTGAAGAACCAGATGGCAGAAAAAAAATGTGTGAATGCCAGACACAGACATTTTTGGCCAAATTCTGTCACTGTCAGCTTCATCAAATGTCAATTTTGGCAAGACATACCATTGTAGTTTAAGTCTTTGACTGAATCGATGAATGTAATTAATGGAAACTAAAATTGAATGTTTTCAAGTTAAAGAGCAAATTTACCCAAATAAAGAAACATTTTCTGTTGCTATGTGCATGGCAATAACTTTGCAAACAAAACATGAATTTTAAAGCTAGTGATATTTCTCTTCACTCACTTTATGACTTTTCTTGCTTGTCTGTGCAGCCGAAACCCATATGTTCCTATTGAAGATTTAAATCTTTAAAAAAGTGGTCAAAAAGAAAGAGTTTTACATTTCTAAAAGGCTGAATCATTTTATGATATAGTTGGACATTGTTTTTAGCAAATGGTTTTAACCAAGAATAAATGCCATTTTTATTCGGGACTGTTTTCCGCTGCTGATTTGGTTCTCGTGAGTACTTTCAGCAGCAGGACTGTGTATGTGGGACTAACTCAAATTAAACTAGAGTGTTTGTAATGAAGGAACACGTCACCCACTGCCACGATGAGGCTCACTGACATGTTTTTAATAGCTTTTGGAAAACAGGGGAACTCTCTGGCACACACAAAAAAAAATGCTTTTTTTAAAGCTTTGGCAACACAGGCTATATTTGTTTGAAGGATCAACTGCTTGTTGGTTTTCATCTTTCAATGGAGTTTGTTGTCAAATAAATACAGAATGTCACCATGAATCCCATTCTTTAAACCGTCTACATGGCTAAACAGCACTACTGTCAACTGGGAATATGTATTATTGGATTTACTTCAGTTTGGTCAAATAGCTCAGGTTGGTTATATCTGACGATTTTACCATGTTTTAATGGTACACTTCCTAATCATACTTTTTAACAACTGAGAGCAGGAAATTAGTTTTCTGAGCTGCATCTTATTGGCCAAGTTGCCGTGTCTGGCACCCAACATTGGAACAAACATAGAAACATCCGAGGAGATGGAGCGCAGTCTATCTTCTGCATGGGAACGTGGGATGTTACCCTCTCAAGTAATCGTGATTTTGGATGACACAGTTAGCACCGGCCTTACTGCTATGCATCTTAATATTCTGTTCATTTTTTTTTTAAAGAGTTATCACATATGCAGCCAACTCGCTGGTGTTTTCAGGAGAGAACTTCAAAGCAAAAAAAAAGGACAGATTCCATGTAAATGAAGCCTATTCACTGCGATCTCTTTCTACTCTATACCTGACTTATCCTCCAGAACAAAGTGCAGTTATGGAAATGATATGAATAATGGGTGAGAGAGCAGGAACAGAATCCTAACTGACAGGTAAAATGAAGCAGACAGGAAATAGGGCAGCAGAGATTTATGTATGGGGAAAAATACATGGGAAATTTAGGAATTTCACAAAGCCATTTTATCCATCATAAGTTGTATTCATTAATATGGCTAATTTGTAAGATTTCAAACAGTGACACATTTGTTTTTCTTCTGGTGAGTTGCTTTACTAGGATGATCCCTGCTGACACATATGCATTTCCTCCTTTGGGCATGTGAATGTTTTTTTTTTTTCATACAAATAAAGATGTTGTAGTTGTAGGATCACTTACCATTTCAAAAGTGAGAAAAAATGTCAACTTTAACATTTGTTTGTGGACTTTCTTAGATGGCAGCACTGGAGGAAACTACACTGCTGAGCTTGAGACCTTTTCTCTTGGCTTACCAAACTCTCCCCACTCTCATTTTTTCCCCATGAATCCCACTTTCTTTGTCACTGTGTGTCACCGAGTGTCACTGGCCCTATGAAATGACCCTCTGCTTTAATTTCCTGCTTCCTCCTTTCTTCTTGAACTCTCCTCCGTCTCCCACTCCTGATAACTTGTAGCTCACTCACCAGACATAAGACGAATACACACACACACACACACACACACACACACACACACACACACACACACACACACACACACACACACACACACACACAAAACCCACTGAATCACAAGACACGCATACACGCTGGTGTGGCCGGTGAAGGGTAAACAACCTCGCACTGACCAGTCAAGCCTGGGCTTCCTGGAGAATGTTTGGGCAATGCTCTGGAACTCTGGCTCAATCAAACTCTGTCAGGCACCAGTGGATCCTGTGTGTGTGTGTGTGTGTGTGTGTGTGTGTGTGTGTGTGTGTGTGTGTGTGTGTGTGTGTGTGAAAGCATAGCTTCAAGATGAGGTCTTTCTATTTTCTGTCTAAGAGTTCATTTTCCAGGTATTTCACTGTAATGTGACACATAAAAGTAAAAACTGATGGTCTGCTGATGTGTTTCGATATTATTTTGTATCATGACTGAGCTGAAACAATCGGTTAGTCATCGCCAGCATCAATGCTGACAATCAATTGAGCTGTAAAATGATTTTAAAGCGAAATTGGTGAAATAAAATAGGGGTTTCTGTTTCATAAATGTTTATATATATATATATATACTTATTTTTTTTAACCTTTTATTTGCTAGTAGACTTACTACAATTGTGTATTGGACAATTGGTTGGACGAAACTCAGGACTTTGGTCTATAAATACACCAAACACGGGAGGAAAAGTCAGTACAGAAGCTATGACGTGCAAACTGGGGGAGAAAAGCTGAATATTGCAACTGTTTAAGTGGCAAACATATTGTGCAATCAGCCATTTGCGAGTCCGCTGATGCCAATACATGAAATGTCATAGAAAACAACAGATAAGTCATTTTCTTGAGTATTACGCACTTTAGACAAACAGCAACATGGATAAATTAAGATAACAGAGAACCAAATTACATGTACATTTTACAGATAATTTCCATTAAAAGTGAAAAATAAAGTGAGTTTAAGGATTGTGCAAAGCCTCCGTGTGCACATCCATAAATGTGCATGCATGGCAGTAATGCGTTTGACTTCTCATGCCCGTGCCTCATTTGCGTGTGTGTGTCTGTGTGTGTGTGTGTGTGTGTGTGTGTGTGCGTGTGTGTGTGTGTGTGTGTGTGTGTGTGTGTGTGTGTGAGCGGGCAGATCAATGTCACTGAGTCCCTCCAGTCATAGCTGGGAGCTGGCTGTCTTTGCGAACATGAGCATCGTAATTGAGGCATCAAACCATTCCCTCTTTGTCTCTATGCAAAACATGAAGAGCTAGTTAATGGTCCAGCAGGGATGAACAATAGAGACCACTTGCAATGAATGCACGATAGAAATAAAGGAGAGAAAGATAAGGATTATTATTCACTGCTAGGCCGTGCATGAAGAGATGATGCTGCCTTTCCTCAAAGCAAGAATGTATTTAAATACTTTGCAAGAAATACTGTGTGTGTGTGTGTGTGTGTGTGTGTGTGTGTGTGTGTGTGTGTGTGTGTGTGTGTGTGTGAGGTTGTGTGTAGTGAGAATAAGCACATTTCTGCATATTCTGTGTTTACACTGTCTGTATATGACTGTGTATGTGTGAGACTGTGATGACATCTATTCCCATATATTCCTTTAAAGGTGTTTGACTGACATCTATCAATTCATGCTGTGCTGCTGAGGATGAATAGAATCCCTTTCTACACCGGGATGATTCTACACTGTCCTCTTTGTGTGGATCTCGAATTGGTGGCATCTATATCACAGCCCACTCTTTATACAGATACGATAGGCGTGACCTGTGGAAAAGGCCGGCTTTACTTCATGTGGCCGAGACGCAGCATCAATGTGGATCTCTGTCTGTGCGTAGACGAAATAAAGAGAGTGCACACAAACTATACAAACAAATGTTCCCATGATGTATCTGAAAAAAATCTCCCTGGACAGACATCAGCTAAATGGCAGCCAAATGAAATGAAAAAAACAAAACAAACACACAAAACAAACATGTAGCCATGACTGCAACTGTGTGAATAGATGTTGTGCTCCTTATTCATGCGCTTGCATGTGTGTGTGGTGAAGTATACAGTAAGACTGCTAAATGTGTGTGTGCGTCTGTGTCTGCATGTATGAGGCGAGCTGGCAGGATATAGAGTTGGACAGGAGTTAAAGAGCAAAATAGTTGGAACAGAAAGCAGAAATGTCTCATCGCGCTTTCAGCTGAATAAAACATGGACCTAAATGACAAGATACACTATAGCGATGATAAAATCATTGTCTGAGCCAGGCCTACAAACACACATGTCTGTCACTGAGTGAGTGAGAGAGTGACTGACTCACTACTGTTTGACTTCTTGTATGTGTTACAAATTAAAAGCCCTAGTTTCAAATTAAAAGCCCCTGTTTCAAATTAAAAGCCCTCATCTCAAATTAAAAGCCCTAGTTTCAAATTAAAAGCCCTCATCTCAAATTAAAAGCCCCTGTTTCAAATTAAAAGCCCTTATCTCAAATTAAAAGCCCTAGTTTCAAATTAAAAGCCCTCATCTCAAATTAAAAGCCCCTGTTTCAAATTAAAAGCCCTCATCTCAAATTAAAAGTCCCTGTTTCAAATTAAAAGCCATGTAGTATTTCATACATGGTTCAGCAATTTATTTGTCTTGTTTACATTTTAACAGGCAAGAAATTCATATCTGACCATTTTTGTTATTGTGTACAAGTCACTTATGATTGTCTATACATTGTCTTTAGTATTATAGTATTAACATAATATACATGTAGTTACACCTTGTAACAATATTACTCGCATTGCTGGGAAAACTCCAGTAAGGTCTCCTAATCATCAGAAATCAATTAAATTAATCAAGGCAGTGTTCTTAAATTGTCCTACTTTACAGTTCTTAAAACCATGCTATCATAACACTTATTGGCTAGCGTCACCTAATCTTATGCTGGTTGGTTGTGAAGATTAAAAGCCGCATTGCAATTAATTCTCTTCAGTTTTGAAAAAACAAAATGATCCAAGCTGAACTGAAGAGCACCAGGCTGCCACTTGAAAGCTAATCAGAAAAGAAGAAACAAAGACCATTCAGACTGATTACTGCTGTCTGAATGATTTTCCTGCCACCACAAAATACTTTATATTTGAAAGAATCTCAATTTAAT
The DNA here is from genome assembly GCF_022577435.1 of Embiotoca jacksoni. Classification (NCBI taxonomy): domain Eukaryota; kingdom Metazoa; phylum Chordata; class Actinopteri; family Embiotocidae; genus Embiotoca; species Embiotoca jacksoni. The sequence continues at coordinate 3,290,443 of NW_027185425.1, read as the reverse complement.
TAGTTGAAGCACTATGCTGAAATAATGAAGTCACCACAGTAGTGAATAAAGTTATTGTCATCACCTGTGTTGCTTTAAACTTAAGTTGTGTGCTGTAATCTTTAGATCTTCCATGAATTTATGGTAAAATAATGAAGATGGACCATTGACTATCTTTGTAAAACACAAACACAAAGCCTTTGATTCTGTGTATGCCCAAGAGGTGAAGCAAACTATTGGTTTTAGATAACCGTGTCAGTTGTGACACTGCTTTAACCTTTCATACCCACTTCTATTTGAGGAAATTAATTAGACAGCAAAGACCTATGAACGTGAAAGAAGGTTCTGACCCTACCAACGTTTTCTCCTGCACTATTATGAAGCTGACGTCTTTATGTTTCATATTAAACCGTAGCGAGTGTGTATTGTGATTGCGCACTTCTCTCACTTTCACTGCACAGTCCTTTCACAGCGGATCTCCTCTTGTTAACAGATTATTGTAATCTGGTGTATGATGGAGTAGCACTCCTGACCGATTGTGTGATTGAGTCTATGATGTGCATGTTGTGTTTGTACACATGTGAATGTCAGTGTGTGTTTGTGTAACATACGAAGGGCATTACAAATCTTGGGATAACACAATGAGCTGTAGGAAGTGTATTAGTGGATGATTAATTAATCTGATGTGTGCACGTTTACGTCTGTACAGTCATATCTACCTCCTCCAGATGAGCAGCCCGACTCCCATGGAGAGCAGCATGATGAGGGCAGCCACAGACACGACAACAATGATCACCACCGGACTCTGTTCGCTGGACGCCAGGGCCACTGGAAATAACAAAATGCAAAACGGATCGCACATATGAACACAACCACAACAGTTGAGCAGAAATAGGCAAAGAAACACAGTTTTCTATTTAACAACCCAGCATGCACTACACATATATTCAGTTAAAGTACATTGGACATGAGCAGAACGCAAATTATGGAGCAATTAAGTGTTGAGTATAAACTGACATTTTTTGGCTGCCATCATTTTTGAAAGATTATAAATATTCTCTCCTGACCCTCCTACTATAATATGCCATCTAAAATATTCATATAAATTGAAGGATGAGAAATAGTACAGCAATTTGTTTCTATAAAACTCGGCATACTTGTGCTGTTGTTGCAGTAAAACCGATGGTCATTTTCCATCGAAAAATAATCTACAAATCTATTTAGTAGCTGTTCTGGAGATTTCAATCACATCACATCATCTTCATCAGCAGATATTAGGTTTTGCTAGTCGTCATACAATTATAGATTTTTCATGTTTACATCGTTTTTAGTGGCAATTAAAATATTTCTCTTTCATGTTGGGTTTACAAACAGGTTGTTGACCTTGTTATCACTCATTATCATTATCTTTTCTCTCATCGGTGCTGCAGCGGTCGCCTGACAAACCTTTGCACAAAAGGTTCCTCTTGCTTAACACATCATGTATCCATGGAAATCAGGAATTGCATTCATTATAGTAATTTAGATTTAAACTCGTAATCATGCATTATGTGATGTTTTTATAGATAAGTGGTCACTTAACGGGGCACACTTGTCCACTTGTATTGTTGGTTTAAGATTGTCAGGACAAAGAGCTGAGCTGCATTTCTTCCAGTTTCTTGTTATTGTTTGTATTCTTACTCTACTTTATGCTTCTACTTTTTTTTGGTCCGTTTTTGGTTGATTTTTCAAATTAGCTGCTGAGCTAACCCCAGCACATTACATTCATCTTAGTAAATGCTGATCAATGTGCACTGTCTGGAAAATAAGGAAGGAAACAAATTCAATTGACAGATAATAACGGCGTGATTATTTTGATGGTAACATATGGTGATTTTGTATTCAATGCGTGTGTTTCATACACAGCCACTGTAAGTTTCTGTGCTTTGTGTGTGTGTGGGTCTAGTCGTCACTCATTTCAAACTTTGGCTAGCCTGGGGCTAGGTGGTGAAAACCAAATGTAAATTGTCCAAAAACCTCTCCATGTAAAACTTCCTTTGCCTAAAACAAAACAAAACAAAGAAGAACCTCTAACTTTTGTGTGCAAGCCAAGACACTTAAAAAAAAAATACATGAATAAATGATGTCTGGAAGAGCAGCTGGTCTTTAGCCAACTGTTCAGTAGGAGCTAGTATGTTGGCAGGGCACCGATTAGGCGAGTTATATGAATAATGTGAAGCAGCTCAGCGCTGTACGACTAAGAATTCTCAACAAATCTGTTTCCTGGTTCAATAAAAAGGTTCAAAACAAAGAATTCATGAGAAGCACGAGGCATGAAAACACAATCCCAACCAGACCCTGAGGTGGCACAAGGGACACAATATCCACTTGCAAAAAGAAGAGCCATTTCACAGCTTGCTGGTAAAATCCTAAATCTTCACACATAATCTTAGACACATCCCCGTCCCAGTCCCTGCCTAGCTCGTACTCGAGCAACACGCCTCATTGTGTGGGCTGGCCAGGTGCCTGCACACGCCTGGCAGTGCTAAGAGGAGGAACTGAGGAGAAAGGAGTGAAAGTGAGGAGGAGAAGGGGGGAGGAGGCGTAAAACAGATACTCACACTCGCCAAGTGTCTGCAGCTCCAGGGGAGCGCTGTACGCTCCGTAGTCAATGGGCAGCGGGGAAGACGAGGAGGAGGAGGAGGAGGAGGAGGACGAAGAAGAAGAGGAAGAAGTAGAGGGGGACGAGGGTGAAGAGGAGGATGAGCGCGGGGAGGAAGACAGGGACGAGGAGGGGGCCGGCGTGGAGAAGGGGCGGATGAGGAAGACATATGTGGTGCCGGGTTTGAGGTTGTTGACACTGATCCGTGTGGCGGCGGTCTTCACAGTCGAATAACTCTGATCCTTTTGTTCCTGCGGAGACACGAAGTGAAGTGAGAAACAGAGAAACAAAGAAAGAGAGAAACAGGAGGAGGAAGTGGCGGAGGAGTGAGACTGAGTAGGTGGAATCCATTTGTGAGATGACTTGCTCATTTCCAAGGCTGTGTTTGTAATGCTGTGGGACGTGCAAGACAGTTCTGTAACAAAATCAAACGCTTTGGTGGCGTTTCATTTATTTAGACCGTTTGTGAAGCCAAAATCAGGAGGAAGACTTCTTTAGCTGCGTTCAAGACGTTTTGTTCTACACTTTGTTTTTTTTCCCCCAAACAATAATAACAGTGTGACTCTATTCATTAGTAAAGTCTTTAGAAAATACGGTGCTCATCTGTTTGTCTGTGAGAATGACTCACGCCTCACAAACGGGCACAATGGGGCTAAGTACGTAGGTAACACACATTACCATAATAACTCCACTTGTGAGTGATATGTTTGTTTTTGCCTGTTCATTGCAATCCATTTCCCACCTCCGCCCTTTTCGACAAACAGTCCTGTTTGTATGTTTGCATGTTTGCATGTCTGCCTTTGCATGTCAATGAGATCACTGCGAGCGATGATGGAGCTCGTAAAACAGATCTGAAGGTAAATCTGACTGATGTTCAAGGATGAAAAGAGGTTGAAAAATGGAAAAATAAAACTTTGTGCAGACAATTTTCTTGCAAACTTGGTGACATCTTCAGGTCAAATTCAAATTGTATGTAATTACTTTTATTTTTGAAAAGAAACGCAAAATGTAGGACATTTCTATCGGCCTCGTCATTGCTATTTAAGTGCTAGCATGCTAAGCAGCGTAAAATTTGTTACCATTTAACTAAAACCACCCACTACACACCTAATTATTTTCATGTATGACCATGAAAGGAGGGAATAAAGACAGTAGAAAATCAGAGTGACACAAAGAATGCAATAAAAATAGATAGGTAGAGTTCATATACTGTGGGACAGAAATATAGAAGAAAATATGGAGTAGTGAGTGGTTTTTTTTTGCACAACACTCAGAGATGACACGTCCTAATGTCAAGTTATGAATAAACCGAATTAATCATGATTATTCATTAAGAATGTTAATCATTATTATTGTCAACAATGTGCTATTTGTTACGATCCAGATTAAACACATTTGAATAATTCATGTTAAATTGGTCAAATGTTTAACAAGTGATTCAATTAAACACTATGTGAGCCCATACTGTAAATCTGTACTGTGATAACAAAAGAAGGGCGAAAGAGGCTACTGACTAAACACAGTCATATTTTATTCTTTAATAGGCTCTTTGTTGCATTGTAGCTTTATTGCCTTTTCTTTTTATGGCCTTTCAACAATGTTCCTGTCTTTTTCGGTGTTGTTCCCATCGATCTCGTACATTTTTTTTATATTCATCTGTTTCCCCTCGCTCTGCTTTTCTTCTACACCTCGTTCCACCAAGAACTTTCATTCGTTTCTTTCTATAATCGTGTTCTTACAAGTATCTTTCCACCAAGTCATTTTCCCGCCTTCATCCGCCCCAAATACCATCTTTAACCTTTTCTTTCCATCAGTTACAACAAAGGCATCTCATTCCAGTGTATACCCTCTTTTACTCTCTTTTCTTTCCACATGTCGGTCCTCGCCTACCCCTCCTCTAAATCTTTTCCTCTATTTTCTCTAAAGATGTGGGAGTAGAGCGGCACAGAAAAGGGCTTTATTAAATATGGTGAAGGATAGAGAAGAGAAGGAGATGTGAAAATGGGTGAAAGAGAGACCTGGCATTGTCACAAAATGCAGCATGTGAAAATGGTGAAGAGTGAGTGCGACAGCTGTGGTTTATGTGCATGACAGATTTACTGTGGAGACTATGACTGTTGATGGGGCAGCCACAATCTGACTAAGTGCTACGTTAAATGAGCACGATAGGGCCGATGAAATTACAGTCGTTAGCCATGAAAGCAAAATAAATGTAGCGGTAATATGGAATCAGGTTTATACATAATCGGCCCATGAAACACTCCAAAAGAAACAAATTACTTTTATTCAAAACAACGATTTAATCTTAAGGAAAGGGTTGTAAAAACACTGCCGTATCTCTTCCTTCGGTTGATTTTGTGCTCTCGCCATTAAATTATGCAGCTTTTATCGTTCACCATGTGGCTTGGTGGCAAATTAGTGTCGTAGATCAAAGCAAAAGGGTAAATGTTTTCGTGTTTTTGATGTCACAAATCGACTGCAGTGACCTAAAGCAGTTCTATTGTTTCCCCCGTGACTCTGGAGGAAGTGTTTCAAAGTTATATAAAAAAATAAATAAAAAAACCTGAAAATGTCGTCAGGGTTATCTCGAACTTTGGGAAAACTTTAGACACAGCCTGAAATACAAACTAAGACATGGGTTTGAAAGAAACATTTCAGATGCAGCAGGGGTCTAAAGACACTATTGATTTGTGTAATGTGATGGTTTGATCCATATAGTTAGAAGATCTCTGCTGCCTCTGTTCCTGTAATTTTAACCATACTTTTTTTTTTCATGGTAAACTCCCTTAAATTTGGTTGTTGGGCAAATTACAAAATATGTACCGAGACTTGTCTTCCTGTTCATCTCAAACAAATCTTTGGCATTTCTGCACGGCAGGTTCATATTATTTAGTGACGCCCACTCGCATCAGTACTGAAAAATCGTGAAGACTGTACTCCGCCAAAAAAAACCTACATCAGATCTTATATAAAAACAGCTCATTCAATTGAAAGTATTTATTTATTTAAATAATAATCAAATTATGTAAGTTTTTCCTTGTTAAGAGGAGGTAGGTTTGGGTGGATGGTTTGATACTGTGATGTTTGCGTCCCGTTTCCAACCACAAGTCGATTGGAATTACTGTTGCTAAGACAACAACGGTTACATGACTAGAAGGGAGTAGTCATTTTAATGTACAACACAGTTCGGGTTACAATTGTAACCCAAAGCGTTCGTTTTCCCCATTGAAGTGTTCTTTGAGCCTCAACCTAACCAGGTTTAAGAGCAGCTACAAACAATCTCCACCCCGTATCCCCATATGTATAGAACATGTTGAAATCTGGTCACTAATATCAGCTATGAAGATGTTTCATTTGAGCTCAAAGGCATAATGTCCAAAGAGCTGAACATATTTCTTAACATTTTCCTTTAACCTTTAGATCCTTCTTCTGCTTTCCTGCATTGAGTTGCTGTATTTTTTAGGCAATTTCTATCAAGAGCAAACGTGAAGAAATAAACTTTACTGCAGCCTAAATGTTAGAGCTGAGACCGGATGGAGAAAAACATGGGTGATATAACAAAACCAACAGTGGACAACAATAATGTAGACGGCTGATCACGTAAGATTTACCTTCTCGTAGTATTTGACTTCGTATTCGGTGCGGCTGCTGTTTGGGTAAGACGGCTCCCTCCACACCAGGGTGATGCTCTTCTGCTCGATCTTCTCCGCTCGCAGCTCACTGATAAGAGATGGCGCTGCAGATAAAGAGGAGGAGGGAGAAAAAGAGGAGAAAGCTGACTTTGGGGACTTCGGTCTCATTCAATATATACACAATAGCTTGAGGAGCTTTTCTGGAGGACATCAGAAACCATCGTAATTCTCCTGTATTTACAGTTTTTACACAAAGCCTGCATGTGTGGGAAAAGGTCAAAGGAGATATACGGCGAGTTCTCTTACAAGGAGGATTTTGTAGGAACCAGGCACTGATATATTCCGCAGCAGAGCCCACTGCGTTTTCATTTCTGAGGTGGGAGGGCAAACAAATGTGGACTGTGGGCATAAAAGGACACGTGGGAAAGTCCAGCACAGATGTAAGGTGAGGAGAACAAACCGAAGTAGGTATGGAAGAAGTACGCATTAATCATTGAAGCTGAAGCCCGTCAGAGCGGACAACTTCATTGCACTCAAAATTCCCATGAATGGACAAACACTGCATACGTTTCTTTGTGTGTGTGTGTGTGTGTGTGTGTGTGTGTGTGTGTGTGTGTGTGTGTGTGTGTGGCGCTCAACGGAACCTGGGTCTGTACATCGGGACTGACAATTGATCGATGCGCATATGGATTGGTTGACATGTCCGTATCGACACGAGACAGACGGATGCAGAAGCTCTTGATCTGAATTCTCCATTTCTTCTCCGAGTCTTTCTATTAAACTGACCGCAGAACTTTTTCGGACTCAATCCAGGAGAGCTGCAATGACACATATTTCATCTCTCATTCATCACGACAGGGAACCAAACAAGAATATTAATTATCTGTACAACGGTTTCCAAATTTAGATGTGGTGTGTATTGACACTGACTCACCAAGCAAACAATTTCATTACTGACGAAATACCAGTTCTTTAATTCTGTCAACAAATGACAGGCTGACAATAGTATGATAATGAACCAGCACCACCCTTTCTTGCTATAATGCTAATTATGCCATGTTTAATGAAGTAGCAAAATGGTTTGTCAGTCAAAACTACAAAGAAAAATAATAGGTTGCTGTTAGTTTAGAAGAAAAACCTTTATGTTTGGGAGGATTGGTGCTATTAAGGCCATTAGGTCTCAGCTTAGTGGCTGAGTAAGAGGTATTTTCTGTCATTTATTCTGTATTGGATGACAATTCTTTTCTGTTTTTCACATAATTTGACATCTTTCAACGCCTTCCTTTCCCAAAGACGTGATCCCTCTTCCTTCTGTTTCTTTCAGTTTCCGATTCTGTTCCTGTGTGCCATCTGTTTTTATCTTATTACTTTCTTGCCCACTTCCTGCAAATCTCTTTCCTGATCTTTACGATCAATTAATATCTTTCCTGAATGAAAACGGCACACTAATGAATATGTTCTGCCTGTCATTCACCGGCAAAACGATGGAAACACACAAAATAATCCACCAAACACACACACACACACACACACACACACACACACACACACACACACACACACACACACACACACACACACACACACACACACACACACAGCATCTGTGCTACTCCTCTCAAACAGCAGGACAATACAGTCGTTTTTGGCAGCGGATCAAAGACACTCTGTCTGCCCGCATCTCCATCTTTCACTGTCCTCCTCCATCTGTCTGTTTTTTGATGTCTTCGAAAACACAGGTATCATGCATCCTTCATCAATACCTCTGTGACGTTTTGTGGTATTTCAGAAAGATGGGGGATACTGACACTGATGTGCATATGTGTGCATGCATGGGCGCTACATTTATCATTTGATTTCAAAAAATCAAATTTGAAAAAGATTTGAAAAAAAAGGGGAATGATTTCCCTGTTTGTGCGTGTTTTAGATTGTCTACAGCCAAAATGAGGAACGAACAATCTAATGAATAGGTTGATGATTAGGTATTATCTTTTTTTCTATTTATAATAATAATTTAGTTGGATTCAGTGACATACAGACTTTGCAGGTTTTTCAGATTATGTCATTTATATGGACACGTTTTTATACAGATTATGGAATCAATCAATTTGAGCTCATAAACAAGCAAACAAACAGATAAGAGGGAATGAATGCAAACGTCTTGAAATATTTATCATAATCATCCAAAGTGTTGAGAAAATGTTAATGATTTGCATTTTGTAAGTATTAATATTGCTTTGAGACGCCGGGTCATTTAAAGATTGTCACTACATGGTGTCAATGCAGCACAACATATAGATGCATACACAGTAGGGGGATAGTAGAAAAGGAAGGCATTTATGGAAAAGGAAAGATGCTAATGAACACTACACAGGAATGTAAATAAACACCAGCAGGGAAATTACTCTTATTGATTAATGAATCTGTACAGCCATTTAGTGAAGAGGAAAAAGAGTGTAGCCAACCCGGTATCACGGCAAAGCGTGAAATAGACCCCCGTCCACTACGGCAAAAAGTGAGATAGCCCCGCTTTGGCCTGTGTAGGTGTAAAAGTCACACGTTTTATAAGCGTGATACTAACATGCACGTAAATGTCACGTGATGCTGGATCATGTGACCAAGTTCCTGGAACAGAGATTTTGAATTTGAAAACCAATTTTCCTGTAAATCACATGGTTCGAAGCGTGAAGCAAGTTTCATTTCTGTCCAATACAGGAAAACGTCTAACTTTCACACCTAGACAGGGCAAAGCGTGGCTATTTCACGTTTTGCTGTAGTGTACAAGCCTGTCTATTTCACGTTTTGTTGTGATACTGGGCTGGTGTAGCTTAACTCATAATAAATAAATTTAAAAAAAAAGACTAACTTCCACAGTACACAAAATATTTGGAAATAAAGAATAAAGTACACAGCTGAGATGGACTTGAGGAACAGAAAACCAACAGTGAACAACAATAATGTAGACGGCTGATCACGTAAGATTGACCTTCTCGTAGTATTTGAGATGGACTCGAGGAACGGAGCTCGATAAGATGACTCTTCAAAGTGAAACGAGGCTTGAACAGACACTCTCTCCTCGCTCAAAGCCCTCGACACCAAAACACAAAAAGTAACTCACCCTAACATACTAAACCAAGAACACAGTGTCAACCTGCTCTGCAGGCTACTGTTTGCTATTCTTTCCTTTCTTGTGTGCTGAATTATGCATAAGACTGCTGCCTGCCTCCAAACTCCAGATCGCATCACAGATCAATCTGACATACAATAAACAGGTAAGCATAATTCCTCTATTGAGGCACACGCACGATCATTTAACGGGTCAAATATACAAGTAATTCAAAGGTTAAACTTGTGTTTCCACATCTTCAGCCACAAAGAAGCGGACTCTAAGTTGTGTGGCAGACAAAGTAGCATCAAAAGAGCTACTGATATTTTAACTTTGCATACCTCAAATGTCCCCTCGGAACAGAGGAAAAGTTTCATCTTTCACAGATCGCCATCGTCACATTTTATAGTTTTCTCACATTTGTACGTTTACTTACTAACATTCCTTATTAACACTTTAAATGTCAGCACAATAGCTGTGTTCCTAATTGCATACATACTAACACTCACTGTTTTAAGTGCATATATACGTTCACACTGACAAGAATGGAAAGATGCAGTGCGCTACAAGTACCTGGAATAATACACTCAAAATGGCCCAATGTTTCAGCGGTTGCCATCTTGGCTACATAGCAGAACGGGTAGGACGACTGACGTAAAGAATTTTCAAAATAATCAGATTGTTTGTTGTGTGTGTAAAATACAAATGGCACTAAAACACGTTAATTTATTGGGAAAGCCGGCAGATATGTTGGCAGGTGATGCATTCAAATGTTACGGTTGTTTCCAGTATGTGCAGAATGGCAGTGTGCGGTTGGAGACAACGCTATCCTGTCAAAATTCAAGTACGACACAAATAAGAGTACTAACATGTGTACTAAGGGAAGCACAACATTATGAACACAGTCAATGTTTTATCTATGAAGAATTTTAATGCAACCAATGGGCAATAATTAATAACAGTTGTGGAGACATACACACAGATTTGTTTAGGCAGACTCTCACCACTTCCATCCAAACACACACACACACACACACACACACACACACACACACACACACACACACACACACACACACACACGAGTGTATGGCAGGAAACGGTGGGTAGTTTTGAGTTTGGATCTTTATTTCAGAGCAAGAAATCGAAGCAGACTACAATCTGAAATGTTTTTTGGACCCACATAGGTACACACATACACACACATGAAAACGCATGCAATTGCACAACGATTTTCACAAGTAATATCGAAGAGGTGATGGCCTTGTGGGCAATAAGCCTCTCCAGCTCTGCCATGGAAGTACACAGCAGATGCTTTTCTAAGCCTCATCATACAGCAGAAATGACTCGGTGGACACACTCATAGGCACTCATCACAGACGTACAGCAGATCAGATCCTATATGAAAGATCCAGTAGTACACATGCCAATCATTGACGCAGATTATGGTCTATACTTCAAAGGGACACATGATGATAGCAAAAAGTGAGGCATGAGGAAGTAGACGAGATGGCAGAAATGACAAACAAGCAGCACATAGCTATATTTCTCAGTGATTCAACTTCTCTATGAAAGTAAAGCTCGGGCTGGGTATCATGTTTATATAGAACCTCTATCTGACTTGTCCTGAATGACATGGTGATTTTAAGATTATTTAAAAAAAATAAAAAAAATAAAAAAATACTCTCTGTCTTGCCATGCACTAGTTCGATATTTGTTGTGTTTTAAAGTACTGTTAGCTAGGTCTGCAACCCGTAGCTCGCGAGCTACCAGTAACTGGTGACCTCACAGAAGGTTTTAACACTATACAGTGTTTCCCACACAAAAAGACTTACTTGGGCGGGCTGCTCAGGTATATTTGGCGATCCATTTTAGCATTTTTTTTATCTATTTATTTTGACCCTGTCAGAGAGAACAACGCTATCAATGCGATCGATTAACGAGTGCACAATGTCCCCTTGATCTGCTCCACCTTTGTCTGCCCCCCGCCAGAAAAAAAGAATCGCATGCTGTTGAATCAATTTGTTATTTTTCACATAAAAAAGCTTATTCAGCTGGATTGGGTGTAGCTCAGCTATGTGAATAAACATGAGTAGCTCTCGGACATTTTCATTTTGTCAAAGTAGTTCTCAGAGGAAAAAAGGTTGGAGACCCCCGCTCTAAAAAAAAAAAAGGGAAAAAGTAAAGGAACATAAACAAGTAAACGTTCCATTAGAAAGACTTCTTATCTTGTATTAACACTTTTGCTCCTTAAAGTTCTAGCTATAGTTTCCTATATTGTATATGATGTAAATTTGCTTTGATGAATGTGTGAAGTGCATTTGGTCCTCGCTTACGCACATCAAAAAATATTTTTCTGAACAAAACCCTATGTTCTTATAAGTTACAATTCAGACCACTCAACATCCACCGCTGTCATTCTGGAGACACGGAGGGGAGGGGGGGGGGGGTTAACGTGGTGGCTCTGTGCTCAGGTCTCTGTGGCAGGTAGCTCTGTGAATAGACTTTGGCACAAAATACCAATCGCCGCTGTAGGCTCCTGCATCCATGTGTACCGAGGCAGCTGAGGTGCAACTGGCATCTCTGTTTCGTTATCAAAGGAGACAGGCAGAGGAGCTCCTCTCCCCAGAGGCGACAGCGCGAGCGGGGCTGAACATCTCAGACTCATTCTTCACTTCTCTCCCTTATCCTCACATCCACGGGTCCTCTTTCTGCAAATTCTGTCTCTCACTCGCTCCGTCTTCTTATCTCTCCTTTTGCCCGACACAGCTCCGTCTCCATCTCTGTTCTCGGGGGAATCCGTTGTTCCCCGCAGGCCTGTTTGTGCCTCCGCTGAGATGACATCCATCTTCTCGGGAGGAGGTTTCATTGTTCTACTTCTCGCTCACCCCAGTGTGCCGATACGCATATTGAAGGCAGTGATTGACTGCGTGCGCAGCGTTAATGAAGAGACAAGATGGTAGAAAGAGTGTAAAAGTTGCAGACAGGCGTGATTGAGAGAACTGTATCTGTCAGGCCTGCTCTCGTTCAAAGGGTTAAGAGGAAGCAGCAGCGACGGTCCCTCCGGGCACAGCACCACCGGCTTCCGCCTGGAGTTAAATGGATACTGCAACGATTTACGTGACTGACAGCAGACGACTGGGAACATTTAGCTCCTTTTGGTTCGGCTTCCTGGGGCTTCCAGGTATTTTTATGAAAGGCTCAAAAATTCCAGTGACATCTCATTAAAGTTTCAAGTGGCCAAATGGTTGCCTGGTCAACTTTAGCTGGAATTTCGTTACTTTACAGTGAGTCTACGACCCAAACTTTTGATTCACGCAAAAAATCTTATCAGAAAATGAATTATTTACTGTTGCGTTTGACCTGATTCATTGATGGGTTTTACTCAATAATCAACTATTCAAATATCCTGCTGGAAGACTATTAACTATCTAGAGTCAAAATCCCCTGCTACACACTTTCAAGTGTTATTTGTGTGGAGAAAAATGTTGCTATCCTCTCGGGTGTATGCTGCTCTATCGGCATACAACCACCAGTAAACCTTCATTGCAAATAGAACACACAATTATTCTGCTCTACTCAACATAACCAAAGTATCCTGGAAGGAAGAGAAAGAGCAGAACAGGAGGAGGAAAGGAAAAATGCCCTGCGTTCCAATATCTATGCTATCATACTGTGTAGTATGCCAGGAGGAGAATTAGTATGTCCCAATAGACAGTATTTTTAATGTAGTATGCCAAAAGTACCAGAAGACGATGAAGAAGAGGCTTTAAAAGGAAGTGTACTCGTTCCAAATCGGATCCTTTGTCGCGCCCCTTTCAAGGCCCCTTTTTTTATGATGACGTAGTATGTCCCAATTGTATACATACATCCAACAGTACATACTTTATAAGGGTAGCAGCAGTATGTACAAGGATGGAGACAGGAGGAAAGAAGAGGGACAAAATTATATTATCCAGGATCCTGCTTCAGAAGCAGCTGCAGTCAGAGGTAGGTAATACTATCATTCATATGAGTGTCGGAAGAAAAACGGAGGAGAGGTGTTTAGAGGGAATGAGTCTTGTCTAGGTGTAACGCACACATATAGACACACACCAACCTGGATGTCGTTGTCTGTGAGTGGGAGGACTGGTGCATGACAGACACCTGGTGGAGAAGCATTTCCATCTCAACTACACAATGATATGTTGCAGGGACTTGATCCACAAAGGTGTGTGCACGAGTGTCCAAAGGTGTGTGTGTGTGTGTGTGTGTGTGTGTGTGTTTGTGTCTGCGACACAGAAGAGAGTGTGGCTTGATTAAATGTGTCCGTCAGTGGGTGAGTGAGTGAGAGACCAACAGCGAGCGGGACACAGAATCCCTCTCTGTATGATATATTCAAGAGGGCCTGATAAGAACGATCCAGCTGCACAATAACAACAGGCTCTGAAAAATGTGCTTAAAAATAATGGCATGCCCACAATGCACAAATCAGCTAACAAGACAGCTGCACGGTTATGAATACCGGTACTTGCAGAGCTATATGCAATACCTGTTTCAGCCATCATCAGCGTGAATGATACATGAGGGACAAAAGGGGGACAAAATGTCCATTCAGCAATGAGGACGCATGACAACTAAACCCACGTGAGAAGGACCCGCCCCTTTGGACGAAGGGAGGCATGTAAAATCTCATAACATCATATTTATTAATAAATGATGTCATGAATGTAGTACCCAAACCTAGAGACACATAAAGAAGCTATGTTTAAGATCAATGAAGTGCAAAAGTGCCAGTAAGTGGAACACATATAATCCAAGCAATAGAAAATGATGTAAAAAATAGTAATGTGGCAAAACTGTATGCACCCTGGCATTGTGTGAAGAAGACTAGAGGATGCAGTGATGAAGATGAAGATAAAACAACAGTAGGGACCAACAGCACAATAAAGGACTATAATAGGAGCTGTATGGATGTATGAAGAAGGCTAGTAGGAGTTACAAAAGAGCATAACGATATTGAAAAGAAATATAGAATTGGAAAAAAAATGACGAGAGTAAAAAAGTTGCACAACACCAACACTGAAAATAGATACGGGCAAATAGCAAATGACGTACTATATGGACAATTACATTGAATTTGGGAAAAGGGTATTGGAAAATTGGTGTGGAAGCTTGTGAGGGATAAAACAAAAACAAAAAAAACTACAAAATATTAATAAATAACATCAGACAAATACTCCATCAATTACAAAAAACATCCAAGCAAAAGTTCCTCGTTGACATCTTCTGGACACTTCTGGTCGGCAGTGTGTGGATTGATGCCGCTTCCCTCTGTGGTAAACAGGTTTCCCTGTCGCCGCCTCTTTTTAAAGGGTGTACCACTTCAATGCTCTGGAAATTAAGCGAGCATACATCGTGGCCAGATGCATTCAAGTTTCTGTCTTTGTTTCATATGCTGCTTTTGTGTTCCGAAATTCCTGTTTTCAACTCTGTTTGTTTTCCCTACGGCTGTCCGCAAATAAAATGCGCTACCGATAACACAGCGAAACATTCCTCTACATGCACGAAGTTAAATTGGCCTAATTGTTGTTTGTCTGATCTAAATAAAAGATGGTTTCAAGAAGAAGAAAACACAAGGGTCTGCTGTATGTCAAAAAACAAACAAACACCTATAACCTGTTGGCGTTACCTTTACGGAGTTTACAAATCTGTCAAATCTGGCATCCCACACTCCCAACAGGGGAGAGCAGCTGGAGCAGACTTGCTAAAACTGCACTTGACAGCTGCACACTGACTGATTCTGAACACTCTTCAGGCCCAGTGTGCTTTAGCCTAAAGGCAGAGGCATGGTCTGATCACGACATGTCCGTTAAGCCAGACAGCCTCTGCCCGGAGCCTCCAACAAATAAAAACACAGGCCACACGCACTCGTAAAAAAAACACTCACACCAACACGCACGCACAGTAGCTGACCCAAGCCTGCTGCAGGAGGTTGGCTAAGAAGGTAAAGAAAGCTCTATCTGCCCTGACAGACTTGCAAGGAGAGGCAGTGCATGTACACACACACACACACACACACACACACACACACACACACACACACCCACATACATCCTCGTTCCTTTACTGTAGTGCAGTCAATCTTGTAGAGAGAGCGGGTGCCCTCATTCAGCATTTACATATCTTTGACTTATGCACAAGAGCTTTGGAGCAATACGGCAATACACCGTGAAAATAAAGTCATAAAGTATTGAAAGTAAAAAGCATTCATATCACAGGGAAAAGCATTTATACATATAAACATTAATAATGCATCATATTTTGAAATGTAGTGGTGCAAAAAGCAAGTAGCACAAATATATTTGCCTCTAAAATACTTGAAGTCCAAGAAGCAGAGCATGAAGTAGCATGAAATGACAATACATGTAGAATAGAGTACAATAATCTCAAATTTGTGCTTAAGTACAGTTCTTGGGTAAATGTGCCATCTGGAGAATGTGAGACAGACAGCAGAGAGAAAGTAAAGAAAAGGAGAACCACATTTTTTTTCAAACTAAGATGTTGAAAAAGGTGTAAATATACACGCAGACATATCAAGTAGTTTTTTGTAAACAACTGTCTGAAAGTCTTGGAAGAGTTAATGAGAAAGAGGCGTACGTAGATGTGTCCGTGTGCACGCAACGTTGGCCTGATGAGCGGAACTGTCTGTCACCCACCTACTGCTGTATCAGAGAGGAGTCTGCTGTCATTCAGAGAGACAGCCGCATCTCCCCACAACTTTCTCTCTTTCTTTCTCACAGCAGGACGCCGCCGACTTCCCCTCCCCTCCGGCAAACGAACCCCGCGAAAAACAAAAGGAGGCACGCACGCACAGACACTGCCGGGGGCTCTGCAGAGGCACCTCGAAGACTTTACGTGTTTTTAAACACAGAAACTGAGAGATGAGGATGATTCGTGAACTCTTCTTTCTAATCTCTTTGAGTTTTCACCTGTCTGTCCCCTCCTGACAGGGGCTTTGGCTAAAGATGTGCATCAAAGACAGCCCTGAAACCCTAAGACTCTGATTATGAGGATAACATTGTGCTTGTGTGCCATCAACTACCTGCAAGCTTTGTTTTTGTTCCTAAGTGAAGTCCACAATTCCCCGAACAACAACAAACAGCCTGTAAATCCACATACGGAGTACACATACTAAAGACTCTTAGAGTGCCTCTTCATAGACTCCAATTATAAGCCAAGAGGTAGGCAATTAAAATTCCCATCACAGGGTGACAAAGCATCTTAAGTGGCTGGGCTATAGTCCTGAAAAGTAGCTTGATGACTCTATTCATTTGGTGCCTGCTGAAGCCTCACCTTCCCATCACTTCTAATTAAGGAGGCAAAAAGGATCCGAACGCCTCCATGCAGAGGGTTGGTGGGGCGGATAGGGAGGGGGGGGGGGGTGCTATTGGAAACTCAAAGACAAAGGGGCAGAGTTTTGTACCTTGACACTTGAGGACCACTCATTCAGTGAAAAAAAGACAAAAAAAGACAAAAAAAAAAATCCTCCAGTTTTTTTCTGTCACAATGCAGGGAGGGAACTTAAATTAATTCAGACTCCAACTTATAAATATTCAAACAGTCAGACTGGATAATGCACTCAGATGGCAATCAGGAAATCATTTCAGAAAATCACAGACATCTCAACACAAACTCATCATCTTCCTTTTCTCTTTCAAACATCCTATATTTTCTTTTTCTCATGTAAATAAGCACATTTACACACCTGCTGCACTTCAGGTACTCGAGGTGCTTGTTTTACATTCGAGTTGCTCCTATTTAGTTTGTTTTTTTTAACCTCTATTTCTCTACAATTTAAAAGGGAAACACTTTATATTTTAACTACTATTTATCAACCAGCATTCTACTCACAGCATTATTCAGATTCAGGATTTTTTCCAGTGGTTTCCAGTCTTTTTGGCTTAAAGCTGAATTTGCCAGTCAGAGATTCCACCTCTAACGTTCTCAAATTTCATGAAAGATATTGTGCAGGGCTCGAAGAGGTAATTATCCCCGATATTTCAGAAAAAAAAAAAGGGAGAATATTCCATAAAGTGAAAACTGTGTTGTGTCTGATTTGTGTCGCAGACCTAGTTTATATCTCCTTTCCTACCCCAGCAATATGCCAGTTTTCAGCAGAATGAGTGCTTCTGCCTCTTTCTTCAAGAATGTTTTGCTAAAGTAAGACAAGTAGAATTTGAAATGCAGTAATTTTACTTGTAATTTAATATTTTATTCTCCCTTCAGCAGATGAATGTAAAAACAGACTTCTTGTTTTAAACTCTGCACATACATCATTGTACATGGACAAAAAAAACCCCACATTCTCGAATAAATAGGGACTTTAAGCAAATTAGCTGCGAACTTCTTCGACTGTTGACACCACATTCCCGCCACTTTCTGCTTCTTTTAACTTTTCTAACTTTTCTCTCCTATATCCTGATAATACACACCCTGTGCTGCTCTCACTTTTCCTTGCTTGCTTCGTTTCATCTTTGACTTTTTATGTTCCTCTTCTATTTCCTCACTCTTATTTCTAAACCTCAGCATCCTCCTCTCATCTCCTGCAATCCATCCACACACCACATGTAAATGTACCACTCATGCAGTTTTCATAGATACATCTATAAAGCGCATTCCAGGTAGCTTCCGATAGTTTTTAGAAAAGTTTCTACGATATGCACACCATTTTTTATTTTTTTTGGAAAGAAATCCATGTATTCTCACTTTTTGCTCTCCCCCCCTGCTTCCTTTTCTCTGAACCCTGAAGGCATTCTGCTCACAATGCTACACAGCTCACCTCTCTCCATCCCTCCACTTCTATATTCATTCCCCTCTCCTCTCCTCCCTTTATGCATCCATCTCTGAGGCCCGTGTAACTCCGCGGGGACCAGCCATCTAAAGCCCGGCCAGTAATCCTCTCAGGATATTGAAATGCCAATCCTTCCTCCTCCCTGACCCGCACCTCCACCCCATCTCCACAGCCCTCCTGCATCCCTGTCTTCTTCCCTGCCTCAGCTAAAGGGCTTTGGATGTACCACTGGGGGCCAAGACATTCAACCCAAATGTGCTTCAATCACACATACACACACACACACACACACACACACACACACACACACACACACACACACACACACACACACACACACACACACACACACACACACACACACACAACGAACCGTTTTGGGGCAATCTGTCATTACTGCATCATTTCTTAAACACATAAATCAAGCATGAAGCAATGTACAGAGTGCATAGCATGCAAGCACACATGAAAAAAGCTGCCATATACACATGACCTGGTGCATGCAGAGGAGGCAATCACGCACATATATATATGCATCCCTAATCCACCGCTGGATTAGGGGCCCCATGAGCCTCAGGCAAAACTGATCCCCCGTTTACCCAGCCCATGCCCCATCTCCTCACACAACTCTGGTCTCTACTCCCTCCCCCCCTTTTGACCCCCCCCCCCCCCCCCCCCCACACACACACACGCTCCCTCCTCCCCTATTATCCATCCATCCACCCCTGACACACCATGGAAAACTCCCCGTTTCCACTTCCTGGTCTGCAGAGTCTTGATAAAACTCCATCTGTCTGGGAGAAATCCACTCCTCCAACCGTGCATGTGTGAGCATCCAGTTCAATGAGATGCTTTTAAAGGATTCAATTTGTATTTGGTTTTAATGTCACAATGTCTTAAATGGTGTTCCTGATGGTTTTCATCCCAAAAATAAATTTTGTATATGGATTTCATAGCTGTGAACTGACCTTGGTGTGTGTTTTTTTTTTTTCTTGTTTTTTTTTTTTTGGCACCTAGTAGCACCCTCCCTCTCTCTCCAGCCAAGCTCAGACTATGCCCATACATTTTCAAGTTTTCTTGGCCTTCAGCTGCCAGTTAAAAATAATACCACCCATTTATAACAAGCTTACGGTGACCAGAAAAACAAATATGGTACAGGAAGAGAAGATGGTGAGAATAGAGAGAAGCAGAGATGTGACAAGGAAGAGGGCACTGGTGATTATGTAAAGACAGGTGGCGAATCAGGAGAAGATAGCAGAAAGAGTAGCTGTGGATAGAGAGGCAGGAGAAGGAGGAGGAGGGAGAGAAATTACCATCTAAGAATAGTGAGATTATGGGGAGAGCAGGAAAGGATACGGTGAGGGAAATGAGGAAGGAAATCGAGGGTAAAAAAAGAAGAGATCAAGGTACAAGGGGGCGGTGGAGAGGGGGGGGGGGTTAAGAAAAAGCACAAAGTAATAAAGAGATGATGAGGTGATGAGCGAGAAAAAAGGTTAGGGTGTGTGAGAGCGCTGGTAGCTTTGGTCCAAATCCCTGCTGCAGTATTTATAAAGGTCAGTGAGTTTTGATGATGTGAAGTCGTGATGGGGAGGTTTGCACAGGGAGGATTTTTCCTCTACTGGACCTGACCTGGCAGGACAGGATTTCTGACCATTAAGGTCTTCTTCTGCAGAGGAACTAGCCCGCATCAAGGTGCACAGAGACTCTGATCAACCCCCTTTATCCTGCGGTTAAAATATGACAAAAGAAACCTGTAATTTTAATTTCATGTAAACCATCATGACTGGAAATGCAGTGCATCTTCTACCATCGTCTTGGGACAACCCCCCTGAAAGAAAATGCGAACATACTCATATAGAACTGCAGTTACGGCCGGTCTGTTTCATTTCAGCTCAGTGTGAGATCCACCCCTGCATTTTTCCGTCGCTGAAAGTGCCGCTAATGTGCCTGTTTGTCTCTGCTGCTGTGTGTGTGTGTCTGTGCCTCGACTCAAGCAGACACAGGTGAACGTTACTCATGTTGATGACAACTATACACTCATTATGTGACTGTAAAAAAAGTGCTTCAAAAGCCTACAATCAAACAAGCAACGGACAAACCCTGACCTCCAACTGCTGAAATCCAAACCAGAATATCAGCGTGGTTTTTTTAAATTTTATTTTTAAAAAGCACCCTACTTACATGTACTGGAAGCCAGCAGTCCAACCTGGAGCTGCAGCCTCTTTTCATAGAGGAGAGCTCCACTGGTCTTTTTAAAAAAAAAAAAAAAAGCTCATGTGTGACTAGTAAAGGCGGGAGTAGTGAGACAAGAAGTAATACTGAAGCACATTTCAAAATCGTATACCTTATTTTATTCTTCTTTTCGAAAGCTCTTTCTCTCTCACTCACACACACACACAGACAGCATTAGACACCGTGCACCGAATGTCACTCTAAATCCTCCCTGACGCAGAAAGTCCTCTGAAACCCCTGCAAACACACTCTCCTAACCCCCTGTCCAATCCTCCTGGATGACACGGTTAGCAGGACAACTCACACCCTAATACCCCATAATAACCACAAATCAACGCCACGGCAACTGCTGACAAGACAGACCGACAGCGAGGAGGAGATAAAAGGGAGAAAGGTTGAAAGAACCGTGAGGATAGGAAAAATAATCACCGTAGGTTTCGCCTTTTCTGATATAGTGCCCCTAACCTTGGAGCTTGGGGGTTTTGGGAGAGCTAAATCCCTACAGGGAGTTGAAAAAGGTTATTGCAGCTTGTTAGTAATGTTGGCATCAGTTGGGACAGCACACATTTCAACTGTCGGTTTGGTTTGGCGCGGGTAGAATTGCTTTGTTTTTTTTTAAGGGAAATATATTTTGATATATCAGAAAATATTCGCAATTTAAGATTATATGCGTTGTACGCTTGGCGTTCAAGCGGTTAAGTTGTTAAAAACACCGTTGCCAGGGAACAGTAACACGAGCTAACAGGCGGGTAACGCAGTGTAGAGGGAAGAGGAACATTTTCCTCAGAGGTAGGCTATTATCTAAATTATGAAGATAAACTCTACATGACTAAAATTACAAGATATTAGCGAACTATCATGGCCTCTGTCATTTCAGTAAATGTCAGCAAGCACGTCACAACTCGTGAACTCAGTTGAAGCAGGCTTGTGACTGATACATTTACATTTAGCAAACAGCCATGATGCTTTTCTCAGTGTTTGGAAGACCAACACAGACCCACCCTCCTTCCCTCACCAATGGTGGCGAGACCAAAACAATAGGAAAATGTCAGGTTTCTTGGTTCACACATCCAGACAGAACTTGAGGTCAAACCACAACTCCAGAGGTCAAAGTTTAAGTGGGCATCTGATAAAGCTGATGAGACCTCAGGATGAACCCAGGACATACTGGGGAGATTATAAACAGTATCTCATCTGGATTAGTAATTCCTGTAAATCCCCACCAGGCCTAAAATGAGCTGAATGACATTGCTATTAGAGGGATATCTGGACTACAATGCTTAGCCTTCTGCCACCACAACACGGCCCCAGATATGCAGCAGAAACCGTGCAGATTAAAACTGAGCTAAACAACCAGTGAAAACTGGATTTACATTTAAAACGTAGCCTGAAATGGGATGCCCTTTATTGTTTACTATATGTGCAATAGGCAACTGTTTGCTAATAGATTAGCGTTAAAACTCATTAAGTAAATAGTAAGCTGGGCTGCGATTTTGTGAGCCTTTAGTTTTGAGCCTTAGAGGTCAAGTATTGCTTAATATGGCCCTCCAATGAAAATCGGATTTTTAATCTTGTTGTTTTATACACTAGAAGACATACCATGAGTAATAAGCCATGACATACTGAATGTTTATGCACTGGCTAGTGCACCAATGACAGTCTCAAAAAAAACAAATTCAGACAGTCAGGGTTTCAGAGGTCACAAACCAATAATCCTGTCCACTTGCAGGGTGGGGCTTTCCATATCATATGAGATTATTTTTCTTCGCAAAGACTTCTAATATGTAATTTTAACGCAGGTTTATTTAATGCCCGCAGAGTGACTTCAAGTTAAAAAAAAGTTATTGTTGGATAAGCATTTTGAAAGACTTAAATTAAGAAGAATGAAACTGCTAATAATATGTAAAATAAACTATAGTTTTATAAATCTAGTTCTAGTAAAAAATACTGAAGACATCACTGCTGGTTCAACAACACATATCAGAGAAGTCTGGTTCGTACTACACACAGATACCTTTATTAGTGTGCTTTAGCCCATCCCTCACTCTGTGTAGTCCAGATGTTACAGTTGCATAACATTTACATGGTCTGCAAGATAATCTAGACAAACACTTCCATTCGTTGTAAATAATCAAAATAGTCATCATCAATCTACTTAAACGCATGTTCACGAACCACATGTTTAACATACTGCCTAAAAGATTCAATACGGGCTTTTCATTCACATGCAACATCCTAATTTCTTCATTAAGTAGTAAAGTGAGACCCTTTTTCCCTGATAAATAAATTGTTCTATGTATCCTCAGCTCACTTGAAAGTAACCAGAGACCCGTACTAAGTGCTGCAGCCGTCACAGACCCGCATATGACTAAAAGTTTTCCATTCATTATGCAGCCCATTTCTCTAAGCTAATTTCCAATTAATGGCGAAAGCACACTGCCATCGTCATTGTTTCTCCATCAGCTGCTTCCTCGCGCTGCACCTTTCAGTGTCTCTGCTTTCATGTTTCATTTGCTTCATTATGCTCCTCAGACTCATATTTCTCTCAGCTTTTTCAAATATAGAGATTTGCAAACAAACAGAGTAAACAAGCATTTTCAAAAACATGCACAGCGGGGTATGACAGGTAAATATATGTGTGCATTTGTGTACAAAAAGAGTGTTTGTCAGCATTCAAGCCAGAAAGTGTGCTTGTACATTTTTGTTCAGTGTGTATATGTGTGTTTGGTCTTGTCACACATGAGCTCCCCCAAATAGCGCCATTGCAGAGCTGGTTGACAGGGATACTTGGTAAAGTGCTTTTTCAAGCCCCCGGCTAATGGCCTGCTGAAGACTTCTGCTGATGAAAATGAGATCACCTCCACCGGCGAGACTTTCTGCTCCGTTGGCAGTGACAGGCACACTGTCACTATGTGAAGTGTGTGTGATGAAAGTTTGTGCTGCTGTAAGCATACACATGGATGCAAATTCCTCCACAGGATGCACATTTGGCTTTGAATGCAACGCGTGCAGTTCTGTATGTTGCTGTGTGCAATTTTACTGGAGTTACGTAAATTCGAAAGGTCACAGTTTGTCTTAGAGCACACATACATATATTAATGGACAGGAGGATTTACATAGTGCATGCAAACGTGTTCATGAATCTCTTGTCTGTGTATCTGTGGTAAAGGAATGTGTGTCCTGCTGAATTGGCAACAGCCTGCACTAATGTCATAAGAAAAGTATGTGCCTTTACTAAAGAAGACCCGAGAGATCTTCAGCTAATACAAGTAAGTGTATAAATTAATAGACTGTATGTTTAATAGATGAGGGTATTTTTAGATGGCCACAGTGAATTGATGACATTAGATGCAATGAGAAAAAATTTGATTCAGTAATGAAGATGATCTTCATTAACAAACTTCACAACAATCTATAGCGAAATTTTACTGCAAATTCCACATCAGCTCTTTTGAAAAGATTCTTCCAATTCAGTCAAACTTTAGTGGACTTATCTAAAATAACATTTTGTGCTCAGGAGATGGGCTAGCTTATCCAGTTTGAGTACATTTGCAACATCTTTTAAGAGGTGCAGTTCTTGCTTTGTTGGTATTTGGGTTTTTTTATGTGCAGTTTTTTACTGCCATTTAAAATGTGAATGATTATTTTTAAAGATTAAAAAGGGACTCACCAGGAAGACTCGTTGACACGTTGACCTGGGTGTAGAACCTCTTGTTGGGCAGCAGCTCGGACACACCGTTCAGAGCTTCCACAGTGAACGTGTAATTGGTGTTGGGAGGAAGATTGACCACCGTCACCGTTCTTTCCGTCAGTCCGACCTGCTGAGGCACGAAGCCGACGCTGGCCCCGCACGCCTCACACTGCCTCCCGACGCACCGCCGGCACCCGACGCTGTAGGTCAGATCCACCCGGCCTCCGGTATCAGACGGTGCAGACCACTCCAGGATCAGCGTGGACTGCTTCAGGGTGTAGACCAAGTCTCGAGGAGGCGAGGGGGGTCCTACGAAAGAGAAAAAGAATAACGTTATGTTGTTTTATTGTTTACCCTCGATGATTTATGAGTCTTTTTTTTTTTTTTGAAAACACAGATACACAACATAATATAATTGCTCTGCTGCAAACCTCAGTACTTAGTCGAACACATTCTTGCTTCAGCAATTGTTAGTTGTGAAATTAAATTGACAAAGGATGCTACACTTTGTCTAAACGTGTAACTACATTTTAAGAAACACCACAAAAGAGCCTTAATATGCTTAAAAATCTGTATAAAAAAAGCCATTCCTTACTCACAAAAGTTACACTCAAGATTAAACTTCCTCGTCTCCACTCGTAAAGTCTTTAACTGTAAATATAATGTTGCTAAAGCACGACATTTTTCACATGACTGAAGGCCCAAGTGCATTGGGTATCACGGTGTGATTGCAAGAGCTCAGTTTGCACATCATATTACGATAATCCAGTTTTATCCAGGACTTGGTGTTAAGAAACAATTGTTTTGATATGAACCATTTGACCCTAATGACAAGAGGCAATTGAAAATGTGGAGTTGCTGCTGCAATACACTCTTAAATGTGGCATTATTATGGTTTGAGCACAGGAGTAAAAGAAAAACAACGCATTCATTGGATTGAGATGGAGGAGGGATTATTGTTGATACAGAAAAAAAACCACTCGGGAATAAGACAAAGCATAAAAGCAGGAGTACGAGTTGTTTTGATGAAAAGGAAAAAAAAGGGTCTTTCCAACTTGCAGCTTTTTGGCCTGCAATGACGTTACCTTTTGTTTGAACAGGGCATTATATGTAATTTAAAACCTTTAGTATTTTAAAATCAACCATCACAAAAGCTTTAAGTAAAATACACAGTCCAGTATTACGAGAGATGTCGGACTGGAGGACTCATCACTAAGTCAGTGTCCTGACTGACCTGTGCCTTTTCATGCAGGTCCTTACATACGGACGTCGGGTCCATTAAAAGGTCATCAATTTTATACGTGTCCTTGAATGTTTGTGCATGTGCTGTGTAATGAATAAGTGAAGGTGTGCTGCTCTGTGCGTGCTGTCAAACACGTCACACACCACAGCTGCGTCTCGCTCCCAGACACACGTGGAGCACGAGTTACATAAGGCCACACACACACACACACACACACACACACACACACACACACACACACACACACACACACACACACACACACACACACACACACACACACACACACACACACACACGCACACAGCTGTGCCTTTTGTTCACATCTCCGTCTACTTTCATGCTGTCTCAGCCCAGCAACTCACTCATACTCTTCGAGTCTCTTTCCTGGCATTAAACCACCAAAAACTCTGTTCTTCGAAATTACATAACTACAAGATAATTCCAAGAAAACAATCCCCTTAGTCCTTAAAATGACATAGGCCCAATTCACACCGGCCATTAAAATGTGTCTTATTTTTGATCACAAGTGGACAGCTCTAACTTCAGAGTTGGTCTTGCTCACATATGGCCATAGTTTTTATAGCAGTGTTTATAGGAATGTATTCCGGCACAGAGGGAGGGATCGCCTACTCATCTGACATTCTCTGAGTGAGCAATAGAAAATATGTCCAACACATCCTCCAGTGATTCTGACGAGTGCAGATCAACTGTACAGAAAGTAGAGATTCACTGGAGAACTGCAAACTGAACAGGCAGGCTGTAATTCAGGGGCTTAGTGAATAAAAACACAGTCTACCTCCAACCAGTCTACCGGTATACCCGTCTACATAGCCCGACTCTCTAAAACCTGCTGGGATAATGAAATAATCCGGACCTGAAGTGGCGTGATTAGCCCGAGCCTCACAGAGTTCGGATTATAGAATCATAAACTCTAATGTTCAGACATTTACATCTTTCCAACGAGTTTAAAGAATAATATTAAACTTTTGCTGTGTGTTTTGGTTACAAACGAAAAGAAGGCAAACAACTGGAGCCTGTCACTGATCCTCATGAGATTAATTGTCTATGCTCAGGTAATGATGAAGCAAACCAGACCTCAGACACGTTAAAGTTGTATCCTAATGTGTGGTTTAATATGACAAAAAAAAAATAAATCATTTACTGTGAATACGATGTTTACTTTAAGTTTAATGAAAAGAAAATCGAACTCGCTCTTTAACCATTAAGCCCTATGAATAGTCTTCAAAAGTCAGAAGTTAATGCCGTTATGCTGCCTTGAGCTCGCTCTATTTTCAATTAGCCATTAACATACATTGGCAAACATTTTGCATCACTTTAAGGCACTTATGCTGCAATCCTTACTATTGCAGTCCTGTCAGCAGTAGAATAAATGTTTCAGTGTCCTCATTGAGCATTTTACTTTCACTGTTTCTAAAGTTTTACTTTTCGTCTCAACAGCCACAAAGAACAGAAGAAAAGAGTCTCCATTAACAATTGTAATTAGTTGTGTCAGGAACAATTACCAGGCAGATCGCAATTTTAAAAACGTAGCAGTGTGTTCTTTCACCTGTTTCAAAAGGATATTGTCTCGAAGACACAGCAGTGACAAGGTAAACACATTACGGTCAGGCTTTAATAGCAAAGGAGAAGAATCAAATTACACTGATATTATTTTTTAAATGCCAAGATAAAAAAAGCTCCATATCAAACCTTATTCATCTGGTACAATCTTCTCTTTTTATTTCATTAATTCTACATTCATCTAACTCTCTCTTTCTCTTCCTTTCACTATCTTTACCACGCAGTGGATTAGCCGAATCTGGGGATGATCATAATTACCGAATCAATAGTGTAATTAATGTGGTCATTAGGCTGCTATAAATGTTATCACACAGGGATCACAGAGCTCAGCGATCAATATTGTAATTAAACCCCTCCATTGCAGTTACCATAAAAGCTAGTACCACACACTTACACATACATATGTACACACGTGTGAATGTATATGTGTACAAACAGGGAAGCAGAGGCCTGGTGACCCTCTGGTTTCACTGCCCTTAGTACTCTCCAAATGTAGAGCCTATTATTCCTCCATCTAATTACTAAGCTATATCGATAGGCTGTTCTCCATGCAGAAATCGATAGGGCTACCTTGTATGGTCTTTGTAGTGCATCTTTATTGGCGAGGAATGGGATTGAGTATGGGAGAAAGGGGCGAGAAAAGGTGAGGAGAAAGTAAGAGGTGACGGATAAACGGATAATGCGCGGACGGTGGGGATGATATTATGGAGTTTGTTGCTCGAGGATAGAGGGATGAGATTTCAGTTTGACAGAGGGAAGAAGAATGACGTGATAACACGCATGGACGAAACGGATGAAAGGATGGCGAGGCAGTGGGTAGAAAGAAGAGTGATGAGTGGCCGAGTTAAGAAGACAGACAGAGAGATAGGGTGGAGGTGTGTGTTCAGGTGTCAAAAAAGGGGGAGGGGGGTCCAGAGAAAAGGTGAATAATGGATATATAGCAGAAAATGGATCAGGAGAAAAGGTGGAGGAATATAGAGAGGTTGCGCAAAGAGATGGAGAAATGGGCTGATGGGCTTTCATTTTATGAATAATGTGGACATAATGTTTGCAGGGATGAAAGATGGATGGCTGATAAAAGGGATAAAGGTTAAGAGGAGCAGAAAATGACTGTGGTGAATGGATACATCTTAGATTATTTCGTATAGTATTAGAAAAAGTATAAAGCGGTATAATCACAGGTTCAAAGGGATCAGTCACAGGAAAGTCCACCCTAAAACATTAAATGATGCAGATGTTCCTGAGGATTTTTCCCTCCATGGACAATCGCCTTTAAAAATTGTCTCAAAAAACGACTGGATTTAATAAAACACAAAATAAAACAGATTTTTTTACATCCAAAAAATACAACACATGTTCTATGTCTACTATCAAGGGGGAAAAAAAGGAAATAAGTGTCCTTTGTAGATGCAAAAACTCTGACCACCTCATACTTTCATCATCAGCAGAGCATCCTGTCCAATGGGACAGATTTACTCCTGGTCAATAATCTGGGATGAATTCAAGTTATGGGTGGATTTTTCCTACACCAAGAGAATGCAATATGAGGCGAGGGGTTTGGGGTGAAGGAGAGGTGAAATGAGACATGGGAATGGGGTGATGAGGAGTAGGGGGGGGAGAAGGTCAGACAAAGAGGGGAAGAGATGAAATAGGGGAGGTGGATAAGAGGATACGGGGTGAAGGACAGGTAAACCACAGGGTCTGTGAGGTACCATAAAGCAAATGGATCTTCATGGATAAAGAGGTGAATGCAGTTATATAAAACAGGCTGAATGGGAGATAATGATTGGTTTACCGACACGAAATTGCTCACTTAATACAAAAATGTCAATATGAAATGCTACGGCATGCGAGTGATGTGGTGCGATAGGAAAAAAAAAAGGCTGAATACTAAAAGGTCAGCGGTGAAGAAGGAGGTGCAGTTTAAGAGGACAAACACACACATAGATATGAGCATATATAATCATATTACGTGTGCACGGTGCTGAGGGATTGTCCAAGGGAGTCCTGAAGTGGTCCTGCTCACACACACACACCACAGATCCGTCATCCTCGGCGACACTGTTGGCCGGGCAGGGAAAACACTCCTGCTGCCTGGAGGACATCTTGTAAGAGCCGGGGGGACACGCTGGAAAAGAAATACAGAACATCAGATGTGTTTAAGAAATGTGATTTAGTAATAAACTCAGTAACAGTAACAGATGAAATACATTTTAAAAGATCTTTGTGGCG
This sequence comes from Embiotoca jacksoni, assembly GCF_022577435.1. Lineage (NCBI taxonomy): Eukaryota > Metazoa > Chordata > Actinopteri > Embiotocidae > Embiotoca > Embiotoca jacksoni. Next base: position 3,261,270 of record NW_027185425.1, on the reverse strand, counting down.
GGAATGAACCGATACTTCACACGTTGGCGTGTCCAAGACAAGTTAAATCACAAGATCATTCTGCAGGATGGTTAAGAATTTATAGCCACTTTTTTATAACTTAAGGAAACTCCCTCCATTTCACTAAGCACAGCAGCCTTTTTAAAAGCCTTAGAAAGAAAAAAAGCCCTAATCTCCCTTTCAGTTCATGAAAAAGAAAATTAAGAATGACTGGAGAAAAATAGAAAGCAAGTGAATCCACTGGGAAGTACAGACGAGATAAAAGATAGGATTAGGGGAGGAAAGTAGAGGAGACTTTGGCTAAATCCATCTGACAAACACAATTCTCACATTACGTGTGATCAGTGGCCTTGGCAAATGCCATCAAAAGCTGCTACTGGATTGAACCAGCTAGGCAAAGGAAAACAAGCCAAGGCATTCCACCGGCGCTCAAAACTTAATTGCGTTGTTGTTTTTCCCTTTTTTCTCATTTTATTGGACACTCTTTACAGTCAGAAGTGAAATCCAACTACTTCGCACGAGGTGAGAATGTGGGCTGGGGTGATGAGCACTCACGACCTTACCCGTGTAGCACAGAAGAATACACACCATGTAGCAGAAGCCTAACAATGCATGTGCGACAATAGGCGGTGCATAAACACGCACACAAGCACACACACACACGCGCACACACACACACACACACACACACACACACACACACACACACACACACACGTACACACACACACACACACACACACACACACACTGCAGCGAACAGGTTATTTTACACTCTCCCTCTATGCAGTTTCATTTTCCACTTGCCGTGCCTTTGTAGCAGGTGATAATGGGTGTGAAATCAGGCAGCCAGCGACCGCTCGATGATCTGGTCTCTCTTCTGAGACTGTATTCTAAACAGCAGGTTTCTGCATTAACAGCTACTCTCTCTCTCCCTCTTTCTCTCACTCCTCTGCTCTCTTTTTCCATTCTCCTAATAAATCCTATTCCTTGCCTACTCTTCGTGGCTCGTGCCTCTGGTGCTCTTCCCTCAAATTAACTCTCTCATCCTCCTCCGATTCAAAACACACAAAGTCCGACAGGCTGTCTTTCCATGTCTTATATGTGTTATCTGGAGTGGCGAGAAAAAAAAAAATACGCTGATCTTCAAACTGAATGGGCATTTCGCTAGCACTTAATTATTCAGCCATGGCTTCTTGTTAGGTACCTTCTTGGAGAGAAGGGATTGATTGAGGCTTGACTGAGACTCAAGTGATTGACGTATCCAGTCAATGCAGAGGCTGTGTTGGCCAGTGTATCACTAGTATAACCTAAGCTAAGTATGCAGAGAAAGGTAGGTGGTATTGAGAAAATTCACGAAACAAAAAATTGCTAGTTAATTAAGTGATAAGAAAAAAAGGTGTACTGAAACAGGAAAATAATTAAAAGTGGTAGAGTTGAAAATGTCTATGACTCATCATAACAATATCCTTTTTGCTACCATGGACACTTGGAGAAGGAGTCAGTTTGAATAAATCCAAATAAATATTTGTAGCAATCAGTTTTCTGAGAAATGTTAGCAATCCATAGTAGTCAGCTCAGTGCAGTAGCCTGTTGAATTGGTACTCTATGGTTATGTTTGCTTTAATATATTGGAAAGAGACATAGTTTAAAATATTCAGAATTATCTGACATCTGACACCCTCACGTCATAAACTAATAGTAGAGGCAGCAATGTTTAACAGAAAAAGCAGATCTATCTGGATTATATGATGAAATTTGTGATATGGAAGTTTGTGTGTTAGAAGATTTAGAAGTTTAAAACCTGGTTAAATGGTAAGTAGAATTTTTCTCGAGGCAGGTAGTGGAGCATTTTCTCACCTCCTTGTCACACTAGAAAACAGTCAATAACGTGGAGAGGCCTGCTGTCAAACAATGCTTTTGGCTTTTGAACGCCCATCAAGACTCAAGCACAATAATGAAGGGAGCCCTGTTATTCTGACTCTTTTACACGGCCACTCTGACCAAACACACACAAAAGGCCTGCCATCACACATCGATCAGCGGGCCCTCCTGAGCTTCTCCCGGCTCAGATCGCCTGTATACCTGTGTATTTTCTTCCCTGTGCTGCGTCTCCCAGGCTGTAAAGAACCTTGTAATCGACATTCTAATGTCTGTCATTACACGGAAAAAAGCCTCTCGCTTTCAGCTCCCAGCACAGCCAAGCATGGGGGACATAACAGAAACAGACACACACACACACACACACACACACCCTATCAAGCAGCACTGGAGTAGACTCTCTTTGTTCCTGACTGTGCTGCCACTATCCTTCCCTCACCACGCCAAGAACATCAAGCGTGAATAGCAGCCGAATCAAGGCAAAATTATGCATAGATCTATGAGAACAGAAATGGGTTTTGCATTTTCTACCTATCATGCTTAAAAGCAGGCTAGCCGTATTCGTGGCTGGCTGCAATTTTGACTTATCTCTTCAATTCAGCGTGGATACACATTTTTGCCAGCCCACCTTGGAAATGTGCGTCTAATGATAGGGGTGTATCAAGACAATATGTGCGGCTCAGATAACAAAAGGAGCTGGCTTCGCGCGATGCCCATCATTCTCCACAGCGAGGGATCATTCGAAGGGCCGCCAACAGCCAATGTCAGGCAAGGTCACGTCAGTCAAAATGGGCCAGCTGCCATCTCCCAATGGGAGAATGTAGCATCTCTAAAAGGCCTCCAACAGTGAGAAGAAAAAAAAGAAAAAAAACATGCTTGTGCAGAAGACCACTCCAGTCATCAGAAGACTTATTTATTTATTTATTTTTAAAATTCCATCTTTGCCTTTTCTTTGCCAAGGTATACAAGTGAAACTGGAAACTAGAGCTGCAGCGAGAAAAGGGGAGAAGAGATGGGGGGGTGGGAGACAGAAGGAGAGATCTGCCAGGACAGCTGGCAAACCAACTGATCAATTTGTCCTATGTGCTGACTGGGAGCCTTGATTAAATGGAACATGGCAGTGCATGTAAACACACACACACACACACACACACACACACACACACACACACACACACACACACACACACACACACACACACACACACACACACACATACAGACATATTTCTTCAAGGTGTAATAATATAGATATGCAGCGAAATGCCAAGTCCTATGGGGGCGAGGAGGGGTGTGGATGGACCAACTGCTGTGAGAGACACCAACAGACAAACAGATGGCGTGTGAGGGACAGAAAGACAGTAGGCTGTGTACTGTACAAAGAAAGGACATTAAATGGGGAGGGAGAATGGACTCCTTCAGCTTGACAGAGACACGGAGGCAGAACAATAGATAAGCACAGACATGCAATGCATATAAATGAGAAAACACTGAAAGAAAGAGTGACGGCGCGTGAGACTGAGGTCATCTATAGTGGGAATATAATGCAACAGCAGCATTGTGTTGCATGTTGCTAAGAGCCTGCGGGGTGGCATGGTGTGAAAATTAGGAATATGAAAGCATAACTTGCTATTAATCTAATCAGATAAGTGGAAATTAAAAATTCATGATTACGCTGGCAGTCCGAGATATGCCAACGGATTCACCATCTAATGAATAAAAAGTAAAAAGGCCAACGAATCCACATTTCAATGAGCTCACAAATGACTTTAATAGACTTTTGTCTTTGTGAGAGGAATCAATTTACAATTTGCCCTTCTCTCTTATTTTCTCTTCTCTAACCTTAAACATGGCCATTAATAAATCATGAAGCACTTAATACAATAAATGCAAGCAATGAATTGTTTCTTTGCCTCCCTGACAGCACACATTAATAAATATTAATAACCCTAAAAGAGGTTTGATTTAGACTATCGCATAGACACATATGCAGCTCAGCCCGTTGCTGTTAAGTGCACACAAATACAAATGTAATGGAAAACCTAACTTTGTGTATGCCGTAAAAAAACACAAACTTCTTGAACGTTTTCTCAACACTCATTTGAAGTATCATAGCTGTACTTGTTGTTGTTTTTTTGCAGAGGTTTTGGAGAAATGGACCAAAACTAAGGTGGTAAAAGAGGTGATGGCATGTAGGAGGGATAAGGAAGTGATACCAACAGTTGGAAATCAATTATTCAGACAGCTTTAATTCAGATCAGTGGCTGATGCTGATTATTACACACACACACACACACACACACACACACACACACACACACACACACACACACACACACACACACACACACACACACACACACACACACACACATTTGTGTCCTCCAAGTCACACAGGTAGGAAGTTTGATTGGTGAGAAAGACACTGATTGTTGTATTTAAGAGTGCCAGGCAGAAATAAATGACAAAATTGTGAAATGATGCAGTGTTGTTGAGTTTGACTGAAAAGAACCAATTGAACCTGAACAGAAGTGGATTCCAGCAATACCTCCTGTACAGGATGACTAGCTGGCGAAAGAGAAGTGTACTTGGACCACACCGGAACCAGAACTAAACAAATGAAATGCAGCATCTCTAATTGATATGCTTGTGTTAATGTTTTTTTTGTGCTTGGTTCAGGTTACAACAATGACTATCATCAAACCTCAAAAAGTGCTCTATCAAAGAGTAGAATGATGGTGTTATTTAGTTTAACAAGAAAAATAAATCACTTTGTATAAAAGGGTAGAGATCAATAAACCTTTAAAGAGTTGTCTGCCTTTCTAATGACTAAAGAAATTCACAATAACATCTACTTCAATGACACCACTTCTTCTAAATCAAACTAAGATAATAATATTTGAATTGAATAAAATAATAAATAAAACTACTAACAGAGTCAGTATAGAGTTGTTTATTGGTCTGTAAGTATCAGATCTTCAGTTATTACACTTTGTTTTGCTGGTGTTTCAGGTTGCCATGGAAAAAGTAATTTGGTGACACTTTCCATGGTCGGCCCTTTGGAAGGCAACTATTTTCTCTTGCACAACATGCCGTGTCATAACCCGTCTTTATGTCTAGCTGCTTTTGAAGATGTGACCTGGGCTTGAATTACAGCATAAATCCCTGTTATTAGCTCAAAGAAAAGACCTCATTCAAGTCCACCCACTGACATGGCTGCTGCCTCACAGTGTAATCTGGGAGAAAGCTCTGAGCTGTGCCATTCAGGTCAACGCTTTGCTTTATCATTTTATTCTCTGTTCTGCCCTGGTTACCACAGACTGACATCACACAGAGAACACAGGAGGATAACTAGCGAACAATGCTGCCAGGGGTATTAATGTCAGCGGTGCTGTGTACGAGCTTTACGCTGGAGACGTGTTTAATTCTGCATGCCGAGTGCAGCGCGTATACACAGCGACAAACACACACACACACACACACACACACACACACACACAAACAAACAAACAAAATCACACAGGTACACGCACTCCAAAACAAACTCTCAGAGACTCACTCACTGGCTTTCGCACATACGCTTCGACATGGAACATTTAACAATACCAAAGTGGTTACATCACAAAATGGACATAACAAAGAGTTGTCATGTTACATCACAGCCAGCCGTCAGGCAGAAAGAGCAGAAAGGACCAGACAGGCAACCACGCAGACAAACAAAGACAAATACACCTGAACCAGGAGAGGATCAAACAAAAATCTATCCGCAGTCATGCAGTTATACAAGCATGCATCAAAATCAGCCAAACACAGTACAAAAAGTAAACTGAGGACACAACTGAGGCATCTTTTTTTGATATTTCGCTTATACTGATGGAAGGAACAGATTTTTATCACTTTATATCAGTCAAACGAGATGTTCTCCATCTTTTTAGATCCTTTATATATCATAAAATAGGAATTCATTAGGACTGGTATTACTCTTTGTTAACAAAACGAGAAGGCTTTAATATGGTGATTTTGTACTTTTAAAAAAAGTCTCCAAGGAAAGCTAGCGGCTGTGCTAGCAGCTCCATACTAACAGGCTGATGTAAGTATTTAGTAACCAGACTGTATATAAAAGTGGACGTAGCTTCCGGGTCTGAAAAATGAGGCCTGTGCGTAAGTGCCTTAAGATGGAGGTTGGCTCCAAAAAGCCTCCGGCTCCATAGACTCCCATTCAAATGGTCTCATAAAATTCTAATTCAATACATTTCTTCAATGATTTTTGTTTTTGCTTTGTTTAAGTCCCTCCTTCATATTAGTCTTCTGACAGTTCATCCAAAAATAGTCACGTCATTAATTAGAAAATAAGCTTTAAAAAGCAGTGTTTTTGGGGGCGTGTCTGTTTGATTTAATGAGATCCACCGCTCCCCCCCCAGCTCATTTCCAAATATGGTCACTTCCGGCTCCAAACAGCTCCGAACTACAGAGATGGCCCCGACCAAAATCCAAACTCGAGTCATCAACCCAATAGTTGTTGTTCTTCACTCAAAATGTAAAATCAACGCCATGAGTTTGAAGATTGGTGCTGGAAAAAAAAGTCAGGGGACCGGCAAAAACATCAGGACACATCCTCTGGGAACCACGACTGTATGTGTGCCAATCCATCTTATAGATGTAGACGCTATGTCACAAAGTAAATTAACATTTTGAAGCACTACAGTGGAGGCAAATATACTGGATCAGGTGAAAAGGGAGCAGGTGCATGCAGTGTTCTGAAAACAATGGGAAGTCAGTTACAGTTGTGTTGCCCATTATTGTGGCATGTTTACCAAAACAGTCAGTAGCTGTAGCTGCCACCGTGACACACAGCTCATGGAAGCAGTTAAAGTACTTCAAAACTCGCTCTTCTAAGTTCCCACCAAGATTAACATTCAACAATTGTATTCCTTCTCAGAGTGATAACTCGGTCAAATGTAAATAAGCATCCATAGTTCAATGAAGAATAATGATGAGTGTGATTATATCCATTACGTTGCACTCTACCAAAACACTAAAAATGCTCACTTCATAGTGCTGCTTGATACAAAAAAAAAAAAAGGTTAGAGAATCACCAAAGTCAGCAGGATTCGTCCTCTGGTAACCATGACTGTGTGTGTAATAATGGTAAAGATATTTAAGTTTGGTTTACATATAAAACACCTTTTGTTTGGCAATGAGCATAGTATGTATTTGTTTTTCTTTAAGATGTGACCGCTCGCTGCCTGAAGTCATCTATATATAGTTTCATATGCGGTATGATTGCATATTTTGTCATCCAATGGTGGAAGGGATATCAAAACGGTACGACGCGAAATAATTAAAAGAACATGTTTCGTGTTTACTTGAATATAGAAATAAACAGATGCATTTCCTCTTAGACGCACACATGATTGGAGCAGGCAGATGTCCGTAGGATGCACATTTGTATTTTATGAACACACTCTGACTCACTTGTCTCAGGCTCTGACATACAAAAAGCAACATACACAATCACATAGACGCAGAAGTCAATCACTGGCTGTTGACAGACTCTGATTCTTTTCCTGTTTTCAGCACTCTTTCCGATACCCGTGCTACTCTTATGTTTACCTTTCTCCCATCTCGTCTTCCGTAATAGCTCTTGACTGCTTTCAGCTCTGCTCCCTGCCAAATTATGCCCACCCACCCACTCACCCATCCCCCTGCCCTCCCTCTCTATCATGTTTAGTCTCTGCCACCCTCCCTCCCTCGCTCATTGTCCATTATTCGCTATCCCTACTTTTGCTCCAGCTATCATTTATCGGAGGATTTAGCCGAGGCTGTGGAACAAAAGCCTGAGAAGGAACAATTTCAAGATATTATCGCTGCCTCCTCCACACACGTGCACTGTCGGTGATCCTGAATGAGCTCACAAATATTTTTGGATGAAAGAATTTTCTTGTTCTTTTATGTATGCCTGTTTGCTGTTTAAATTAAATGCATAAACAGTCACATGCCCACCACTTTCAACAACATTCAGATAATTCAAAACAAATCAAGCAGTAGATGTCCATTCACACCAACTGGATTGTGGGCAGAAATGCCTACATGTGTACAGTGTGTGTGTATCTAAATTATGTAGTGTGATTTACTTTACAGTAAATATAGTGTGGTACTGATGGCCTCCACTGAGCTCAACCACACAGCAAGTTATTTATTTCCATTGCCTAACATAGCACCTGCCAGCAAGCATTTTTATACTACTGTATGTTGGTTGAAGTTTGTGTGCCAATAGCAAATACTAAAAGACACACAGAAGCAGGAAGATGCCTCAAATTGCTAATGTTCACATGGCGACACAGACACCCTCCAGATGAAGATACTTCAGAATCCAAAAACACACAGAAATTCCTCCTCCGGCTGACAAACAGGCCACAAAGAAAGAAGTAAAGTAAATAGATTTTGGAGAGATATGGGGAGGAAAATACTGTTTAAAAAAAGGAGCTGTTCATCGGTCAAGCCTTGTGAGGTGGCCCGCAGGCTGAGAGCCCTCACATCCCACTGATAGCCATTATCGTCATGACCACTATCACATCCAGATGGACAAGTCCCCCCCCCCCCCCCCCCCCCCCCACCACACACACACACACACGCACACACACACGCACACAGTCACACACACACACACACACACACACACACTGCACGGACACAGCCTCCTGCAGAAGACAGGCTTAGTTAATGTTAAGTTAATATATTGTGTGTGTTTGTGTGTGCGTGTTTGTGTGTGTGTGCATTTGGGCAATAAGAAGAGAGCGTCCCAGTCATTTACATTATAACCGTATCAGCCGCAAGTCAGCAAACATGTTTGCATGTGAATGTCAGGCAATTTCAGGTCGAGCGCTCACCAAATGAGATTCAATGTTCTGCTCACACATGCTGTTGTGCTGTGTGTATGTGTGTGTGTGTGTGTGTGTGTGTGTGTGCGTGTGTGTGTGTGTGTGTGTGTGTGTGTGTGTGTGTGTGTGTGTGTACGTGTACTGCGTCTCTGCTGCCTGTCACACTTCGCTAAAATACAATTCCTCCTTCAAACTGAGAGCGAAGATAGCTTAGGTAAGAGAAGTAATATTGATTTGTAATGCTGCTGAAGGTTATACGTACAGCAGTCTTTCACACACTTACATCTCTCCCCATTTGCGATGGCAATATGTAATGTCATTCTTCACTACTTCCAATTTTTCATGTATAAAAATGAATTTAAATGCACGTCTGCAGTATGTCTTCACTGGGAGTGTGTTGGCTATAAAAACCACAGTCAGGGAGAAAGTGAAAATGCAGTGGAAAATGTATGTTTTTTGTTGTGAACTCAATTCAAATCAAAACCTTCAAACAAAAAAGAAACTGCTGCCATCTATTTGAATCATAATTCACTGTGACTTGTGCCTAGATTTTAGATTTCATAAACATTTAATATGGAAATGGCAGCTAATCCCATTCACTAGTGAAATCATTAGGGAGGCTATGGAAAGCAGAGGAGGGTTTTTTGTTTTCTTGCAGGTCCTTCATTTGTGTGCGTCTGCTCAACATGGCCTGGTTATGGAAATGAATAAGCATAATCTTCAGCCTGCAGTTTGTTGTGACAAACAAATTCCATTTGATTCCTTTGAATCAGCTATTAAAATCTGGGGATGTGAACTTGGATGAGTGTAGCCTACTAATGACATTCCAGTTTCATTTGCTTCACCCGAATCGGCCATTTTCATTAAGACCGTGACCCAGATATGGACAAATCGGCCTGATGAATTGGATTCCCGAGAGAGTGGATGGATGACCGTTGCTGCATATCCTTAAGAACAGCGGAGGAGAGGAGCACAGAGGGGGGGAAAATACTGTAGAGCAGTTCATTCAATCTAATATTTGGTCGAATTGTTAAAGGAGGAGGTCAAGGGTAATCACAGCTGCTCAGCCCTGGAAGATGATGTGGAGAGGACAGAGGATCGTAAAAAAGTGTACATCAGTGTGCTCATTCCGTGTCATTTTGCATTAATTTGAGGATGGTGTGCATCTTTTACAGCGTTTTAGTGCCTAATGTGTGTGAGTGAAAAAAACGTGTGCTTGTGCATGCATGCACACAGAGTAGCAAGAGGTTAGATTAGAGGTTGTGTATTCCTGTCCCAAACATTAGTGGAGACAAAGACTCCACTGAGTGCAGCAACCATCTGCTTACAACAGAAACGACTGGACAGTGTAATGCACCCCTGTTCGGTGCAATATTTCTGAAATTTAAAATCTTTACTTTGAAGAAAAAAAAAAAAAACTTGTCCTAGTAATGGGTTGATTTTCACTATTTCATTACAATTTTTCTTGGTCTTCTGCTCTTTTCAAAATTCAATAAAACAGACAATATCTTAAAAAAATTATTCAATACACCACAGCCAATAAAATGTAGATAGAACAGAAGATGCCGCCTCACGACAAACCAATAGTCTCAACAACACTCAGTAAACAAGTAAGGTAGTGTTAAAGCAGAGCTATGGTGTTGCATTGCATTTCATCATACAAGTTATTATTTTTCTCATCACATCACATTTGTTTGCTTGTCAATGTGACCATTGAATTTCTTCTAACTATAGATTTCCACAGACATACTCACACGCTCAGTGATTCACCTGCCTGAGTGTCATTTGACATTTGACCCTGTATGTATGAACAAAGGTCAATAGTTCAAGTCTCAGCTGTCATAGTCTCCAGGGAGAAAATGAGATTATTAATTTGTCCTTTCATGTGCGTAAATAAAAACACATTACTGCCTGTTCTTGGCTGTTAAACGCAGGTTTGTGTATGAATGCATATACAAATATATACATATTCTTGGTCGATCAAAATTTATAAAATGTAAGGAAATGCCTCTATCTAATCTAACAGATAATGACGACGCTCCTGTCCGAATGTGCTGGATCTACTTTAATCCGGAAATTGAAAAATATTTTTTGGCTAAGCAAGTAGTTGATTAGAAGAACACTTGGATTTGTCCACTTAATAAAAACCCACATTAAAGCATGTGATTAGAACTGTAAATGCTTGATAAAATGCACACTACTTTTTGTCTGCTGTAAAAAATAACCTTGTCTGACACAGGTTTTAGAAATATCTACACTGCAGTGTTCACCGGACCATTGAAGGCCAACCTAATGCCCGCTCATCGCTCATTCTCTGCGAGATCTCAGATCCAGCGTCTCTGATCCAAAGTTATTAAAAAAGCTGAACGGGCGCAGAGATGGATGGATATAGTGGTGGGGGGTCACTTGGACCATACGGCTGATTAAGTGTTTTTACTGGTGGGGGGAGTCACGGTCAGAGCATACGACAGTTCAAATGTTTTTGGGGGGTGTGTACACTGCGTTTATGTGTGTGTGTGTGTGTGTGTGTGTGTGTGTGTGTGTGTGTGTGTGTGTGTGTGTGTTTGTGTGTGTGTGTCTGTGTGTGTGTGTGTGTGTGTGTGTGTGTGTGTGTGTGTCTGTGTGTGTCTGTGTGTGTGTGTGTGTGTGTGTGTGTGTGTGTCTGTGCGCACACACGACCCCATGTGATGAGGAACAGTTGGTCTATCAAGGAGATGGATGAGGTGGGCCGACCCTCCAACGCCCCTTCCACCCCTCCCACCTCCCCACTGGGTTTAATGGCTGAGATCCATGTCCATGAGACCAAAACACACACACACACACACACACACACACACACACACACACACACACACACACACACACACACACACACACACACACACACCACACATTAATTGCATCATTTTCAATACCCACTGACTTCTAGTAAAAATTGCTGTGATTTTTTAAAAAGGGCATCAATTTACACTGATTTTCAGCAGGAGTTTCTGTCTCCCAGCCTGCCACAAATTACTGTGTTTCTTGCAGCGAAAAACACAGTGATCAGGGCAGTTTGGAGTCAACAAAGTCTTCCTGCAGCAATCACAGCTCAGAAATCTCTTCCCGTAAGAAAAATTGAGGTGAAAAAAGCAGATTGAAGGAATGCAAATGAGTCATTGATTATTCACCGGAGGACCTCTAGAAAACGCAGAAAGGAAAAATTAATTGCAGAGTGTTTCCAGGGCAAATGGTATTTCTAAAATTGTAGCCAAAATTCGTTATCATTGACGCCTGCATGCAATTTTTATCAAAATATTTATCCTCAAAATAAACATAAATTGTCAAATTTCCAAAAAAGACACACGGTAATAAGACTGCTTGTGCCTAAATACAAGTATATTAACATAACTAGAAAATACATGCACACCATTCAGATACAAAGTCTTTTAAACAATGACATCTCATGGTGTGGTGATGCCTCACAAAATGCACACTTATCCAAACACAAACATCAACATGGTTGCAGATACATACACGCGTGCACCGAGACAATTAACATAGTTTAGTCTGCCTGCTGTCGGAATTAAAACTGAAGCCTTGCAATACAATCAAGGCCCACAATTAAGCTGTGAAGGTAAAGTGGCCTTGACCTTGCTGTGTAATTAACGGACTCTTCTTTCATTAATCCCCCCACCACCCATCCTTTCCCACCCCCCCTCGCCCTCCCCTCCGACATCCCTTCGTTCACTCAATACCTTCCTTTTTCTAAGCAGCCGTTTAATTAAGACATGCAACATGGCGTCATGTGGAATCGGGGGATTCAAGTCAAGCAATTAACGGATGGAGAGAAGAAGGGATGAAGGGGAGGGGGAGTGGGGTGCAAATCATAGAGAGAAAAGTAGGAGACGAAACAAAATGTAAAGAAAAGTAAAAAACTATGCCTCCCTTCTTTTCTCTGTTTTACATTCGCCTCTTTCTCCCAAAACTCATCTGGTTTCATTAATTATTCTTATAACTCAAGAATGCTCTTTAAATCTTGTCCATTATCCTGACTTTTACATCCTCTGTCCTGGATCCTCCAACCATTTCCTAAAGTCCAGAGAGAACGTCTAAAATATGAATCTATGAATGACAGATTGTTTTGCCGAGAAGAAATTTCACTGTACTTTGAAAAAAAAATCTTCCTCCTCACATGTACTTAACCACAAATACACACACACACACACACTTCCTAGAAAACTGTACCGAGGTCTTAGCTAGGAATTACAGCCCAGACGCTGAAGCATGTGGAGACACTGAACCAGACAGTGAGTCATCGAATGAGGCGACTCAAGAAGAATTACATCGCATGTGTGCATTTCTGTGAATGCAATAGTCTGCGAGTGTGTGTGTTCACTTCCTGATTTGTGAGAGTGTGTGTGTCTGTTTATGTATGTACATCCGAGTCCATGAGGGTCTCATGCGGGCAGAGTACTTCTGACACAGAGAGCTATTCATAGAGCAGAGGGATGCGAACAATCTGTGCTTTAAAGAGACCTTAATGCCTAAAACCAACTGTTCAAACCGAGCCGAGAGCAGCTAAAAAGAATCGCACCGCACGAGCAGACGTGGCAGACGTTTCGAGACCCACTTCACCGTGATATTTACTGCCTCGCTGTGCGCTTCCAACAGCCACTGCCTAACACGGGCAGAGAGTCTCAGCTTGAAACAGGTAGAGGAAGGAGACAAACAGGTGGCTGAAGACTCGCTGCACAGTAGCATTGTACTTAAAAATAGTGTGTGAACAGTCTGAAGGAGACGAGTAAGACTGTGAATTTGGATGTCAGTGCATTATGAACACATTGCACATCTAAGGTGTCCTCTCTTTTTGGTCCACAGAAGACAAATGTCTTTAGAAAACCCCTAAAACTTCGCTTTTTGCCAGTTCAAGACCTCAGGAGGAGCCATAATAAGTATGGATAAACACTATCCGACTTATTATCCTGTAAATTAAGAGCCACAAATATTGAATTTTACTCCAGTCAATACATTTCAGAGACTACAGGAAATTTGAGTTATTGACACACTACAGATGAAGTAATTCACTGAGAGCATGACGGCAAACATTCTCTGAAAAAGTGCTGTTATGTGGTATTATTCAACTATATTGAACATTAGTTAAACTTAAATGGCAGAGAAGTCAGACTTGTCAGAGCCTGCTGTCAAGCCAGACACTTAGAGGCACAAATGGCTCTGGCTGATGTTAAAATCAACTGACCAGGCAGCCACAGTTCTTGTCATAATTTGAGTAGGAGCAGCCAGACATTCACACTAGTGTCTGTCAGCACCGGTTACAATCAAACACGGACACTAGTGCCTCTTTTCCAGCAGGGCCGTGCCAGCGCTGGTGGACACTGATTGACGATCCTTAAAAAAACGTTTCAGAAAAAAAGTATCTTTCCATGTAATTTAAACTGCCTTTGCACATCACAGTCAGACAAAAAAACCTATTGTAAAGATGAGACTTAGCATGATATTTGAATCAGACTGAACATATAAGTTAATGAAACATATATAAATATATATGTTAATTAAAATATAATGTTCAGCCTCATTTTTAAACCTCTGAATATATTAACGTTGGATTTCCCAGTGTCCCTGAACGTCTCATCCAGATTTAACCGCAATTAAAACCAACTGCCTATTCTCGGTCTTTGACCCTCCATTTCCCACTGACATCAGTCATTTTAAATTCTGGACTGGTGATTTTTTTTTCTTTTTTCAGTCATATGCCAGGAACCGGGTCTAGTTTAGGGACTGGTGACGGGTCTGAACTGTCTCAAACTCTGTCCTTCTTCCACATCCACAATGCTGCTGTCACTGTCTAGTTAGTAAAAATGTTCTCCTACTACATCTGCCTCACTTATATTTAAAAGAGATTTGTCTGTATTATGTTGCTTATCATGGCTAAAGTTAATGCTACACGAATGTATCCTCACTGGGAATCAAAGTCTGCAGCGGTTAATCTTTTCAGGACAAAGCCTGCACGATGTTGCACAAAACATCTGAACAATATACCAACACCAGGAAAGTTTTGTAATTCCATGCAAGTTATTATGGATGAGTAATAGACAAGTGTGGCAGGTTATGAGTGAATTTGTCCCAACATTTTTTTTTTTACCATTCTTCTATTCTGTAAGTTTAACATGTCCAAAAACAGCAAAACAAATAATATTTGTTCTCATGTGAACTTTAAGGCGAAGAACTGAATATTTTCAAATTTTGCCAGTAGATGAGGACTGTGCGAATGTATAATTAAAACAGTAACCAGTACAAAATGGCCCCTGGGATACTGAGAGCTCCAGAGTACACCAGTTGTGTGCTTAAAAAAATGCAGGCAAAACAAGGTCAAATATTTGGCCTTATTCGGAGTGGGATAATTGCAAACCCATTTTGATCTTTTCGGTTTTCATCGCCAAACTTCCAAAGATTAAGCCCATAAATCTGGATACAGTTCCTCCGACTCCGAGTTTCTCTCTTAATGTCTCGTTACTGTCACTGTGAGGCGAAAATGCCAATTATCAAAATATAAATCAAACACTGGCTTAGAGTCAAGTTACTTAGCAACAGCCAATGGCCATTAAAAGTGTGAGCTTCTTAAAACCTTCTGGCATCTGGCCTTATTATTTTGATGTCAGGTTATATGTCAGCGGCTCCAATGTTAGTATAGTACGCATGATAATTGTTAATAAAGGGAGTTACTTTCAAAACAAGGGAGTTTCAAAAAAGAAAAAGAAAAGGCCCTTGTGTTTTTGTGCCACCGTTTGATTTCTGTAATCATCTCTATGACCTTGACAGGGTGAAGTTCAAAAGAAGAGCAGACTCCCTGTGTACTGCAGTGTTAATGACTAAAAATGTTCAGTGATATTTAACTAAAAACAGGTCTTTCCAAGCAAAACCATGCACATAACAAACAGATTGAAAAAGTCAATTTGTGTCAGACGAGGCTTTTGTAGCCAAGGAAAACATAAAACCGTGTCCTTCGAGAGATTGGCAGGCTAATAAAAAAAGGTTTTTAATAGCGAGGAAGCCGACAAACTGTTTGTAAATACACTTAGAGAAAGTATTTGTTTAAAACTCTGTAATTTTGCAAAACAAGGATAAACTTTTTGACACCGTGTAAAGATGAAGGAGGTCACGGAGGCAGAGAGGAAGACAAACTAGCAGCGTTATTTAGCTGCTGCGTGGGAGTGTTATGTGTGCGGCTGTATCGATTCGTCCTTCCCCTAAAGCTCTGTAGCATCATTCCTCCGTTTGCACTTGTATTCCCTGTTTGTTTTTTTTTCTCACTCCCGCGATCCTGCTTTCCTGTTGGCTGACACTCTTCTCACTTGGAGCTCTCTATTGCTGGGAGGCAAGCCCAAACGGACCGACAGCAAGCGCGCGCGCCTGTGTGTGTGTGTGTGTGTGTGTGTGTGTGTGTGTGTGTGAGCAGAGGGATTCAATATAAAACCTCTGTGTGTATTTTTAACTAAGCCTCTCGGTGGGGGCACTGCTGAAGTGGCTACAGTGATTACTGTATAGTTCAGGTCCTTGTTCTCCATACAAACAAAACTGTATGCTGCATCGATCCAACACCATGCTTCCCAATTACATTTACTTCAGGATATTTCTGTTCTCAGTACAAAAGAGCCGGATCTTAACTGCAGCACACAAAGTCTTTATTGAGTCTCTCGATAAGAACGGTGAATAAAAAGGCTCCATTGTTCAGGCAGGAAAAACAAATCTTTTTCAGGGCATTTCAGATTGTACAACAGTTTCTGTGTTCTTTCTAATTAGTTACATGCCATTTTCTAACTTTAGGTGTTGTTGCTGTGGTGTTGTTGAGCTAATTATTGTTGTGACTTGGAAGTCAACTCTGATCGGTTTGATCAGAATAATTAGCAGTATTACTAAAAACTACACACTTTATTATTACTCAACAATGTGTTAGTCTCAACATGTTCCAGCTTCTGAGACACATGTGCGGCTTTTAAAAGGGCCAAATCATTTTCAGCGGGGTCCAGTAGTTTTTTTTTTTTTAAGTAAATGTGTCTTTGTTGAAGACTATTTCTATTTGTAGATTAATACACAAACATTGTGCTGTATAAAGGATTATTTTTGGATATAAAGACAACATCCCACTAGTTAGATGAATTCCTCATTCGTCCATTATCAATGCATGGTTTCATTCTTTCATAGGACTTGTTGACGATAGTAAAAACAGAGGGTCAAAAGACTTATCCTCTTTAAATTGCTTTCAAACAGCTATACATTTTTATGAGCAAAATCTGGACAACCAATATGGCAAAATGAGAATTATTTTAGATCCTTGTTCACGAGGTTTTAATAGAGAGGTACAGTTTACATGCTCTCTTTTGGGCTCTAGCTAACCAATAAAACCACAGTATTGCATTCCCTAAATCTTTCAAAATCTGTTCATTTCCCACCATCAAGTCTAAAAGAAAAATATTTTTGCAAGTACATATAGTTTGTGTGTTGAGTATAAAGTCTTTTCGGTTTGAAATAATCACAGGGTCTGTCCCCAGCTTTAACAGAAAAGCGCACACATTTATTTTCCAACAATTAGCCACTCTGTCATCCGTCAACTAATCTTAGAGCTCCACTTCTCGGCCCCGCTCTGCTTCTCGTTACAAACACAAAACCTCGAACCTCTTCTTGGAACGAACGCCTGAACAAAAGGTCCTGAAGGTCCTAGTAATGCATCGCGGGGATTTCCGCGTACTTGACTGAGATGTGACCTCACTGCCGTAACACTCTCCATCCCTTTCTCCACCTGTCACTCCCACTAATTCAGTCTCCACATCCTTCTGTCTCTCTCTCTCTCTCCCCACTACTTCACATACACTCACAGTCCATCTCCCCTCCCTCTGTTGAGCCATGCCCTTGTTACAATCCTGCCTTCGGCATATCGGCCGGTTGTCTTCGCACCCAGGGTCGACTCGAGTACATGCCAACTCTGGCTCACGCAGAGGATACAAATAGTCAGAACACAGCAGGGCAGGACACAGTGGTTTTTCAGGATTTCTGTCTTCCAGCACATGTATTACACTCCCAGGTGGCTACTTCTATTTTTACTTTTACTTGTTGGAGTCATGCCCTGTCTGGCCTAAGAAGTTGGTCTGAAGTACTGATTAAAAAGATCAAAGAACCAAAGATGATTAGAAGAGAGCACGAGAGAGAGAACGATTTGAAACAGGGAAAGAAAGAGGCTGAGTGTTGCCCGAAGATATGAAAGTAGGATTTTCTTTGGCTGGATGGGTTATTGCTGGTAGTTTTTGTAAATGGCCAGTTGGCAGGTTGCTTGCCAAAATACGCTCCCTTCTGGACCGGAGTTTCTGCTTCGCTCCACCCTATCTGCTCTCCTCCTTGCCCACTGTTGATCCGCATTGCTCCCTTTGCTGACCTCCTCCACCCACTCTCCTCTTTTCCAGCCATCTCGCTCCTTCGCCCGCCCCACCCCCCCCTCCCCATCACCTCTGTCCATCCACCCTCCCTCCCTCCCATTCCAACATGTTTCCTCTCTCTCCTCCCACCAGTCTCTCCATTAATACCTCTCACTATCTCCGTGCCCCGAGGAAAGAGCAGGGAGTGAGTGGGATCACATTGACTTTGTGAGGAGCGGCTGCGATCCAAGTTGAAAATGAAAACATCCATGCACAAACACGCACAAACACACACAAACATCGAGAAACCCAGAAGCACAAACACCCACCACTATTTCCATCACCTACTTAATAATCTGCTAACTTTTCTCCCAATATGACTCCAGATTTCGTTTTGGAAACAGGAAATTAACGGACGAAGCGCGGCTTGCTTTCTGTAATTTCCCTTTTACTCGCTCGCAGCTCGTCTCTTTCTAAAGTTTAGAAGAAAGTATGCATGATTTTGGATTCAAAAGATTGTTATATTATTTTTATTGTATACTACAATTTCCAAGTTGTGAGTTTTACACATGTTGCAAAGTAATAACGATCCACTTGCAACCTTTGAGTTTTGTGCAGTTGCCATGGTAATGAAGGAATAAAATTGCAGTGTTACGGCTGAAGCTGTGAAAAAGAATAAAAAACTAAAACAAATTCGGTAAATACAAATCTTAAGCTGATAAGACCATTTCAAGGGCCTTATGTATCCCTGAACACCAGGAATTATTTGCCTTACCCATCAGTGATTAGAAACATCACTTGAAATGAACCCTTTGAACAACACGCTTTGAATTCTGTTTTTATTCCATTTATTTACAGGCTTATGGGAGAATCACTGCATCAGCTCGGTATGGCAGATATTTCATTTCCAGGAAATGTTAGACTACTCATAAATGACTTCATTTGCTATGTGGGAATTATTGGAAAGAGCAACCTCTCCTGATTAAAGCAGTATGTATGAGACATCTAGATGTTCCAATTCAGAAAAGTTACCACTCAGAAAAGACCGATGATTAACATGCATTGACATTAATTGTCAAGCAGCTTGTGGGGGCAGAGCATAGATCAAAGGCCTGGACTACAGACAGCCAGCAGAGGGACTGAAGCCACTGGATAGATACTGAAATAAGATGACACGTGGTAAACTATGGATGACTTCATCTAGATATGAGCAACTCACAACTTCTGCCATAACTCTCAATTGCATAAAGAAGGACATAAGCTTCAGTGCCATAGATCATGGCTAGGTTTTTAACCATCGACTTTATAGACTTTATCAGAACATAATGTACCAGCGCCATGTAGGGACAGACTGTCTGGTGCCTCAAGGACATGCTGTTGAAATCGAAACACAAGATCAAGCACACCAGCCCACACAGAAATCCTCAGCAAGGGAGAAAAAAAAAAAAAAAAAAAAAAAAAAAAAAGAGTTGCAGTTGGAGGCAGTTGTGTGTGAACTGGAGGCCGCAAACAACTCAGACTGGGATTCTGAAAGAGACAGAAACCCAAATTCAGTTGAAGATTGATGCAACATGACGACGATATGACGGAAGGAAACTGAGGCCCTTTTGAAACTAAATCCTTTGAGTTGAACTGCTGTTCGTGATGAGACTTTGTATGGAGGCGGCTGACAGGACATAAAGGAAGAATGGAGGGTTCGATTAGGGAGGGAGTGTCAGAGATATGCAGATAACACAATATGAGCCTCTCTGGACAATTTCATTATTTGGCTTGCAGGGTTTATGGCATTTAATCCTCCCTTTCTCTCTCTGTCAAACTTAGAATGTTTTTCTCTCAGCCACACAGAGCAATGAAAGTAGAGACACAGAGACAAGTACACCTCCTACAAGGACAATTTCAGACTTTCATATGAAGGTCTGGTTTCTTCCCTGCCAAGTGACGGATAGCAGTTATGTCACCCAGTATTGTTCTGGCTCACATGACACACACACACACACACACACACACACACACACACACACACACACACACACACACACACACACAGGAACAAAAGTGCACAGTGCTTGATGCAGTGTTCGAGTAGGTTGTAAGCAAACAGATTTTTTTTTTTTGCAGACATCCTGCTGCGTGTCAGAGGACAAAGTGAAACCTACAACAGTGATGTGAGAGTGTAAAGAAACAAATGTGTGGAAGCCTGCGGCAGGAGATACTCAAAAATGAAAAACACACAAACCCAGCGTCTGAGCTCCAACCCTGCTTTTTTCCTTCCCGACTTTTTTTTTCCATTCAGTTTGTCCATTTTTCACACTAAATCACGTAAAACAGTCGTAAATAAAATTCAGCATATCATAAAACCAAGGAACTCGTAAAAATTTGAAACATTATCTTTTTGCGAATACATTTTCATCTTCTGCAGTAGGCTGAAGAATCGAAAATACTTTTCAGACCATTTACATAACTCCCCACCACCCACACAATAATCCATCAACTTGTTATTTTGGGTCTTCTGATGTTTACATGCATACCAATTAATTCTGCGAATCATAATCTGTGGTGATTACTTCATTTGCCAAGTCAGTTAAATTTTCTTTTTTAAAGTGAAATCAAAACCTTGTGAGCGTGTTTCACCGAGCTCAACAATATTTGTTGGCTCGAAGCAGTTCTGCTTTTTAAACCTAAAACTACACATTCAGAGACAAATAAAAGAATTACATGGAGTCAGTGGGCTGTAATTGCTTGATAGTTGTTAAATGTATGTCTTTTTAAAACACTTACCCTGTACTTAAAGATGATCTATGAATTACAAAGCTAGATTGCAATTTGAGAAATCAATTTGTAGTTTTGTATTCCCAGCATCTTTTTTTTTTTTTAAATATTGGACTACAACTCGAATGATGACAGACGAGGAGGTCACAAAGCCAGATGGTAATGTAGCTAAAAAGCCTGTGTGGGCTTCGATAGGTGAAATTTGCCAGTAAAGATCAAGTTTCTGAACGCAGACCAGCGTTAACATGATCATTTAACCATCAAGTCTGCAGTAGCTTGACCAAGAGTCTTATTAGCATTCAGCGATTCTATTAGCATGATTTACCTTACTAGTATGTAATAAATGAATAACCGATCTTCACATTTACACAGCCTGACTTTTAACGTTCTAAAATTACAACAACTCAAGAATTTTAATCAAAACTCTGGGACTTGCTCGTCTTTATCCTCAGATAAACAGAAAAAAATAAGCTCCACATATTCCCATGTACAAACACACACACACACACACACACACACACACACACACACACACACACACACACACACACACACACACGCATACACACCGACTCTATCCTCCTCATCCAGACACATGTTCTGACAGTGCCAGCTGGGCAGATTAGATGCTGTGACAGTTTATTAAAGAGGAAGTGACACGAGCAAGACGGAAAACAGCGCAAGACATCACATACGCAGCCCGGTCCACTTCTGCTCAGCGCAGAACGTCCGCTCGCACACAGAGCTCTTCAAAAGATGCAAATGTCAAGTCGGTTACACCACCAACACACAGACACACACAGAGTTTGACTTCAGAGATTCCTACAATGGGAATGCATCACTGCAAAAATCCAGAATGTTTCCATATGATAATTTATCATTTTCCAGTTTATAAAATATTTAAACATCTGAAGTATTAGTTATGTCATCCTCTCTTTTCCTCAAGTCATTCCACCACAACTTCCTACTCCATCACTCAGTATGAATTAGTAATGTTTTCGTGCTGTGCTGTATTTATGTACCATATTGTATATATTCAGATTTCTAATGCTTTTTAATGATAAAGCACATCTAGGTGCTCTAATAACTCTGCAAGTCTCAAAACACTCACTCCACGTCAAAATGCACACAGTCCGTGTTCACCAATTGTAAAGTGTGGACGAGATGTCTGAACTTCCCTAAGTTTGTGATGTCACAAACTTACGGTCGTGTTATGCATCCGCCCTCAGCATGGTGCCGTGT
Source organism: Embiotoca jacksoni (assembly GCF_022577435.1). Taxonomy (NCBI): domain Eukaryota; kingdom Metazoa; phylum Chordata; class Actinopteri; family Embiotocidae; genus Embiotoca; species Embiotoca jacksoni. Next base: position 3,239,090 of record NW_027185425.1, on the reverse strand, counting down.
TCAACCTTTTATAAGGAAGAAAACACTGAACCACAAAAATATCCTTTCTTGAATTGTAGGATGCAAATAAAATCCCAGTAAAGTTCTAAATATGGAACCTTTAAAGCTGCACTTATCAACAGGTTTTTAATGATCAATGGAAGGAATGATCATGTAAAGTGAAAGGAGTTAATTGCAGTGAAAAACCTACTGAGAATTTTCTTCCAACTCTGAGTGTTTTACCCTCTTTTAGCTAAATGTTTTGGTTTTCCAGTTTTAGGTTGCTCCTACAGCTCTCACCGTGCTGGAAACAGCAGTCAGGTGTATAAAACTCAGATATACCCAGTGTAGCTAAACGAAACAACAGACATACAAAGTCAGTGAATATAGCTGGTGAGCATAGATGGAAACTTCTCGGCTGAAAGGTTGGTGAAGATCAAACCAGAGATAAACTCTTGCTCTATGTTAACTCAATAAACTAGCAATTGTTGGCGAACACATTGCAGAAACATGGCGAGAGCTTGAACCACTGAGCAGCAGAAATAAGTAAAAGTAAAAGAAACTTAAAAGAAGGTGTTTCAACCCCGTGATGTGAAAATGGGGATGACTCTGCAGTTCTCAGAGAGGGACGGCGGGGTCAGTCTATTACTGAGGAAGTGTGAGGATCAGATCTGGAAGACAGTGCAGGGGAAGGAGAAGGGGCAGCCAAGCAGCTGGTGGGGGCAGAGCAAAGATCAAAAGCTGATGTCCAGGTCTGGACTACAGACAGCCAGCAGAGGGACTTAAGAAAGTGAGTGACGCGGGAGAAAAGTTTTCCTTACAGCCTCAGGAAATTACACACAATTGTGGCCTTAAATGGAGCTGGCAACAACCACAAACAATTAGCATGAGCAGCGTTGCTCGCAGAACATGTTACGGCAAATTGCTTTAGACAACGCAACTGATGTGAGCTGATTACACTCTGATTATAGTCCAAGCCTTCAAAAACAGCCACAGAGGAGACCACAAACCATACAAATTTACATAATCATCCCTGATATGTGATTAAACAGCTTTAAACAGTTAATATTGTTTGTTGAGGTCTCATTGTTCTTTTATTGGACAAATAAATTCCATAACTGCTGTTGCTATGTAATTTGTTGTTAACTAGAGTTGCTAATTTAATTTAATTTAATTTAATTTAATTTAATTTAATTTAATTTAATTTAATTTAATTTAATTTAATTTAATGCATTAGCTTTGCCTGGCCTGCGCTATGCTACTCTGTGTACTAAAATATATGTCTTCCTGTTTGGTTGCTTTGCATTTAGGCATGTGCATCCCACTGTGTCTAGGAAGAGTCCTCATTAGTGTTTCCTCAAGACACTTGTTGATGATATCTACCACTGAGAGCGGGTATAATTGGACCAGAATGGGGTCTGATGACTCTAAATGGGCCCCACACTCATATTTACTGAGCTAAATGGCCACAAAGCCTGCTGGGTAGTACTCAAACAAAGAGAAGACATGCCTCCCTGTGATTGGACACAACAAGCATTGCACCTTTGTCTGAATTAGTCTGCATGCTTTTCAGCTGACACAGAGCCAAGCCCTTCTTATTGCCTCTCGCTCGCACACATAGATTCCACAAACATACACATATAAACCTAGGAGTGCACACCCAGCGCCGAACACGGGAAACAAATTGAAATGCACCATATTGTATTCAATCACTGCCGTGGCCACATAGTGCATAACCTTTGCTGTGCAGGAAACACATGCGCGCGCATGGGCGCGCGCACACACGCGCACACACACACACACACACACACACACACACACACACACACACACACACACACACACACACGGATATAAAAAAACACACATCCACACACTCGGACAAAAGACCAAAACATGCTGAGAGATAACACACAGTGGTCAATAAATGACAAAAGCCATTCATTCCCCCATCCATCCTTCCATTTATTTATACCTGTCTCTCACTGAGTGAATGTGATTGGTTGCTTGTGGTGGGGGATGGGGAGGGAGGGGAAGGGGAGACGGGGGGGGGGCTGCTGAAGCAGACAGGGCTCACCAATTACATTGATCTTGGAATGACAGGATAAACAAAGGTTACCAGGACAACAGTTGGCAGGGGATTCGACAGCAACTAATCAATTCTGTCTTTGAGACTTTGGGTGGAGGTATGAGGCCAGTCTGTGGTGGAGCCGACGCACGAGATGTACAGTACACAAACACACGTGCACGAACACGATGACTGGAGAATCAATAGTGGATTGAGATGTAAACGATCCTGATAAATGCGCAGACAAGTGCAGCAGCAATGCACACAAAGTGAGGAGCTCAGATCTGTAGGTGTGAATTTGTTACAACGGGACTCTGGATTCACGCGTGTTTGTCCGCATGCTTCAGGTTACAAACAGGCAAACGACCCCCATTCAATTACCAACCATCTGCATTTAAATCCTCAGCTCTGTCTACAGTACAGAGCTTCAATGCCGCGTGATAACACTCCTAAAGTGTGTGTGAAGTATCTGCATACCTATTGATTCAGCATGCACACACAAACACACAGCTGCAGTAGGAGACTCGTCGATATACAATCTGGAGAATTCACACCTAATTGTGTTTGATCGCATGTCGCTGCAGATCAATAACAGCAGACGCCCGACACGCGTGTTCATACGTGCAAACCATGAGGCAGAGACACAAACACACACTTTATGAATTGCTTTTACTTGAATGGCACCTAAGAAATTTGAGATGTTTTTTGATTAATCAATTAACCCAGGGATCAGAGCCAAAGTTGACTCATTCAAATTAATTTCTTTGTTTGACAGACAGACTCCAAACTCCAAAAAAAAGAGAATTAATTCCATTAGTGTGAAAATGAGAAAAAAAAAAAAAAAAAACATTTGCTTGGAAGAGGCTGAAACCAGCAAATGTTTTGGTGTTTTGGCTTGACAAATAAAATGTTGCTGATTCATTTTCTTGCAGTTAACTTGTTCATTTAAGCACTATTGAGGTGAGGAGGGGATTCAGTATCAAGAAAATCATCTTAAAGAATAAAACTAGCCTTAATATATATCTGTAAAAAGTTCCTCACTGTGCGTGTGCTTTCTCTACATCTGCATGACACTATTGCCATTCTGCGCTCACCCAGCTGACTGACTTCTATCTCCGGCCTCCACAATCACACATGCAGGCACACAGACACACCAAGTATTCTGCTGTACAGTACATTGCAGCATGTGCAGCATATAGCGCTTGCATGAAACAAGCAATCATGTTTAAGTGTGTGAAGGCATGCTGACATGGCGTGAGACTGATTGTCGGTTAGCACCCGGCAGCAGGGTCGGACAAGGAGAGGGGAGGGGGAACACATGGGAAGCGAGGGGTGGTGGGTGCAGGGATGGAGAGCGGCAAATGAGAGAGAACGACAGCAACGGAAAAGGAATCAACATGCCTCATGAATAATTCAATGTAGGCCATAGCCCTAGAGACATGGACACACACACATACATACGTACTGTGGGCAGGTCACTTGTAATGGAGGGATTACTGTGCTCTCGTGACAAGCCAGATCTGATCCGGAGGAACCGCCTCAGGCAGACAAAAGAGACAGAATGAGGGGAAAAGAGGTGAAAGAGATGGAGGGGAGGAGAGGAGGGAAGCCTTGTTGGCAGGGAAAGTGGTTTGGCAGCTGTGGGCGTGACATCTCTCATCATCACCGTTGTTTGCTCTTTCCATCTTTTTTTTCCTCTTCAGTTTGAGGGAGTCGATTCACAGCCTCCCTGCCCTCTAAATTTCACTCTGATGTCAAGTGGTTTTCTTTTCAACATTAAAAGGAGAGACGAAGAAGAAGAGAGAGTGTGTGATTGCTTTGATGGTGTGCAACAGGCTTTTGTCTGAACTTGAGGGTGCTACTTGTAAGAGCACATGTAAGAAGCCAAACACCAGTTGCTGAGGATGCAGGCGCTCCACTTAAGTTGTGTTGTCCATCGCTAACTGCCAGTAAATCTGGTATTATGGTAATACGAGGGGCCCGAGAGCAAAAACAACCTTTCATCTTCTTTCAGTCCACATGACAGCAAGCGACCCTGGCTCGGTCAGATGCGCTCAGATCTGCCCGGACAGATATTTCATAGTCTGACAGCTACTTAAAAGTCCGATGTGACTTCCAAAGCATCACTCCTCCCTTTCTTTCCCTCCTCACGCCCCTTCATCTCCAAGCGTTACATGGGCACTCGTGTTCCTCCCTTTCATCTATCCACCCCGGTTTCCTTATAGCAAATGGATGATAAAGGTTCTTTTCAAGTTGAGTTTATGCATAAACAGGTGCATACGAATGAAGAAGGAGGCAGAGAGGTAAAGGGAAGAAGCGTACAATGAAAAAGCCCGATTTAGACGGGCAGGCGGCAGGGAGCTTGTCTCTCTGTAGGAGGAATTGCGCCTCAATCTAACTGATAACACTCACAGAGAAACGTTTGCACACACGTGGACGAATCAATCAGTGTGTCAATACTCCTCTAAAACCAAAAGTAAATGGAAGTAGTTTGCACCTCTAACACACAATGTTCTTTCGGTGTGCAGCTGACCTTAACCTTTGACCTCCTCGTGGAGGCCAGGTCAAAAGGAAATAGAATTTCTCTTTAGGGATCAATAAAGTACGACATTATGATGATTATTGATAGCCCATGCTAAACTACCACCTTCACCACCATGTAATCCATAACTGCTTGCATGAGTTGTCCTGATGCTAAAACATCAACCTGAGTATTGAATTTATGTTTCTCCTGTTGAGTGCATATCATTCAAACTGATTTATGCAAAAGGATGTGGTGAGTGGTGTCTTTTCCCCCCACGCTCAAAATAAGAGAGATAAAACATAGCAAGCAGGGCTGTATAGTAAGATTAAATAGAAAATAGAAATCCAAAATACTTGATTTTGTGGCGGCTTTTCTCAAAAATGTAGATGTAATTTGTGGAGTTTTAAGTGATTTTCTTTCAATAAAATTGCAGGAATTGGTGCAAATTAACTTAGAGACCCATAGGTTCAAAGTAAAAACATGTCATAATGGTCTTACGACTGGATGTGTGTATGAAACTAATTAAAAATATCAGTCATTCACATGATGAGACCACATTTACCATAAACCTCGTCACTCACGTTTTTTATTGTCATTTCTGTGTTTTTTTTTCCAGTCAGCCAGTATGTGGTTGGTTTTTAATGATGCGACAACACATCGAAGAACCTTGTAAATAAGGAGTTATTTTTGCTTTCAAAAGGTGTGTTTTGTTTGGAAACGCTTACCTTTAGCAGGTCCGACTTCTGGGAGAAACTTATATAAAAACAACGAGAAGGGATCAAAACATGACAATATGAGCATGAAAAGAGACAGATGGGAGAGAAAGGTGAGTGATGAAGTGCAAACACAAGAGGAAGACGTACCGGAGAAATAAATCCATGGAGAAGAAAGGCTAAGTGAGAGATGAGTGTGTCCTTGACTAACGTCACTGTTATCTTCAAGCTTTATCAGTGCAGTGTGATCTGAGCTGCAGAGAGCAGGCAGACAGACAGCAGGCGTACGACATGGCTCACATCCCAGGGACATTTAGCATGGTCTATAAACCTTGCTCTCGCTCTCGCACTCACACATACACAGCCAAGCTTATTCATGTACAGAGCCAACACTAATGGCACCGCTGTCATTATGACAGCGAGATGCTATCGCCTAGCCGTTTCTCGGTTGCTGATAAAATGCAAGGCCAGTCATGGGTGTAAAATAAATCACAAAGAAGATGGCATTTCTATTGTTGTCTCATAGTTGAGAATAAAAGCTCAGAGGGAAAATGATGATAATACCATTTCTTTAATCAATTGAGAGAAGATCAGTGAGAGTTACAAGCATAAAAATGGAGCCCGGAGGCCACAACCCGAGCCCGGTGATCAGCTTTGATGGTTGCTTCATTCCTCAAAATGAGCGGAGTAGGAATTCCACCTCGGCCACTGTCTAACAAACGTAACCCCCCGGCTTATTTTCCCCGCAGAGAGCTCCCTTGAGGAGGAGTTAATGATGGTGTTTTTCCTGGGAAGATTTCACTGACGCTGAGGTGAAGGGATTGTGACAGGCACCACGCAAAGCTCTGAGGAGGCTTCAGCTGAGATAAAGACAGCATGACTACGCTGTGAAAACACAACGACTGGCATGGGACTACATGCGTAAAACTGAGCAGTGCGTCTCTTTTGAAGCATGGATGAGTGTGTATGTATAGCTGGGTAATTGGAATATTCAGGCTAAATGAAGAGGAGGGGTTGGAGGTGGGGGGGGGAATCCCCTGTGCATGCTAATCTGTAGTGTGTGGAGCATATACGCCACATGTCAGATTATGTATGTGCGTGTGTGTAGTTAGGGTTCAGATTTTATATTGGGTGTACGTGCAGTTTTGCCTCCACTGTGCGCCTCGGGGAGATTTTAAGCTATAGGAGGAAAATGTTAGATGTTTGCGTGAGTCAGAGTGTGCGTGTCCACTGGGGACTCGTTTCTCTGGGGTTAGCAGGGCCTCTTCCTTTCTTCTACTTTTACAATGCCCTGTTTTCATCTTTCCATCCTGCAAGCCTACAGCGCGCCCACACACACACACACACACACGCACACACACACACACACACACACACACACACACACACACACACACACGCTCGAATGGCTATCTTTGTGAGGGCATTCATTGACATAATGCCCTCTCTTGCCCCTTACCCTCATTCAAACTACAGTAAGGGCCTAACCTTAACACTAACCCTACTAACTCGAATTCAACCTAAACCTAATTATAACATTAACCCTAAATTCAAGTCTTAACCCTCGAGCACCACAATGAAAGGGTGGGACAAAGTGAGGCCCAACATGTCATCGCTTTCCCAGTATGTCTTCACTCCGATGCTCTAAAACTCAAACTGGTCCTCATAAGGACAGTTGTACAAATAGGTGTCTTCTACTCTGTTGGGAACAAAAGAGGGTAAATAGTGGAAATATACAGACACAGAAAAAGAAATAAAATCAAAAGTGGAGGTGAATGGGGGAAGAATTAAAGTTCAAGCATATTACAATAAATGTTATCTCACTTAGTGACATTTCGTCATGAAGTTGCTTTCAGCTGAACATTATGTTGCTAGTAGCAACCATTACCGACACAGTTTTATATAAAAGGATAAGTGCGACCAATAGTATATTCAGTAGTGGTACTTGTGAATCATTATTTTTGCGTCGTCACTGACAACCGTAGACACGCGCAACAGTAATTTTCTCATCTGCAGCAGCAAGAAGTTACGTATCATTTGTAATCATGATTTAATCTGCCAGTGTTTAATAGAGGAGAATGAAATTTCACAGGGGACTATTTTCTAATATGTAGCTGGAGTTGTTGGTGTTGACTTTTTTATTTATTCATTTTTAAATTGCTCAAAGTGCCACATTTATTTTTTTTCCCTTAGTGACGCGGAGGCAATCTCAGTGATGGGAATCTTCAAATGTGGACAAATGAAACCAAAACTGTGTGCACGGCCAGGAAATACAAAGGTTAAGTGAGAAAATCACTGTTTATATTTTTACACAGCAGCACTAAGGGACTTTTGAACTGAGGTAAGAGATTTACGGGACTGTTTCACCTTGTTCCACATTATTACATCCACTCATACTTAAACTCTTTACTCTTTTCTGCTTGAGAAATCTTTGCAGTCCACTCCCTGCTTAAGCCCCTTGGGGCTCTTTAAGCGACTGTAAATGGGCCAATTATAGATTGGAATTGAGGAAAATATTTTTGCTTGATTGCGAGCACGACAATGGCCTGAGAAGAAAACCATAAATACTGCAGTGAAAGAAACATTTGGGGAGGCAGAAAGGTATGGATGGAGGAGAGGACAGGCGCCTCGGGAGACGGTGATTATGTGAAGTTGGGAGGAGAGGAAAAGAGTGAAGTGTGAAGTAATGAGGCCAGAATGAGGGCTGCAGCTGTGGCGTGTCCAGCCGAACCCACAGAAGTGCACGTGCACACGCACACGCACACGCACACACGCACACACACACACACACACACACACACACACACACACTGAGGCAAGTCAGCCGCGGGGACTCGAGAATGACAAATGACGAAGTGACAAATATGTCTTTGGGGAGCAGGGCAGCAGGAATTGAGTTCTGCAGGGTTAGAAGAAAACACAAATCCCAGACCACAGGCACACAAACAGACAATGAGAGCTGACAGTGTGTGCGAAGACACAGACGGAGTGATGTGAGGGTCAACTGATTGGTTACAAATACTGTACGAGTATCCTGTTATCTACATATGTACAGTGTGTGTGTTTGCATTCGTGCATTACTGACATTTGTCGGACATGTCAGTGCCTGTGATCAAGACGTGTCAACACATGTCAGCGCGGACTGACATGCCTTTGGCAATCTGCTCACACACACACACACACACACACACACACACACACACACACACACACACACACACACACACACACACACACACACACACACACACACACACCGGAGAGCTTGACCATGTCAACCTACTGCGTTCTCTCCTCTATTGATTTGTTCTTTTTTTTTTTTTTTTTTCTCACTTTGTTTGCTTTGTTTGGTCCCTCTTTCCAGGGGTGTTCATAAGGCATCCTCTGGGTCAAAGACACACATGAGTGGAGGTGGAAAAAGAGACACTGCGACAGAGAGAGAGACACAGAGATAGAGAGATGGAAAGAGAGAGATAAAGAGAGGAAGAAGGGATGAGAGATAAGAGGTTTGCCACCAGGGGTTATTGCCTTTTTCACACTGTGTATTGACTCGCCCTATTAGGGGGTGGGCTTTCTGGGCGGCAGTGTCGAATACATATTCTCTCACACACACACGCACACATGCACGCGCGCGCACACACACACACACACACACACACGCACACGCACACGCACACGCACACGCACAGACACACACGTCTTTCGTTACTTTTTTGGTTGTTGTGGTTTACATTGAGGAACTGATCACACAGAAACAAAGTCATATGGAGCACACAGACACAGCAGCTGGCAGCTGACGGATCCTGTGCCTATGCACTAATTGGCATCTTCCTCCTGTGAGTTGTCGGGAGGGTCTCAGATAAATAAACACACACACACACACACACACACACACACACACACACACACACACACACACACACACACACACCGCAGCCGAAGGACGCAGGGGCATGGGAGAAGCCCAGACAAGCAGGGAGAAAAGTGGAGAAGAAGCAAAAGTATCGATCAAAGAGAAACAGCGGCGTAAATAAAGGAGAGAAAAGACGGAGAGACTCGGGCGTCAGAGGAATGGAGGAGCGATGGGAAAGCAGGAGAAGACAAGTCAAGGGGAATACGGAGAGGAACGAGGCGTAATCCCCCCATGTGGAGTTTAATGGTTGGGCCCAGCGGTCGAGGACGCTGGCGGGAGGTCCCGAGGATGGATCGATCCAATCCCTCAGACAGGGGTGGAAAACTTTTTGTCTTTGAGAAAGAACGACCGAAGGATGAAGAAGAGTGATGAAAGTTGGGACAAGGATGAGTGAAAGAGAGAAAGAGCTAAAAGGAGACTCGAGGGGGCGAAGAGGCAGGGTTGGTAGGAGTCACAGGAATTATCTCTGTAATGCTGTTCGACCATGCAGAATACCTGGCCAATGCAGAGTGGAGAGCACGCTGAGCGCGTCACACAAAGTGCCAGTCAAACTTTAATTAGAGCTACAGAGCACATGCATGCAGGGATACCTTCGAAGTGGGAATTAATGACTTATCCAACATGTACATACAGGATAACGTAAACAAAAGGAAACAATGGAAGAAGAATGAGCAAAAACACATTACACACTTAATTTGTCATCAAACAAATGTTCTTCTCAAACTTTTCTTTTGGTCATAATTGCATTCTTGCAAAGTGCATTTCATTAATATTGTTAATCCCTTCAAGCCTCTGCTATTTCTCACTTCCTTTAATTATAGGCTCATGGCTGAGTCACTTCATGCAATGCCATACACTGTTATTTTCAGCGCGAATGTCCTTTCTGGCACATCAGTGGTGAAGTTTCGAGCAAATATCTGCACTGAAAGGAGATGTTCACAGTTTTTCAAATCAGACTTAAAACAATAGTGAAATACAAGTAAAGAGGTTTTTCCTTACTGTGATCATTATTAATAGTGGCAATTTTTCATTCTTAATGCCCTTCCATTGTAAATAGTTGGGGGAGAAAATCCACAGTCCTCATTTCATGTAAAATGAATCACCAACTCTGTAATTAATAACTGGCTTACCTCGAGGGCAGGCGAATGCAGGGATACGAGAAAAACGCTGATGGGATGTTTTATACCCTAACTATTATACAAAAAAAAAATGTAAAAAAGTATTGATAGTGTAAGACATTTGCATGAATCTCCAAACGTCCTGCTCTGCACAGTAGCCCTGTTTTTTTTACCGACAGTATATTTATTTACATTATAGTGACTTTGCATCAGCAGTACCTGTTTGCACTGATATGCAACAATCAGCTTGACTAAATTTTTTCATATTTAAGGGGCAACATTTTTAAGTTATAAGGAAATCTTTTTAAGTGATTTTGTGATAGATATTTTCCCAATGGCATTTGAGTAAATACTACTGTATCACTGGAAGGGTGAGTTAAGACTCTACATAGAAAGGGGGTGATGCACAGAGATAGATGATGATGATGTCCCCACAGCACACCACATGTCACTTCACAACATCACACACATTCATCCTGTGGTTAAAAAGCAGCACAAATGCACAACTACGTGTATTCTGTCCCAGCGGAGAGATGATTTTTGAAACCGTGATCTTTCATTTGCAGACCTTTTTCCTTTATGTTCACAGCCTTTTTCAAAGACCGATAACATTTTCCAATATCCCATCCATCTGCCATCACTCACATTTACCACCACCCCTTCATCCCTCCATCCCAGCCCCTCCTGGTGTAAATCACATCAGCGAGTGGAGCAGAGCGGAGAAATCCCCTCTTTCTGAGGGAGGAGATTAGGGTGTGAGCACAGACAACTGGATTTAAATAAAGATCACCTTCCCTACAGCGCTCATCCCTAAACTGGGAGCGAGGGTTGGACTCACTGTGTGCGAGAGGGCGAGACACTGAGAGCGAGAGAGGTGCAGATAGAGGGAGAGAGAGTCGTGTTTAAAATTGCCTGCACAGTGTGTGTTTGTGTGAGTCGTGATAACTGCATTATAAAAGCAATCTGTATGAAACATCTCAACCGGCATAAAAATGAGATTATTTCTTCTTCTTTTTTTTTTTTTTTCTAGGTTGGTGGAGTTCAAAGAACAATCATACATACGCAAACACAAACACACAAACACACCTGATAACATGCAAATACTGACACCTGAAGGTCAGCGGCAGCTCTCCCCTGCTGAACTGTAATGCACTGCGCGAGAAGGCAGAGAATTTACCGTTTGTTCCCTGAGCTGGCCTTATCGGAGGCGTCACATGGAGTGAAAACCCCCACACACCCCTCCCATACACGGAGCTCGCTGGTGTCGCTGTAAATGTTCTGCCTACATGCGGCTCCCCCCCAACGACCTGATCGCACTGGCATTTCTGTGTCACATGACTGTCACATGATGGGTAAACAGGACACTGTTTTACACGAGAGGTTTTGTAGAAATATTAAGTGTTCAGGAAGGAGCTTAAGGTCTTATAATAACTGACCATCACAGCGTATCCCATGATCTTCCACGTGACCATTTGAGCCATTTACATGCAAACACACAAAAACTCAGATCCTAGCAATCACATGCTTTTTTTCCACATGGCGTACTCGTGTTAACACTCACTATATTTAGAGTACACGAGTGCTTTCACACTGTCAGGTACAGAAACAGGCAGTGTACCCGGATGATGCACTTGAAACAGTCTAAAAAAATGAGTGTGAAACGCTTGACACTTTTCACCCACCATCTTGGTTACGTAGAGGAAGGGGCGGGGCCACAGACGAGAATACATTTCTAATTAAGGCGTCTGAGGAAACTGCAGCCTTTCCTGAACACCCTACAAAAGTGTTTATTTTTCACTTAGTACCACCGTACTGCTGCTGGACAGAAGCCATCACTGTGTTTATTGTGTGTTAAACGGAGGGCATGAGAACACATTCATTTCTGGGTAAAATATTTAAAGGTGCAGATATGTTGGCTGGTGATGTGTTCACATGCGGAGGTTATTTCCAGTCAGTGTAAAACGGCAGTGTGCGACTTGAGACAGTACTACTCTGTCGACTTCCCTGTAATGCACAAGAAGAGTCTGAACATTAGTTAGTTGGTGCACTATTTGTTAGTGTACTAACGGAAGTATGTCATTAGGAACACAGCAACAGTGTGTGGTACAGGATGGATGGTGCCATATGCCGAACATTAGGCAAACTCTTTTGAGGCAACATTAGGATTTAATATAAATTAAACTGACTTCACTTAGAAGGAGGATACATACAAACGAGACGTGATCTCAGTGGGCGTGTCAATTTTCCAGTAATGGTGGTCAGACATCATAGCCTGAATGATAGACATCATTTGCATATGAATCATCACATTTTCAACTTTTCTTTTAAATAAAAAAAGCTGAAGTGGAGTTTACATGGTCAACAGATGGCTATTATTTGTTGTGTGATGTTGCCACATTCCCAGACATGACAAATTAACACTAGTTTACGCTCATAGGAATGATGACAATAATTATTTATCAAGTAGAAATGCCAAAAATGTATTTCCAGATTCTCAAATGTGAAGATTTACAGACTTTTTTTCTGTTGTACATAATCTTAAATGGAATATACTGAGTTTCTGGATTTTCATTCAGAATTATCACTTTTTTTTCCTCGAAATTTTCAAATGACAAAATAATCAATAATGAAAAAAAAAACAACAACCATAGACACAAACCATAATGACTATATGTGTATTATACATACACAGCCAAAAGCAGCTCAACACCAAACTACCAGCTGTAAGCATCAGGCCAGAGCTTGGTTAACAGTAGCATGATCCTTTGCACATGTATGCCGATATACAAATACGCAAATACAAACATGCGAGTAAAATACAACTTAAAAAAGAAATGTCCAAACCCCCCACAGACTCACAGAAACAAACCAAACTTTGTACTCAGGGAAAGAACAAAAGAACAAACCGGAGCTAAAATCAGAGCACTTAACATGCATTATTAATAGTGCACGTTGGGTTTCAGTGAATTACAGGCCAGAACTCAAAACGAGTCCCAGGCCTGTTTCTGTTAGATTGAATGCAAAACTACGGGAGGACTGGTATGTTTTCATAAGCACTTCCAAGGGCGACACTAATACCTCCTTAGCGTGGATATCGTTGCATTAGATTATTCACAGTTTATCCTCAATTTATGTAGAATCCCTACGCTGTGTAATCAGAGAGACAGTTTATGCATTAATTTAGAGCGTCTATTGCACGCTTTTCTCAACGCCACTCCATTCATTTCTACTCTGTTTACATCGCCATAATGAGCACAGGAGGCAATTTCTCTTCCCGGAGTTCTCTCTGAGGTCTTAAGCACAATTTGTATGTATCCTTAAAACAATGCAGTCAACACACTTGCATGGCACGAACAAGAAACACCTAAGAAATCATAATTTTCTGACTTAGAAGCTCCTGCACTTCAGCTCTTAGAAAATTTTGTATCTAATTCTGTTTCATGTCCCCGAGCAAAGCTGGCCTTGTCCCAGCCCTTTCAGCAGGGGCAGTGGCCTGACACTCTTTTCCCTGGGTAAAGTGATGCATGTTAAAATTTGATGAGCCTTTTTTTTGTTTTTTGTGTCAGGGGTTTTGGTTGGAGCTGCAACGAGCCTAAAATGTTGAGGTCCTGGCCTCAATCAAAATGAGGCAGGTAAGAGGAGTAGAAGAGCTCACCAGTGCTAAAAAAAAAAAAAAGAAAATCTCTGTATTGACAGAAGTGGGAGGAGAGAGAAAAGAAAAACATATTGGTTTGAAACTGGTTTGTCTGAAATGAAAGTAAGAGATAGAGGGGAAGGAAGAAGGTGCGGGCACAAAGGGATGAAACATCAAGCGGCAGAAGGCGTGAGCAGCAAGAAAAGCACAGAATGAGGTAAATAAAGTATAAGAAAGGCAAAGAAAATAAATGAAATAGCGATATACAATCGCATTATCATGGAGAGAAAATGAGAATGAGCTCTCGAGGTTTTCTTGGCATCACATCTCAGAAGGCTTCATGCATCATGGAACAGGTAGAGGGTGTATAGATGCACAGAGAGGGAGAAGGAAAAAGGAGAGAAAGAGTAGAAGCGGACAGATAGGAGGAGAAGTGTTGTTCTGCTTGCCGGCCAGGTCCTCCTCTATAGTCCATGATTCATTGCAAATGAAATGTCACCCTGGCAGGCAGTAATGCAGGCCGGCCCACTCCCCTGCAGCCTAATTGAATTTTACAGCCATATAAACAACAGTCAGCCAGCAGAGAGAGAGAGAGAGAGAGAGAGAGAGAGAGAGAGAGAGAGAGAGAGACAGACAGAGAGAGAGGTATAAGTTATTGATGCTGGTGTTTATAGGTGGCGGCTTCTGATGTGCCATCAGAGAGTGTGTAAGGACCTCGAGGTAACCATCGCACAAAGCACACAGGTGGAGGGGACGCCGAAGCAGGCCCGTCACTGACATGACTCCCCCAGGACACGCGACGCACAGATACACATTACCATGACACAAATATCTGCGCTCTGAGACACATATGCGCTAAGCACTCCAGGATGCCACCAGTCGGTGGCTCTGGTAATTTTATTTGACGACCGTGGGCTTCCCAGGTCTCACAGTTTCCTAATAATTAAGAACAGATTGTGTAACTGTCAGTAGGAAGGTTCCTGGGAAGGACTATGAAATGTTGATCTAATGACTGTACCCAGAGAGCCTTTTAGTTAGCACACAAGAAACAGTCAAACAAATGTGTTTTTCTGTATAGTTTTAAATTACAGCAATCAAGCATCCAGTTAAAAAATTGACAATTAAGTTCCGTTTAATACCTTTTCCGTCCATTTTCTCAGAACACGGTGTCTATTTTCTTCATAAAAACAAACTTATAGCGTTCCAGACAGGAACATTTTTTGTTAATGACAAGATTTTTAAATAAGTCACCTACTTTATCATTTCTATGGAAATAAAAAAAAATTAAAAAAATGTTCAGTACTCTTCCCTGACATTTCAGTGCAAGTTATCCTCAAGTGGGTTCTCCCCTGCTGGTTAAGTGAGATGTGCTGGTAGAGCTTCTTCTGCCGATGACAGCCACTGAAGACGGTATAGAAACAATCAGCGGTGTCCCCTTAGGCAGCCCTGGAGGCCCGGTCAATTTGTCCTATCCTAACCGAGGACATCACCTCCATGGCAGCCAGGTAGGTTTGGCAGACAGACAAAAAAAAAAGGCCTCTGCAGAACCAGTGTAGACTGATTCCTGCAGCAGTGGACAACTTATTTTTGAACAAATTGGATCGAGGAGATTGAACACACTTTTCTTTAATAAGACCATCAAATATGTATCAGAGTAAATATGAAGCATGCTTAAGAAGATTTACATTTTTACGGGTATATCGCTTTAATTGAAATGAAGATGTCTTTTTTTTTATTTTTTTATGACCATTCTTCAAGGATACGGGATAATCACTTACAATACTAAAAATGTAAATGCTATAACGGTACAATTAGTTGAGAAAGCTCAGCAAATGCCATTTTATGGTGAGAACTAACGAGAGAGAACATTTTTAAAACAGAAGAGAATAATTTTTTTGACAAAATTTTAACTGATAATGCGACTTCCTTCATTTATGGTAGTAGTGCATTTGATCCCACTACGATATCTACTCCTGGGTCAATTTCATGCTCTTAAATATAAAGAGGAGAAAGTGGGAGCCTTTAGATGATCTGTTCCCACTTACAGCCTTTTGTAGTTCTCTCCTTCCTGTGCAGTTACCACATACAGAGCAGCAGCCTTTTGAAGGAAACTGTAACTCTTAAGCTAGTAGGTATGCTGTTCAGGACATCAAGAGGAAACAGTGCCTTTTTACTACTGACAGCTGGAATGAGGTTTGAGCTGCACTCCCATAGACAACTCTTTGGCTTGCAAAGGCTGATACGAGTGGCCAGAAGCTAGATGCCTTCTTATCATGTATTCTGTAGGCAATGCAGGTTTTCACTCATTACCTTCTTAGCTGTAAACTGAAGCTTTAGTTATAAAGCTCAGATTTACAGCCAATTATAGAGAGCAAGAGAGAGATTGAATTTGTTTGAAGTGCAGGGAATAGTTTTTGGACAAATTTGTTTTCTTTAGAGGAGTTAGATGAGAAAATCAATATCACTCATATTTGTAAAAAGTTTAGATAAGCATTAAGTGGTAAACAACAGAGACGTCACCCAATGGTTTATGAGCTGTTATTAAATCTCGAGTTTGGATTTTGGCTGTCGCTATCATGCCAGCTTGGAGCCAGAATTGGCAAGCTGAGGACGAGTAATCAGTGGATCTGATTCGTACCTGAAAACACCATATGCCCCGCCCACCAACAGCAGTAATCTGACTGCACCACAGGGCTGTCAATCAAACAGACATGTCCCCAAAAATGCTGCTTTTTTAAGTCTAATATCTAATTAACAATAGGATTATTATTTTTTTTTTTTTTTAGATGGACCACCAGAAAACTAATAAGAAGGAGGGACTTTAGCAAACGACACTAAATTGGCTCATGGAAAATATTTATGAACTTTTTATTTCATGAGAGAAGTTGAATGGGAGTCTATGGAGCCAGAGCCTTTTTGGAGCCAAACCCTAGTGGCCATCGGTGGTATTGCAGTCTAAGGCACTTCGGCATAGACTTCACTTTTCAGACTCGGAAGTTGTGTCCACTTTTATATACAGTCTATGATTAACAAAGAAGACTAATGTCCAAAATGAATAAACTCTGATCTGGTGTTAAAACTATGAACAAACAGAATACAAATACATGCAGCCAAGTATTCCACAAAATTATAAAAATACCATTTCCTGTAATTTCTTGTCAACAATAAATCCCATCTAATAAACATAAAATACTCAAGAAACTGTTATTTGGATGTAAATTTGAGCATCAACTCAACCAAGGATGTTATTTCAGCCTTCGAAGCTGCTGTACTTCAGATATGGTTGTGCTACTAAAACTCCATTCTGCTTCCGTTCTGTCTTCAAACTGCCGGTGTGCCATGCAAAATGTTTTTTTCTTTTAATCTAACAACTAGCAAACGTGTCTGTCAGTCTCCCCGTCTCGCTTATTCATATTCCTATTTAGCAGCTAGTCTGCTTGTTTTTTGCCGTCTGTCCCTCCTCTGCCCATCTGTCTTTCTGTCTAATAGTCCACTGTCTGCTCCATCTACCTCTATCTGGCTTACAACTGCAGCCTCATAAAAAGGGATGAGATTTATCCTCGTGCCAAATGAGAATAACGACACAGGATAGATGAGGCCGGCTAGATGAGACAACACCGAGGAAGGACAAATAAATACAGCGAGGGGTGAGGCTGCTTGCGTGTGTGCGAGTGTGTGCATGCATTAGAACGGTAAATATTGAAGGCACGAGCTGTCGGGTACATTGGTGAGACAGTAAATATCCATCACAAACCCTCATAACAAGCTGACTCCTGTTGTCTTAGGTTTAATTAATATGTGCTTCATGTGTAAAAAAAAAAAAAAAAAAAAAAAAAAAAGTAACTAATGCATGTCAGTGAGTGACAGTTGTGGGTGTGTTTTCTGATAAAAAAAAATAAAATAAAAATAAAAAAATAACATACGTGTGTGTGGTGTGTGTATGTGTAATGTGTTCCCATCTCAGCGGGACTCCAACCCTCCCTGCCGAGTATGACCTTCCCACCAAGCCGGCAGCCCTGTTTCTCTCTCTCTCCCTCCCCACCTCCTCATTCACCCTTTTCCATCCCTTAAATCCCTCCTTTCTGCCATCTCCTCCTTCCCTCCAGTCATCCATCCTTCCTCCTTCCCACCGTCCTCGCTTCTGTCATCCCTTGATCCACCCGTCCCGCTCTCGGTCTGACTGGATGATGCTCGCAGTCCTTGATCCAGAGCACGGAAAGGGGCTTCATAAATACACCCATCCATCACCGCCAGCAGTACCCGTTAAAACCACATGACACACAAACCACTCCCTTGGTGTGTATGCGAGTGTGTGCATGTCACGTGGCTTGTCAGTGCTAAAATGACATGTAAGGGCAACACGTAAAGTACAGCCAAAAAAACAAAGGGTCAAATATAACCAGTCAACCGTGCTCATATACACATATACAATGAGTTTCCATGTGTAAATTAAAAGGCATCTGCGGACAAACAATATGGACACACAGAGAAACAGTCCGCTGTGCTAATCACAGTCACACATTCAAGCAAACATGCACTTGGAAAACACACGCAAAAAAAAAGAAAAGAGGACTGCATAAGGGAGACCAAACAGTGTAACGTACAGCTTGTGTATACACATGTATGTTGCGCATGAGCCGGTCAACCAACAATTCCTCTTGCAACTGAGTGTATTATTGACGGTATGCGTGTGCGTTGCCTGGCAAAGAACGCACATGGACACGCATGCGTGAACTAGTGTTTTTCCCCGTGTCTGATTTTTCAATCTGTGCAAACATGGCGACGGTTCAATGCACCACGCAGTCTCTCACTGTTCCGCACTCCGCCCTCTCGGTGCGTCCTGTGTGATGGATGATAGGGAGGGAAAATAACTAATTCAACAGTAGATTTACATTGTTCTGGATGGTGAGCAACACAACACACAGAGTCCAATGTTTGCTGCCTACCAGTGAAAACTCCACCAGTGGGTACATGTATTGTGGAGATGAAATGGTGGTACACATTACTTTGTTTAAATACACTTGAAGCCTGGATTTACTGGTTCCAGGAGATCTGAATGAAGGCCAAAGTGCAGCAGAGGTGACAAACAAATGACTGCAATAGTTTTTATTTTAAGCAAACAGAGCTAGAATATTCATCAACTTATGGAACTAAGTAAAAATCATAACCTATACGACGTGCTCTTCCACAGTTCAGAGACTTTAATATTACTCGGTCTGGTACGAACAGTATTTTGGCAAATTTTACATAACTTGCAGCATAATGACCATTTTTCCATCCGTTTGCTGATGACACGATTCTTCTCTACTTGTCTTATACCACCAAACTTAACTCATTCAAACTTCCGTCAGGTGCTTTTTGGGGGATTTTCAAAATTTCCTTTAACTGGAACCCCTACTTTTGTTGGAAAGACTAAAACATTTGCAATGTTTTTCTAAATTCACCATCTGGAGCAGAGCTGCTCAATTTGGGTCCCGCGGGTCCAATTTGCTCCTTACTTTCTTTGTTTTCGTGGGCCAAAACCTCCCAAAAAGAATCATGCTTTACATTTTTGACAATAATTTATTAAAAGTAATAAAATTACTATCAAGCAGATTAATGAGTAGTGTTTTAATTAATCTGGAGTTTTATGTTAGATGTAGAATGTACATTTTCCGTCAAATATATTACATTTTAATGAAATATAATTTCACATAACATAAGCATTTATTTTTGGCCCACTGCCCTCCATCAAGATTAATTTTTTGGCCCCTAATAAAAAAGTATTTGGGCACCTCTGATCGAGAAGCTATTTGAGGGACTGAAAGTTAAGATATAATATTGTTAAACTTCCCTACCCACCAGTGATGGCTACAATTTGCGGGTGAAATTAAATTGAAACAGGACAAAATGCAGACATATGCATCAATGCTCCTCGAAGGAGGCCGGGTCACGACAACAATATGTTGCAGACGCTGCTAGGAGACTATTTGTGATTCAACAAGATATTCATGGGGAATTAAGACAAAGACAAAAGTATGAAGGATTATTGCAAGCAAACGGCAAGAGATGAACACAAAGAAACACTAGAGGCAGTGGGGCAGATTAGTTTTATTTTATTCTTGTTTTTATCCTTTAGAGACACTTCTGAAAAGACTTGATCTTCTATTCAGATTGTGTGGCCAGTTTTCCTCTTTGTTGCTCACTGGTGTTAGGACATCACAGGAAATTAAACCTCATCAAGCCGAGACACGGAAACTCTGAGTCTTTCAAGCTGTCATCTCTCACTTTCTTTTGGCGCGCGTGTGCATGTTTGTTTGTGCGTGCTTGCGTGTGTGTGTGTGTGTGTGTGTGTGTGTGTGTGTGTGTGTGTGTGTGTGTGTGTGTGTGTGTGTGTGTGCGTGGAGACAGTCCTGCTTTCTTATTCTTCACAGTTTCAAGGTAATCTAATGAAGTCTAGTGTAAATAATTGCGTTTATGGTGGCTTAGGTAATGGTCAAGGGTATTTAGGTGTAGGAATAAGATTCAGGCTATTTGTTCTTTCAGTAGTTACTTTTTAATTTGTGTCCTCTTAATACAAAGTCATATCTACCAGTAACTCTTGTAATGGGTGATCTTCATTCCCCAGATTGTTGTTAATTTGAATACTATCATAAAACTATACAGTATTACTCATTTAGAAATGATTAAAGAAGATTTTTTTAAATTTGCTCTTTAGGGTGTCCCGCCCCGGAGGTTGGGAACCACTGGGTTTGACATATCCCCAGTGTCTCCCGTCTTCCCTGTCTCTCCCCTTCTCTCCTCCCCCCTTCACACCCGCCTACCTCAATCTCATGGTGTGCCAGTGGACCAGTCTCTGCAGGAGACCTCTATACCACAGCACAGTGGAAATGTCACCCACAACACTCACCTCAGGATGCCAATCACTTCACACTGCTCCCCACCGTGAGCATGTGTGTGTGTGTGTGTGTGTGTGTGTGTGTGTGTGTGTGTGTGTGTGTGTGTGTGTGTGTGTGTGTGTGTGTGTGTGTGTGTGTCTATGTGTGTGTGTGTTTGTGTGTGTGTCTCTCGCAGAGAGAGAAAGAGAAAGTACCAGAGAGAGAGACAGAGAACGATCAAGGGACACGTCCATGTGTGTAAAGAGAGTATGAAGAGTATAAAACTATTATTGACAGTGTGTCAAAATCCCTCACATCTCTACCAGACTATTAAAAACAAGATTCTGCAAAAATGTCGAGATTTATGGTTTTATGATTTCTGTTCAGTGATGTGCGAGTGCTAATGAGCCTGTCCATCCAAGAGGATTATGGGTTGCCTAGCAAATACCAGGACTACAGGTGTTTGTGGAACTGTTCACGATTATACATCAGGACAATGAGGGGTGAGTCTGTGTGTGTGTGTGTGTGTGTGTGTGTGTGTGTGTGTGTGTGTGTGTGTGTGTGTGTGTGTGTGTGTGTGTGTGTGTTCTGAGTAATAAACAGGCCTTGGTTAGGCGTGAAGACAGAAACAGATGGAGTGGGTTATGGGCAAATAACACACATGAGCCTGTGAGGGAGTGGGAGTAAGCCCGTGTCTGAGCACGCATATGTAGTGTTGTTTGTTTTTGTGCGTGTTTGTGCGCACGCATGCGCTGCATATTAGTACGCGGATATGCAAGTGCACGTGTCCAAGAAATCCCGGTGTGCACTTCCATGCATATGTGTGGGCATGAGCATTTCTGTGTATGTGCATGCAGGGGGGAGGATTTGGAGCACAGAGGCGCAGGTGTGCCTGGAAAATGGCATCTATTTCGTCGGTATGTGTATCAGTGTGTGCAGGGGACTGTACGTGATGGGGAGGGTGATGACAAATGACAACAAAATGAGGAAGGCAAAGGGGGATGGAAAGCCAAGCTGGCAAAGGCTGGCATGCCGGGCGCTTTGTGGCGCCAGGGGGGCGGGCACTCTGTCCTCACTGCGGGCCCCTCAGCCGAGCTGTGAATACAGAGACAACAGCCGGCGCGCGCGCACACACACACACACACACACCTAAACACACACACACCTAAACACACAGTAGCATCAAACGGTGATGAAATCACAGCCCATCACATGCAAACACACAATGTAAACACTTGTCTGGATGCATAATAAAGGCTTTATTTCTAATAAATAACAACTGCACAGTGAAATCGCTCTGAACCTTTGCGGCCGAGGAAAGAAGATTGAGACGTTTTAGATAATTATCCGTGAAGGTTGTTCCTCATCCAGGATGATGAGATAACTTAAAGGACAAACTGACAGACACACCTTAATTTTCAGTCTTGCAGATGCACACTTCATTTGTTGCAGTGACTGGTGGAGAGTTACCCAAAACCTTTTTGTTAATGTCATGGTGTGTAAGGCTTTTTGAAAAAATTCCACTCTGTGGAGCGATTTTATTACAGTGGCAACAATTGAAATTGTTTTGATTGTGCGCCTGGTTATGAGACCCAGAAAAACTTTCTCACATTGAAGAAATGATTTTAGTATTATCAAAATTTGAGATTTATGTGTTAAAAAATGCAAACATTAACTCGTGATTAGATTAAGTATAAACAACTTTCAATCCATATATAATGGTTGATGGTTTTGTTAACACTTTAGATGCTTTTTAAATATTAGATAGGACCAATTGGCTGAAGATGCACCGAATGTAAACAAATGTAAAGCTCCATAGCACTATAAGTGGCTACAATTCCATTTTGATATGGGGCAATTGCACACTATCAAAATATTTATTTAATTTGACTATAAAGATTCTTGCATGTCATTTGACCTATAACATATTGACAATCCCCGAAGCCTGACTACTCCTCAGCAAACAGTAGAAGTGTTGGAGCCTCTTGACTGAATGACAAAAAGTCCAATTCTGTATATCCAGTTACTTTTGACTTAACACCTTTTAAGATATCATTTTTTCATTTCCTTCCTGGGACTACAGTGACACCGGCGATGCTCAAACGATCACCTGCTTTAATAGCATTCCAGTTAAGACCTTCCTTCTAATAAGCGCGCGCACCGCTGTGCTCGTCACCTTTCAACCATTTTGACAGAATAAGTGCGTTTCACTGAGGTTAAGTGAGGGCAGACAGATCTATATACTGATCCCACATCAATTTGAAACAGATGGAAAGTTATTAGCGGAGGTTGATAGGGGATGGAAGGAGGAGATTGCGGGACAACGAGGCAATTGCTCAACACTGCCATCTTTTTTTTTTTATATATATATATATTTTCAAAATGTTTTCAGCAAAGAGGAGGAGGGATGCACGGGCAGGTAGCATGCATGCGCGTATTTTCCTTTGCGTTTTTATCTGCTCTTTTCCCTGGAGCAAGAAAAAGGACTATTTGTCTAATATTTCTCACTGCATTTGCACTAACACGGAGTAACAGTTGTAAGCTGTCTTGCCCACCAGCCTCCCTCTGCCGTGCCACTTCAGGACACAAAGAATTACGCAGTCTGACATAATCAGATCTAGAATTTATCTTCAAGCTAAGATGCAGATTGTCCTTACCGCAACCTTTGATGTGTCAGAGTGGTTTACCCAGAACACAGTCCCGGTCTGCACCCAATGGTCATTAAGCTTTATTTTCTGTTGTTGTAAGCAATTTACTACATTTAAGGCTTTTTTTTTTTTTTTTTGTTTACTCTGCAACATACAGTTGTTGTTGTTGTTTTTTTTTTAAAAACTGTATGTTGCAGCACTTATTTTTTATATTAGTGCCAGTAATTATAACACTGAATATAATATATGCTTTACTGTGGCTATTTTTCAAAACAAAAGTGTATTTTGTTTAGCTTACGATGTTCAAGCATTTTCCTCATAAAAGGAACAGTTAAATCAGCAAATTTGGAGTTTCCACCGGATAAAGATTTATAAAAACATAGCTGAATGAAAATAACATGCTTTTTACACCATAAGTCAAGTGAATATGTTTTCTAGGGGGTTAGAAATGGTTCTGCACTGATCGGCTGTGCAGTTAATCTTCTCTCATTGTTCCATTTTGATTTATATTCTATTGTCTCTACTGCATATAATTTCTATTTGCCGCAGAGTAACAGAATTTCTCCACAGGTATATTAAAAATGTATTAATTGGTTTACATTATAGATGTTTACCATATGATTTAAATATGATCCCCCGAATTGAGAGCAACTCATTCAGAGTAATATGTATGTTTGGAATAATTATCAGACTCTGAAACAGAGCAGGAATCAGCTGAATGAAGAAGAAAGAAGGGAACTGGTACGACAAGGAACAAAGCTGTCGAACAGTGTTTGTATTAATAAACAAACATCACACCTGTCATGTTCTGATATCTGAGAGTTTCTCTTACAGGATTTTTCCGTGCTTTACTGAATGTTGGATTCAGCTCACTGGTCACGCCAGAGAGAAATGAGGTTGTCATGTCGGGTGAGTTAGCAACCTGATTAAGCTGGATTCCAACCTTTTCTAACTTTGATGCATTCATGTCGGCTGTGTTTAATTCATGAGTGAGGGAGACTGGAAGTCGTGAGACGAGGCAGAGAGGAAGTAACACGGTGTAGTTTATGGGTTAATCCCACCTTCTCAATGATTCTGTTTGTTCTCAAGTTCTCATCTTTATCTCGTCCGGTTTTCAACAAATTTTCTTTGAGTCATCGTTACCCCACTGGACCTCCACTTCTTCCTCTCTTCCAGATCCAGTTTATTCTCTTAACTTTCTGTTTTTAGTCTTTAACCCCTCATGCTTCTTATCTTGACTCACATTTCTTCCTACTTCTTCCCCCATTGTCCTCTCTCTTTCCTGTTTACATCTCCCTCTCTCCACACCGCCTTTCTGTGTGTGTCTGAAATCATCCTCAGCTTTTAACATTCATATTTTATGCATTCAGCTCTCATGCAGAGCGACTAACAAACGAGAAGTCTGTGACAGCTCTTTTTTGCAACTCTGTGTGTACCATTTCCCATTTCTCTCCCTCACCTTTTTCACTTCCTCCTAACATTTTCATTTCCTTCCATAACCATAATGCCCTATGTTTTTACTGTTTCCATCCTGCCTTCATTCCCTCCCTCGGTAAGGATAAATAGTGAGTGCTTGGCATCTCTCCAGCTCATATTTTCAATATCCAAGAGCCTTTTTAATGGTCCTTCTGCAAGTAAGCATGGCGATAGATGCCTATATGTCTATGTGGGGATTTTTTTTTTACATTCATACTTGTGTGTACTTGTGGGTTTTTTTCTGCCCACTTGTGTGGCTGGCCAGCAAAATAAATACATCAGATGCCAGGCTCAAAAGAACACATTTGTCTTTCTCTCAGGAGAACGTGAATTATTTAAAATGAAAGCTGGGGAGAGAGATGACTAGCAGTAGCGGGTGACGTGGCTGGAGAGGACGGTGGGGGGAGACCAGATGGGCAGCCGTGGCACCTCGCCACAGAGAGACGGGGTAAAATAAAATAAAAGTCGGATAACACAAGAAAGCTAGTGGAGTTAAATACTGGAGGGGAAAGATGGAGAAGGTAGTAGAAATGTTTTTTATATGGGTGCAGGGAATGGAAGGCTGAAATAAATAAAAGCCAAAGAAGAAAACACAAAGAGACTTCTGTCTGAGACAAAAAGGGTTAGGGAGGGCTGATGAAGTTTTATACAAGCTGGAAGTCAGCTGCTTGCTAGCATGTCGTCTAAAATATGATAAAAAAAAGTCATACTATAGCAAGTCGTCTAAAATATGATAAAAAAAAGTCATACTATAGTATGTCGTCTAAAATATGATAAAAAAGTCATACTATAACATGTCTAAAATATGATAAAAAAGTCATACGATAGCATGTCGTCTAAAATATGATAAATAAGTCATACTATAGCAAGTCGTCTAAAATATGATAAAAAAGTCATACTATAATATGTCGTCTAAAATATGATAAAAAAAAAGTCATACTATAACATGTCGTCTAAAATATGATAAAAAAAGTCATACTATAGTATGTCGTCTAAAATATGATAAAAAAAAGTCAAACTATGACATGTCTAAAATATGATAAAAAAAGTCATACTATAGTATGTCGTCTAAAATATGATTAAAAAGTCATACGACAGAATGTCGTCTAAAATATGATTAAAAAAAAGTCATACTATAGTATGTCGTCTAAAATATGATTAAAAAGTAATACTATAGCATGTCGTCTAAAATATGATAAAAAAAAAAAAGTCATACTATCGCATGTCGTCTAAATTATGATAAAAAAGTCATACTATAGTATGTCGTCTAAAATATGATTTAAAAAATCATACTATAGCATGTCGTCTAAATTATGATAAAAAAGTCATACTATAGCATGTCGTCTAAAATATGATTAAAAAGTCATACTATAGCATGTCATCTAAAATATGATTAAAAAAAAGTCATACTATAGTATGTCGTCTAAAATATGATAAAAAAAAAGTCAAACTATAACATGTCTAAAATATGATAAAAAAGTCATACTATAGTATGTCGTCTAAAATATGATTAAAAAGTCATACGACAGAATGTCGTCTAAAATATGATTAAAAAAAGTCATACTATAGTATGTCGTCTAAAATATGATTAAAAAGTAATACTATAGCATGTCGTCTAAAATATGATAATAAAAAAAAAAGTCATACTATCGCATGTCGTCTAAATTATGATAAAAAAGTCATACTATAGTATGTCGTCTAAAATATGATTTAAAAAATCATACTATAGCATGTCGTCTAAATTATGATAAAAAAGTCATACTATAGCATGTCGTCTAAAATATGATTAAAAAGTCATACTATAGCATGTCATCTAAAATATGATTAAAAAAAAGTCATACTATAGTATGTCGTCTAAAATATGATTAAAAAGTCATACTATAGCAAGTCGTCTAAAATATGATAAAAAAGTCATACTATAGCATGTCGTCTAAAATATGATAAATAAGTCATACTATAGCATGTCGTCTAAAATATGATAAATAAGTCATACTATAGCATGTCATCTAAAATATGATTAAAAAAAAGTCATACTATAGTATGTCGTCTAAAATATGATTAAAAAGTCATACTATAGCATGTCGTCTAAAATATGATTAAAAAGTCATACTATAGTATGTCGTCTAAAATATGATTTAAAAAATCATACTATAGCATGTCGTCTAAATTATGATAAAAAAGTCATACTATAGCATGTCGTCTAAAATATGATTAAAAAGTCATACTATAGCATGTCGTCGAAAATATGATAAAAAAGTCATACGATAGCATGTCGTCTAAAATATGATAAAAAAGTCATACTATAGCATGTCGTCTAAAATATGATAAATAAGTCATACTATAGCAAGTCGTTTAAAATATGATAAAAAAGTCATACTATAATATGTCGTCTAAAATATGATAAAAAAAAGTCATGCTATAACATGTCTAAAATATGATTAAAAAATAAAAGTCATACTATAGCATGTCGTCTAAAATATGATAAAAAAGTCATACTATAGCATGTCTAAAATATGATAAAAAAAAGTCATACTATAGCATGTCGTCTAAAATATGATAAAAAAGTCATACTATAGCATGTCTAAAATATGATAAAAAAAAAAGTCATACTATAGCATGTCGTCTAAAATATGATAAAAAAAAAAAGTCATACTATAGTATGTCGTCTAAAATATGATAAAAAAAAGTCATACTATACATGTCGTCTAAAATATGATAAAAAAAAGTCATACTATAGCATGTCGTCTAAAATATGATAAAAAAAGTCATACTGTAGCATGTCGTCTAAAATATGATAAAAAAAAGTCATACTGTAGTATGTCGTCTAAAATATGATAAAAAAAAAGTCATACTATAGCATGTCGTCTAAAATATGATAAATAAGTCATACTATATAGCATGTCGTCTAAAATATGATTAAAAAGTCATACCATAGCATGTCGTCTAAAATATGATTAAAAAGTCATACTATAGCATGTCGTCTAAAATATGATAAATAAGTCATACTTTTGTCGTCTAAAATATGATAAATAAGTCATACTATAGCAAGTCGTCTAAAATATGATAAAAAAGTCATACTATAGCAAGTCGTCTAAAATATGATAAAAAAAAGTCATACTGTAGCATGTCGTCTAAAATATGATAAAAAAAAGTCATACTGTAGTATGTCGTCTAAAATATGATTAAAAAAAAAGTCATACTATAGCATGTCTAAAATATGATAAATAAGTCATACTATAGCATGTCGTCTAAAATATGATAAAAAAAGTCATACTATAGCATGTCGTCTAAAATATGATAAAAAAGTCACTATAGCATGTCGTCTAAAATATGATTATAAAGTCATACTATAGCATGTCGTCTAAAATATGATAAATAAGTCATACTATAGCAAGTCGTCTAAAATATGATAAAAAACTCATACTGTAGCATGTCGTCTAAAATATGATAAAAAAAAGTCATACTGTAGTATGTCGTCTAAAATATGATAAAAAAAAGTCATACTACAGCATGTCGTCTAAAATATGATAAAAAAAGTCATACTATAGCATGTCGTCGAAAATATGATAAAAAAGTCATACTATAGCATGTCGTCTAAAATATGATAAAAAAGTCATACTATAGCATATCGTCTAAAATATGATAAATAAGTCATACTATAGCAAGTCGTCTAAAATATGATAAAAAAGTCATACTATAGCATGTCGTCGAAAATATGATAAAAAAGTCATACTATAGCATGTCGTCTAAAATATGATAAAAAAGTCATACTATAGCAAGTCGTCTAAAATATGATAAAAAAAAGTCATGCTATAATGTCGTCTAAAATATGATAAAAAAGTCATACTATAGCATGTCGTCTAAAATATGATTAAAAAGTCATACCATAGCATGTCGTCTAAAATATGATTAAAAAGTCATACTATAGCATGTCGTCTAAAATATGATAAATAAGTCATACTATAGCAAGTCGTCTAAAATATGATAAAAAAAAGTCATACTATAGTATGTCGTCTAAAATATGATAAAAAAGTCATACCATAGTATTTCGTCTAAAATATGATAAATAAGTCATACTATAGCATGTCGTCTAAAATATGATAAATAAGTCATACACATCAGGTTCACGGTTTACCCGCCGAGGTAACACACGAGGTTCACGGTTTACCCACCAAGGTAACACACGAGGTTCACGGAGGGCGAGACCTCCTAAGGCCAGTCCCTGTAAGGGTAAGCCACAGCCACAAACCAAAGGTAAAAAAAAAACAAAGATCAAAACGTCATACTATAGCATGTCGTCCGAAATATGATCAAAAAGTCATATTTTCCACGACATGCTATAAGTATGACTTCCGTTCAAGTTAAGGATGCCAGCATAGTGGTGCACCTGTCAGCGTTGTCGTCTCTCAGTCTGGAGGTACCAGGTTCAATCTCTGCCTGGATTGTTAAAGGTGAAATTTGCACGTTCATGCAAAACTAATAACCTAATAGTAAAGTTTGTTATCCATAATGTGGATGACCAACTTATGCATGTAGTCCATAATGTGAAACATTACATTCAAGCAATAAGCTGTTTCATTCTTTTGCTTGCACTTTGCGGTTTTATTTTTTTCAATTTAGAATATATGTGTAAAGGCCTATCTAAACTCGTTTTGTCTTAACATGAAGAAAAACATTATTAGTAAAAATTTTAACTGCAATCTATAACTCCACCGTCCACAAATATTCATTCAAATGTGACCAAAATTGCTGCAGACATTCTTTGGATAGTAGATATACGTGTTTTCAAGGAGGTCTGCAGTGATTTTAAATATCTTCCTGTAATGTGTAGTGTATGCAAAACTTTTTCAATTTCTCCAAACGTTTCAACTTCTTTGAAAGTTGAATCACCATCAACAGGTGGAATTTGAACCTTTAATAACAACCTTGGTGAATTTAGTCACCATTTTTGGCGATTCACACATGTTGTACTTTAACGAATTCCTCCCACAGATCTTTTCGGACCGACTTGAAATTGAGTCTGTGCACTCTGAACATGTTTGGAATTAAAAGTTATCAAAATAATTTGTTTTAGTCGATCGGTGTGCCAGTGATGTCGTGGACAAAAAGTGACCCAAAAGTCATGCTACGGCATGTTGTTCAAAAAATAACTGGCATTTTCAAAGTCAGAAATTACTAATGTCCTTTTTTGTGAGTCATGACAAAAGGGTGGAATTGAACCCCAAACCTTCCAGCTGAGAGGAAGCAATGCTAACCACTGCGCCACCAATCTTCCAAGGAGTTAGGCAGCATTGTGACAAATCTTTAGCTCACTGCAACCTATACCTCCACCGTCCACAAATATTCATTCAAATACGACCAAAATTGCCGCAGACATTCTTTGGATAGTAGATATACATGTTTTCAAGGGGGTCTGCAGTGATATTAAATATCTTCCTGTAATGTGTTGTGAATGCAAAACTTTTTCAATTTCCCCAAACGTTTCAACTTCACTAAAAGTTGAATCACCATCAACAGGTGGAATCTGAACCATTAATATCAACCTTGGTGAAGTAGAATCTTTTACCTGTTGAGTTAACCAGACTGTCGGCTGAGTCTCTGGAAGCTCTGAGTGGCTTTCTCCTGCCACGACTGATTCTCCGGCGCCGAAGATAGTCCTGCGGTCTACGACGCCGACTCCCAGCTGGAAACGACCTCATGAAGACACGGGTTCGAGCCCCGCAGAGGTAACACAACACACATGGTTCACGGTTTACCCGCCGAGGTAACACACCGCAAGAGGTTCACGGTTTACCCGCCGAGGTAACACACCACACGAGGTTCACGGTTTACCCGCCGAGGTAACACAACGCACGAGGTTCACGGTTTACCCGCCAAGGTAACACACAAGGTTCACAGAGGGCAAGACCTCCTAAGGCGAGTCCCTGTAAGGGTAAGCCACAGGTAAAAAAAAAAGTCCAAAAGAGACTTTTTTTTTCATTGTGTACTGGTTGAGTTGAGTCACGGTGAGAAGTAATTTGAGGCATGTCAGTTCAGAAAAAGGTCATACTCCAAAAAGTTGCAAAAAGGTCATGCTATAACATGTCGTCTAAAATATGGAAAAAAAGTCATACTATAGCATGTCGTCTAAAATATGATAAAAAAAAAGTCATACTATAACATGTCTAAAATATGATAAAAAAAAAAAGTCATACTATAGCATGTCGTCTAAAATATGATAAAAAAAAAGTCATACTATAACATGTCTAAAATATGATAAATAAGTCATACTATAGCATGTCGTCTAAAATATGATTAAAAAGTCAAACTATAGCATGTCGTCTAAAATATGATTAAAAAGTCATACTATAGCATGTCGTCTAAAATATGATAAAAAAAAAAAAAAGTCTTACTATATTATGTCGTCTAAAATATGATAAATAAGTCATACTATAGCAAGTCGTCTAAAATATGATAAAAAAAAGTCATACTATAGCATGTCGTCTAAAATATGATAAAAAAAAGTCATACTATAGAATGTCGTCTAAAATATGATAAAAAAAAAGTCATACTATAGCATGTCGTCTAAAATATGATTAAAAAGTCATACTATAGCATGTCGTCTAAAATATGATTAAAAAGTCATACTATAGCATGTCGTCTAAAATATGATAAAAAAAAGTCTTACTATAGTATGTCGTCTAAAATATGATAAATAAGTCATACTATAGCAAGTCGTCTAAAATATGATAAAAAAAAGTCATACTATAGCATGTCGTCTAAAATATGATAAAAAAGTCATACTATAACATGTCTAAAATATGATAAAAAAGTCATACGATAGCATGTCGTCTAAAATATGATAAATAAGTCATACTATAGCAAGTCGTCTAAAATATGAAAAAAAAGTCATACTATAATATGTCGTCTAAAATATGATAAAAAAAAAAGTCATACTATAACATGTCGTCTAAAATATGATAAAAAAAAAGTCATACTATAGCATGTCGTCTAAAATATGATAAAAAAGTCATACTATAGTATGTCGTCTAAAATATGATAAAAAAGTCATACTATAGTATGTCTAAAATATGATAAAAAAGTCATACTATAACATGTCTAAAATATGATAAAAAAGTCATACCATAGTATTTCGTCTAAAATATGATAAAAAAAAGTCATACTATAGCATGTCGTCTAAAATATGATTAAAAAGTCATACCATAGCATGTCGTCTAAAATATGATAAAAAAGTCATACTACAATATGTCGTCTAAAATATGATAAAAAAAAGTCATACTATAGCATGTTGTCTAAAATATGATAAAAAAAGTCATACTATAACATGTCGTCTAAAATATGATAAAAAAAAGTCATACTATAGCATGTCGTCTAAAATATGATAAAAAAGTCATACTATAGCAAGTCGTCTAAAATATGATAAAAAAAAGTCATACTATAGCATGTCGTCTAAAATATGATAAAAAAGTCATACTATAACATGTCTAAAATATGATAAAAAAGTCATACGATAGCATGTCGTCTAAAATATGATAAATAAGTCATACTATAGCAAGTCGTCTAAAATATGATAAAAAAGTCATACTATAGTATGTCGTCTAAAATATGATAAAAAAGTCATACTATAACATGTCTAAAATATGATAAATAAGTCATACTATAGCATGTCGTCTAAAATATGATTAAAAAGTCAAACTATAGCATGTCGTCTAAAATATGATTAAAAAGTCATACTATAGCATGTCGTCTAAAATATGATAAAAAAAAAAAAAAGTCTTACTATATTATGTCGTCTAAAATATGATAAATAAGTCATACTATAGCAAGTCGTCTAAAATATGATAAAAAAAAGTCATACTATAGCATGTCGTCTAAAATATGATAAAAAAAAGTCATACTATAGAATGTCGTCTAAAATATGATAAAAAAAAGTCATACTATAGCATGTCGTCTAAAATATGATTAAAAAGTCATACTATAGCATGTCGTCTAAAATATGATTAAAAAGTCATACTATAGCATGTCGTCTAAAATATGATAAATAAGTCATACTATAGCAAGTCGTCTAAAATATGATAAAAAAAAGTCATACTATAGCATGTCGTCTAAAATATGATAAAAAAGTCATACTATAACATGTCTAAAATATGATAAAAAAGTCATACGATAGCATGTCGTCTAAAATATGATAAATAAGTCATACTATAGCAAGTCGTCTAAAATATGAAAAAAAAGTCATACTATAATATGTCGTCTAAAATATGATAAAAAAAAAAAGTCATACTATAACATGTCGTCTAAAATATGATAAAAAAAAAGTCATACTATAGCATGTCGTCTAAAATATGATAAAAAAGTCATACTATAGTATGTCGTCTAAAATATGATAAAAAAGTCATACTATAGTATGTCTAAAATATGATAAAAAAGTCATACTATAACATGTCTAAAATATGATAAAAAAGTCATACCATAGTATTTCGTCTAAAATATGATAAAAAAAAAGTCATACTATAGCATGTCGTCTAAAATATGATTAAAAAGTCATACCATAGCATGTCGTCTAAAATATGATAAAAAAGTCATACTACAATATGTCGTCTAAAATATGATAAAAAAAAGTCATACTATAGCATGTTGTCTAAAATATGATAAAAAAAAGTCATACTATAACATGTCGTCTAAAATATGATAAAAAAAAGTCATACTATAGCATGTCGTCTAAAATATGATAAAAAAGTCATACTATAGTATGTCGTCTAAAATATGATAAAAAAGTCATACTATAGTATGTCGTCTAAAATATGATAAAAAAGTCATACTATAACATGTCTAAAATATGATAAAAAAGTCATACGATAGCATGTCGTCTAAAATATGATAAAAAAAAGTCATACTATAGCATGTCGTCTAAAATATGATAAAAAAAGTCATACTATAGCATGTCGTCTAAAATATGATAAAAAAAAGTCATACTATAACATGTCTAAAATATGATAAATAAGTCATACTATAGCATGTCGTCTAAAATATGATAAAAAAAAAGTCATACTCTAGTATGTCGTCTAAAATATGATAAAAAAAAGTCATACTATAGCATGTTGTCTAAAATATGATAAATAAGTCATACTATAGCATGTCGTCTAAAATATGATTAAAAAGTCATACTATAGCATGTCATCGAAAATATGATAAAAAAGTCATACTATAGCATGTCGTCTAAAATATGATAAAAAAGTCATACTATAGCATGTCGTCTAAAATATGATAAATAAGTCATACTATAGCATGTCGTCTAAAATATGATAAAAAAAAGTCATGCTATAATGTCGTCTAAAATATGATAAAAAAGTCATACTACAATATGTCGTCTAAAATATGATAAAAAAAAGTCATACTATAGCATGTTGTCTAAAATATGATAAAAAAAAGTCATACTATAACATGTCGTCTAAAATATGATAAAAAAAGTCATACTATAGCATGTCGTCTAAAATATGATAAAAAAGTCATACTATAGTATGTCGTCTAAAATATGATAAAAAAGTCATACTATAGTATGTCGTCTAAAATATGATAAAAAAGTCATACTATAACGTCTAAAATATGATAAAAAAGTCATTCGATAGCATGTCGTCTAAAATATGATAAAAAAAAGTCATACTATAGCATGTCGTCTAAAATATGATAAAAAAAGTCATACTATAGCATGTCGTCTAAAATATGATAAAAAAAAGTCATACTATAACATGTCTAAAATATGATAAATAAGTCATACTATAGCATGTCGTCTAAAATATGATTAAAAAGTCAAACTATAGCATGTCGTCTAAAATATGATTAAAAAGTCATTCTATAGCATGTCGTCTAAAATATGATAAAAAAGTCATACGATAGCATGTCGTCTAAAATATGATAAATAAGTCATACTATAGCAAGTCGTCTAAAATGTGATAAAAAAGTCATACTATAATATGTCGTCTAAAATATGATTAAAAAAAAGTCATACTATAACATGTCGTCTAAAATATGATAAAAAAAAGTCATACTATAGCATGTCGTCTAAAATATGATAAAAAAGTCATACTATAGTATGTCGTCTAAAATATGATAAAAAAGTCATACTATAACATGTCTAAAATATGATAAAAAAGTCATACTATAACATGTCGTCTAAAATATGATAAAAAAAGTCATACTATAGCATGTCGTCTAAAATATGATAAAAAAAAGTCATACTATAGCATGTCGTCTAAAATATGATAAAAAAGTCATACTATAGTATGTCGTCTAAAATATGATAAAAAAGTCATACTATAACATGTCTAAAATATGATAAAAAAAAGTCATACGATAGCATGTCGTCTAAAATATGATAAATAAGTCATACTATAGCAAGTCGTCTAAAATATGATAAAAAAAGTCATACTATAATATGTCGTCTAAAATATGATAAAAAAAAAGTCATACTATAACATGTCATCTAAAATATGATAAAAAAAAAGTCATACTATAGCATGTCGTCTAAAATATGATAAAAAAGTCATACTATAGTATGTCGTCTAAAATATGATAAAAAAAAAAGTCAAACTATAACATGTCTAAAATATGATAAAAAAGTCATACTATAATATGTCGTCTAAAATATGATAAATAAGTCATACTATATAGCAAGTCGTCTAAAATATGATAAAAAAGTCATACCATAGTATTTCGTCTAAAATATGATAAAAAAGTCATACTATAGCATGTCGTCTAAAATATGATTAAAAAGTCATACCATAGCATGTCGTCTAAAATATGATTAAAAAGTCATACTATAGCATGTCGTCTAAAATATGATAAATAAGTCATACTATAGCAAGTCGTCTAAAATATGATAAAAAAAGTCAGACTATAGCAAGTTGTCTAAAATATGATAAAAAAGTCATACCATAGTATTTCGTCTAAAATATGATAAAAAAAAGTCATACAATAGCATGTCGTCTAAAATATGATTAAAAAGTCATACGATAGCATGTCGTCTAAAATATGATAAAAAAAGTCATACTATAGCATGTCGTCTAAAATATGATAAAAAAAGTCATACTATAGCATGTCGTCTAAAATATGATAAAAAAAAGTCATACTATAACATGTCTAAAATATGATAAATAAGTCATACTATAGCATGTCGTCTAAAATATGATTAAAAAGTCAAACTATAGCATGTCGTCTAAAATATGATTAAAAAGTCATTCTATAGCATGTCGTCTAAAATATGATAAAAAAAAAAAAATCTTACTATAGTATGTCGTCTAAAATATGATAAAGAAGTCATACTATAGCAAGTCGTCTAAAATATGATAAAAAAGTCATACTATAATATGTCGTCTAAAATATGATAAAAAAAAAAGTCATACTATAACATGTCGTCTAAAATATGATAAAAAAGTCATACGATAGCATGTCGTCTAAAATATGATAAATAAGTCATACTATAGCAAGTCGTCTAAAATGTGATAAAAAAGTCATACTATAATATGTCGTCTAAAATATGATAAAAAAAAAGTCATACTATAACATGTCGTCTAAAATATGATAAAAAAAAGTCATACTATAGCATGTCGTCTAAAATATGATAAAAAAGTCATACTATAGTATGTCGTCTAAAATATGATAAAAAAGTCATACTATAACATGTCTAAAATATGATAAAAAAGTCATACTATAACATGTCGTCTAAAATATGATAAAAAAAAGTCATACTATAGCATGTCGTCTAAAATATGATAAAAAAAAGTCATACTATAGCATGTCGTCTAAAATATGATAAAAAAGTCATACTATAGTATGTCGTCTAAAATATGATAAAAAAGTCATACTATAACATGTCTAAAATATGATAAAAAAAAGTCATACGATAGCATGTCGTCTAAAATATGATAAATAAGTCATACTATAGCAAGTCGTCTAAAATATGATAAAAAAGTCATACTATAATATGTAGTCTAAAATATGATAAAAAAAAAGTCATACTATAACATGTCGTCTAAAATATGATAAAAAAAAAGTCATACTATAGCATGTCGTCTAAAATATGATAAAAAAGTCATACTATAGTATGTCGTCTAAAATATGATTAAAAAAAAGTCAAACTATAACATGTCTAAAATATGATAAAAAAGTCATACTATAATATGTCGTCTAAAATATGATAAAAAAAGTCAGACTATAGCAAGTCGTCTAAAATATGATAAAAAAGTCATACCATAGTATTTCGTCTAAAATATGATAAAAAAAAGTCATACTATAGCATGTCGTCTAAAATATGATTAAAAAGTCATACCATAGCATGTCGTCTAAAATATGATTAAAAAGTCATACTATAGCATGTCGTCTAAAATATGATAAATAAGTCATACTATAGCAAGTCGTCTAAAATATGATAAAAAAAAGTCATACTATAGCAAGTCGTCTAAAATATGATAAAAAAAAAGTCATACTGTAGCATGTCGTCTAAAATATGATAAAAAAAAAAGTCATACTGTAGTATGTCGTCTAAAATATGATAAAAAAAGTCATACCATAGCATGTTGTCTAAAATATGATAAATAAGTCATACTATAGCATGTCGTCTAAAATATGATTAAAAAGTCATACTATAGCATGTCATCGAAAATATGATAAAAAAGTCATACTATAGCATGTCGTCTAAAATATGATAAAAAAGTCATACTATAGCATGTCGTCTAAAATATGATAAATAAGTCATACTATAGCATGTCGTCTAAAATATGATAAAAAAAAGTCATGCTATAATGTCGTCTAAAATATGATAAAAAAGTCATACTACAATATGTCGTCTAAAATATGATAAAAAAAAGTCATACTATAGCATGTTGTCTAAAATATGATAAAAAAAAGTCATACTATAGCATGTCTAAAATATGATAAATAAGTCATACTATAGCATGTCGTCTAAAATATGATAAAAAAAAATCATACTATAGCATGTCGTCTAAAATATGATAAAAAAGTAATACTATAGCATGTCGTCTAAAATATGATTAAAAAGTCATACTATAGCATGTCGTCTAAAATATGATAAAAAAGTCATACTATAGCATATCGTCTAAAATATGATAAAAAAGTCATACTATAATGTCGTCTAAAATATGATAAAAAAAAAGTCATACTATAACATGTCTAAAATATGATTTAAAAAAAAGTCATACTATAACATGTCTAAAATATGATTTAAAAAAAAGTCATACTATAGTATTTCGTCTAAAATATGATTAAAAAGTCATACTACAGCATGTCGTCTAAAATATGATTAAAAAGTCATACTATAGCATGTCGTCTAAAATATGATAAAAAAAAGTCATACTATAGTATGTCGTCTAAAATATGATAAAAAAGTCATACTATAGCATGTCGTCTAAAATATGATAAATAAGTCATACTATAGCATGTCGTCTAAAATATGATAAAAAAGTCATACTATAACATGTCTAAAATATGATAAAAAAGTCATACGATAGCATGTCGTCTAAAATATGATAAATAAGTCATACTATAGCAAGTCGTCTAAAATATGAAAAAAAAGTCATACTATAATATGTCGTCTAAAATATGATAAAAAAAAAAAGTCATACTATAACATGTCGTCTAAAATATGATAAAAAAAAAGTCATACTATAGCATGTCGTCTAAAATATGATAAAAAAGTCATACTATAGTATGTCGTCTAAAATATGATAAAAAAGTCATACTATAGTATGTCTAAAATATGATAAAAAAGTCATACTATAACATGTCTAAAATATGATAAAAAAGTCATACCATAGTATTTCGTCTAAAATATGATAAAAAAAAGTCATACTATAGCATGTCGTCTAAAATATGATTAAAAAGTCATACCATAGCATGTCGTCTAAAATATGATAAAAAAGTCATACTACAATATGTCGTCTAAAATATGATAAAAAAAAGTCATACTATAGCATGTTGTCTAAAATATGATAAAAAAAAGTCATACTATAACATGTCGTCTAAAATATGATAAAAAAAAGTCATACTATAGCATGTCGTCTAAAATATGATAAAAAAGTCATACTATAGTATGTCGTCTAAAATATGATAAAAAAGTCATACTATAGTATGTCGTCTAAAATATGATAAAAAAGTCATACTATAACATGTCTAAAATATGATAAAAAAGTCATACGATAGCATGTCGTCTAAAATATGATAAAAAAAAGTCATACTATAGCATGTCGTCTAAAATATGATAAAAAAAAGTCATACTATAGCATGTCGTCTAAAATATGATAAAAAAAAGTCATACTATAACATGTCTAAAATATGATAAATAAGTCATACTATAGCATGTCGTCTAAAATATGATAAAAAAAAAGTCATACTCTAGTATGTCGTCTAAAATATGATAAAAAAAAGTCATACTATAGCATGTTGTCTAAAATATGATAAATAAGTCATACTATAGCATGTCGTCTAAAATATGATTAAAAAGTCATACTATAGCATGTCATCGAAAATATGATAAAAAAGTCATACTATAGCATGTCGTCTAAAATATGATAAAAAAGTCATACTATAGCATGTCGTCTAAAATATGATAAATAAGTCATACTATAGCATGTCGTCTAAAATATGATAAAAAAAAGTCATGCTATAATGTCGTCTAAAATATGATAAAAAAGTCATACTACAATATGTCGTCTAAAATATGATAAAAAAAAGTCATACTATAGCATGTTGTCTAAAATATGATAAAAAAAAGTCATACTATAACATGTCGTCTAAAATATGATAAAAAAAGTCATACTATAGCATGTCGTCTAAAATATGATAAAAAAGTCATACTATAGTATGTCGTCTAAAATATGATAAAAAAGTCATACTATAGTATGTCGTCTAAAATATGATAAAAAAGTCATACTATAACGTCTAAAATATGATAAAAAAGTCATTCGATAGCATGTCGTCTAAAATATGATAAAAAAAAGTCATACTATAGCATGTCGTCTAAAATATGATAAAAAAAGTCATACTATAGCATGTCGTCTAAAATATGATAAAAAAAAGTCATACTATAACATGTCTAAAATATGATAAATAAGTCATACTATAGCATGTCGTCTAAAATATGATTAAAAAGTCAAACTATAGCATGTCGTCTAAAATATGATTAAAAAGTCATTCTATAGCATGTCGTCTAAAATATGATAAAAAAGTCATACGATAGCATGTCGTCTAAAATATGATAAATAAGTCATACTATAGCAAGTCGTCTAAAATGTGATAAAAAAGTCATACTATAATATGTCGTCTAAAATATGATTAAAAAAAAGTCATACTATAACATGTCGTCTAAAATATGATAAAAAAAAGTCATACTATAGCATGTCGTCTAAAATATGATAAAAAAGTCATACTATAGTATGTCGTCTAAAATATGATAAAAAAGTCATACTATAACATGTCTAAAATATGATAAAAAAGTCATACTATAACATGTCGTCTAAAATATGATAAAAAAAGTCATACTATAGCATGTCG
Organism: Embiotoca jacksoni; assembly: GCF_022577435.1. Taxonomy (NCBI): domain Eukaryota; kingdom Metazoa; phylum Chordata; class Actinopteri; family Embiotocidae; genus Embiotoca; species Embiotoca jacksoni. The sequence continues at coordinate 3,198,593 of NW_027185425.1, read as the reverse complement.
TCTAAAATATGATAAAAAAAAGTCATACTATAGCATGTCGTCTAAAATATGATAAAAAAGTCATACTATAGTATGTCGTCTAAAATATGATAAAAAAGTCATACTATAACATGTCTAAAATATGATAAAAAAAAGTCATACGATAGCATGTCGTCTAAAATATGATAAATAAGTCATACTATAGCAAGTCGTCTAAAATATGATAAAAAAAGTCATACTATAATATGTCGTCTAAAATATGATAAAAAAAAAGTCATACTATAACATGTCATCTAAAATATGATAAAAAAAAAGTCATACTATAGCATGTCGTCTAAAATATGATAAAAAAGTCATACTATAGTATGTCGTCTAAAATATGATAAAAAAAAAAAGTCAAACTATAACATGTCTAAAATATGATAAAAAAGTCATACTATAATATGTCGTCTAAAATATGATAAATAAGTCATACTATATAGCAAGTCGTCTAAAATATGATAAAAAAGTCATACCATAGTATTTCGTCTAAAATATGATAAAAAAGTCATACTATAGCATGTCGTCTAAAATATGATTAAAAAGTCATACCATAGCATGTCGTCTAAAATATGATAAAAAAAAATCATACTATAGCATGTCGTCTAAAATATGATAAAAAAGTAATACTATAGCATGTCGTCTAAAATATGATTAAAAAGTCATACTATAGCATGTCGTCTAAAATATGATAAAAAAGTCATACTATAGCATATCGTCTAAAATATGATAAAAAAGTCATACTATAATGTCGTCTAAAATATGATAAAAAAAAAGTCATACTATAACATGTCTAAAATATGATTTAAAAAAAAGTCATACTATAACATGTCTAAAATATGATTTAAAAAAAAGTCATACTATAGTATTTCGTCTAAAATATGATTAAAAAGTCATACTACAGCATGTCGTCTAAAATATGATTAAAAAGTCATACTATAGCATGTCGTCTAAAATATGATAAAAAAAAGTCATACTATAGTATGTCGTCTAAAATATGATAAAAAAGTCATACTATAGCATGTCGTCTAAAATATGATAAATAAGTCATACTATAGCATGTCGTCTAAAATATGATAAAAAAGTCATACTATAACATGTCTAAAATATGATAAAAAAGTCATACGATAGCATGTCGTCTAAAATATGATAAATAAGTCATACTATAGCAAGTCGTCTAAAATATGAAAAAAAAGTCATACTATAATATGTCGTCTAAAATATGATAAAAAAAAAAAGTCATACTATAACATGTCGTCTAAAATATGATAAAAAAAAAGTCATACTATAGCATGTCGTCTAAAATATGATAAAAAAGTCATACTATAGTATGTCGTCTAAAATATGATAAAAAAGTCATACTATAGTATGTCTAAAATATGATAAAAAAGTCATACTATAACATGTCTAAAATATGATAAAAAAGTCATACCATAGTATTTCGTCTAAAATATGATAAAAAAAAGTCATACTATAGCATGTCGTCTAAAATATGATTAAAAAGTCATACCATAGCATGTCGTCTAAAATATGATAAAAAAGTCATACTACAATATGTCGTCTAAAATATGATAAAAAAAAGTCATACTATAGCATGTTGTCTAAAATATGATAAAAAAAAGTCATACTATAACATGTCGTCTAAAATATGATAAAAAAAAGTCATACTATAGCATGTCGTCTAAAATATGATAAAAAAGTCATACTATAGTATGTCGTCTAAAATATGATAAAAAAGTCATACTATAGTATGTCGTCTAAAATATGATAAAAAAGTCATACTATAACATGTCTAAAATATGATAAAAAAGTCATACGATAGCATGTCGTCTAAAATATGATAAAAAAAAGTCATACTATAGCATGTCGTCTAAAATATGATAAAAAAAGTCATACTATAGCATGTCGTCTAAAATATGATAAAAAAAAGTCATACTATAACATGTCTAAAATATGATAAATAAGTCATACTATAGCATGTCGTCTAAAATATGATAAAAAAAAAGTCATACTCTAGTATGTCGTCTAAAATATGATAAAAAAAAGTCATACTATAGCATGTTGTCTAAAATATGATAAATAAGTCATACTATAGCATGTCGTCTAAAATATGATTAAAAAGTCATACTATAGCATGTCATCGAAAATATGATAAAAAAGTCATACTATAGCATGTCGTCTAAAATATGATAAAAAAGTCATACTATAGCATGTCGTCTAAAATATGATAAATAAGTCATACTATAGCATGTCGTCTAAAATATGATAAAAAAAAGTCATGCTATAATGTCGTCTAAAATATGATAAAAAAGTCATACTACAATATGTCGTCTAAAATATGATAAAAAAAAGTCATACTATAGCATGTTGTCTAAAATATGATAAAAAAAAGTCATACTATAACATGTCGTCTAAAATATGATAAAAAAAGTCATACTATAGCATGTCGTCTAAAATATGATAAAAAAGTCATACTATAGTATGTCGTCTAAAATATGATAAAAAAGTCATACTATAGTATGTCGTCTAAAATATGATAAAAAAGTCATACTATAACGTCTAAAATATGATAAAAAAGTCATTCGATAGCATGTCGTCTAAAATATGATAAAAAAAAGTCATACTATAGCATGTCGTCTAAAATATGATAAAAAAAGTCATACTATAGCATGTCGTCTAAAATATGATAAAAAAAAGTCATACTATAACATGTCTAAAATATGATAAATAAGTCATACTATAGCATGTCGTCTAAAATATGATTAAAAAGTCAAACTATAGCATGTCGTCTAAAATATGATTAAAAAGTCATTCTATAGCATGTCGTCTAAAATATGATAAAAAAGTCATACGATAGCATGTCGTCTAAAATATGATAAATAAGTCATACTATAGCAAGTCGTCTAAAATGTGATAAAAAAGTCATACTATAATATGTCGTCTAAAATATGATTAAAAAAAAGTCATACTATAACATGTCGTCTAAAATATGATAAAAAAAAGTCATACTATAGCATGTCGTCTAAAATATGATAAAAAAGTCATACTATAGTATGTCGTCTAAAATATGATAAAAAAGTCATACTATAACATGTCTAAAATATGATAAAAAAGTCATACTATAACATGTCGTCTAAAATATGATAAAAAAAGTCATACTATAGCATGTCGTCTAAAATATGATAAAAAAAAGTCATACTATAGCATGTCGTCTAAAATATGATAAAAAAGTCATACTATAGTATGTCGTCTAAAATATGATAAAAAAGTCATACTATAACATGTCTAAAATATGATAAAAAAAAGTCATACGATAGCATGTCGTCTAAAATATGATAAATAAGTCATACTATAGCAAGTCGTCTAAAATATGATAAAAAAAGTCATACTATAATATGTCGTCTAAAATATGATAAAAAAAAAGTCATACTATAACATGTCATCTAAAATATGATAAAAAAAAAGTCATACTATAGCATGTCGTCTAAAATATGATAAAAAAGTCATACTATAGTATGTCGTCTAAAATATGATAAAAAAAAAAGTCAAACTATAACATGTCTAAAATATGATAAAAAAGTCATACTATAATATGTCGTCTAAAATATGATAAATAAGTCATACTATATAGCAAGTCGTCTAAAATATGATAAAAAAGTCATACCATAGTATTTCGTCTAAAATATGATAAAAAAGTCATACTATAGCATGTCGTCTAAAATATGATTAAAAAGTCATACCATAGCATGTCGTCTAAAATATGATTAAAAAGTCATACTATAGCATGTCGTCTAAAATATGATAAATAAGTCATACTATAGCAAGTCGTCTAAAATATGATAAAAAAAGTCAGACTATAGCAAGTTGTCTAAAATATGATAAAAAAGTCATACCATAGTATTTCGTCTAAAATATGATAAAAAAAAGTCATACAATAGCATGTCGTCTAAAATATGATTAAAAAGTCATACGATAGCATGTCGTCTAAAATATGATAAAAAAAAGTCATACTATAGCATGTCGTCTAAAATATGATAAAAAAAGTCATACTATAGCATGTCGTCTAAAATATGATAAAAAAAAGTCATACTATAACATGTCTAAAATATGATAAATAAGTCATACTATAGCATGTCGTCTAAAATATGATTAAAAAGTCAAACTATAGCATGTCGTCTAAAATATGATTAAAAAGTCATTCTATAGCATGTCGTCTAAAATATGATAAAAAAAAAAAAATCTTACTATAGTATGTCGTCTAAAATATGATAAAGAAGTCATACTATAGCAAGTCGTCTAAAATATGATAAAAAAGTCATACTATAATATGTCGTCTAAAATATGATAAAAAAAAAAGTCATACTATAACATGTCGTCTAAAATATGATAAAAAAGTCATACGATAGCATGTCGTCTAAAATATGATAAATAAGTCATACTATAGCAAGTCGTCTAAAATGTGATAAAAAAGTCATACTATAATATGTCGTCTAAAATATGATAAAAAAAAAGTCATACTATAACGTCGTCTAAAATATGATAAAAAAAAGTCATACTATAGCATGTCGTCTAAAATATGATAAAAAAGTCATACTATAGTATGTCGTCTAAAATATGATAAAAAAGTCATACTATAACATGTCTAAAATATGATAAAAAAGTCATACTATAACATGTCGTCTAAAATATGATAAAAAAAAGTCATACTATAGCATGTCGTCTAAAATATGATAAAAAAGTCATACTATAGTATGTCGTCTAAAATATGATAAAAAAGTCATACTATAACATGTCTAAAATATGATAAAAAAAAGTCATACGATAGCATGTCGTCTAAAATATGATAAATAAGTCATACTATAGCAAGTCGTCTAAAATATGATAAAAAAGTCATACTATAATATGTAGTCTAAAATATGATAAAAAAAAAAGTCATACTATAACATGTCGTCTAAAATATGATAAAAAAAAAGTCATACTATAGCATGTCGTCTAAAATATGATAAAAAAGTCATACTATAGTATGTCGTCTAAAATATGATTAAAAAAAAGTCAAACTATAACATGTCTAAAATATGATAAAAAAGTCATACTATAATATGTCGTCTAAAATATGATAAAAAAAGTCAGACTATAGCAAGTCGTCTAAAATATGATAAAAAAGTCATACCATAGTATTTCGTCTAAAATATGATAAAAAAAAGTCATACTATAGCATGTCGTCTAAAATATGATTAAAAAGTCATACCATAGCATGTCGTCTAAAATATGATTAAAAAGTCATACTATAGCATGTCGTCTAAAATATGATAAATAAGTCATACTATAGCAAGTCGTCTAAAATATGATAAAAAAAAAGTCATACTATAGCAAGTCGTCTAAAATATGATAAAAAAAAAGTCATACTGTAGCATGTCGTCTAAAATATGATAAAAAAAAAAGTCATACTGTAGTATGTCGTCTAAAATATGATAAAAAAAGTCATACTATAGCATGTTGTCTAAAATATGATAAATAAGTCATACTATAGCATGTCGTCTAAAATATGATTAAAAAGTCATACTATAGCATGTCATCGAAAATATGATAAAAAAGTCATACTATAGCATGTCGTCTAAAATATGATAAAAAAGTCATACTATAGCATGTCGTCTAAAATATGATAAATAAGTCATACTATAGCATGTCGTCTAAAATATGATAAAAAAAAGTCATGCTATAATGTCGTCTAAAATATGATAAAAAAGTCATACTACAATATGTCGTCTAAAATATGATAAAAAAAAGTCATACTATAGCATGTTGTCTAAAATATGATAAAAAAAAGTCATACTATAGCATGTCTAAAATATGATAAATAAGTCATACTATAGCATGTCGTCTAAAATATGATAAAAAAAAATCATACTATAGCATGTCGTCTAAAATATGATAAAAAAGTAATACTATAGCATGTCGTCTAAAATATGATTAAAAAGTCATACTATAGCATGTCGTCTAAAATATGATAAAAAAGTCATACTATAGCATATCGTCTAAAATATGATAAAAAAGTCATACTATAATGTCGTCTAAAATATGATAAAAAAAAAGTCATACTATAACATGTCTAAAATATGATTTAAAAAAAAGTCATACTATAACATGTTGTCTAAAATATGATTTAAAAAAAAGTCATACTATAGTATTTCGTCTAAAATATGATTAAAAAGTCATACTACAGCATGTCGTCTAAAATATGATTAAAAAGTCATACTATAGCATGTCGTCTAAAATATGATAAAAAAAAGTCATACTATAGTATGTCGTCTAAAATATGATAAAAAAGTCATACTATAGCATGTCGTCTAAAATATGATAAATAAGTCATACTATAGCATGTCGTCTAAAATATGATAAATAAGTCATACACATCAGGTTCACGGTTTACCCGCCGAGGTAACACACGAGGTTCACGGTTTACCCACCAAGGTAACACACGAGGTTCACGGAGGGCGAGACCTCCTAAGGCCAGTCCCTGTAAGGGTAAGCCACAGCCACAAACCAAAGGTAAAAAAAAAACAAAGATCAAAAAGTCATACTATAGCATGTCGTCCGAAATATGATCAAAAAGTCATATTTTCCACGACATGCTATAAGTATGACTTCCGTTCAAGTTAAGGATGCCAGCATAGTGGTGCACCTGTCAGCGTTGTCGTCTCTCAGTCTGGAGGTACCAGGTTCAATCCCTGCCTGGATTGTTAAAGGTGAAATTTGCACGTTCATGCAAAACTAATAACCTAATAGTAAAGTTTGTTATCCATAATGTGGATGACCAACTTATGCATGTAGTCCATAATGTGAAACATTACATTCAAGCAATAAGCTGTTTCATTCTTTTGCTTGCACTTTGCGGTTTTATTTTTTTCAATTTAGAATATATGTGTAAAGGCCTATCTAAACTCGTTTTGTCTTAACATGAAGAAAAACATTATTAGTAAAAATTTTAACTGCAATCTATAACTCCACCGTCCACAAATATTCATTCAAATGTGACCAAAATTGCTGCAGACATTCTTTGGATAGTAGATATACGTGTTTTCAAGGAGGTCTGCAGTGATTTTAAATATCTTCCTGTAATGTGTAGTGTATGCAAAACTTTTTCAATTTCTCCAAACGTTTCAACTTCTTTGAAAGTTGAATCACCATCAACAGGTGGAATTTGAACCTTTAATAACAACCTTGGTGAATTTAGTCACCATTTTTGGCGATTCACACATGTTGTACTTTAACGAATTCCTCCCACAGATCTTTTCGGACCGACTTGAAATTGAGTCTGTGCACTCTGAACATGTTTGGAATTAAAAGTTATCAAAATAATTTGTTTTAGTCGATCGGTGTGCCAGTGATGTCGTGGACAAAAAGTGACCCAAAAGTCATGCTACGGCATGTTGTTCAAAAAATAACTGGCATTTTCAAAGTCAGAAATTACTAATGTCCTTTTTTGTGAGTCATGACAAAAGGGTGGAATTGAACCCCAAACCTTCCAGCTGAGAGGAAGCAATGCTAACCACTGCGCCACCAATCTTCCAAGGAGTTAGGCAGCATTGTGACAAATCTTTAGCTCACTGCAACCTATACCTCCACCGTCCACAAATATTCATTCAAATACGACCAAAATTGCCGCAGACATTCTTTGGATAGTAGATATACATGTTTTCAAGGGGGTCTGCAGTGATATTAAATATCTTCCTGTAATGTGTTGTGAATGCAAAACTTTTTCAATTTCCCCAAACGTTTCAACTTCACTAAAAGTTGAATCACCATCAACAGGTGGAATCTGAACCATTAATATCAACCTTGGTGAAGTAGAATCTTTTACCTGTTGAGTTAACCAGACTGTCGGCTGAGTCTCTGGAAGCTCTGAGTGACTTTCTCCTGCCACGACTGATTCTCCGGCGCCGAAGATAGTCCTGCGGTCTACGATGCCGACCCCCAGCTGGAAACGACCTCATGAAGACACGGGTTCGAGCCCCGCAGAGGTAACACAACACACATGGTTCACGGTTTACCCGCCGAGGTAACACACCGCACGAGGTTCACGGTTTACCCGCCGAGGTAACACACCGCACGAGGTTCACGGTTTACCCGCCGAGGTAACACAACGCACGAGGTTCACGGTTTACCCGCCGAGGTAACACACAAGGTTCACAGAGGGCAAGACCTCCTAAGGCGAGTCCCTGTAAGGGTAAGCCACAGGTAAAAAAAAAAGTCCAAAAGAGACTTTTTTTTTCATTGTGTACTGGTTGAGTTGAGACACGGTGAGAAGTAATTTGAGGCATGTCAGTTCAGAAAAAGGTCATACTCCAAAAAGTTGCAAAAAGGTCATGCTATAACATGTCGTCTAAAATATGGAAAAAAAGTCATACTGTAGCATGTCGTCTAAAATATGATAAAAAAAAAGTCATACTATAACATGTCTAAAATATGATAAATAAGTCATACTATAGCATGTCGTCTAAAATATGATTAAAAAGTCAAACTATAGCATGTCGTCTAAAATATGATTAAAAAGTCATACTATAGCATGTCGTCTAAAATATGATAAAAAAAAAAAAAAGTCTTACTATATTATGTCGTCTAAAATATGATAAATAAGTCATGCTATAGCAAGTCGTCTAAAATATGATAAAAAAAAGTCATACTATAGCATGTCGTCTAAAATATGATAAAAAAAAAGTCATACTATAGAATGTCGTCTAAAATATGATAAAAAAAAGTCATACTATAGCATGTCGTCTAAAATATGATTAAAAAGTCATACTATAGCATGTCGTCTAAAATATGATTAAAAAGTCATACTATAGCATGTCGTCTAAAATATGATAAAAAAAAGTCTTACTATAGTATGTCGTCTAAAATATGATAAATAAGTCATACTATAGCAAGTCGTCTAAAATATGATAAAAAAAGTCATACTATAGCATGTCGTCTAAAATATGATAAAAAAGTCATACTATAACATGTCTAAAATATGATAAAAAAGTCATACGATAGCATGTCGTCTAAAATATGATAAATAAGTCATACTATAGCAAGTCGTCTAAAATATGATAAAAAAGTCATACTATAATATGTCGTCTAAAATATGATAAAAAAAAGTCATACTATAACATGTCGTCTAAAATATGATAAAAAAAAGTCATACTATAGCATGTCGTCTAAAATATGATAAAAAAGTCATACTATAGCATGTCGTCTAAAATATGATAAAAAAGTCATACTATAGTATGTCGTCTAAAATATGATAAAAAAGTCATACTATAGTATGTCGTCTAAAATATGATAAAAAAGTCATACTATAACATGTCTAAAATATGATAAAAAAAAGTCATACGATAGCATGTCGTCTAAAATATGATAAATAAGTCATACTATAGCAAGTCGTCTAAAATATGATAAAAAAGTCATACTATAATATGTAGTCTAAAATATGATAAAAAAAAAGTCATACTATAACATGTCGTCTAAAATATGATAAAAAAAAAGTCATACTATAGCATGTCGTCTAAAATATGATAAAAAAGTCATACTATAGTATGTCGTCTAAAATATGATTAAAAAAAAGTCAAACTATAACATGTCTAAAATATGATAAAAAAGTCATACTATAATATGTCGTCTAAAATATGATAAAAAAAGTCAGACTATAGCAAGTCGTCTAAAATATGATAAAAAAGTCATACCATAGTATTTCGTCTAAAATATGATAAAAAAAAGTCATACTATAGCATGTCGTCTAAAATATGATTAAAAAGTCATACCATAGCATGTCGTCTAAAATATGATTAAAAAGTCATACTATAGCATGTCGTCTAAAATATGATAAATAAGTCATACTATAGCAAGTCGTCTAAAATATGATAAAAAAAAGTCATACTATAGCAAGTCGTCTAAAATATGATAAAAAAAAGTCATACTGTAGCATGTCGTCTAAAATATGATAAAAAAAAAAGTCATACTGTAGTATGTCGTCTAAAATATGATAAAAAAAGTCATACTATAGCATGTTGTCTAAAATATGATAAATAAGTCATACTATAGCATGTCGTCTAAAATATGATTAAAAAGTCATACTATAGCATGTCATCGAAAATATGATAAAAAAGTCATACTATAGCATGTCGTCTAAAATATGATAAAAAAGTCATACTATAGCATGTCGTCTAAAATATGATAAATAAGTCATACTATAGCATGTCGTCTAAAATATGATAAAAAAAAAGTCATGCTATAATGTCGTCTAAAATATGATAAAAAAGTCATACTACAATATGTCGTCTAAAATATGATAAAAAAAAGTCATACTATAGCATGTTGTCTAAAATATGATAAAAAAAAGTCATACTATAGCATGTCTAAAATATGATAAATAAGTCATACTATAGCATGTCGTCTAAAATATGATAAAAAAAAATCATACTATAGCATGTCGTCTAAAATATGATAAAAAAGTAATACTATAGCATGTCGTCTAAAATATGATTAAAAAGTCATACTATAGCATGTCGTCTAAAATATGATAAAAAAGTCATACTATAGCATATCGTCTAAAATATGATAAAAAAGTCATACTATAATGTCGTCTAAAATATGATAAAAAAAAAGTCATACTATAACATGTCTAAAATATGATTTAAAAAAAAGTCATACTATAACATGTTGTCTAAAATATGATTTAAAAAAAAGTCATACTATAGTATTTCGTCTAAAATATGATTAAAAAGTCATACTACAGCATGTCGTCTAAAATATGATTAAAAAGTCATACTATAGCATGTCGTCTAAAATATGATAAAAAAAAGTCATACTATAGTATGTCGTCTAAAATATGATAAAAAAGTCATACTATAGCATGTCGTCTAAAATATGATAAATAAGTCATACTATAGCATGTCGTCTAAAATATGATAAATAAGTCATACACATCAGGTTCACGGTTTACCCGCCGAGGTAACACACGAGGTTCACGGTTTACCCACCAAGGTAACACACGAGGTTCACGGAGGGCGAGACCTCCTAAGGCCAGTCCCTGTAAGGGTAAGCCACAGCCACAAACCAAAGGTAAAAAAAAAACAAAGATCAAAAAGTCATACTATAGCATGTCGTCCGAAATATGATCAAAAAGTCATATTTTCCACGACATGCTATAAGTATGACTTCCGTTCAAGTTAAGGATGCCAGCATAGTGGTGCACCTGTCAGCGTTGTCGTCTCTCAGTCTGGAGGTACCAGGTTCAATCCCTGCCTGGATTGTTAAAGGTGAAATTTGCACGTTCATGCAAAACTAATAACCTAATAGTAAAGTTTGTTATCCATAATGTGGATGACCAACTTATGCATGTAGTCCATAATGTGAAACATTACATTCAAGCAATAAGCTGTTTCATTCTTTTGCTTGCACTTTGCGGTTTTATTTTTTTCAATTTAGAATATATGTGTAAAGGCCTATCTAAACTCGTTTTGTCTTAACATGAAGAAAAACATTATTAGTAAAAATTTTAACTGCAATCTATAACTCCACCGTCCACAAATATTAATTCAAATGTGACCAAAATTGCTGCAGACATTCTTTGGATAGTAGATATACGTGTTTTCAAGGAGGTCTGCAGTGATTTTAAATATCTTCCTGTAATGTGTAGTGTATGCAAAACTTTTTCAATTTCTCCAAACGTTTCAACTTCTTTGAAAGTTGAATCACCATCAACAGGTGGAATTTGAACCTTTAATAACAACCTTGGTGAATTTAGTCACCATTTTTGGCGATTCACACATGTTGTACTTTAACGAATTCCTCCCACAGATCTTTTCGGACCGACTTGAAATTGAGTCTGTGCACTCTGAACATGTTTGGAATTAAAAGTTATCAAAATAATTTGTTTTAGTCGATCGGTGTGCCAGTGATGTCGTGGACAAAAAGTGACCCAAAAGTCATGCTACGGCATGTTGTTCAAAAAATAACTGGCATTTTCAAAGTCAGAAATTACTAATGTCCTTTTTTGTGAGTCATGACAAAAGGGTGGAATTGAACCCCAAACCTTCCAGCTGAGAGGAAGCAATGCTAACCACTGCGCCACCAATCTTCCAAGGAGTTAGGCAGCATTGTGACAAATCTTTAGCTCACTGCAACCTATACCTCCACCGTCCACAAATATTCATTCAAATACGACCAAAATTGCCGCAGACATTCTTTGGATAGTAGATATACATGTTTTCAAGGGGGTCTGCAGTGATATTAAATATCTTCCTGTAATGTGTTGTGAATGCAAAACTTTTTCAATTTCCCCAAACGTTTCAACTTCACTAAAAGTTGAATCACCATCAACAGGTGGAATCTGAACCATTAATATCAACCTTGGTGAAGTAGAATCTTTTACCTGTTGAGTTAACCAGACTGTCGGCTGAGTCTCTGGAAGCTCTGAGTGACTTTCTCCTGCCACGACTGATTCTCCGGCGCCGAAGATAGTCCTGCGGTCTACGATGCCGACCCCCAGCTGGAAACGACCTCATGAAGACACGGGTTCGAGCCCCGCAGAGGTAACACAACACACATGGTTCACGGTTTACCCGCCGAGGTAACACACCGCACGAGGTTCACGGTTTACCCGCCGAGGTAACACACCGCACGAGGTTCACGGTTTACCCGCCGAGGTAACACAACGCACGAGGTTCACGGTTTACCCGCCGAGGTAACACACAAGGTTCACAGAGGGCAAGACCTCCTAAGGCGAGTCCCTGTAAGGGTAAGCCACAGGTAAAAAAAAAAGTCCAAAAGAGACTTTTTTTTTCATTGTGTACTGGTTGAGTTGAGACACGGTGAGAAGTAATTTGAGGCATGTCAGTTCAGAAAAAGGTCATACTCCAAAAAGTTGCAAAAAGGTCATGCTATAACATGTCGTCTAAAATATGGAAAAAAAGTCATACTGTAGCATGTCGTCTAAAATATGATAAAAAAAAAGTCATACTATAACATGTCTAAAATATGATAAATAAGTCATACTATAGCATGTCGTCTAAAATATGATTAAAAAGTCAAACTATAGCATGTCGTCTAAAATATGATTAAAAAGTCATACTATAGCATGTCGTCTAAAATATGATAAAAAAAAAAAAAAGTCTTACTATATTATGTCGTCTAAAATATGATAAATAAGTCATACTATAGCAAGTCGTCTAAAATATGATAAAAAAAGTCATACTATAGCATGTCGTCTAAAATATGATAAAAAAAAAGTCATACTATAGAATGTCGTCTAAAATATGATAAAAAAAAGTCATACTATAGCATGTCGTCTAAAATATGATTAAAAAGTCATACTATAGCATGTCGTCTAAAATATGATTAAAAAGTCATACTATAGCATGTCGTCTAAAATATGATAAAAAAAAGTCTTACTATAGTATGTCGTCTAAAATATGATAAATAAGTCATACTATAGCAAGTCGTCTAAAATATGATAAAAAAAGTCATACTATAGCATGTCGTCTAAAATATGATAAAAAAGTCATACTATAACATGTCTAAAATATGATAAAAAAGTCATACGATAGCATGTCGTCTAAAATATGATAAATAAGTCATACTATAGCAAGTCGTCTAAAATATGATAAAAAAGTCATACTATAATATGTCGTCTAAAATATGATAAAAAAAAGTCATACTATAACATGTCGTCTAAAATATGATAAAAAAAAGTCATACTATAGCATGTCGTCTAAAATATGATAAAAAAGTCATACTATAGCATGTCGTCTAAAATATGATAAAAAAGTCATACTATAGTATGTCGTCTAAAATATGATAAAAAAGTCATACTATAACATGTCTAAAATATGATAAAAAAGTCATACGATAGCATGTCGTCTAAAATATGATAAAAAAAGTCATACTATAGCATGTCGTCTAAAATATGATAAAAAAAAGTCATACTATAGCATGTCGTCTAAAATATGATAAAAAAAAGTCATACTATAACATGTCTAAAATATGATAAATAAGTCATACTATAGCATGTCGTCTAAAATATGATTAAAAAGTCAAACTATAGCATGTCGTCTAAAATATGATAAAAAAAGTCATACTATAGTATGTCGTCTAAAATATGATAAAAAAAAAGTCATACTTTAGTATTTCGTCTAAAATATGATTAAAAAGTCATACTACAGCATGTCGTCTAAAATATGATAAAAAAGTCATACTATAGCATGTCGTCTAAAATATGATAAATAAGTCATACTATAGCATGTCGTCTAAAATATGATAAATAAGTCATACACATCAGGTTCACGGTTTACCCGCCGAGGTAACACACGAGGTTCACGGTTTACCCACCAAGGTAACACACGAGGTTCACGGAGGGCGAGACCTCCTAAGGCCAGTCCCTGTAAGGGTAAGCCACAGCCACAAACCAAAGGTAAAAAAAAAACAAAGATCAAAAAGTCATACTATAGCATGTCGTCCGAAATATGATCAAAAAGTCATATTTTCCACGACATGCTATAAGTATGACTTCCGTTCAAGTTAAGGATGCCAGCATAGTGGTGCACCTGTCAGCGTTGTCGTCTCTCAGTCTGGAGGTACCAGGTTCAATCTCTGCCTGGATTGTTAAAGGTGAAATTTGCACGTTCATGCAAAACTAATAACCTAATAGTAAAGTTTGTTATCCATAATGTGGATGACCAACTTATGCATGTAGTCCATAATGTGAAACATTACATTCAAGCAATAAGCTGTTTCATTCTTTTGCTTGCACTTTGCGGTTTTATTTTTTTCAATTTAGAATATATGTGTAAAGGCCTATCTAAACTCGTTTTGTCTTAACATGAAGAAAAACATTATTAGTAAAAATTTAAACTGCAATCTATAACTCCACCGTCCACAAATATTCATTCAAATGTGACCAAAATTGCTGCAGACATTCTTTGGATAGTAGATATACGTGTTTTCAAGGAGGTCTGCAGTGATTTTAAATATCTTCCTGTAATGTGTAGTGTATGCAAAACTTTTTCAATTTCTCCAAACGTTTCAACTTCTTTGAAAGTTGAATCACCATCAACAGGTGGAATTTGAACCTTTAATAACAACCTTGGTGAATTTAGTCACCATTTTTGGCGATTCACACATGTTGTACTTTAACGAATTCCTCCCACAGATCTTTTCGGACCGACTTGAAATTGAGTCTGTGCACTCTGAACATGTTTGGAATTAAAAGTTATCAAAATAATTTGTTTTAGTCGATCGGTGTGCCAGTGATGTCGTGGACAAAAAGTGACCCAAAAGTCATGCTACGGCATGTTGTTCAAAAAATAACTGGCATTTTCAAAGTCAGAAATTACTAATGTCCTTTTTTGTGAGTCATGACAAAAGGGTGGAATTGAACCCCAAACCTTCCAGCTGAGAGGAAGCAATGCTAACCACTGCGCCACCAATCTTCCAAGGAGTTAGGCACCATTGTGACAAATCTTTAGCTCACTGCAACCTATACCTCCACCGTCCACAAATATTCATTCAAATACGACCAAAATTGCCGCAGACATTCTTTGGATAGTAGATATACATGTTTTCAAGGGGGTCTGCAGTGATATTAAATATCTTCCTGTAATGTGTTGTGAATGCAAAACTTTTTCAATTTCCCCAAACGTTTCAACTTCACTAAAAGTTGAATCACCATCAACAGGTGGAATCTGAACCATTAATATCAACCTTGGTGAAGTAGAATCTTTTACCTGTTGAGTTAACCAGACTGTCGGCTGAGTCTCTGGAAGCTCTGAGTGACTTTCTCCTGCCACGACTGATTCTCCGGCGCCGAAGATAGTCCTGCGGTCTACGACGCCGACTCCCAGCTGGAAACGACCTCATGAAGACACGGGTTCGAGCCCCGCAGAGGTAACACAACACACATGGTTCACGGTTTACCCGCCGAGGTAACACACCGCACGAGGTTCACGGTTTACCCGCCGAGGTAACACAACGCACGAGGTTCACGGTTTACCCGCCGAGGTAACACACAAGGTTCACAGAGGGCAAGACCTCCTAAGGCGAGTCCCTGTAAGGGTAAGCCACAGGTAAAAAAAAAAGTCCAAAAGAGACTTTTTTTTTCATTGTGTACTGGTTGAGTTGAGACACGGTGAGAAGTAATTTGAGGCATGTCAGTTCAGAAAAAGGTCATACTCCAAAAAGTTGCAAAAAGGTCATGCTATAACATGTCGTCTAAAATATGGAAAAAAAGTCATACTATAGCATGTCGTCTAAAATATGATAAAAAAAAGTCATACTATAGCATGTCGTCTAAAATATGATTAAAAAGTCATACTATAGCATGTCGTCTAAAATATGATAAAAAAAAGTCTTACTATAGTATGTCGTCTAAAATATGATAAATAAGTCATACTATAGCAAGTCGTCTAAAATATGATAAAAAAAAGTCATACTATAGCATGTCGTCTAAAATATGATAAAAAAGTCATACTATAACATGTCTAAAATATGATAAAAAAGTCATACGATAGCATGTCGTCTAAAATATGATAAATAAGTCATACTATAGCAAGTCGTCTAAAATATGATAAAAAAGTCATACTATAATATGTCGTCTAAAATATGATAAAAAAAAAGTCATACTATAACATGTCGTCTAAAATATGATAAAAAAAGTCATACTATAGCATGTCGTCTAAAATATGATAAAAAAGTCATACTATAGTATGTCGTCTAAAATATGATAAAAAAGTCATACTATAACATGTCTAAAATATGATAAAAAAGTCATACGATAGCATGTCGTCTAAAATATGATAAAAAAAAGTCATACTATAGCATGTCGTCTAAAATATGATAAAAAAGTCATACTATAGCATGTCGTCTAAAATATGATAAAAAAAGTCATGCTATAACATGTCTAAAATATGATAAATAAGTCATACTATAGCATGTCGTCTAAAATATGATTAAAAAGTCAAACTATAGCATGTCGTCTAAAATATGATTAAAAAGTCATACTATAGCATGTCGTCTAAAATATGATAAAAAAAAAAAAAGTCTTACTATAGTATGTCGTCTAAAATATGATAAATAAGTCATACTATAGCAAGTCGTCTAAAATATGATAAAAAAAAGTCATACTATAGCATGTCGTCTAAAATATGATAAAAAAAGTCATACTATAGAATGTCGTCTAAAATATGATAAAAAAAAGTCATACTATAGCATGTCGTCTAAAATATGATTAAAAAGTCATACTATAGCATGTCGTCTAAAATATGATAAATAAGTCATACTATAGCAAGTCGTCTAAAATATGATAAAAAAGTCATACTATAATATGTCGTCTAAAATATGATAAAAAAAAAGTCATACTATAACATGTCGTCTAAAATATGATAAAAAAGTCATACGATAGCATGTCGTCTAAAATATGATAAATAAGTCATACTATAGCAAGTCGTCGAAAATATGATAAAAAAGTCATACTATAATATGTCGTCTAAAATATGATAAAAAAAAAGTCATACTATAACATGTCGTCTAAAATATGATAAAAAAAAGTCATACTATAGTATGTCGTCTAAAATATGATAAAAAAGTCATACTATAACATGTCTAAAATATGATAAAAAAGTCATACTATAACATGTCGTCTAAAATATGATAAAAAAAAGTCATACTATAGCATGTCGTCTAAAATATGATAAAAAAGTCATACTATAGTATGTCGTCTAAAATATGATAAAAAAGTCATACTATAACATGTCTAAAATATGATAAAAAAAGTCATACGATAGCATGTCGTCTAAAATATGATAAATAAGTCATACTATAGCAAGTCGTCTAAAATATGATAAAAAAGTCATACTATAATATGTCGTCTAAAATATGATAAAAAAAAAAAGTCATACTATAACATGTCTAAAATATGATAAAAAAAAGTCATACTATAGCATGTCGTCTAAAATATGATAAAAAAGTCATACTATAGTATGTCGTCTAAAATATGATAAAAAAAAAGTCAAACTATAACATGTCTAAAATATGATAAAAAAGTCATACGACAGAATGTCGTCTAAAATATGATTAAAAAGTCATACGACAGAATGTCATCTAAAATATGATTAAAAAAAAGTCATACTATAGTATGTCGTCTAAAATATGATTAAAAAGTAATACTATAGCATGTCGTCTAAAATATGATAAAAAAAAAAGTCATACTATCGCATGTCGTCTAAATTATGATAAAAAAGTCATACTATAGTATGTCGTCTAAAATATGATTTAAAAAGTCATACTATAGCATGTCGTCGAAAATATGATAAAAAAGTCATACGATAGCATGTCGTCTAAAATATGATAAAAAAGTCATACTATAGCATGTCGTCTAAAATATGATAAATAAGTCATACTATAGCAAGTCATTTAAAATATGATAAAAAAGTCATACTATAATATGTCGTCTAAAATATGATAAAAAAAAAGTCATACTATAACATGTCTAAAATATGATAAAAAAAAAAGTCATACTATAGCATGTCGTCTAAAATATGATAAAAAAAAGTCATACTATAGTATGTCGTCTAAAATATGATAAAAAAAAGTCATACTATACATGTCGTCTAAAATATGATAAAAAAAGTCATACTATAGCATGTCGTCTGAAATATGATAAAAAAAGTCATACTGTAGCATGTCGTCTAAAATATGATAAAAAAAAAGTCATACTGTAGTATGTCGTCTAAAATATGATAAAAAAAAGTCATACTATAGCATGTTGTCTAAAATATGATAAATAAGTCATACTATAGCATGTCGTCTAAAATATGAGAAATAAGTCATACTATATAGCAAGTCGTCTAAAATATGTTAAAAAAGTCATACCATAGTATTTCGTCTAAAATATGATAAAAAAGTCATACTATAGCATGTCGTCTAAAATATGATTAAAAAGTCATACCATAGCATGTCGTCTAAAATATGATTAAAAAGTCATACTATAGCATGTCGTCTAAAATATGATAAATAAGTCATACTTTTGTCGTCTAAAATATGATAAATAAGTCATACTATAGCAAGTCGTCTAAAATATGATAAAAAAAGTCATACTATAGCAAGTCGTCTAAAATATGATAAAAAAAAGTCATACTGTAGCATGTCGTCTAAAATATGATAAAAAAAAAAAGTCATACTGTAGTATGTCGTCTAAAATATGATAAAAAAAGTCATACTATAGCATGTCTAAAATATGATAAATAAGTCATACTATAGCATGTCGTCTAAAATATGATAAAAAAAGTCATACTATAGCATGTCGTCTAAAATATGATAAAAAAGTCATACTATAGCATGTCGTCTAAAATATGATTAAAAAGTCATACTATAGCATGTCGTCTAAAATATGATAAATAAGTCATACTATAGCAAGTCGTCTAAAATATGATAAAAAAGTCATACTGTAGCATGTCGTCTAAAATATGATAAAAAAAAAGTCATACTGTAGTATGTCGTCTAAAATATGATAAAAAAAAAGTCATACTACAGCATGTCGTCTAAAATATGATAAAAAAAGTCATACTATAGCATGTCGTCGAAAATATGATAAAAAAGTCATACTATAGCATGTCGTCTAAAATATGATAAAAAAGTCACACTATAGCATATCGTCTAAAATATGATAAATAAGTCATACTATAGCAAGTCGTCTAAAATATGATAAAAAAGTCATACTATAGCATGTCGTCTAAAATATGATAAAAAAGTCATACTATAGCATGTCGTCTAAAATATGATAAATAAGTCATACTATAGCATGTCGTCTAAAATATGATAAAAAAAAGTCATGCTATAATGTCGTCTAAAATATGATAAAAAAGTCATACTACAATATGTCGTCTAAAATATGATAAAAAAGTCATACTATAACATGTTGTCTAAAATATGATAAAAAAAAAGTCATACTATAGCATGTTGTCTAAAATATGATAAATAAGTCATACTATAGCATGTCGTCTAAAATATGATAAAAAAAATCATACTATAGCATGTCGTCTAAAATATGATAAAAAAGTCATACTATAGCATGTCGTCTAAAATATGATTAAAAAGTCATACTATAGCATGTCGTCTAAAATATGATAAAAAAAGTCATACTATAGCATATCGTCTAAAATATGATAAAAAAGTCATACTATAGCATGTCGTCTAAAATATGATAAAAAAAAAGTCATACTATAACATGTCTAAAATATGATTTAAAAAGAAAGTCATACTATAGCATGTCGTCTAAAATATGATAAAAAAGTCATACTATAGCATGTCTAAAATATGATAAAAAAGTCATACTATAGCATGTCGTCTAAAATATGATAAAAAAAAGTCATACTATAGTATGTCGTCTAAAATATGATAAAAAAAAAAAGTCATACTGTAGTATTTCGTCTAAAATATGATTAAAAAGTCATACTACAGCATGTCGTCTAAAATATGATTAAAAAGTCATACTATAGCATGTCGTCTAAAATATGATAAAAAAAAGTCATACTATAGTATGTCGTCTAAAATATGATAAAAAAGTCATACTATAGCATGTCGTCTAAAATATGATAAATAAGTCATACACATCAGGTTCACGGTTTACCCGCCGAGGTAACACACGAGGTTCACAGTTTACCCACCAAGGTAACACACGAGGTTCACGGAGGGCGAGACCTCCTAAGGCCAGTCCCTGTAAGGGTAAGCCACAGCCACAAACCAAAGGTAAAAAAAAAACAAAGATCAAAAAGTCATACTATAGCATGTCGTCCGAAATATGATCAAAAAGTCATATTTTCCACGACATGCTATAAGTATGACTTCCGTTCAAGTTAAGGATGCCAGCATAGTGGTGCACCTGTCAGCGTTGTCGTCTCTCAGTCTGGAGGTACCAGGTTCAATCCCTGCCTGGATTGTTAAAGGTGAAATTTGCACGTTCATGCAAAACTAATAACCTAATAGTAAAGTTTGTTATCCATAATGTGGATGACCAACTTATGCATGTAGTCCATAATGTGAAACATTACATTCAAGCAATAAGCTGTTTCATTCTTTTGCTTGCACTTTGCGGTTTTATTTTTTTCAATTTAGAATATATGTGTAAAGGCCTATCTAAACTCGTTTTGTCTTAACATGAAGAAAAACATTATTAGTAAAAATTTAAACTGCAATCTATAACTCCACCGTCCACAAATATTCATTCAAATGTGACCAAAATTGCTGCAGACATTCTTTGGATAGTAGATATACGTGTTTTCAAGGAGGTCTGCAGTGATTTTAAATATCTTCCTGTAATGTGTAGTGTATGCAAAACTTTTTCAATTTCTCCAAACGTTTCAACTTCTTTGAAAGTTGAATCACCATCAACAGGTGGAATTTGAACCTTTAATAACAACCTTGGTGAATTTAGTCACCATTTTTGGCGATTCACACATGTTGTACTTTAACGAATTCCTCCCACAGATCTTTTCGGACCGACTTGAAATTGAGTCTGTGCACTCTGAACATGTTTGGAATTAAAAGTTATCAAAATAATTTGTTTTAGTCGATCGGTGTGCCAGTGATGTCGTGGACAAAAAGTGACCCAAAAGTCATGCTACGGCATGTTGTTCAAAAAATAACTGGCATTTTCAAAGTCAGAAATTACTAATGTCCTTTTTTGTGAGTCATGACAAAAGGGTGGAATTGAACCCCAAACCTTCCAGCTGAGAGGAAGCAATGCTAACCACTGCGCCACCAATCTTCCAAGGAGTTAGGCAGCATTGTGACAAATCTTTAGCTCACTGCAACCTATACCTCCACCGTCCACAAATATTCATTCAAATACGACCAAAATTGCCGCAGACATTCTTTGGATAGTAGATATACATGTTTTCAAGGGGGTCTGCAGTGATATTAAATATCTTCCTGTAATGTGTTGTGAATGCAAAACTTTTTCAATTTCCCCAAACGTTTCAACTTCACTAAAAGTTGAATCACCATCAACAGGTGGAATCTGAACCATTAATATCAACCTTGGTGAAGTAGAATCTTTTACCTGTTGAGTTAACCAGACTGTCGGCTGAGTCTCTGGAAGCTCTGAGTGACTTTCTCCTGCCACGACTGATTCTCCGGCGCCGAAGATAGTCCTGCGGTCTACGACGCCGACTCCCAGCTGGAAACGACCTCATGAAGACACGGGTTCGAGCCCCGCAGAGGTAACACAACACACATGGTTCACGGTTTACCCGCCGAGGTAACACACCGCACGAGGTTCACGGTTTACCCGCCGAGGTAACACACCGCACGAGGTTCACGGTTTACCCGCCGAGGTAACACACCGCACATGGTTCACGGTTTACCCGCCGAGGTAACACACCGCACGAGGTTCACGGTTTACCCGCCGAGGTAACACACCGCACATGGTTCACGGTTTACCCGCCGAGGTAACACAACGCACGAGGTTCACGGTTTACCCGCCGAGGTAACACACAAGGTTCACAGAGGGCAAGACCTCCTAAGGCGAGTCCCTGTAAGGGTAAGCCACAGGTCAAAAAAAAAAGTCCAAAAGAGACTTTTTTTTTCATTGTGTACTGGTTGAGTTGAGTCAAGGTGAGAAGTAATTTGAGGCATGTCAGTTCAGAAAAAGGTCATACTCCAAAAAGTTGCAAAAAGGTCATGCTATAACATGTCGTCTAAAATATGATAAAAAAAAAGTCATACTATAACATGTCTAAAATATGATAAAAAAAAAAGTCATACTATAGCATGTCGTCTAAAATATGATAAAAAAAAGTCATACTATAACATGTCTAAAATATGATAAATAAGTCATACTATAGCATGTCGTCTAAAATATGATTAAAAAGTCAAACTATAGCATGTCGTCTAAAATATGATTAAAAAGTCATACTATAGCATGTCGTCTAAAATATGATAAAAAAAAAAAAAGTCTTACTATAGTATGTCGTCTAAAATATGATAAATAAGTCATACTATAGCAAGTCGTCTAAAATATGATAAAAAAAAGTCATACTATAGCATGTCGTCTAAAATATGATAAAAAAGTCATACTATAGAATGTCGTCTAAAATATGATAAAAAAAGTCATACTATAGCATGTCGTCTAAAATATGATTAAAAAGTCATACTATAGCATGTCGTCTAAAATATGATAAATAAGTCATACTATAGCAAGTCGTCTAAAATATGATAAAAAAAAGTCATACTATAGCATGTCGTCTAAAATATGATAAATAAGTCATACTATAGCAAGTCGTCTAAAATATGATAAAAAAAAGTCATACTATAGCATGTCGTCTAAAATATGATTAAAAAGTCATACTATAGCATGTCGTCTAAAATATGATAAATAAGTCATACTATAGCAAGTCGTCTAAAATATGATAAAAAAAAGTCATACTATAGCATGTCGTCTAAAATATGATAAATAAGTCATACTATAGCAAGTCGTCTAAAATATGATAAAAAAAAGTCATACTATAGCATGTCGTCTAAAATATGATAAAAAAAGTCATACTATAGCATGTCGTCTAAAATATGATAAAAAAAAGTCATACTATAGAATGTCGTCTAAAATATGATAAAAAAAAGTCATACTATAGCATGTCGTCTAAAATATGATTAAAAAGTCATACTATAGCATGTCGTCTAAAATATGATTAAAAAGTCATACTATAGCATGTCGTCTAAAATATGATAAAAAAAAGTCATACTATAGCATGTCGTCTAAAATATGATAAATAAGTCATACTATAGCAAGTCGTCTAAGATATGATAAAAAAGTCATACTACAGCATGTCGTCTAAAATATGATTAAAAAGTCATACTATAGCATGTCGTCTAAAATATGATAAAAAAAAGTCTTACTATAGTATGTCGTCTAAAATATGATAAATTAGTCATACTATAGCAAGTCGTCTAAAATATGATGAAAAAAAAGTCATGCTATAGCATGTCGTCTAAAATATGATAAATAAGTCATACTATAGCATGTCGTCTAAAATATAATAAATAAGTCATACTATAGCAAGTCGTCTAAAATATGATAAAAAAAAAAGTCATACTATAGCATGTCGTCTAAAATATGATAAAAAAAAGTCATACTATAGCATGTCGTCTAAAATATGATAAAAAAAAAGTCATACTATAGAATGTCGTCTAAAATATGATAAAAAAGTCATACTATAGCAAGTCGTCTAAAATATGATAAAAAAAAAGTCATACTATAGCATGTCGTCTAAAATATGATAAATAAGTCATACTATAGCATGTCGTCTAAAATATGATAAAAAAAAAAAAGTCATACAATAGCATGTCGTCTAAAATATGATAAAAAAAGTCATACTATAGAATGTCGTCTAAAATATGATAAAAAAAAGTCATACTATAGCATGTCGTCTAAAATATGATTAAAAAGTCATACTATAGCATGTCGTCTAAAATATGATTAAAAAGTCATACTATAGCATGTCGTCTAAAATGTGATAAAAAAAAGTCATACTATAGTATGTCGTCTAAAATATGATAAAAAAAAGTCTTACTATAGTATGTCGTCTAAAATATGATAAAAAAAAGTCATACTATAGCATGTCGTCTAAAATATGATAAAAAAAAGTCATACTATAGCAAGTCGTCTAAAATATGATAAAAAAAAGTCATACTATAGCATGTCGTCTAAAATATGATAAAAAAAAAAAAGTCATACTATAGCATGTCGTCTAAAATATGATAAAAAAAAGTCATACTATAGCATGTCGTCTAAAATATGATAAATAAGTCATACTATAGCAAGTCGTCTAAGATATGATAAAAAAGTCATACCATAGTATTTCGTCTAAAATATGATAAAAAAGTCATACTATAGCATGTCGTCTAAAATATGATTAAAAAGTCATACCATAGCATGTCGTCTAAAATATGATTAAAAAGTCATACTATAGCATGTCTCCTAAAATATGATAAAAAAAAGTCATACTATAGCATGTCGTCTAAAATATGATAAATAAGTCATACTATAGCAAGTCGTCTAAGATATGATAAAAAAGTCATACTACAGCATGTCGTCTAAAATATGATAAATAAGTCATACTATAGCATGTCGTCTAAAATATAATAAATAAGTCATACTATAGCAAGTCGTCTAAAATATGATAAAAAAAAAGTCATACTATAGCATGTCGTCTAAAATATGATAAAAAAAAGTCATACTATAGCATGTCGTCTAAAATATGATAAAAAAAAAAGTCATACTATAGAATGTCGTCTAAAATATGATAAAAAAAAAGTCATACTATAGCAAGTCGTCTAAAATATGATAAAAAAAAGTCATACTATAGTATGTCGTCTAAAATATGATAAAAAAAAGTCATACTATAGCATGTCGTCTAAAATATGATAAAAAAGTCATACTATAGCATGTCGTCTAAAATATGATTAAAAAAAGTCATACTATAGCATGTCGTCTAAAATATGATAAAAAAGTCATACTATAGCATGTCGTCTAAAATATGATAAAAAAGTCATACTATAGCATGTCGTCTAAAATATGATAAAAAAAAGTCATACTATAGCATGTCGTCTAAAATATGATTAAAAAGTCATACTATAGTATGTCGTCTAAAATATGATAAATAAGTCATACTATAGCAAGTCGTCTAAAATATGATAAAAAAAAGTCATACTATAGCATGTCATCTAAAATATGATAAAAAAAAGTCATACTATAGCAAGTCGTCTAAAATATGATAAATAAGTCATACTATAGCATGTCGTCTAAAATATGATTAAAAAGTCATACTATAGCATGTCGTCTAAAATATGATAAAAAAAGTCATACTATAGTATGTCGTCTAAAATATGATAAAAAAGTCATACTATAGCATGTCGTCTAAAATATGATAAAAAAAAAAGTCATACTATAGCATGTCGTCTAAAATATGATTAAAAAGTCATACTATAGCATGTCGTCTAAAATATGATAAATAAGTCATACTATAGCATGTCGTCTAAAATATGATTAAAAAGTCATACTATAGCATGTCGTCTAAAATATGATTAAAAAGTCATACTATAGCATGTCGTCTAAAATATGATAAAAAAAGTCATACTATAGTATGTCGTCTAAAATATGATAAATAAGTCATACTATAGCAAGTCGTCTAAAATATGATAAAAAAAAAAGTCATACTATAGCATGTCGTCTAAAATATGATTAAAAAGTCATACTATAGCATGTCGTCTAAAATATGATAAATAAGTCATACTATAGCATGTCGTCTAAAATATGATTAAAAAGTCATACTATAGCATGTCGTCTAAAATATGATAAAAAAAGTCATACTATAGTATGTCGTCTAAAATATGATAAAAAAGTCATACTATAGCATGTCGTCTAAAATATGATAAATAAGTCATACTATAGCAAGTCGTCTAAAATATGATAAATAAGTCATACTATAGCAAGTCGTCTAAAATATGATAAAAAAAAGTCATACTATAGCATGTCGTCTAAAATATGATAAAAGTCATACTATAGCAAGTCGGCTAAAATATGATTAAAAAAAAATCATACTATAGCATGTCGTCTAAAATATGATAAAAAAAGTCATACTATAGCATGTCGTCTAAAATATGATAAATAAGTCATACTATAGCAAGTCGTCTAAAATATGATGAAAAAAAAGTCATGCTATAGCATGTCGTCTAAAATATGATAAATAAGTCATACTATAGCATGTCGTCTAAAATATAATAAATAAGTCATACTATAGCAAGTCGTCTAAAATATGATAAAAAAAAAGTCATACTATAGCATGTCGTCTAAAATATGATAAAAAAAAGTCATACTATAGCATGTCGTCTAAAATATGATAAAAAAAAAGTCATACTATAGAATGTCGTCTAAAATATGATAAAAAAGTCATACTATAGCAAGTCGTCTAAAATATGATAAAAAAAAAGTCATACTATAGCATGTCGTCTAAAATATGATAAATAAGTCATACTATAGCATGTCTAAAATATGATAAAAAAAAAAAAGTCATACAATAGCATGTCGTCTAAAATATGATAAAAAAAGTCATACTATAGAATGTCGTCTAAAATATGATAAAAAAAAGTCATACTATAGCATGTCGTCTAAAATATGATTAAAAAGTCATACTATAGCATGTCGTCTAAAATATGATAAAAAAAAGTCATACTATAGCATGTCGTCTAAAATATGATAAATAAGTCATACTATAGCAAGTCGTCTAAGATATGATAAAAAAGTCATACTACAGCATGTCGTCTAAAATATGATTAAAAAGTCATACTATAGCATGTCGTCTAAAATATGATAAAAAAAAGTCTTACTATAGTATGTCGTCTAAAATATGATAAATTAGTCATACTATAGCAAGTCGTCTAAAATATGATGAAAAAAAAGTCATGCTATAGCATGTCGTCTAAAATATGATAAATAAGTCATACTATAGCATGTCGTCTAAAATATAATAAATAAGTCATACTATAGCAAGTCGTCTAAAATATGATAAAAAAAAAGTCATACTATAGCATGTCGTCTAAAATATGATAAAAAAAAGTCATACTATAGCATGTCGTCTAAAATATGATAAAAAAAAAGTCATACTATAGAATGTCGTCTAAAATATGATAAAAAAGTCATACTATAGCAAGTCGTCTAAAATATGATAAAAAAAAAGTCATACTATAGCATGTCGTCTAAAATATGATAAATAAGTCATACTATAGCATGTCGTCTAAAATATGATAAAAAAAAAAAAGTCATACAATAGCATGTCGTCTAAAATATGATAAAAAAAGTCATACTATAGAATGTCGTCTAAAATATGATAAAAAAAAGTCATACTATAGCATGTCGTCTAAAATATGATTAAAAAGTCATACTATAGCATGTCGTCTAAAATATGATTAAAAAGTCATACTATAGCATGTCGTCTAAAATGTGATAAAAAAAAGTCATACTATAGTATGTCGTCTAAAATATGATAAAAAAAAGTCTTACTATAGTATGTCGTCTAAAATATGATAAAAAAAAGTCATACTATAGCATGTCGTCTAAAATATGATAAAAAAAAGTCATACTATAGCAAGTCGTCTAAAATATGATAAAAAAAAGTCATACTATAGCATGTCGTCTAAAATATGATAAAAAAAAAAAAGTCATACTATAGCATGTCGTCTAAAATATGATAAAAAAAAGTCATACTATAGCATGTCGTCTAAAATATGATAAATAAGTCATACTATAGCAAGTCGTCTAAGATATGATAAAAAAGTCATACCATAGTATTTCGTCTAAAATATGATAAAAAAGTCATACTATAGCATGTCGTCTAAAATATGATTAAAAAGTCATACCATAGCATGTCGTCTAAAATATGATTAAAAAGTCATACTATAGCATGTCTCCTAAAATATGATAAAAAAAAGTCATACTATAGCATGTCGTCTAAAATATGATAAATAAGTCATACTATAGCAAGTCGTCTAAGATATGATAAAAAAGTCATACTACAGCATGTCGTCTAAAATATGATAAATAAGTCATACTATAGCATGTCGTCTAAAATATAATAAATAAGTCATACTATAGCAAGTCGTCTAAAATATGATAAAAAAAAAGTCATACTATAGCATGTCGTCTAAAATATGATAAAAAAAAGTCATACTATAGCATGTCGTCTAAAATATGATAAAAAAAAAAGTCATACTATAGAATGTCGTCTAAAATATGATAAAAAAAAAAGTCATACTATAGCAAGTCGTCTAAAATATGATAAAAAAAAGTCATACTATAGTATGTCGTCTAAAATATGATAAAAAAAAGTCATACTATAGCATGTCGTCTAAAATATGATAAAAAAGTCATACTATAGCATGTCGTCTAAAATATGATAAAAAAAAGTCATACTATAGCATGTCGTCTAAAATATGATAAAAAAGTCATACTATAGCATGTCGTCTAAAATATGATAAAAAAGTCATACTATAGCATGTCGTCTAAAATATGATAAAAAAAAGTCATACTATAGCATGTCGTCTAAAATATGATTAAAAAGTCATACTATAGTATGTCGTCTAAAATATGATAAATAAGTCATACTATAGCAAGTCGTCTAAAATATGATAAAAAAAAGTCATACTATAGCATGTCATCTAAAATATGATAAAAAAAAGTCATACTATAGCAAGTCGTCTAAAATATGATAAATAAGTCATACTATAGCATGTCGTCTAAAATATGATTAAAAAGTCATACTATAGCATGTCGTCTAAAATATGATAAAAAAAGTCATACTATAGTATGTCGTCTAAAATATGATAAAAAAGTCATACTATAGCATGTCGTCTAAAATATGATAAAAAAAAAAAGTCATACTATAGCATGTCGTCTAAAATATGATTAAAAAGTCATACTATAGCATGTCGTCTAAAATATGATAAATAAGTCATACTATAGCATGTCGTCTAAAATATGATTAAAAAGTCATACTATAGCATGTCGTCTAAAATATGATTAAAAAGTCATACTATAGCATGTCGTCTAAAATATGATAAAAAAAGTCATACTATAGTATGTCGTCTAAAATATGATAAATAAGTCATACTATAGCAAGTCGTCTAAAATATGATAAAAAAAAAAGTCATACTATAGCATGTCGTCTAAAATATGATTAAAAAGTCATACTATAGCATGTCGTCTAAAATATGATAAATAAGTCATACTATAGCATGTCGTCTAAAATATGATTAAAAAGTCATACTATAGCATGTCGTCTAAAATATGATAAAAAAAGTCATACTATAGTATGTCGTCTAAAATATGATAAAAAAGTCATACTATAGCATGTCGTCTAAAATATGATAAATAAGTCATACTATAGCAAGTCGTCTAAAATATGATAAATAAGTCATACTATAGCAAGTCGTCTAAAATATGATAAAAAAAAGTCATACTATAGCATGTCGTCTAAAATATGATAAAAGTCATACTATAGCAAGTCGGCTAAAATATGATTAAAAAAAAATCATACTATAGCATGTCGTCTAAAATATGATAAATAAGTCATACTATAGCAAGTCGTCTAAAATATGATAAAAAAAAAGTCATACTATAGCATGTCGTCTAAAATATGATAAATAAGTCATACTATAGCAAGTCGTCTAAAATATGATAAAAAAAAAAGTCATACTATAGCATGTCGTCTAAAATATGATAAAAGTCATACTATAGCAAGTCGGCTAAAATATGATTAAAAAAAAATCATACTATAGCATGTCGTCTAAAATATGATAAAAAAAGTCATACTATAGCATGTCGTCTAAAATATGATAAATAAGTCATACTATAGCAAGTCGTCTAAAATATGATAAAAAAAAGTCATACTATAGCATGTCGTCTAAAATATGATTAAAAAGTCATACTATAGCATGTCGTCTAAAATATGATAAATAAGTCATACTATAGCAAGTCGTCTAAAATATGATAAAAAAAAAGTCATACTATAGCATGTCGTCTAAAATATGATAAATAAGTCATACTATAGCAAGTCGTCTAAAATATGATAAATAAGTCATACTATAGCAAGTCGTCTAAAATATGATAAAAAAAAAGTCATACTATAGCATGTCGTCTAAAATATGATAAAAGTCATACTATAGCAAGTCGGCTAAAATATGATTAAAAAAAAATCATACTATAGCATGTCGTCTAAAATATGATAAATAAGTCATACTATAGCAAGTCGTCTAAAATATGATAAAAAAAAAGTCATACTATAGCATGTCGTCTAAAATATGATAAATAAGTCATACTATAGCAAGTCGTCTAAAATATGATAAAAAAAAAAGTCATACTATAGCATGTCGTCTAAAATATGATAAAAGTCATACTATAGCAAGTCGGCTAAAATATGATTAAAAAAAAATCATACTATAGCATGTCGTCTAAAATATGATAAAAAAAGTCATACTATAGCATGTCGTCTAAAATATGATAAATAAGTCATACTATAGCAAGTCGTCTAAAATATGATAAAAAAAAGTCATACTATAGCATGTCGTCTAAAATATGATTAAAAAGTCATACTATAGCATGTCGTCTAAAATATGATAAATAAGTCATACTATAGCAAGTCGTCTAAAATATGATAAAAAAAAAGTCATACTATAGCATGTCGTCTAAAATATGATAAATAAGTCATACTATAGCAAGTCGTCTAAAATATGATAAATAAGTCATACTATAGCAAGTCGTCTAAAATATGATAAAAAAAAAGTCATACTATAGCATGTCGTCTAAAATATGATAAAAGTCATACTATAGCAAGTCGGCTAAAATATGATTAAAAAAAAATCATACTATAGCATGTCGTCTAAAATATGATAAAAAAAAGTCATACTATAGAATGTCGTCTAAAATATGATAAATAAGTCATACTATAGCAAGTCGTCTAAAATATGATAAAAGTCATACTATAGCATGTCGTCTAAAATATGATAAAAAAAGTCATACTATAGCATGTCGTCTAAAATATGATAAATAAGTCATACTATAGCAAGTCGTCTAAAATATAATAAAAAAAAAGTCATACTATAGCATGTCGTCTAAAATATGATTAAAAAGTCATACTATAGCATGTAGTGACAACAGACAGAGGGAAACATGAGTGCAACAGAGGGAGCGACTCAGAAACATATGATTGGGCACTGCTGCCAAATTTTAAGCACACGCGCACTCACACACACACACACACACACACACACACACACACACACACACACACACACACACACACACACACACACACACACACGCGCGCGCACTCCCTCCCTCCCTTCCCCACACAGACACATCAGATAACTCTCCGAGCTTCTCCAGCAGATTTCAGCCTGTTAACCTGCCTCACCTCACCCTATCTCACCCTGCCACATGGTCGCAACAGGAGGGCATAGAGAGAGGGCTGGAGAGACAAAACCACCGTGTTACAGGGAAATATTGGAAAGAAGGGAGATATAAAAACAGAAAAAACAACGAGGATAAAATCACGAGGTAGAGGAGAAAGACAGCAAACAAACAGTCATGTTAGAGGAAGTCATGAAGCACTGCTGAGATCAATGGGATAGAGAATTAAGTGCACACTTCTTCGGTATGTCGGGAGTGCATTGGGGGTAAATGGGCGAGGGGAAATGAAGGAGCACGAAGGGGGAAAGGGGAAGAGAAGAAAGGCGTGTAGTAAATTACAGGGGGCAGGAGAGCAATAGGAAGGAATAGCAGGGTGGTGAACATGCTGGAGCCGGTTTGTGGAGTAGCAAACAACAGAGATAATAAGAGAATCTGCTCAAGGCATGCGCCACACTCAGTAATTATATAGAAAGAGCAGCCTGCCTTAATTAGAACAGGATGGAGCCCATGAGTGTGATAGAAACACAGTCACACAAAAAAAAAAAATACCTCCACAAATTCACATGCACATGAGATGCAGCATTTACGAGATGAAATTATTACATAATTAATTTTTCCCCTGGTATGTTCCTGCTGGTGGCATTTTTATAATGAGAACATGCGTGTGCTAAACACCACCAGACCATCTCGGGTAAAATGTGTGAATGCACACGGGGTCAAGATATGTAGTAATTATATATATGCTCATGCAGGCCGTACTGACAAAGTAAAAGAGGAGAATCATTTTCCACCGCTCTGTTTTTTTTTTAAATCCCATCTTCTTCCTTTCCCTCTCACACGAGGACGCAGATTCAGACTGTAGGGCTGATTTCTAATAAAGTCCTGATTCACATTTATACTCCTTCTTCACATTCACGTGTAGAGGCTGGTCAAGAGCCGCCACAGTCTTCCAGTCTCCTGAGCGACTGGGAATTAAGTGCTTCTCATTCATGTTAGACACTAATATATTCTCCTTTCAGTCATTGTTAATTTGTGGGAACTCAATTGTAAGAGACAAAGAAAAAAGAACCGAGAACTGCAGCATTTTAACAGCATATCCAATTTTTGGTGTCAGATTTTCTATAATTAGAAATTCAACCAGTATTTATGCATGAAGCTGGAAAAGTGAAAATCTGAAATGACATGAATTGATTAAAAATGTGGAATTTTTTGCTGTATTTTACTGTTAAATGAACCTAATTCTATAATCCACAGTAACCCAGTGTTTCTTAGGTGTGATGTGACCGATACATCGCGTGCAGTAATAATCCTCCTCTCTGCTGTACAACACTATCTGCTTACAACATTATCAGTAGCTACTCACTGGCTGTTCAATATTATTGACCTGTACTGAGACACTTAGTGCATTCACACTCACTCAGTTAAACAATTACACTCAGGAGTGAATAAGACGTTGTAACGCAAACTGTGTACAAACAAACAGAAAATCAGTTGCACATTATGTTCGTTATGTTGTGATTGCCTGTTTTATATTCTTTACATTATGTTTCACAGCTCACGCATTTCCTTAAAGCACATGTTCCTAAGTGTGACTGTAACACATGCGTGCAAACTCAACTCAACACAACACACACACACACACACACACACACACACACACACACACACACACACACACACACACACACTTCTGTCATCTCCCTATCCAATTCTATCAGGAACACACAGAGCTTCGATGTCTTCCTCCCACACATAAAATCAAATCAAACCCTGTGTGTGCGTGTGTGTGTGTGTGTGTGTGTGTGTGTGTGTGTGTGTGTGTGTGTGTGTGTGTGTGTGTGTGTGTGTGTGTGTGTGTGTGTGTGTGTGTTCACACGTGTGTAGTTACAGATGCCAGAGTGGTACTGACGATGTCTGTCCTTACTATATATATATATATGTTTGTGTGCGCGCGCACGTGTGTGTGTGTGTGTGTGTATGCATGTGCGTGTGTGTGTGTGTGTGTGTGTGTGTGTGTGTGTGTGTGTGTGTGTGTGTGTGTGTTCACACGTGTGTAGTTACAGATGCCAGAGTGGTACTGACGATGTCTGTCCTTACTATATATATATATATGTTTGTGTGCGCGCGCACGTGTGTGTGTGTGTGTGTGTATGCATGTGCGTGTGTGTGTGTGTGTGTGTGTGTGCGTGTGTGTGTGTGTGTGCGTGTGTGAGCAGTCCCAGCACAATTCCTCAGTTTAGTGGAGCATTACGGCTGATCAATAGCTCTGGTGCAGTGGGAGATGTCGGGGCTTTAGCTGCATATTCATACCATTACAGCTGAAGGAACGATGCACTACAGGGAAACTGAGTGTGTGTGTGTGTGTGTGTATGTGTGTGTGTGTGTGTGTGTGTGTGTGTGTGTGTGTGTGTGTGTGTGTGTGTGTGTGTGTGTGTGTGTTAGTAGACCACTCTCATGGATAATGACATTCTCTGTCACCTACTAGACCGCACTGTTACTTGCTAAACTGCACCCGGGGAAGGTTGAGCACCAAAAGAAGCAGTGTGACATCTCTCTCTGTCTCTCCGGGCTTCCTGTCTCCGTAGGTGCTATCACTGGGCCTCACCGTCCTTGTCTGCTTGCTCTTTTGGCAACACGCCTGGCTTGTCCTATTCTTCTTTTACCCCTCTCGTTTCCTTTAAATATTTTACTCTCCTGTCACTGCTTTTTCTCCTCATCTCCGTCTTCCCAGTGTTTCCCGACTACAATCTTAGTGCATCGTACATCTCTTCTGAGTTTCTTTTGTCTCGTTTGTCAGATTTTACGGTCCTCGGCTGAGCTTCCATTATCGAAAAAAAAAAGCATTGTGGGTAATTACGCAAATCAGGTCGAGCAACACATTCTTTGTTTGCACACACGCTAACTGCCAATATCATTGAACAGTTCTTATCTCCAACTGTCAAACACTCACTGTACAGCCAGAAATTCTGCAACAGCGCCCAAATGCTGCATGACTTCTGATCGCCGTTGCTTGCTTCTACCAACTTCAGTACTTTTTCCATTATAATTTAGATTTTTTTCCTTCAGACAGCTGACAGTGTTCTTGAGAAAACAGCAAGAGGTGCAGCATGTTGGCTGTTAATTCAGCACAGCTCCCCATTTAATTTGCCAAATGTAGAGAGAAAAAAGGCAACTAACTTTGCTTCTGTTTGTTAGTTTGTTTCCAAGAGGTCTCCCCATGTCCCCATTTTTTTTTGTGTGTGTGTGCCTTTGTTCTACATTGTAGCTCGGCAGTCTACATGTATCCAAACTTTGTTGGCTAGTTTCATAAAACTCGGTGCACCCCCAAAGCCATAATCAAATGCAGCCTTCCTTGTATTTGGAAAAGATCAGGTGCAATTTCACCAATTGTGTAACAACCTTTGATGCCCTCTATGAAGCCAGAGCAGCTGTCATTCTGTGACTAGTTAGACCTCCCATATCGTTCTTTCATTCCACGTATCGCGACATCATCCCGGAGCAATCAGTAAACTGACATGAGAGAAAGTCGCCACCGGGAAACAGCTCTTTTATGAATCCCGATTTATGTGTGGAAATGGAATATGCATGATTTTTGTGAGTATTAATCATCACATTTCTCAGCTCTACATTCATGCCTTATTACTCCATTATCACTTCGCTCCCTCTCTAACACTGATTGGTATTTTACACATTTGCCTCAATACAAGTTTGTTATCCGTTTCACTTTCTTTCTTTGCCTTTTTCTTCTGTTCCCTTGAAATGTAATTACTGTATTGGCAGGAAGCTCAACAGGAAGAATAGTTGACATTTTTCTCTGTCCCTCTCTGTTATTTTCTTGTTTGCTTAATGTGGTTTAGTCTTAAAAATGACTGGCAGAACGAGCTCACAGAGAAAAACAGTAATGTCACAATGAATAAAAATGCAGCTGTAAATCTGTACTGTGAATCTCTCTCTCACACACACACACACACACACACACACACACACACACACACACACACACACACACACACACACACACACACACACACACACACACAATTAACAGGAGAAAACTAAACAGAATTGGTTAATTTTCAAGTTTGGTGTTCCTACTAATTTCCCCTCCCGTTACCGTGCCGACAGTTTGCCGTCCGGGAGACTCCAACACCCACGCTGCATTGCGCAACAATGCAAGATGGGGTGTGAAAGCTATCAGCAACGCTGAGGCGATCCAACTGCCGCTGTTGTATGAGCAATCGCGACAAAAGATTCCAATAATGTTCATTTCTGTTTACGTCAGAGTGCAACACCTCACTCCTCCCACCGGCTGTTTGCGTGTGTCCAGGACATTCAGGTTACGTGCAAAGAGAGCGCGTAGTTAAACTCAACGAGACACAACAATACATTAGTCATTGTATTCACACAGACTTCTCGTTCACATACCACGCCTCAATATGCGTGACAACTCTCGGACATATGCACGAAACAAGGTAACATCAACGACAAATCAAGGTTCCCACCAACGATGCCATTTTCTGTGTGGAACAAAAGCAGGCATGGATTGAAACTGAGTGAGAAAGGCCATGACTGACTCATG
Organism: Embiotoca jacksoni; assembly: GCF_022577435.1. Classification (NCBI taxonomy): domain Eukaryota; kingdom Metazoa; phylum Chordata; class Actinopteri; family Embiotocidae; genus Embiotoca; species Embiotoca jacksoni. The sequence continues at coordinate 3,162,006 of NW_027185425.1, read as the reverse complement.
ACAGTGCTTCCTTTCTGATTTCTCCTTTATTTCCTTGCTCACATGCAATTATTCCTTCTTATTGTCCTCCGTTCTTATCTTATGTCTCAACAATTCCTGTGTCTCTTCATATGGATCGACCTTCCTGCTATCGATTTCATCTCTTCCTCTATCCGATCCAACATGATCAGTCTTTCTAACTTGACTTAATCCTTTTTTTCTTCTTTCTCACGTTTCCCTCTTGGTTTCACAGCAAAGTCTTCCTCTTATTAAGTCATATTATGTTAATCATAGAGTCCGAGAAGTATAATTTCCTTAAAGGAAAACTACTTACACATCAAAGTTTGTTTATATGTCCTCAATAGTACAAATGTACATGTGGATAAAGTTGCAAAAACACCATTTAAAGCCTCATTTGAATCTCCTAGCATAAAAACCTCCAACTGAATTGCTGCTGGTCCAGTTACATCGGGTGATGCAGGTGGTTTAACACATGAAAAAGAAATCTGACGGGATAATTTCAGCCACTTTCATCTCATTTAGATAACCATCTATTTGATTATAGTGCAATTATTTGTCTTATTTTGTCCTCTTTCAACATAATGACACTGATGTAAAATCATAAATCAGGTTGGAAACGAGTAGAAATAATCACCGCTGGAATTGTTTCAAGAAAAAACTTTCAGGGTTAGAAAATGTACAAAATATAATTGTAAAGTTCTTTTTTGCAGTTTTCTCACTTTCTGTTGCTGCATGCTTTGTCATTTACAGTTAGATTATTCTAGCAAAGGACTGAAAGACATCAACAGTACTAACTCCTTTTTGCCATCCTCCTTATTCCTTAATCTTTATTTCTCTCCCCCCCCCCCCCGTCACACAAGCCCTTTCTTTTGTTCCCTCTTTGTTTTCTGTTCTCGTTCATCTATCCATGCATCCCACTGTCTGTTTGTGCGTGTCCTACCTTCACAGCTGCTGTGTCCCTCCTCGTAGCCGGCGCTGCAGCTGCACTTCCCAATGGGCACCAGCCACTCGCCTTCGGCACTGCAATGCATCCTGGGAGGGCTGTCTGTGTCAACCTCAGAGTTGTTGACGCAGGTGCCTCGCACTTCTACCAGCGTGGCGAACGCCGCTTCTGCCACCGTGTCGGGGAACACCGCCAGGTTCTGGACGGTCGCGAGGCAGCGCTTGTAGTAAACCCGCACAGCCACCAGGGCCACGCAGGCGCCGACGTCCTGGAAGGCCAGGTGGAAGCCTTTACGGTTGAGGTGGCCGATCTCACGCACCTCCGTGTTCAGCTTCATCTTCCTCTCACCGAGGTCGCCCTGCGTGAAGCTCTCGTCGGCAGCGATGGTGTCGATCTTGGTGTAGCGGTCCTCTCGGGTCACGCCCCCGAGGTCCCTGTCCGTCTCGACGTACAGGAGGTTGAAGGTCTCCTTGCAGGTGCCGGCCACACCGGGGATGCTGTTGCAGTCACGCAGCGTGAACTGGAGCTCCACAAAAATGCGCTGGCCACCTCGACGCGCCACCCAGCCGGTCTGCAGCCAGTTGTTCTGCTGCGTGGGCTCCATCACATTGCACACCTGGTACGTCCGAATGGGCTTATACTTCTCATCCACGCCACTTATCTCCTCCCACTGGAGACGGGAAAGAAAATGGGGAGGGAAAGGGAAGGAGAAAAGAGACCAAAAAAAATGAAAAAGGGTACATTTGGAGGTGTATTGAAGAGAACAACAAGAGAGGAGAGTCATGGTGGAAAAAAAAAGATGGGGAGGACATAAAGTGGTTTACACAGGAAAAAGCAGCGTGGAATTCAGCAATACCATGAAAGTAAAGAAAAGAAAAGTGGAAGAAAACAGGAGGCAACCGACAGATATAAAGAACAGGAGTAGAAAGAGATAGAGAGAGTAGAGTCAGTTCAGGTTTACAGTGTTATGCAGCGAGATTAATCGAAGGCTTTTGCTGCAGAGTCCTACAACCAGGATTATTGCTAGAAGTGTCCACATTTATTTGTAATTTTTCCTGTAATATTGATTATAACATGTTGGTACTGATTGAGATTCTCTGTTAAGTAGTGAAATAGCTTTTTGCGTATTGTTCTTACTAGCTGAAAGAATAAAGCATTTTTGTCTAAAATTGATAAGAATAATTGATAAATATTGATTTGCTCGCTGGCGAATGTTAATTTAAATTAAAATGACTCATTTCGAACTGTTCCTTCTTTCCACATGGACTGGCAGAGGAGAGTCTTCTAAACATTTCTCCTCCCTGAGTCATGTTTTAATTCTCCTTCTGTCCATGTAAAATTTATTGTAATGAATAAAATATATCAAACATGTGTTTTTTATGAGTGCTACAGGTCTTAAAAGGTGTGTCATAATTTAAACAGTGGTGACTATCCAAAAATGATTGTACCATTAGCATATTAGGGAGTTAAACTGGGTTCCACCATCTTAAATACTCTAAGTTATTAATGGTGCATGAAATATATCAGTTCAATACTGTTATATTATTTTAGGTTATCATTGGAGGGTGATTCAATTATTCTCTATGTCAAGGGGAGGTACCACAGAAAAATGTATTCACTCTGGAGTGGCTTCACTTCTTTTTTTATGAAGAGAACAGTTCAGCTCCTCCTTTATACATGTTTCTGATTTACATTCAGTGAGGGGAAAAAAGCAAAAGAGAGACAAACTTAATCAAATATGTAATTTGTCCAACGGATGAATGATTGTGACTCCGTGTCACTACTTGAATAAATGAAACACTCTTGGCAGAATTGAAAGCACACCGAGCAACAAATAGGAATTGCTCTCCATCTTTTATACATGCACAAACCAGACAGTGAAAATGGATTATTGGTGATGGCAATGTGATAAACTCTACTTCTGTCAAGGTGACTAAATCAATGAGGATTCGGTGTGTTCTCTCTCAGTTCTGCTGGTACAGGTAGTTGAATCACACAAACCATTAATCTTACATTCAGCTTTGCATTTGGTCCAGCAGCCACCTCAAGCTGACAGTGATTGAAAGATTGAAGGAACCCTACACTTTGATGTATATGCTGGCACATGGGCAATTCCCTACAATTGCTATTCATATAATAGTCATCTGAGGTGTGTGAGCGCACGGAAAGGCCAACTTCCAGGTGGGGAAGTAGGTGACAAACTGCTGTGGGATTCTTTACAAAGGGCTCCTTCATTTGTCTTGCAGTCATAACTTAGCACAAAGGCTCGTACAAGCCAAATCGATCGGGACAGAGGGGGACCATTTATCTGTGGCAGCATATCTGTGTGGCTGCTTTGGACACTGCAGTGTCCTAGCCTAGATTAGCACCATTGATTAATGATGATGATGAGGTCCGTACTGGGAAAGATGTGTTAGAGAAGGTGTGTAAAAGTGAAGCAAGCAGCTGTGTTGGGGAGCCAAGCAAGGGAACAAGCACCTGTTGAAGAAAATGAAAGAGAAATATAAGGAACATAAGCGAGGAAACTTACTCCATTGGGGGGATATGATGTCCAGCCAAGCTCTGCCTGAGTCTCTTTAGAATTCAGCAGCACCACTACAGGAAATGAAAAAGAAGAGGAAAAACAGACAGACAAGCGAAGGGTTAGAGGTCAGTTTATGAGGGATTAAAGTGTGCCTTTAATTCATCTTGTCAGTTTAAATAAGTTAGTCAACAGTGTGCCTAAAGTGCATGACAACAAAACGGGGGAAACTCAAAGAGAAGAAATGGTCTTACAAGTCTGACTCCATAAGAACAACATGACATGTTGCACTTGGAATAATGAAAAGAAAGCCATTAACACTGGGGCAGGCTTGTCAAAATCTGGTGAGGACCAACATGTCCTTTGATAAGTGCATTAATACCATCTGTTGAAGACTTAAGCTGGACAAAGAGCTTTGCATCACCCTCCAGCTTTGGTGGTAAAAACACAGCGAGACCACGAACAACACAGGACGGCAGAGCTCTCACAACAAGCAGGGAGTCAACGAGCACTTCATTTAGCTCTCAGACGCGGAGGAGAGGAAACACACTAACTAAAAGTCTGAGTTCTACGTGATCTCTTTTTAGCACCATGGACAGAGAGAGAGCTTTAAGTGTGGTTTCAGCACCACGGACAGCTACACAAGAAATAAAGCAGTGTGCAGTGGATGAAAACTCAGTGGATTATTACTCATTAAATCAAATGCTCAGATGAAGAATACATCAAAAGGTTAAGTTTCAAAAAGATTAGGTAATTGATCAAGAAAATTGTTAATCAGATTAAGCAATAACAAAAAGTAATCTTAATGTGAATGCTATTACAGTACAGGATCAGATGATGATTCCATCAAAATATCCATTATTAGATGGATATTACCTATCAGACAACCACAGTAACGGAGTACTTTAGCACGCTGATCAAACCACAGTTGACACATAAATCAAGAAGCCACAGTTCACTAGTCAGGATGTCTTTGAGCAGTCAGACTGAGAACGTTATTTCATACTCAGTTGTATGCAGCAGGCATACATCCAAACCATCATCAGCACATTTATCTTAATCTATAATGTAATATCAACATCTGTAGTAGCATATGGTGAGCAGCATTATAGCCTCATTTTTACAGGATTTTGCTGATGTTAAAGTTACCCATGCTTTAAGCTCGTCTGCTTAAAAAGACCCCCTCCCTGCCACATTCTCACTCTCCCACACACGCGCACACACGTGCGCACACACACACACACACACACACACACACACACACACACACACACACACACACACACACACACACACACACACACACACACAGAGTCACACTCACACTTTTCTACAGCGCTCCCAACATCTACACCTTTGACACAATCTGAGGTCTGACAACCAGACAATGCCATTTTCAGCAGAACACACTGTGCAAAGACGACTTTTTATCATCCTCGAAAGTATTACTTTCACTCTGGTGTTGCTTGGCTTAAGCTTTTATTTTCTACTTCGACTTTCAACCCCTTCTGGAGCTTTTAAGGGCTATTGAAAATAAACTGTGACACAGTAGGAGACAGACCCCTTTAGAAGTAAGAATTTCACCCTTTTACTCATCCTGAGTAATTCTGACATTCTTGAAAACTACAGAATGACTTTGATCTTATAATCACAGCTGCTCCTTCATAAATATTTGGTCTCATCGGCGTGCAGTGCATATGGATGTCCTGCTGAGCAGACAGAAGAAACCTACACAGTCTTGACTCATGCTGTATAAGATGTGGTAACTTTAAGACATAATTTCACCGACTCATGTTCTGACGAGGAGGCTGTGGGCTCCAACGCAAACATGTGATGATGCATCAAAAGGGAAGGTGGATTTTTTTTTTTTCATGTTTTCCACTTGTACAGAGTAGAGAGTATTTAAATCAATAAGCCAGCTAAACTTTTGAAACAGACCTGAATATTATCTGCAGCCAAATTTACCCGAGACACCTGTCTTCTGTTTGATTTTCTATTATATATACAGTATATTTTTTTCATTTAAAGGCCATGACTCTGTGATTATACAAAGTTATTTAAAGAAAGAAAAGACTGTTATGTAGTGTCACCACAGTTTGGATCGCCAAAACCCTCAGAGGCCAATAAGAATGAGCCCTTTTTGTTCATCTTTTTTGGGTCTGCTTGAAAAGGAGACACTGGAGCATTGGATTGAGTGCAGGGAAGCCTTCTGGACCATGAGAGATCCTTTACCGAACACTTAACTTTATTGTTTTTTGGGTTAACACCACCGGGTGCCCAAAGCATGGTGCTGCGGTTCGCTGATAACACAGAAGCATTTGGATAAGATTAGAGAGGGAGAGGGCAAGGGGTGGTGGAGAGAAACAGAGAGAGGCTGAGACAGAAAGCAAAAGAGAGACGGAAGGAAATAATCAGCGAAGGAAGGGGAAGAGAAGAAAGAAAGAGAGCCAACATGAAAGGGAGAATGACAAAAAAAAATTAGTTTAGTTGGCAAGACAGACAGAAAAAAGAGAAGGGAAGAGAGAAATGAGCTCATGAAGTGAAAATAAATGAATACACCGGGTAATACACAAAGGGATCAGTGTGCCTTAGTGAGCAGTCAGTCTGTCAGAGAGCGACTCGGAGGACAAAGTTGGCACTATGCTCACACACTGAATACATAAGTCCTGCAATCACAGCGTAGTTAGATAGACTAATGAGCCTTTAGGGGCGCAAGAAAGAAAGAGACAGATTAAAATTAAAAAAAAATTAAAAATTGAAAAAAAAAAGAGGCAGAGCAGAGGACAAAAAGTTAAGCAAAGAAAAGCAAAGCAGGTGAAGGAGGGGTCACCGAGAGAAGACGAGAGAGAAAGTAAGAGAAATAACAGAAATAAAAGCTCTCCCACTCTGCGACACACACGGCTCTGACTTAATAGCCATGACACATTAGCTACGCCAAACAATTTCAAAAGCTGTTTTCTAAATAATTATCCTTCATTATATGAACAATGTGGATCTGTGAGCCAATTTAGCTTTTTTGTCATTTTGACCCCAGCTGCCCTGTCGAGGACACACAAAACGAGGAGGACTTTCAGATGATGAATAAAGAGTAACTGAGTCTTTTTCTGCTTTGGCCACATGACGCTGACAGTTTTAACACTGCATGGTTTATGTCAGCTGGGAAGAAGATTGAACTCCTTACAATTTGATGTAAAATTAAAAGAGGGCAGACACGACTCAGGTCAAACGAGTGTCAAAGAGCTTTCGTCAGAAACTTTTTCAAGAAGGATTTGTAAAAAAAAAAGAAGAAAAAAAAGAAAAAAAGAAAGTGGGATCAGTTCCTGAAAAAAGGCACAGAAAACTTGAACAGCAGTGCAACAAAGGCTCTCTTGATGCCTGTCTTTGAATTTATATATTTCACTTTATCAAACTCTCCAGTTCTAGGAACCACTCTTGGATGAGAGGCTTTGCAAAGATTGTACACAACAACACTGCTAAAAGGAATTTCTGGTACACCTTGAGTGGTAAACATTGTCTGTATTATTCACTAAGGAATGAGACCTTCATAAGGTTTTCATTCAGCAGGATGCATTATGCGAAGAGGAAACTCTTTGGTGTTGTAGATTTAGCATCATGTGCTTTTGATGTGTGATGTATGTGAAGAGTGAAAAAGGTTTTAAGGAGATTTGTTTGCTATTTCCGTTGTGTTCTGGTGAGTGGTTTCATTAAAAGGCTAACATCTAAAGTCTTAATGTCTTGTTCTACTCTCCCTCGCCGGGCTCCCCCACTCTTTCATCTCCCTCTGGTTTGTGTGATGTATTAATTGAGTTGTTCAGCCTGGCTGAAACACAAGGATGAGACGTGTCAGATACAAAAGAAAGCACTAAGGAAGAGACGGCTGCAGGAGAGACGACCGCACTCAGGTCAAGTATTACGTAGAAAGGGATTTTTGGTGCACCAGTGGCACTGAAGCAAACTCTAAAATCTGCCCTTTGTCCGGTGTGCAGGCAGCAATTACACAGCTGCTTCTTTCCTTTTAGTGTTAGACAGCAATATGACTACAGCTCTGTCACTGAGGCCAATTTCAAGGGCTTCCGATGTTAAGGGTTCTCATTCCCTCTGATAGAACCAAGTGTGTGCGACTATTAGACTGAGAGCAAAGGCACACTGTCAAGTGCTTGATCTAAAATAAGAAAAGAAAAGCTAGAAGAAAAAAATAGAGCTGTATTGGGATCCTGTACATGCCTGATAAACAAAGACATGCATAAAAAGTTAATGTTTCACCTCAGGCGTTCTATCAAAGACAAACAAATACCTCAAATACAGAACTCACAACTTATCAGCCTGTCTACAGATCAGCAAACCAAGAGCACTGGAGGCTCCACCTGCCTGAAGAGAGGGCACCGAGACTGGAGTAACCACAGGCCGCCAACGATCCACTGGTGCAGCTACGGTCCAGACATTTTCAGTAAAAATGTGCTCCAAATCCAGTTGGTGTAGTTCCTACAGGTAGCTTTACGATGTATTATTTCACGTTACTGCTGTTTTTCTTTTGTGTGCACATACAAGGAGGACACTTTCTCTCCTGTCTTCAACCCTCATCTGTCATGCAAGGAAGCAGAGTGTCAAGATCTGCTCGCATCCGCACAGTCCTGAGGAGACAGATGGTGCAGAGAATCACTTTTTATATATGAAAATGTGACAGACGGGCGAGTAATGTTGATGTTATGTCATCAGCAGCAGTACACTTTTTTTTTTTTATCAGAGCCAGCTTTTGCACGTGATGCATGCTTTAACCTCGTGCGCCTGATCCGGACCCGAGTCCGACTCGGGCACTAATTGTTGTACTGTGCCCGGGAACGGCACACAACTTTGTGCCAGACTTTAGGCTCAAACATACATTCCTCGGAGAGAAAACTGTCATATATAGCAGAGCTGCAGCTACTACAAAATGACTTAACTATCCCGAGACAAATGATGGAGAGAAATACAGGAATACAAATTAGAGCTAAACAACAAGGATTGAAAGCAATTTAAAAAAATTATGTAGTAAATGTAAAGGGATGCACACGTGTACCAGAGAGATGTTTCAGTTGGCATTTGTTGATCCCCAGAGAGCCAGACGGGTTCTTCATTTTGCCACTAAACAGAAATATCAAAAGCAAGAAGCACCTCGGAGGCCACTGGGATTTACAGTGTTGCTGGAGGACACTAGAGCAGGGTGGGAACATGGGACTTTGGAAGTGCCTGAATCTCAGCACTTTATATGAAGAATGACCTTCCCGTTTGCTTCACTACCCTGCTGCTGCAAAAACAGAGGAGCTCACGTAATATATAGTCCACCAGAAACAATACAGTAATACTGCTGTAGGACAGATAAAACAGGATAAATGGATGGGGATATGAAGTGTCGTATAAAAACACAAACAGGCATATAAAAGATAAATGTGGTGTATAAACAGACACATACGCCACACCTTCTGAGATGAATGGTGTCAGGGAACTCGTGTGTATACACACACACACATACACACACACACACACACAGCGGGACCATTATAGCAGCTCTAACAGCAGAGCGCATTAACTTCAGACGGGGCTCTCCTTTTAACAGAGTCATCAAACTTTCAACTTCAGTAATGTGACATACTGTAAAGAGACCGAGCCGTCCGCTCTCCAAAGCCCACTGTGCAATTACCTCTGTGATGCATGACAATGGGGTGAATGGTTAAACGCTGTCGTCCTACAGTGCGTGTTTCTCTTATCTCTACAAGGTGCTGAAAGTAGCTTTTAAACTACATTATGAACTATAATATGGCATAAATATTAAGTATGACTGCCACCAGTGATTATTTTTAAATATATTATATTAACTCACATAATTAGCTAACTCTTTGTCATCTTTGCTAAATTGACAACGAACTGTTTGAAGATCCAAAGTATAGGCAGTCAATTTTCTGTCGGCTACTAATTATAAATGGAGCTGGAAGCATAATTTGTATTTATGTCATTACAAGTTTAAAGGTGATGCCGCGCTTTGAAAGAAAAAGGACACAAATATTCGGCAGCATGGAAAGTCAAAGAATTCCAAAACAGCTGGAGAACATAATAACTGCAGTATGCAAGATAATGTTGAGGCATCTAATAACCTAATGATTAAGGTATATATCACATAACTACACTTTCTGGTCAGAGGACCTTTGTTGCCAGTCATACCCCTCTCCAGTTTCTCAACTCTAAAAATGAAGGCAAATAACAAATTAAAAATATCTTTAAAAATAGTATATATAAATTAAATAGAGCCCTAAATGCTTGTATGGTCTTGTTCAGCCAGCCACTCAGGTGGGCTGTACTAAAGTCAGTAAATGGTTTTGTGTGTGAGGAGTTGGTAATCCTCTCAGCCTTAAATGCAGCTTTATATGATAAGGTAAATTCCTGAAATCCGTGCTCGCTTAGTAGACTGTGTGCAGGTGTGTTATACGGACTAAATTACCCCTTTTTTTTTTTGTTGAGAATTAAAGCTATTCTGTGGTTGTTTTGGGCAATCCAGAAAGAAGGCTGCAGCAATCAACCAGACAATACAGCAGGTTTCAGCATCAGTCATGAACGTGACTTTCAATCCCTCATCTTCCTCATCTTCCTCATCTCCTCCTCCTACAGTTCTCAGTTTTTCCTCCATGTGTCCCCTTCTTCCTACCTCTTTTGGAGTGCCAGTCTTGAATCTGAATGACCACCTGTTAAGACAAATAGCTTCAGGAGGAATAAACTGTGTGTGTGTGTGTGTGTGTGTGTGTGTGTGTGTATATGTATGCGTGTTTGAGTGCGCTCGAGGGAATGAAAGAAAAGAGTCATTGAGTGAGTCAGAGAGACAGCAAAAGCAGAGAAGAGAGAAGAAACAGCAGAGAAGGAAAAAAAAAACCAAAAGCAAGGAGTGAAATGCAAAAGTGAAAAACAAAATAAGAACGGAGGATTGAGTCAGGCACCAAAGGAGGAAAAAGAGATGCTATAAAAAAAAAAAAAAAAAAAAACAGCTCCTGCTGAATAAATACACCCCCGCAAGGCATTTTTATTACAAAATATTACAAGCTCCAAGCCATATACAGGAGATTCACCTATGTTTTATCCCAGGCAGGCACATGGAAAAGACATGAGAATGATAGAAAGATCAGGAACTAAAGGAGGAAATGTGGCAAATGGGGAAGACTGAGAGCTAGAGAAACTTATTTTCATTCGTCAGGTCTTGTAAAAGGTTGTAATTAGTTGTCTAGATCAACCATGACGGTGGTGACACAGCTATAAAGTCTTATGACAAAGCGGCTCCCACAGTTCGAAGAACAGAACTTCACTGTCAACTAGTCTAAAAGTCAAACTTCTGCAAAGCAGATAAAGACAGAACAGACAGCAAAGGACCTGACAGTGATATTTACCTGTCAGATTTGCCTCTAAAGTGACTGCAGGTATGAATAAATGTATCAGGTTACGTGTAGGACACAGAAATCCAAAGCAGTTTCTATTCTGCTGTTGGCTCAGGTTCACGATATCCACTTTAACCATGAGTTTTTAAGCAAAGGGATGAGTCATTTAAAGGAACGAGTGGACCAAGCAACAAGAACTATTTCAGGGAAGGACAGAGTGGTAAGCGAAGGGACAAATGTAGAAACCACTTCGGGATCAGTCACAGCACTAGAAGCAAAGTACTGGAAATAAAAAGCTGAATATTCCATGACAGAAATCAACCAGGCAAGTATATTGAAGAGAGCGACCCCGGCAGATTTAGAAAGTTATAAAAAAAAAAAAAAAGAGTGAGAGCGTGAAAGATGACAAAAGAAATATGTAAAAGTCAAAAATGGATAAAGAGAAAGAGGATTCCCACATGCTGAAGTGACTCAGCAGCTGCTCATGGCAAAGCGAGACAGGCTCTCGTGAGGGCAAAGTTGTTTTTTTGGACTCCGTTAGGTAGGTGATATCGAATACACTGGTTACAGAAACAGGCTGAATCTATCCCCAATAGTTAGTTTAAATGTTTACCTCAGAAGCACTGAAGGCATTAAAGGTGACACCAATAATCAACCTTTAAAGAACAATTTGTACGGCGGCAGTAGTTGTTCTGGAGCCAGCAATATGGAGCTCCAATGGGACTTCATTCGCTGACAGACTTTTCCAGCACAATTTACCACACAACATAAAAACAACTCCGCTGCAGCCTTTGAATTCAGTTTCAAAAGAGGAATCACTTCGATGCAAGTTCAGTGAAAACAGCCGAGTATATCACCAACACGTGAATCACGCCCGTCAGTCCAGAAGAGGATACGTTCGTCCAGTAGATGCATTTTGCGCTGCTTTAGCGTGAAAACTACGTGCGCGTATGACCAGGATTGAAGAAGTAGGTCATGTGATGGAAGTCATTTGATTAATTACAAAAGGACTTAAGTCCAAGTAGGGAGGTAGGTTAGTGAGGGTTGGATGGATCAAACCCAGGACTTGCACAGACGAGAGGAGGATTTGAATATATCAGACAGAATTAATTTTTTTGGACGAAATCTCTTCCTAACCAAGTGGTGTTGCTGCCTTACTCTAAAAAAAAACAGGCTTTGTTTTCCTAAACCTGACCACGTGCTTTTTTTAATGCCTGGTTTTTCATGCCTGTGCGAGGCAAATCGTGACACTGACACAGAATGCTGTCGTGCACTGACGGGTGTATTTTGCTGTGATACCACGTTGATTAAAAGGCTACGTAATCCATATTTTCATTAAAGTTCCCCTCCGCTCAAAAATGTGTTTTCCTCCTTGTTCCTACGGTCGAATGTCTGTGCTTCACTGTGCTGTTTACGTCATCATCTGCTGAAAGTGAAAAGTGTTGCGGTGTTCACTGAAAACTAATTCTAAGGGGTTTTGTGACATCACAAATTGAAAACCCTATTTCGGTTCAATTCTCTTAGAATTGATTTTAGAGTGAATTAAGAAACGTCTTACTTCACTGCAGTTTAACTTTAGAAATGCAATATGTTTGCATGAATATTTATAAATTCGGAATATTATCATGTTCAATATAAATGTATTAAATTCTTATTCAAAGTGCAGTATCTTATATACCACATGTCTGTCGGTGAACTTTTAAGTATAAGCATGATTTCCTCTGACTTTTACGCAAACAAATACGTTATGGTATGAAATTCCCTATTTAAAGAACATAGCTCAGCTTCTAGCAATCCTGCATTGCCGAGGCGATCAACGCTAAAGATGCATGTGTGGTGCTCAGTGAGGCAGCTTGAAATGTGCTTGCGTAACGTAAGAGTTCACAGACGTTCATGGTTACAAGTGATGAAGGGAGAAGTACATGTACACACACTGTATCTTCATCATCACATTCCTAAAGACATATCTCATGGAAACAAGTTGAATTTAAAAGGCAAATTACGCATCAGAAACTGAGGACAGATTTGCATGTGTACGCATGGCTTCATTACTCTGAAAATGTCATTGGCAGATTTAGAAGCAAAATTTCCCGGACTCCCCCAACGTACACAAATTTATACTCCCATGTTGCAGGTGACAAACTCAACCCTTTACCTTTTTGAGTGCAGAAGACTGCTTGAAATGTCAAAAAGAAAAACACGGAAAGTAAAGCAAAAGTGGCACATATGACATTCATGTTTGTACGCACATTCACCTTAAGCTGAATTTGTGCATGTACAAGTGCACCTGCAGCAGCATATTTCATGCACGATCGGGCTGCAAACATTGAATGCTAACATTTATTGGATGTGTGAACACGTGTGACTGTGTGGAAGAGCGCTGAGGGTTTACATTCCTACATAAACGCTGTGCTCTGGTTTTAATTCAGTGTACGCCTTAAATGAAAGCCTTTCAGAGGACTTCTAAATAATAGAAGTATGTATCTTTGTACCGTTCCACTACTTCCTCCATCTCCTCCCCGAGTCTCTCCTCAGTCCAGCCAGCAGACTGCATTATTTAACTAGACACTCATTCAGGCCACTATCTTGAACAGAGCTCGCTGAGGCCTTACAGTTTGATGTCAGCGCAACAGGGAGCAGGAGAATACACGGTGAGACAGCGAACATGGAGAGAAGAGACAGAATTGTGCCCGGCGAAGAGAGGAAAAAGTTTTTGTTTATCATCTTCTCTTGTCATGTTCATTCTTTACAACATCCCCATCTGTTTTGTCCCTTCTCTTCCACTTCACTTTATGCGCTTTCTCTTTCTGTTCTCCAATTCTCCCCATTTTTTTCCGTCCATTTCCATCCTGCCCTCCTCTCCCTCCATTTAGCCTCTCTTTTTCCCCGTCATTCCCCCCTCTCGCGTACTCGTACTCGTGAAGGGAGGGCCGAGCCGTTACATAAGTGCAGAGGGGCTCCGAGGTTTTGTGCTAACTTTGTTTTCCCTCTGGTTCAATTTGAGAACCACTTTAAATTAAATTAGGTCGTCTTCTTCTCCACTCCCTCCCCCCCCCCTTCTCTGCTTCGCTCTATCCCACCCTGTGTTTTCTTTTATTCACAGACAAATGAAAGAATGAGAAGCACCTGCAGCACTGCTGCTGCACACAAAACTGACTGGGGTCAGCATGTTCTTACAAGCGTAACCACAAATAAAAACAGTCCGTGCACCCTAAAGAATCGATGCATACAATCCACATCTCATTGGCTTACATTCCGTATTGTCCAATAAACATACTGCATTCACGCTGGGTTCAAAATGTGCCCAAAAAAAAACAAAGACAAAAGAAAGTTAACACATACCCCACACACACATTTCCAGAGCCACAACAATGCTAATTTTCTCTTGCTCTTTTTTTTCCTCAGTGCACTGCAGAGCAAACAGCATGCTGTGCAGAGGTAAACAAAACACACCATGCGGTCACCGAGAAGCAGACATAAACACAAAATGTTGTTTTACAAGAAACTAGGCTACCAAAACACCGCTGCAGAGCGATGAATGGATGTAACGCATGCGTTTTTAAATAAACTGTTGGGGATTAAACTAATCCCTAAACGGCAAGAGGAGATGTTTCAGGTCAGATTCAGGATTTTATCCGTTATCTTCTGTATTTTTCCCAACAGGCAAACTTTCAGATCTCAGACAGCCACGACAGCCTGAAGTGTCATCATTTGAAGAGTCACACACTTAAAGAAATGTGACTCACTTATTGCATGGTCTTACCCTTTAGTAAACATCGGTGGAAGGAGTCAGCAGGGGACAGAAGGCAAGTTTTGTTTGGTGACTTTTTATGAATTTGAACTTTTTTAGGCAACAAATGCACACAGCAAGCATTCATGCAAGTGTGTGTTTGTATCACTTTAAGATGTTCGGTAAGAATATTAACCTGCACATGTTGATTCACTAACACCAAGCTGACTCTCGTCTGTCATCCCGAGTTTGATTTAATTCAAATCAACTTTATGTACGTTGCACCAAATCACAACACAGGTCACCTCTGGCACTTGACATGCAAGATCCTTAGAATAGAACTTTACATCGTAAACATTACAAAGAGGAACCAAACAATGTCCACAGGAGCGATAGCGTAAAGAAAAAAAACAACAACTTTCTTTTAACGGGAAGAACGCTTCCATCAGAACCGGGTTCGGAAGTGGGCAGCCATCTGCCTCGACCGGTCGGGGAGACAGTCCAATCAATACACAAACAAATCACTCAGTCGGGCGTTATTTAGAAAACCTCCTTGATTTGATTATTATTCGTTCCTCCGCTCGCCCCCCTCAACCTGAAGTACTTCGCGCTACGAGCGAGAGCTTTCCTGTAGGAGTATATTTGCATGTATACAGTACAAAACACACACATACTGTACACGGTGCATCATTAGCTTGCCATCGCACTCATATCTTGTGCCCCTCCCTCCCCCTCTTTGAGCAGTAATGTAAGAGAGATTTGCTTCTACACAGACAGGCTGCTGGGCTGCCTTCCACCCTCTAATAGTCTCACATCAACTCATTTCAGTAACCTCTATCTGAAGGCCATGACGGGAGGAAAATGTTTTGAAAAAGCAGCAGTTAAACTGGGTTAATAGATATGCATTAGCCATCTGGTGAGTACGTAAGTGTGCATTATTCCGCATTTAAGAATGAGGTAGGAGCCTCCTCTTTAAACCCATTTAACTTTGAGTTTAAGCCTTATTTTTAGGATGCGTGCTCCGTTGATGCCGTATTTCTGACCACATCAAAATCATACACATTAACCTGAGAATATATGACCAAACCTACAATTCAGTGACAGTAAAGTTGAGTTTTTACAAACAGCGGGAGCGTAATAAAACATTCGAAAAACTCAGTCCAACTAATTTCTGCAAGTCTCTCATTTAAAAAACAAAGCAACAAAAACTTCCCACACGATGGAGCTGTACATTGTCCTGTCGTTTTCATATTTTGCATTTGTATCTCTTACAATCTCACCAGATAAAAAACAAAACTAAGGCCGATCCTCGATATCACAAAGGATAAAGGAGAATAATGACTTGGCAATGTGATTTGGGTGCACTAATCCTTTAAGCTTTATTACAGGGCTAGATGATCCTTTTACAATATCAGAAATATACTTACATAACCCAGCTGCACTGTGGGTGCACGTCATCATGTGTCCGTCAAGGCCACTGGTTTTGGATCCCAGCTTCATGAATTACTATATGTAGAAGTCAGTAAAAAAAAAGTCCCCCCATAAATAAAGTCAGCATTCCTGCAGCTTCAGGGATCTTACAGCTCTCACTTTTCTTTCTCATCACCTTGTCTTGTCCTGTCTACAAGACACCCCAGGTGTCTCGCAGCTGCCCTGCGGCGCAAACTCCTTACCCTACCTCTCCTCTTTGATTCTCTCTCTCTCTGCTTCCCCTCTTTTTTTTTTTTTTTTTTACCTTTAAATGACATCACCACCTCACTTTACACACCAGGCTTTCATCTTTACTCTCTCCCCCTATCGTCCGAGTTGTGTTACCTACACGTCTGCGGTCTCGTGCGGCCTTCGCCCGGCTCCCTGCAGCCCCAGCGCCCATTATACTCGGATCGATCTCTGCCGCATCGATGAACGATTGCAGTGACGGACGCAGACGGAGATGGAAGGAAAGAAGGATGGATGGACGGACAGACGGATGAATGGGGAAAGCAGAGGGAGAAGGGGGCACTGGAGATGAAATGAGGTGAGTGATAGATTTCGCTAGGTGGACAGAGAAGATGATGGAAGGAGGGAGGGTGGGCATTGCGAGACCATTCGTCAATAGCCAGCAGCGCGACCTTGGGGATCGATGGGGCCGACAGCCAATCAGTCAATAGACTCCATAACTAGCTCTGCTAGGCAGGTGCAGCGAGGGGAGAGGGAGACGAAGAGACGGCTCGGTCATAGCAGTCGATAGGCCAGAAAAACAGAGCGGCTATCTGCCCTGATACAAGCCCGCGATTATACAATAGAAGAGGAGTGAAAAATAATAGGGATGAAAAGAGAACATGGATTAAATCAAGTGGACGAGGCGTGAGATAGTCTGGAATTAAAGGCGTTTTCAGACCAACAGTTCGATTGCTGTAGTCCTCAGCAGAGAGACAAAATGTACAATGTTGTACGATGAGGTAGCTCCGGTTCAGTGTTTATGTTCAGGAAACAGACTAACGTGCCAATTTCGCAATGGTAATAACTACGTGGGTTAATCTTGGCCCTGGTCATCATGCATTACATCGTTTACATTTATCACTCGAAATGATACCGTTTGAAAATTAGTTGGGCTGGAAAATAATGTGCAGATACACTTGAGTTGCTGAAGGTGCATCTCAGGACACACATTAATCCTCCTGAGCTGTGACATGCTCCTCAGCCAAATATATTCCCAAATAGCCTTTAGGATCCATGACACCATGACAAGTTTGTTCCTATTCAACATGCAACTATGGGTTCGCCATGAACCTCTTTGTGTGTGTAGCAACAAGAAGAGAGACCGATACTTCTGCTTGCTTGTCATTAAACAGTTTTACATTGCATGGTCCCGGTTGGTTGGAGTTTATTTGCACCAGAGTTTGCCACATGATGCAGATTGACACCACCTCCAACTGGGGGTCTCAGGCCAATTATTTTGGTGCAGACCTGAGAGCAATCACTGCACTCTGACCCACGAAAAACAAACTGAACCGGGGGGGGGGGGGGGGTCAAACACAGATTCAAACAGACTAAAGGCTGCAAGTGAGAAAGCACCCTAATGAAGACATAGATAAGGTTTCAACATTGTTTTGGTGCACAGTGATTTAGAGACTGTCCTTGCAAGAAAAACGCCCTCCAGCACCAGCAAGATTTTTGAGTCTTTTTCAAAGCCAAAGAGGAAACAGTGTTACATAATCACTGAGGAGCCAAAGGGTTTGAGAGATGAGGTTGAGCAGCGGTGGTAAATCAGAAACCAATTGTGTCGCAAAAAGTTGAGACTACATGTCTCATCATTGAAGTTAATAACTAACAATGTATTTTTTTTTTTCATTAAATTTGCAGGACTTGTTTATTTGTCTCTTCTCTTTTTAAGATACCATGGAAACAAGACAAGCCGAATACTAACTCATGTTGCTGCCCAGTTGTTGACTGTGGAGCAGAACAGGATGAGAAACACCACAAAAAGTGAGCCTAAAGTTTCAAATTACCAGGCAAACGGTGCATGTGAGGAGATCTTTCTAAATGTACATTGTGCCACAAGCAGTTTTTTATCTTTTAAAGACGTTCCCAAGTTTCTGTAGCAGAATGGTGGCACTGAGCACATTTGAGATAACCCTTTAAATGATCTGGTTGTGCAGCTGGTGATATAAGATTCATATCAGATGGGAGCTCATCATCAGAATCAAGCCGGCTGCTCTATGAGAGACGTGCTGCACTCACTCTGATACAAAGACAGAAAAGGAAGTAAAAAAAAAAAAAAAAAAATTCTAGGGACTAACAGAGAGCTAAAAAGGTACCGACGGAAATTGTGGAAATCGCTTCCCTGGACAGCAAGTGATCCATTCTTGATAAGCACACAAATTAACACACACACACACACACACACACACACACACACACACACACACACACACACACACACACACACACACACACACACACACAAATGTAAAAAAAGACTCCTTGGGAAATCATGGTTATTAATTATCGAGCCATGGCGATAAATAAATGATGCAGAGTGGCGCGGCAGTAAGCTGTGAGTGTTTGGACTGCCAGATCGTGCCCAACCACAGCAGCAGCAGTAGGTCAGTAATTAATGAAATCAAAGAGCTGCTCTAATAAGGGACAAAGAGCTATTCCCTCACTGATGAGTCCCCCGGCAGGGAAAGAAGAATCCAACAAGACAGAATGCAAAAACAGGCGAGCACAGACTAATGGTTTGGTCATAAATGTATCTATGAGCGCGCGCACACACACACACACACACACACACACACACACACACACACACACACACACACACACACACACACACACCTCACAAACTGCAAAGTTGCAAACACAGCAGGGCAGAAATACACTCAGTTTTGTCCCAAACATACAAATTAGCAGAATCTTTCCAGTCCTGTGAGAGGGCACAGCCAGCTTGTGCTCCTCATTTGTACCACTGGTTGTTAAGCACCACGAGCCCGTCTTCCTCCTCATCTTCATCCTCCCACCAGCCATTATCCCATTTCATTTCTCCCACAGCCAATTGTTTATTTACTCATCGCCGGGCAGATAATAGAACAGAATTAATCTGCTAATTCCTCAATTTTGTAGAGACCAATTCAACAGTTTATGTAAACAGGCAGAAAAAGCAAGACAGGCTGTAGAAGTGTGGGCTGACAGGCTGACTGCTGGATTTAATTACCAGGGCTAATTACTTGTTTTCCTCGAACTGCTAACCACGGGGCCATTGCTACTACACTTCCCTTGGTGCTAATGCCTGAGGCAGCCGCTAGTCCAACTGGAGGGACTGATTGGCGAGACAACGACACGGGAAACAAGCACATCTTTTTCTCAGCTTGCCATTTTAGATGATCAGTTTTCCGTCTGTCAGAGTACAGGGTACGGTTATGTGTATGTGGCGAGGTACTTCCTCAGCTAATTACTGAACTAAATATTGCATTCGATATCCCAATTCATTCTGTTTTGCAACAAAACAATTGTGAATCCGTGGCTGTGCAGTAAAAGAACAAAAGTCCACTTTAAAAGTATAAACTTTCAGAAATTCATGCTTCGTTGCTGCATGTCATTCTCCTCTTCCTCTCCCTCCCATATACACGCAGAGATGCATAAAACTTAATCTTCTACAAACTCACACTCATTGCACACTGGTGCTAGCATTAAAGAGGGATTTCACCAATGGAAAGGGAGTTATGTCATAAAACTAAGCCATCTATGTAGCAGAAAGGAGCAATTATTTTTGAAATCGGTGGTCTATGACCAGAGAAAATGGAGATAAATGGCTGTGTTAGTGCCCACTGCAGGAAGAAAATCCTACAACAACCACAATGCTTTGCACTCTGGTCCTTTCAAGGCTACTCCTGCTATTGAATGGGCTATTTAATACAAAAATATATCGAATCTCTTTGGGAGAAATAAGGTCAAGGTCACATGATCATCAATGACCTTCACACAACCAGAACCATCAGGTTGGGGTCATCAGTTCATTTGAACTATAGGTTGTTTGGTGAGTGCAAAGTGTAGTGTTCAATGACAAATCCAACACTAAATGTGCATTGATAGATGTAATCGAATTGATGGACTCTAGCACACTAATTGTCTGTAAACAAACAACCTCATATACACTCTCTGTTCTGAGTCTCACAGGTTATATAAAAACATTAAGGGGAATGAAGCGTGGTAAACTGAAAACGGGGTTTATCTGCTTGTTTAATTTTAATGGAAATTAGTCAACTCCTACATACAGTTACTTGTTTACGTGTCAGGCCATTACGTCATTCAGCAAATGTACCCTGTACATAAATCTGCAGGCTCACAATGTACGTAACCTTTTCTCCAGTGACTCACAAGAAGTCATCGTTCACATCGGCTTCAACAAGTGTCTGCTGCAACCCGGGACGTGAACGCATGCTCGCGTAATTCAAACGACAGCTGCGTTCATTTCTGAGCGTGTATCACTTCACATGTTCGTTTACACATGCGTGGATGCGTGTCGTTTAGTGAGCAACAGAAGCAACATGTTGAGTGATAAAAATCTGCAGATGGGGCTTTGGGCAATTATAGTTCATCAACATGACAACTTAGATTCTAACCATAAATACACAGTTACAGTATTACCAAAAACAACAGAACAAAACACTTCCATAATTAGCCCTGACTAATAGGGCGATGAGGTCGGCATGTTAGAAACTGAAAAACAAAATATAGCAAGTTTTTCCTCAACTTTACACCATATAAAAGGGATATAAAAGGAATACTGTTATAAGGAAATGCCATTTAAGTATCCTACCTTTCATTTTTAAATTAAATTTTTAGCTACGGAGGGATGCTACAATTTTAAGTCGATTTCATTTTACATAACATGTCAATCATTTCGTTTGTTTTGCCTCCTCTTACTGACTTATTAACTTGGAAAATAGAGACCGTACTCCCAGAAAGAATGAAAGCATCAGTCGTGTCAGCAAAATAATACGTTTACATCCAAGAGATGAAGATCTGTAGCAGCTGCAGCAATTATGACAGAAGCACTGAAGGAAATCTCGAACTATAATCAAATTTTTCAATAGCGCTGCCACATCATAAAGTGATTTTTTAACAGGTTTAAAAACGGATATATCATGTCACGCTGACGATCAAGGAACATCACAGCAGACGTCACTTCTACGAGTCATACAAACAACGTACGTAGTCATTCATTTAGAGGATACAAATTCTTGTAACACCCGAAACTACGTGAACATTTAGTCATGTTTGATTTGAAATAGACAAAGAACAGTAATGAGCACATCAGCAGTCCTAGAAACTTAACTTAAAAAGTCTGTGGATGTCCGTCTTGACTTCTAAATCCAAACTACTGGCTAACGCTAAACAGCACACTTGGTTGCTTTTGCACCACGGCGCTTTAATCTTATTATTCCTCACCATAAATGACCCGACACACACACACATGCATCATACCGATACCTTAATGACCTGCAGTTGACTTTCTGCCCCGTGGAGGTTAAAACGGAAAGGTCATCTGTCTTGACCTCTGACGCCCTCCTTGACACCTCGTATCGAACAACCACAACACCCAGCGCAAAGCTCAAAAGGTCGTGTCTCCGGGGTTACTCGGCCTATCGAGTGCCGACACAGCCGAGCAGCACGGGAACCAATCCGAACACCACGAGCGGCATGTTAGGGGGGTTTGATCAGATGTATGTATGCCTCATTTTACAACCAGAAAAGCCTGAGGCATTTTGTACTCTCGTGTGCAAATCACGCAGGATGGATTGAGCGAGGCATTTGATCATGAGGTGCTTTTTAGCATTTTACACAGACGGCCAAAAAGGGGGTTTGATGAGGGAAGAAAACCTGAGCTACAATCACGTGTAGGATTTTCTTTAGACAAATAGACGAGGACAACAATTTTACAAAGAAGCTTTACTCTATTCCTTTCTAATGTGCGCGGCTGCAGATACTGTATCCAGTCCGATTACTTATGTATACTATTTCTATAAAATTGCTGAACCACGGTTAGGAATTAAGTCACTGCACGCACCATTCACTACAAACCCTTACCAGAGCGTCTTATAGTCACTACTGGGCTAAACTTGACTGCTCCGGACTCCAGGGAGCAGTTGCTTGTGTGAAAGAGGCCCTTCATCTGCCACAGACAGCTTATGGCCATGTTATAGATGGCTAGAGCGGAAAGAACGGATGGAGGGGAAGGCGGAAGATATCAAAGGGGGATGGTGCAGAGGGGTGGGGGAGAGATGGGATGACAGAGGGCTGAGATGATGAGGGCAGAGAGGGTCACAATTCCATGACTGCTGCCGCCCTTCGGAGCCAGATTAGCGTGGCACATGGCATCGCTAATGAAATCTGTGCGTTCACTCCCGCTGCGATGAGAAATGGGAGGGGCTGGATGAAGGGAAAGAAGGTGGACAGTGATGAAAAGTAGGAAAAAAAAAAAAAAAATATGTTTGTGGGATGGAGGCAAGGAGAAGTAATGAATTAAGAAGTGAAGCAGAATGCTGGAAAAAAAAAATTCAAAAAGATAGCATGAGGTGAAGAGAGCAGGAGACTCAGAGGAAGAAAAAAAAAGAGAGCGAGAGGAAGCCTCATCTCCATACATCGTGATAGCAGGCAGATTTGAATTTAAGGTCCGTCTTTCATGAAGCCCCCATAAATAGGGACGAGGAGCAAACACCAAGCAATTTCATTGCGACTCCATACACAATGCCTGATTGAGGGCAAATTAAAATGCAAATGCAACGCTTCCATTTTTCCAGATTTCACCCGGGAGATAAGCAAAGGACCTCTGTTTCTTTCATAAAGTGTCGGGCTGTGCATGAATGTCTATGTGTCGGTGTGTGTTTATGCACGAGTACGGGTGTGTGTGTTTGTTTGTCAAGTTTGAAATGAGAGGAGACAGCAGGGTGACTGGAGGTGAGGTTGTAAAAACAGATTAGATTCAGTATTGTCCCCTCCCAACCGCATTTCAATCATCATCCTCGCTGCCTTTGCTTCTGCCCTTGTCCACCTGTAGTTTCAGGAGACCTTCAACAGGCTTCGACCTGATAAACAATGTAAAAGTATACAATTTTTTTTTTTTTTTTTTTTTTTTAATGATTATCAATAGAGATGTTTATTCGACAAGGTGAGACAGAAAAGTCCAATCATTTCTGCTCCTTCCAATAAAGAATTTGGATCACAGGGAGGAAATTCTGATCATTATGATCTGTTTTACAAGCTGGCATAAAAACAGCTTTTATATGCACACAGTGCTTAAGGCTTAACGCTTAACAGGGCTGGGTTCAGCCCCTTAATTGTTACAAAGCCATCACTTAACCATATGTATCCAGACCTTTCCAAGTCACGTGCCACAAACATATTCAACTGCTGGGGTCACATGGTCTCACTGAGCAGAAGGTTTGGAGTTGAAGCCAAGCGGAGGGCAAATGTTAACTGCAAAGTGCTGCCCGGTTACCAATGGTTACACTGTCTGGTGGCAGAATCTCAAGCCGTTTTCCATTCAGCAGACAGATAGGTGTTTTAGCCATTCGAGAAGAGGGAATAATGGAAATAAAACGAGGGTGACAGAGCGGGAATAAAAATGGATGGAGAAAGTGCAGAGAAAATGACCAGAAACACTAAATGACAGGCAGAAAGAGAAAGAAGGACAGAAAGGAACTCAACCAAACAGCCCTTGCTTTAAGCCACTCTTTGACTAACTGAGCTGAATTTTTCATCAGCCTCCATTCTCAGGGGGTGGTTGGCTAAAAGCAAGCTTTCCCTGTGCCGCCTGGCTGTGGATGTGTTCCTATGTCTGTATGTATGTCAGAAAAGGAGGAAAACAAAATTTACAATCATGGCTTTCCGCACAGATAGGTTTGCCATGTGTACTGTAAATGAGGACATTACTTTTTTTTTTTTTTTTTTTTTGGGGGGGGGGGGGGGGCTGCTGTCTACACACATCTTCACAGACTTTAAGAATAAGAAGAGGAGTGAAAGAAAAGCGTCAGTTTACAAGGACATGCTAATATATTCACTATTAAGTTTGACTCTGGGCTGCTCGGCATTTTCTAAGCTCTTGGCTACTTTTCAGTCCCAGAGCAGGCTTGGTGAGAAATGAAAAAGACTGACAGCAGGAAAGAAAAGAAAATAATTTAACAAAGAAGAGGGAAGAAAGACAAAACTCAGCGCAATACACAGAAATGTGTAGGGAGGTTGTTTTATAGGCAGATTATCCTATTTCATGACACTAAACAACAAATATTATGATGGTAATGTCGTTAATTACTTTTTTAAATGTTTTTTCAAGTGTTAGTGGAGTAGAAACAACAAGATAAGACAAGGAGACCAGAAACGGACAGTTTAAATGAGTGGATGTCCCTGAAGCTGTGATCAGAACGAGGGATACCTGAGACTTTTCTCAGGAGGTGACTCCTTCAGATTGATGAGATTGACTCACAAATTGAAATCCCAAGACACCTTGAATATGCCAAGGAAACCGTTCCTGTGTGCGACTGCTCCCAAGACTGATGCTGGAAGGAAAAGTCCTCACACGCGAATCGACACACCTCGAAGATATGAACAAATTAAGCCCCATGTGTTGAAGGAGAAGGTTGCTGGAAAACTCCAGAGTCCTCTTGGCTTTTATGCAGCAAGTTGAAAGCAAGTACAACAGTCTGTGTGCCAGAAAGGAATCCTGCAGTACAGAAAACAATTACGACCCACAAACTAACCAATTTACATTCACATGTAAATCCGTACAATCCCGGCCAATGAATATGCTTCATCGAGCGCTTTAGTGGCATTTAGTGATTTAGTGGCAGGCTCCTTCAAATGACCTTCCAGCAAAGTCCATTACTTTACCCCCCCCCCCCCCCCCCCCCTCCATCTAAACACACAGACACACTCAAGACTTCAGAGGCGGGCAGGTAATTCGCCATTAACTCAAGCCACTCAATCCCTGAAACACTGCCAAGTTCAATTGTGTGAGCAGGTTAGACGGACGAAGAGAATGCAAAAGAGAAGGAGAAAAAGAGGGACGGAGAGACAGACGGAGAGAGCGATTGAAAAAGAGCGACGGAGTGAGTGAGAAAAAAGTACTATAGGGAGGAGGGGACTTTATTCTGTCACTTCCTGCATCCCTTCCCAGCGGCCATGGAGAGAGTATCCCAAATAACCTCCGCTCCACATCAGTCCGACCAGCGTTACATCACTCACTAACCGCCACATTTTCACAAGGTTAGGACGCACTTGCACAAACATTAATTAACGCACACATAATGCTCTCTGCAATGATGAGGAAAAAAAGGACACGCAAGCTCGAGAATACGGTAGATAAGTCGCAGTAGAAAAGTCACAGAACGACTTTCTTACGATGTGTTCAAATGCAAATTCAAGTGCCAAAACCGAATCTCTGAAGGCTAAACAGCAGGTGTGCTCTGAAGAACTGCATAAAACCACACAACAACAAAAATGGGAGAGAAATTGCCAACATCATTATCACCCCGGGAATAACCATTGGTTGCCCTATTAAAATCAATTCATCCACGGAAGGTGTAGCCAACACACATACAGACAGAGGCAGAGCTCACACACAATGACCACACACCGCAAATGCATTAAATGTGAGGGCAAACCAATTATAGAACATAAACCAATTCTTGCTAAAGCGCACACACTCGCACACAAACATGCGCACACACACCATCATACACTCTGGCCTTCTCAGCAGAGCTTTAATAACCGTAGCTAGCTTTTAGCTACAGGCTGAACCAAGGGGAAATAATGAAACCCGTGTAATCATTTCAGAGCTTAAGTTACCAAGGAAAGAAAAGCTTTTCGATATTTGATATTAAACATTCATATTTATTATTATTGCATGTCGTATTTACACTACAAGACTGAAATGTGGAGTTTGTTCTAATTAATATATGTGTGTGTGTGTGTGTGTGTGTGTGTGTGTGTGTGTGTGTGTGTGTGTGTGTGTGTGTGTACTGCTAGATACAGCATAATGGACATACATTTGCTTCATGAAGTATTCAGGTTTCACTTTTTTCACACATTATGTTGTTGTATATTTAACTGTAAACAGATTCAATTGAAATTTTGCCCATCATTCTACACTCAATTACTCAAAATGACAGAGTTGATATGTTTTTCGAACATTTTGCAAATTTCTTACAACTCAAAATTTGAAATCTGTTATTTACAAACGTATTCAAACCCTACATCCACCACCCTGTAGAAGCCCCTCTGGCAGCCAGTACTGCTTTGAGTCTTCCTTGTTAAGTCTCTACAAGTTTTGGACACAGTTAATCCCCTTCTTGCAGGCAGAGTCTCAAGCCTCCTCATACTGGATGGAAAGAATAAGTGTCTGTGAACAACCATCTTCAGGTCTCTCCACAGATGTTCTGTCTGGGCTTTGGTTGGGCCACAAATGGACAGTCAAAGACTTGTCCTGAAGCCACTCCAATGTTATCCTGGATGTTTGCTTTGGGTCAAAATGAACCATCACTCCAGTCTCAGTTTGCTACACTCTGGAACAGGTTTTCGTCATGAACCTTTCTGTATTTGGTTGAATTCAGCTTCCTTTGAATTCTGATGAGTCTCCATGACCCCGCCGCTGAGAAGCACTCCATAAGCACGATGGTACCACCGTGCTTCATGGTAAGGAAGGTATTAACCATGTGATGAGCAGCACCGGGTGTTTGCCAGACATAGTGCTTAGAGGTCAGTCCAACTCGTTCAGATTTTGACTCAGAGAATTTTTTTCCTTGATGAAGTGATGCTGATGCAGGTTCTCCAATCTCTGCAGATAACTTCTGAAGCTCTGTTAGGGAGGTTGTTGGGTACTTGGTTATCTCCCTAAACAAGGACAGTAACTTCGATATCATAGTTTGGTTTTGTCCCGACATGCACTGTGAATTGTGGGATTTTCTATACACAGGTGTTTACTAAACTATGTCCAATCCATTCAGTTTGCCTCAGGTGGACTTCTAATCAATTTCTAATCTAGACATCTCAAAGATGATGAAAGCAAACAGGATGCATCTGACCACAATTTAAAAGACACAGCAAAACTGTCTGAATACTTTGGTAAAAGATTTGCAAAAAAGTATTCCCAAAAAAAACATGTTTTCACTACCGTTATGGGTTACTGAGTGTAGATTTATGAGGAATCCATTTAATTAAATCTGCAGCACTATAAAACGTGCAAAAAATAAAGGGCGCTAAATACTTTCTGTAGCAACTGTACATATGTGTGTAAGTACTGATGAAGAAACCAGCATTAAAACAATCCTGTATCCATGGCTCACAGGTGAGTTGAGAAGAGGGGAAGAAAGAACAAAAAAGAAAAAGGACAGTTACAAAAAAATGGAAGAAACTAGCATCTGGTGAATTACCGTGGTGCAGTTTAACCAACACATAAAAAGCAATAAACAGTAGGTTTCATTGAACAAGCTGATACACAAGCAACTGTATCTTGCTTGCTGAGCAAAATGGCAGAGACTTTAACTAACTTAACTCAAATCTGATAAGAGAGAGCCCCGGTAAGAAAGGGTGCTTTGAGGTGCCACAAATTGGATTAGTCTTTTAATCCAGGTGAAGCACACAGTTTGTACTTGCAACAGTTGAAGTTTATTTTTTCTTGTGTAGTTTTCTTTTGATGGTTGTTGGTGCTACAACTTGATTTGCATATTTTCTTAATACAGATATCCTGTGCAGTCTTACTGTACTTCTTGTTGTGGCACCAGTGAAGCACAACCATCAGGATTCACCTGCTTTACTGAGGCGATATATCGCTTAAAGAACAAGATTTTCTTCCTTTGATGTACAAGCGAGAACGATGGAAGCTTCAGGCATGATTGTGTATTGTGTAGGTTTTGAGTGACACAATTAGAGTATTAACCTCGCGCAGACATAGAAAGGAATGCATTGGGTGCTCACACTGGTTTTTCGATAAATAAATCGGTGGCTCCTTTCCGAAATAATTGATTAATCAAACGCCACGCTCTGTGATTGGCTGGCTGACAAACCGAAAGACAAAATGGTAATAGGCATCCTGTTAACGTGATTAGCTGAATAGTTTTTTGACAGACGGCTGGCTGCCTCACTGAACGCCTTCTTGGCCAGCAGTCTTGGTGGTTGCTTAATTGCCAGACTACCTGACTAAATGGCTGGAGGTCCAGCCAGCTGGTTAACTGACTAACTGATTGGCTGGCTGGCGCGCTGATTGGCTGACAGACTAATTGACTTGCAAACAGGAAGGCAACATTTATAGCTGAGAGGAAGCTGAGAAACAACAGGAGCACACTCCACCCAACCATCCTGCACTGATGACACTGATTGCAATCACGACCAGCCACACGCAGATATGCATACAAATACACACACGTACACAAAGCCACATGTTCAGAAATATACTTATAATGTGTATAGTAACATGAATAACAAGTATCCAAGAGCACAAATACACAAAGTCAACAGAAAGAGCATATTGAGCATGCACACACCGATGAAGATAAAAACAAGTCACACAAATATGGCATATGTGCACACATATACAGTACATAAGCGTTATAAATCTTAACTAATACTGGCTTCAGGAGAGTCTCTAAAACACCCAAGAGATGGAACTCCTGCCAATGAACTGAGAATCAACATTTCTTTCTTTCTTCCACCTTAAAGGGAAAAAAGCTCTGAATGAATCAAGCCACAGCGGTACGACCGTTCTCATCAACTCTGCAATTGATTTTTCATTTTATATCCTTTTCTCTTTCTGTCTTTTGTCTCTTATTTTTTTCTTCTCAACTGCCCCTTCCTTTAAATTCTCCCTCCATGGTTCATTTCATCCATCCATCCCGCCCTCCCTCATTCGCCCCTACAGTAAACTGAGCAGAATAAGTTTCATCCATTCCCGCCCCACCACTTAGCCTATTACAGCCCTTTTTCTGCTCTCCCATGCACTTCTGATAAACTGAGCAGATGTGGTCCCATGCTGCTATGTCAACCTCCCTCTGCCACTCGGCACATTACATCCACCTACATAAAAAAAAAAAAAAAAAAAAATCACTCGCGCCCACCCTCACCTTCTGATAAACTGAGAAGAGCAGGTCCCATGCTGGCATGTTAACCTGCCTCCCCCACTCACCTCATTACATCCTTTGCCATCTACACGGCTAACACTCACACTCTCTCGCCCTTAGCCTCGTCACTAACACCCTTTCATTACAGACAGTCTTCTCCACGGGGGGCTATCACTTCAAAGACACCGTGCTTTCCTCTTGCGTGTCCGCGTGGAGAGAGGGTGCCGAGGACGGGGGTGCAATGTGATGCACGGGAGGGAGAATCGGAGTGGAAGAACGAGGGGTGTGGGGGGGGGGGGGCAATAGAGGAGGTATCATAAAAGTGACTGAGCTGGAGCCATGCGATTTATGTATTTATTCATCACCAAGGAAGCTGCGTATTAAAAGGTCGGGCAATTTTCCAGGTCACTGACCAAACCCACACGGCGAGGAAGTGATGGGATAAAGAGGACGGGAGAGGGGAGACAAGAGAGATAAAGAGCGAGGGAGAGTGGCTGAGATGGCAGCCTGGTAAAGGCGATATTGGCAGGTGGACACACCTCAGTGCCTTCACACCTCACCTGTGCATGTGCGTGCGCGCATGAGTTTGCCTAAGTGCGCAAGCTGTTTGTTTGTACGTGTGTGTCAGAGAGAGAGAGAGAAAGAGTGTGCGTGCATCTACGGTTTGTGTGTATACGTTGATTTCTGTCCGCACACCGGTTGTGGTTAATGAGTTTGAAAGGTCAAACGCCTCTCAGAAAGATTAATGGGGTTTCCGAGGCGGCGGGGGTAATGGTTTACGAGGCCCAGCCGGACACATTTCCAACATGACGGTCATTACCACCACGGAGCCGGGACGGAGGGAGGGATCACAAGCAAAAGAGAAGGACGACACGAAACTACCCGGCAGGCGCTGGCTGGAAAATAGTCTGCGTTTGTCTCTGCGACGTACGCCTGTCAATCACTCCTGTGCACGTTTGATCACGCGTGTCCGTCTCTGAGCTTCACATGACAGACTCCACGTATCTCTTAGTAGGAGTAGGAGGATCAGGACTCTTTTTCTTTTTTTTTTCACTGCTACAAATCTATAGCTTTGACAAACTGCAACATATAAAGGAAAAGACAAGGAAGCCATTTGTCGTTGTAATAAACAGAAACGTTAAAAAAAAAAAAAAAAAAAAAAAAAAAAAAATCTTTATATCAATATCAATCGCCTTCACTTATTAAAACAACTTGCTATGTAGGTCTTGTCAGTGCATGATCTGGCTGCCTGCTGTGATCAAAAGCAGCTTTCTGTAATTTAGTTAGAGTTGCTCTCTTGGCATTTCAGACACTTAATGCTGCGGTGCATTTTTATTCAGTGGGAGACTTCTTCATTTTACAGATAGTTAGGTGAGAGATTCTGTTTTCAATATGAGGAAAATTACAAGTTTAAAATGTTCAATCAATAATATGTTAGATTAATGATCATTTAGCTAGTGGGGCCACTTTTGTGGTTGGTCATCTGCATTTTTTTTCCTTTGGCTTGATCTGATGGAGTTTTTAATTTGAATAAGTATATCAATTTAAAAAATCTATACAATTTGTCAAAGCTGGAGGCACTTTATATGTTTAGATTCCTATCCATCATGCATAACCATCAAGAACATCAAAGAACTTTCTTCAGCAACAAGAATATCAAGTCCAGAAGTCCGTTGGTTTTGAAGGCGCACCAAATATTAAGTTCATTGGTTTTTACTGCTTACTAAACTTTATATGAAGTTAATGGATCAATAAAAACATTTTTTTAATTATTTAAGAACACTTCGTTAATCTCCCAGTGTAGAAACATATGAAAGAATCCTCACTTTACTTAAAGTGCCTGAATTGTTATTACATTATTATATTGCTTTTATGTCTTCGACCATAGATTGCAACTCGTCATCAGTTCTTGTGACGTGTGTGTTTAAAGTCTAAAGACAGATTTCCTTTGGGATGATAGTTAAGGGAAGACGTGATTTGCAACACTGAGCCTACACTCATCAAAACAAACCCGAGCATGAAATAGTCAGAAATTCTGAAGTGCTGCATTTTGACTCAGCTTTGTCCTGCTAGTAATGTAAGTGCCAAAGTCGTTATCTGTCTGCAATTAGAAAAATGCTCTATTTTTATGGTTTCTGAACCGATTTCTGATCCGATTTCAGATGACTCATCTAAAGCTGTGTTCTCCTGCGCAACACAGCTTTGGAAAGTGTTTTCACAGAATGTATGGGATATAATTAAACTTTCATTTCCAGTCCCTGCTGTACACAAAAAGGGACAGAAGATGGTGATGTAAGAGAGAAGCATGATGTGGCATTTAATCATGTGCAAAGAAGAGAGCAGATGTCCTCCGCGCACAGAAAAATGCAAGTTCTCCTGGCATAAGGTCACATGACAGACGAGGACCGTCCAACATGAAAAGCACATTAAAAGGCAGAGTTCATAGGCCAGTGACACAGCAGAGGATGAGGAGGGGGAGGCTGATGAGACAGGAACACGTAGAGTTCACTGCAGAAGTGTGAAGGGTCTCAGAGCACGTCACACACATACGCACGAGTACGAGAGCAAGACTGCCAGAAACACGTGTATTAATATAAGAACACGAGCCTGAGTGGATGTGATTTCTCATGTGTCTTTAAAACATGAACAGCGTCGAGCCGGCTAGAGACACGGACACACGAAAGGCACGGGCATCATGTTTTCAGAAGACGGGAACCTTTTATCGGCCCGCTCCACTCTTGTACGACTGTCTATGGACTGCTGGACAATGTTGCCTCAGCTGCAGTCAGTCTGAAGCTTCAAAGCATGCTGGATGACGCAAAACTGAATTTAAGACTGATGTAAACACACTGAAATGGGTAAACACTGAAACACTGAGTGAGACGGCATCATTTTAGCAAGTTCCCTAGAAAACATACAGTGAGGTTCAAAAGTTTAAGACGTCATTCAAAATTTGTCACATTTTTAAGTACGTAAGTGGGAAATACTCAAAGTTTGAGGTTTTAGAAACATAAAAGTATGGTATGCAAGATGAAGAGGAAATATTCAAGATTCTGCACTATTTCTAGTCAGCAATCAAAGTGAGGCAGATGTGTGGCATTGACTGTGAAAACTTCTTCGGACAAAAGATCCGATTTCAGATGACTCATCTAATGTTGTTCAAGTTAACTTGCAGCTATTTTTCAACGCTTTCACAGTAAATTCGGCTTCGCCTCAAGTTTCTAGCAGATCAGTGCTTACTAAGTAGCAGTATGATGTTGAAAACGTGGCATCAGACCTTAGAGAGAGGTTTAGAAGTAAAAAAAAAAAATTCTGAGCAAAGAGGGGCTTTCTCAGCATCAAATCACAACTAGACTGTGGATGGCACTCGAGAGCTCTTTGCGGAGACTGGATCTGCTGTATCTAAAGCACAACAAAAAGTGAGCACATCATCAAAAGATCAATACATTACACTTTGTAAAAGCAACAAAGATACAGGATTCGCAAAACATAGAGTACATGACTCCAACCAGCAAAAAAGTATGTCAAAAGAAAGATGTCTAGTAGTGGTCGAAGAGAAGGAGTATCAGTTTCAGGAGGGGAAAGAAGGCCGAATACTTGGGTGGGCTCAGACCTACCAGCATCTTTGTAGACAAGGATTCATACTGCAGCAGGACACTGAGCCCAAACAAACCTTTTAGCTCTGCAATAACTACATGGACACCAAATAAGACCAAGGAGTGCTGTTGGTCATGAAGTTATCTGACCTCAACCCAGCGGAACTTTTATGGAAACTGGAAATAAATAAATGTTACCTCCAATGTTTTCCAAGTCCTAACTGAGTATTTGTTTTCCCTACAACAGTGTCGAAACTTTACCAAACCTTAAATTTTGTCACGTCTTTAAACTGGCTTATTTTTTAACAGTAATTTTCACTAGTTTTGGAGGGCATAGACCGATGATGTCATCCTGCCATCAGTTACATCAGATCAGACGAATGCTTCTATGTACTACCCTAAAGGGCAGGCACAAAAACAGATTCTATTATTTACTTGTTGAACCAGTTTTACTATAAATTGTTCGTAGGGCCGTAATGTGTGGCTAATATTTAATTTAATCCACACATTTGTCAAAGACTGTGTTGATGTAAAAACGTCACCCGAATCTAGTCATTTACCTCCTGTCATTGAATTGGAAGAATAAAGGGTTGAAATTCAATGACAGACAGCTGCTGAATCAAATTTTAAAATTGATCAGATCATTTCTGCTCCACAAAATGTCTGAATTCAACATAAAAGCAAAGAATATCACAGCCTATAATCCCTGAGGCCAAATGCTGTGTGTGTAGTGAATGTGTGCATTTGTGTGCTTTATACACATTCCCAGACCCTTGTCACCTCCACCACAGTGTGATGGGACTGCCTAAACCAGGCTGAATTGAGGTTGATGGTCTCTAAGCCAACATGTGAAAGGGAGGGCAACACGTTTAACCTCAGGTTACACTTCCCTTTTCTAACATTTTCCTCTCCAAAGCTTTAAAGCTGCTCCCCGATTCTGAGGAAATTGATGCAACAGAGCGTGCATGGTGAAAAGGCACAGGTGTGAGCCAGTCTGAGTCCATAAAAGGTCATTTACCAAGTGAAAATTTGGAAAAACAGCTACTTGATGTGGTGAAGGAGGAAATTGAACAAACTGGTGGAACCAAATGGGTTTTGAAGAGACTGTAGGTCTAACTACAGATGGAAATAAGAAACTCTCACAAGCTTGGAATCCTTCTTGCCTCGATAAATCTACCCTGATGAATGTGTTTTTCATGGCAAAGCCCAAATGAGTGGGTGATTTTGTTTTCACCATTGGAAAAAAACAAAACAGGAAATTAAATGAAATGCTGGGAGTGTGAGGGTGGCAGACTGACTGAGCCCCGTCGAGTTGTCAGTTCAATTCCCAACGTGCCCACCCACATCGAGCCTCGCGTTAATGCAGCCACTGTTTACTCTCAATGCAAAACACCCTGAGCAGAAAGTTCTGCCAAGAGCACAACTACAGCTCTGCACAAACACACGGCAGTGACATCCATCAACTTTAGACACCTCAGGACTGAAAAGCCTGCCAACAAATACTCCTCTAATCCATTAGTATCCCAACAGAAGCAGCAAAGATGAGTAATGTGTTCGAGGAATCTGTGGAAGTATCAGGCAGAAATGTTCCTGAACTCTCAGAATCTGGCAGTGTGGGTGGTGGGAGACATGTTTAATTAAATTTTTTCTTTTATATTTAGCATACTTTTTTTTGCATATAACCTTTGAAGAACCTTTAGAGAACAGGCCCTTGGGATGTTTACATAAGGTTTTGGCATGAAAGCACATGTGCATTTGCTAAAGCAATTCTGGTTTATTTTTCATAGTGGGCTTAAGGACTCTTCAAGATCTTTGTTGTTATATATCTATATCTATATATATATAGATATAGATATATAGATATTTAATCAATTAGTTGAACATGAATGAGAAACTATGAGGATAGATGATTATTCTTTTAATCTACCATTTAAACAAAAATAGTAAACAGCCCCCAAAAAAAGACCATGTTGCAAATGTGAGTGATTGCAGCATGCGTGGTATGAAGTGTAGGAAACTGAACATGTCTGGACTGTCGGTCTGACAAATAAGCAAAGTAATGACATCATCCTGCACTTAGGGAAATTGTAATGGACTCTTTTGTTTCATTTGATCAGTTCATGACACTTTATAGATCGGAAGACAAAGAAAAAAGAAAAGCTTGTCAGATTAATTTATCATGAAAATAATAATTTATTGCAGCTCCACCTTTACTAATGAATGTATGTATGTATGTATGTAGCTGTGTTTAAAGCTTTTAATAAGTAAATCAGTTCAAATGTTTGGTTATTTGATAAATCAATTTAACTTGTCGAACAGACAAGTGCAAATTTTATATGTTTGACTTTAACAATTATTGAGTTCATTTTTAATTTCAACTAGTTGATTGCTTGTTTAAAATGTACAGAATATCAGAAAAGTGCAAAAATGCGCATCACAATACTCCTGAACTTAGACTAATGTCTGCAAACAGTACAAGACCCAAACATACTAATTTTACAATGATTTAAAACAGAAAAAGCAGAAAACCTGCATGTTTTATAAACTGGAGTATATTATTTTTGTTGCATTAAAAATGATCTAAAAAAAAAAAAAAAAGCTGTTGATTATTTCAACTTATCAGATAATCAACTACTTGGT
This sequence comes from Embiotoca jacksoni, assembly GCF_022577435.1. Classification (NCBI taxonomy): domain Eukaryota; kingdom Metazoa; phylum Chordata; class Actinopteri; family Embiotocidae; genus Embiotoca; species Embiotoca jacksoni. The sequence continues at coordinate 3,126,588 of NW_027185425.1, read as the reverse complement.
TAACCATTATTCGACTTTTTAAAATATAATCTACTTACCCTTCTTTCAAGGTCATTGCTGAGTTTAGTCTATATTTTCAGAGCTCATTTAGTTTCCTTTCCTTGCTGAATTACTTTCGCTGCTGCAATAATTCAAATAACTCCTATTTAAATTAGTAACATTTAATCTTATTCTAATATAATGTACAATGTCAAACTCAAGATAGTGAACCTACACTGCACTTTGGTTACATCCTCCCAATGTTTTGGAAGGATGCTTCTCAGTTCTTTTGCATTATTAAAAGGTGAAACAAGAAATATGCAGAAATTTCCCTCCACACAAAATGGTTGCAGCCTAATGTGAACAAATATGTGAGAACACACAGGAAGTCGTATCACATGCACAGGAATCAGCTGAAGAAGATGTTTCAGCATAGATTGATTGACTGCATTTCCTTCATCTATCTTCCCAACTGTCCAATATGGCTGAAACACCTGCTAAACCCCCATCTTTTCTCCCACATGTGAACACACACACACACACACGCACACACACACACAAAGATTGCTCTTTTTTTTCCCACACACACACACACACACACACACACACACACACACACACACACACACACACACACACACACACACACACACACACACCCTCTTCCGATGGCTCATTCTTGCCAATCCAGCAGAATAGCCTCGACGCTGTAGTGATGTCCTTACCCCGAACAAAAGAAATCAGATGACCCCATCGGGATCCAATAGACACACATACTCTCTCTTACACATGCAATTCATCAGTCTATCAGTCTTAGTCAACGTGGTCCAGCGGAGCGGGAGGTAAATAAGGACGTGGCTGAGCTGCCGCACTGACTTCTCGGACTAATCCTTGGTCTGTTTGATTACATGCAACTTACAAGAGTCGTGGAACAAAAGCGGTGGTGGCAGATTACAATTACCTCGTCACCCGCTCTCTCACAATTGCTTTTACTCCTCTCCAGTTTTCTTTCTGTCACTCCCTCACCCACTGTTCCTCCATCCTCACCCCTCAACCCGAGAGACCTCATCTTTGTAATGTCTAATTTTTTGGACGAGACTCCTTCTTCCTCCCCCGCCGTCCTTTCATTTCTCCACACTCCCATCTTTCGCCACTCGTCTCGCCTGAAAATGAGTCGCCGAGGCCTTGACGAGAGAATGCCGCGACGCCAGGCCTGTCATCTTCACAAATCACTCGCAGAGGTCACAGTCGTCTGATCCAACATGTACGGGTCCAAGGCTGTCCTTGGCAGCCGAAGATGGACCAGTGCGTCGGTCCCGGGCCGCGGCAGCAGAGCAGAATTAACGCTGCATCAATCACAGGCAATTCGTCCCAACTGATGCCTGGGAGGGTAGCAAGCTTCTCCTCTGGCATGATGAACCTGGTGTTAGTCAATCAGGCCGTTTTGAAGTAGTAATTATAAGATTTAGTAATCATATGACATTAGTGGTGTTTAATGATAAACATTCACTTTAATTAACTCGTTTTCAAGTCAACAGTAAGCAGCGTGGCTTTGCATCTAAATATAACAGGGTTTATTTCACCAGCATTAAAAATAATTAAGTAAGTGGTTGTCCTGCTTTGTTGATGCTACAATCTGCCTCTCTGCATGCTTTAAACAAGTACTCCAGCAATGTAGTGTTACACTTCTACAAAGTTGGAAGGCGTACAAGAGACGCATTTTAAAAATAATTTTCAAAAGCAAAGCAGCAGAGGCTCAGATGGAAACACTGGATACTACGTTTCCCATGAAGCTACTCAATGGCGTTTATTGTCGACATTCTTTAAAGGTTTAATGTCAGTATATTTCATACATTTTATTTTTGTTAAACTGACGACTGTGTTAAGGAGAAAGTTTAAGATGTATATAGAGAGTGTTGTGTACAACCTTTATCATAGAATACATGCCTGTTTATGTTTACGAAAAGACTGCTGTGGAGAAAAATAAATTAAAAAGCTAACATTACTGGTCTGTAAAGTTTCAGACCAAACACAATTCAGTTTCAAAAGGTGTCACTCTTGCATGTAAAACCAATGGAAATATAAATGGGCAATAGATACAGAGGTTATATGAGCATGCGAAAAACGATATGTTGCAGCTTGGCCAAAAAGTTGTCCTCATGCCTTAGACCTTATGGCTTCAGCAAAGCATAAACGTACAGAGACAAAACATGAGAAACTGGACGAAATGAAAAGAAAGTACAACTCCTGCTAAGTTACAAGATCATTGGCTAAGCATCCACACCAACACTCAAACTCGGGGTACGTTGGAAAAAAATTTAAGCTGCGGTCTACAGCCAAGAAACTGAACACTTTGCAGACCTTTCCATCACCTTAAAAATCTCACCAATCCACCCCACTACAGAAAAGATGTTCTTCACCGACACCTGCACAGAAATCTCGTCAGAAGAATCGTCTAACACGCGAGTGATTCCTCCGGAAAATGTGCTGGATTGCAATCATACAAGAACCAGAAAAGAAACCTTTTCACAAAGAGCTCAGTTCAGTTCAATCTTTCACAGTACATCTAACCTTTAAGATAAGACAGAAAGAAACCAAGAGGTGAATTTGTTTTACAGTGAAACTACACAGGATTGGGCTTCATGTAAGAGTGAGTTTATTAGAGCACTGAGGGCCGGTCACATTGTCAGCGTTTCCTAAAGCGTTGGGCTTGAAGCGGTAAATACTGGAACTTTATAGCATCACAAAGCATCCTGGTGGAAAATGTCAGCTGTAAAATTTGAAATTAAGAGTGACACGAGAGCTTTTGAAGCGCACCAGCACAATAAGGCGGCAGGTAAACAATAGCTGCACGCCTGCCAAGAACATCGTGCCGTGAAGTCACTCCGGCCATTCTGACACGACGAGGGATCAAACAAAGCTCCGCTTGCACAAACAGGATAAACCCACAGGTTTCTGAGATGTTCACGTTCCCGATCACGGTGCTCCTCTCTCGCGCTGCCTCTATTGTTCTGTACCTGGCTCACGCCCTCTCTCTCAGCTTGCTGCAGAATGGATGGATGCAGGGGGAGGAAGGGGGGAGAGAGCGAGAGAGAGAGAGAGAGAGAGAGAGAGAGAGAGAGAGAGAGAGAGAGAGAGAGAGAGGGAGGAGAGGGGAAGTAAATGAGATCCCGATGAGATGCCAAGGTGTGTTAGCGGTGAGACGTGGGGGAATGAGAAAAGCAACCTGAAGGGAGGAGGAGTGGCTAGTATTGACTGTGTGCGAGTTGCCGGTGTGGGATGGTGGACACCCGGCCTGTCAGACGACCCCCCCCCCCCCCCCACACACACACACACACACACACACACACACACACCCTCCAACCCCCAGTCGTATTAACGTTTGCCAAGTCAGCTAAGGTTGCAGGAGGCATGTACAGGAGGGAAGAAGGAGCAGAAGAGGAGAGAGGAGAAGAGAAGAAGACATACGAGAGGACAGAACAAAGGAAAGCAGGAAGACTGAAGGCAGAAGAAGAAGGAGCACACACAGGAAAGAACAACAAATGTAAGAATGGAGCCGCACATTAAAGCAACACAAGAAAACGGCGTTGGCACTTGAGAAGAAGTGAAATGAGAGCACAGACAAACAAAAACGGACACGTAAATCCACAAATAACAGCTACTAAAGGATTATAATGGGCACGAGGGCCGTCTTGAATAGAAAAAAAATTCACGAATGCTGATCAAAGAGCCACACAAACATTGTATTATAATATAACATAATAGGAGGCTTTAACCAATGCTCCCAAATTCCCAGATAGGGGAGGGACAAATAACCAAATGCGCACACACACTGCTTGTTTGACACTAACAGAATGCACATAAACAGGCAGGTAAATTTGCCTCATTTAATGTGGATATAATGACAAGAGAATAAAAAAAAAAATTTCAAAAAAGGGGGCAAAACTCTCGGATGTTCTTCCTACTCCCAAATCCTTACGAACAGCGAGAAGAATCACTGCCAACACCAGCCTTCAGGAGCACATTGCTTTCACAGCAATTAATCGCTGTCACAACATCAATTAAACAAAATCTAGCATCCAAATCCGGCTACCCAGCATTTCAGGGAACCGAATCAATCTGGCATAGAGTGCATGTGTGCTTCATCCAATGTTCGAGAGAAAGTGTGTGCAAACGAAAAGGCAGCACAAACATGCGAGTGTTCATATGTGCAAGCGCCTCGGCGTGTGTGTGTGTGTGTGTGTGTGTGTGTGTGTGTGTGTGTGTGTGTGTGTGTGTGTGTGTGTGTGTAGAAATCAGCTCTCAAGTACAAGAAAATGTCACACAATGCATCTGTGCACAAGTGTTTGTGTGGCGTGAGAAAGATTGCATGAGAGCGCAAGCGTGTACATGCCAAATGTGTGTGTGCATTTAACCCCGAGTTACGTGTCTGCCAGTACGATATTAATGTATGTCGATGTATGGCTGTGAAGAGTACCAAATGTACTTTCTGGAGTACATAAAGCCTCCTGTATAGATATATATATGTATATCTATATGTATATGCGTGTGTGCGCAGCAGATGATGGAGAGTGTTGGTACGTACATGCATGTGTGGGTATAGCCAACATCCACTCAGCTGTGTCTTGCCAATACAGTCCCTCTTTAAAAAGAGCCAGGGGGTCTAAAACCATTACGCTATTTTCCACTTCACAATCGCACAAGTGATTCGGATCACTCCCGGTTTCACACCTCAACAGGCCGCTCAGAAACACACAACACACACACTTCCAGCAGCTTCCATTAGGTTTGAAATTATACAAGTTGCATTCCTTTACTACATCTTGGCTAACTTGTGAGTGTGCTGAAAGTATCAGTGGCAATCAGCCAAGGGGCTGCTGGATCGTTGGAGGAGAGCAGCAGCACCTTCCCAGCTCCCTCACACACTTCAGTGAAGATGCACAGGGGCAATTAAACAAGCAAATCCCCCTTCTGCATCGGTAGTAAATCATGATACAATGCTCAGTGACTCACACATTGTTCCCCTACATCACTGTTTTAATTCTTGGCTTAATCCCATGGACAGATAGAGAGAGGAATTACCTACTAGTGCTCTCTGTTTCAAAAACTGATGGAGGAAAATACTTCTTCGAGAGGAAGTGAGCTGAAAACGGGGGGAGACCGTTGCATCCAGTGAGATCAGGCATCAGATTATAGTGCATGCCGTCGTCCCTACCACAGAATCACTGGCTGTTAGAGTAGGAAAAGACGAAGAAACCAGTTGCACAGAGAAGCCGGGACAAAAGCCTTATGTAGGCTACAGACCTGGGATTTCTTTCTTCTAACAAGGTTGAGGACGAAGCTGCCTGAATCAAACCGACTTGTTCCTCTTTGAAAAAATCATAACTAAATATTAAGGCAGACGCTGGCTCTGTGTGGGATTAGAAATGTACTGCAGTCCACACACTTTGAGAGAAAAATATTGAAACTTGTCTGTCTTTCAGTTGACGATCCAATTCTGTTGCGTTTCTGCTAATAATAGGCTAACCAGTTCTGTGGGTTTTCTTAAATAAGGTATTGTACTAAAGTGTCATGTTTATGGATTTTGATAGAATGAATTGTGAGACTAAAATTAAAACAGTCCAAATAGGAGATATTTGTTCAGATCCTTTGGTTTTTCCGGGATTCCTCGTTTGGAGTTCACTGAGCACAAATGCGTAAATCTGTCATCCTGTGAAACGCTTCTCTCCATAATCAGGCTAAAGATTTCCTATTTACGACGCAGTGTGTTTAAAAAAAAAAACATTACATGTCCGTCTCTGAGTCCACTAACATTAATGTCCTGTCATCGGTGCAGAAAGGGAACCTGCTTCTCATTACTGGACAATTGCAAACCGCCAAACTATCTCCGCCGCGGACATCTGTCTGCCGATCAACGCCGTCTGCCACCGTGAACCACTTTGGGAACAACCGAACCACACAAGAGCACGTTTCCACATACCTTCTTCGGCGTGACAGTCTTTCACTTCGTTCAGCAATAATATCCAAAGGACCGAAACCAGCGTTTTACGGAGATCCATGTTTCTTTGGCCAGTTCCGCGGGGCTCTTGTCATCTCTCTCCAGCCTGCGCGCAACGCACCGCAGCAGAGACGCACTCGGTGTTTGAATGGAGCGGATTGCCGTCTGGGCAAGTAGTGCGGGAGCCAGGGAGCCACGCGGGCTATTTGATATCTCGGGGGAGGGTTTTGTCGGCGAGATTGACATTGGCCGAACGCAATGGAGTAGGATGTGGAGTCGAGGGTAAGAGAGGGTCGACCTATCAAGCAACTGCGACGTGAAATCTCCACGCCAGGTGTTTCCACTATAGTCAACAGAGGCAACACCGCAGTAGTGCACTTTTTCCACATAGATCTGTCCTTTATAAACAGTGAAGCGAGTTCGTAAATAAATTATGGTGGTTATATCCTGGTGATTGCAGAGTGAGAATAAGACTTCTCTGTTGTGGTCTTTAAGAAGGGAGCATGGGGTCTTAAATTTAGTGTTAACATTTAATTTTAGTTGTTAAAAGAGTTTAACATGACGTGTAAAATGGAACAAAAGTAACACTTTGGAAGAACTGTAAAAAAAAAAAAAATTACAGACAGTTCCTTGAATATTGGAAAAGACAGGAAAACAACAAAAACTACATTTTCAATTATATTCATTAGCAAGCGTAAAATACTTTAGCTGTTTTTCACAATCATGACAAACTCGTAAAATATATTTTATATATAAGTTTAGCTGACATCTAAATTTACACAAAAACATAAAGCCCCTTATGTAAAAGTAGAAAATGTTTGAATTTGCTGTGTTTGGTTGATGCAAAGAAATATCAACAAGCTTATTGGGATAAAATGTTCACCTAATATTTATAGTGACAGCAGATTTTAATCAGCAGAGCTGATACACTTGATCATATCACACTTTTCCTTTCAATCCACTAATTGACTTGAGATCATCCCTCTAATGAAAATCCCTTTCTTCCTCCAGGGACTTTATTGATTTAATGCTCCTTAAGGGAAGACGACATGTTCATAGTTTTCTGCACCAAGTGAGTGGCTTATTATTGCTTTTCCACTGGATTTGTTTGCGCCTCACTGTCAGCCAGTAATTGAGCAAGATGAATTAAAAGATGGAAAAATGCTGTTTCAAGGGTTTGCATCATTGTAACCCAAAGACTGCACTTAAAAGTCCCCGGAGGTTTTTCTCTCACTGTCATAGCCACATGCAGAAAGAAAGCGTGCACACGGCGCTGCGCCGAATTGATCACTCTCAGTTTAGCTTGGAAAGCAATACAGCTTATTGTCGATTGACAAGCCAGACACTGTTTTTGCGAGGAGAGAACTGGTGATGTGAACACAGGTTGAATCTCAGATCGATAGTCTTTTCTGAATGTTGAAAAGAGAAGGCTGCAGTAGATTGAAAGAGTCCTCTTCACTACATAGTGTTTAAAAAAATAAAAAATCCTCACATGGTTCATTAATAACTACAGACTGCGAGTCTTGATAAGGAACACAGAAATGGTGTTCAGTTGCTTTAATTAATTGCAGCTTTATTCAATATAATTATTCCTTTTTAAGAGCAATTTAAGTGGCTCAGCAAATTACAATGACCCACTAATGTGCAATTCTAGATACATTTTTAATCATTGACATCAGAAGTGTTCATCAGTCTATTTATTGTATGAGATCATCTTTCCATCCTTTTTTTTTTTTTTTTTACTAAACTGAAATGGTAGCTTCCTGAATGCAGAGTTCATGTTTCTTTCATTTAGTCCAAAGTTTAAATCTGAAACTTCCACAAAAACATAAACTGGCCATGGGATTGCCTTCATGATATCCGCCACTTGGCAGCTCTTCCGTTCATCCCACCAACCTTGGCTATTTAGTTACTTTTCAAACTTTAATGACGTGCTAATGAAAAGCCTGGTCAGCACACTTAATTTTCCCCTCAAGTAAGCCCCGCAATGGCCGGACATAAAGCGGCTCTCGAATAAATGTAAGTACTTTTTAAAACTCAGACTCCCCCCGCTGTGCAACGGTGTGCAGACGCACTCATACAATTTGCACCGCTCCCCCCTGTACACTTCATAATCAACGGTAAGACTCATTATCACAGTTGTCATCCAGCCCCCTCTCTATCCCTCCTCTCTCTCTCTCTATATATTTACAGGCTCGCACAGACACACACACACACACACACACACACACACACACACACACACACGCATGCATAAACACACACTCGCACACAGATTATAGGCCATCAGCCTGACTGATCCTCCCCAGCAGGGGGGCTGGTCGCCTCAGTTCGGGGAGCTGATGAACATGATCATCTGTCCTCCTCTGTGGTCATTACTCACCAAGGACAGAGACCAACAGCCTCGCTCACTCTGTCTCCCCTCACAGTCCATTAGGTACACGCACACAAACGGTCCGTTTTGTGCTCTCTGGAAATCTTGAATAATTATAAAGTCCTATATATTTTTTAAAAAGGTGAAATGATTTTCTAATATGTGATAGTTAAAACAGTCAAATATGCAGACATGGTAATAAAGGAACACGTCACCAGATGGGATGATGCGGGACACTTGACTAGACGTCCAGTAGGCTACCTGAGTTGGTCCCCACATGGGATTTGTTAATAATAGGATTTATAGAGAATTTTTTTTATTTCAGAAAAGCTTCTGCTCCATTTCACAAATGCAGTTTGTCCCCGTTTGCCCTCTGCCAACGCAACACGCTTCAATCAGCAGCATCGCCACTCCTGGCCCCGTGTTTGCATTATTGATCAGGAACACTGACCATGAGAAGTAAGAATGAATGTAAATCACAGCAGTGTATGCAGAGCCGGCAGCGAAGCAGGTAATAGATGAATATTCCACATGAGCTGCTTGAATACATGAACGTGTTAATTTCGGCAGGTTCATTAAAAAAAAATACAAATTTACGCAAAGGTGAGTAAATAACAAAACAAATGCAGTAAAAATTGTCTTTCAGAAACCAAACACCATAATTGTACATCACAGCCATCATGTGGTGACGAGTGGACAGACAGTCCAGTTACTCATCTCGACAGAGCTAACGCTGGTTTTATACTCACCGCGAGTAGGCGAGAGTCTGAGGCGAGCATTTCGTCATCACAGGGTGTGCATGTTGGCTCTGTGCGGACATCCGTGTACTGCCAATTTGTTGTCCGTGCAGCCACCACACAAAAAGGGGAGCTATGCAGCAGAAAAGGAAAATGGACGCTGAATTTGAAGCGAGGCTGCGCAAAAAGGCTCCTTCGCTACCTGCATCTCTACAACTCGTCTATGAAACAAATTAAAAAAAACGCTCAAATGTGCAAACGTTAATGGACCATAGTTTGGGAATGCGTCTTCCAGTAGATGCGTCCTCTAAGCGGATTTCAGAAAGTAGTACAAGGTGTGCGTGTAGCCTACGTCAGACCCTGTGAGCCACGTACCCCGTGAACTATAACTTTGTCTTCGTCTCTGCTAAAGAGTGAAGTCATTGTGACTCCAAAACAGACATATATGAAGCAGGATGAGGTGTTGCACAGATGGAGGAGACACGGTGGGAGCAAAGTCACGTGACTGATGTTTAAAATGATGGTTTGGTATTGCCAGAGAAAGAGATGTTTTAGATTTCAGATTTAGCTGACGAGCAAAGTGACAATGCTCAAAGCAACACCAGGCAGGGTCACCTGGCCTTTCCTCCTCAGTCCTCCTCTTGGGAGCTGACTTTGTGAACTGGGATTTTACACCAGAAGTGTAATGACTAAATGAACATAGTTCAAGCTTAAAAGGGAGAACGTAAGCAAAAGGAAACGAAGAATGAGAAAGAAAGAAATATAAAGTGTGCACGCGTAGATCAGCTTTACTTTTACCTGGTAGATACTGGTTGTAATTTGGTGTAGTTCAGGAGTGTGACTGAGCTGTCATGTGTACAGTATGTCTTGTGAAAGGAGTATCAGAGGTTTAAGTCATAATTAGGAGAGTCAGCAGTTCTCAGTTTGACACCTGTGCTGTCCCTCCCCTTCTTCCTCCTTCTGAATAATGCCTCAGTAATCTTTTGACACCCTTTGGGATTTAGGGAGAAGTGTAGGAGGAGTGAGAGGAAGAGGAAGAGGGAGAGGAGAGGAGAGGAGAGGAGAGGAGAGGAGAGGAGAGGAGAGGAGAGGAGAGGAGGAGAGAGGCGCTGGAGGAGAAAGAGGGTGTTTGATAACAGTAGGCTGCAGGTCCCAGACGTATTGTACCGTAGCCGTGTTATTCCCAAGATGGAACCCTGTAAACGCTGCCAAGTGAAAAGGTGTTAATGTGTCTTTGAGAGAGATACACGCCTACACACACATATAGATCACACACACACACATATACAAGGACATGTCGTGTTCACACACACACACACACACACACGCACACACACACATGCATCCCGACACCTACACCCACAGCAGTGGTGACAATATTAGATACAGAGTGTTTCAAATGTGTGCAGGGGAGCAGGCATCACCCTCTGCTTTATTCAGAGAATCGTCATCGCCTTTACGAGATGATTAGCTGCCAGGCGTTAATCACGCCAACATTTCATAATGAAATCAGATTACAGATACGCTCCAACAATATCTGTGGATGGATTGTTTTTATTGCCTTCATTAGTATTTCTATGATAGCCTGTTTGTGATTTGTTAGCAGATTTATTACAATCGTACTTTTCTTTTATTAATGCAAATGAGATAATAACTCATAACACGTGGTCTGACTGTAAATCAGTCTTTAAATGACTGGTGGTGACATCGCACGAGGTGCAACAGGGACAACGCAGGGAGAAAAGGTCACAGTTCGTAATGTCGCACTAGAACGTCGTGACATTAAAAAGTTTACCAGGAAATTGCAAGGTAACTTTTTTTTTATTTTTATCTTTAAATCAACCTCTTTGCAGAAGAAGGTCGGTCACACAGGTGTCCGGGAAGCACGTCCTGGGAAAGATGGGTAGAGCAGCCCATGGGAGGCCGAGCGCCACTGGGTAATGAGGCCTTGTGTCGCAATTAGTTCCACGAACAAGAATCTGTGGTGTCATCAAGGTTATTGGAAGTGGGTGGAGTCACATGGGGACACAACGTGATCTCAGCGGGGGAAGAATTACCCAGATTCTTGCACCAATACGATGTGAAGGCATTACAAGTGAAAGTCCAGCATTTACAAAAGTCATTGTAAAAAATGTAAAAGTTTAAAATGAGTTAAAATGAAAGATTATTGACAACAATTTAGAAAGTCTTATCTTCAATGCAAATCAAGTTTTTCTGAATTGCTAAAACACTAGACCCCCTTCTCTGAACCAAATACTCAGTGGCCTGAACCTATTTATTGAATCACACACTCTTTTGGCAAAACCATGAACTGTTTTTCACCAAGTTCGACACAATTTGCAGATCTCATTGATTCTTTTTGCAAAAATCGAAACATATTCTTGTGAAACACATTTTGCATTGTGACGCACTCGTGATGCATAATGGTGACCACGGGTAGAAAAAGTTGAACACCGTTAAAGCGCAAATTTAGCGACTCAAAACTGATCACACTTGTTGCAAAAACCAATATGAGCCAGTTCAGAGTGCACGGGTTGTTCATATCAACAATGGACAGACACTATTGAAGAGGGAGAGAAAGAGGAGGAAGAGGAGGGGGGAGAGGAAGAGACATTTCTAATGAAATACGAATTACTGTGACGGACCATGTTCTTGTTCGTGGCGAGATAATGAGGGAAGCAGGACAAAGAGTACAACTCAACATCAGCAGATTCACTGTGTCCAACATAATCCAGAGATTTAGAGAAGTCAGAAAAAGTCAAAGGTTTTGTGAATTTGAAAACAGGTTTTTGTCATTACAGTTTTGAGAAAAGGGTTGAATGTTTCAATAAATAGGTCTCAGCAATTGTGAAAAACTTTAAACCCTCGATAGTCATTTCAAATATTGCATGTTTGATGATTAGAAGGTTTTCTTTACCAACAGCACTTTTTGCTGGGATGAAATTGATTCTCTAACACTTTGTTTAAATGACACATTTCGTACTAGACTCCTTGTTTGGCTTGATAATGACCTCCTCAGCGCTGCTGTGACTAAAAACAAGGACTTTCCTGTAATTGAAGTGATTACTTTTGAAGTGGGACTGTTTCCAGATTTTTTTTCTTTTGGTGCGTCCGACCTGAAATTCGTGGCTGACATCGTACGCAAGTAGAATTACAAGAGTTTTATTACACATCGCAAACATCTCATTTACACCACTCTTGTGTCCAAATTGCTGAACTCAGAAGAACATTTAAAAACCAATATATTACATTAATTATGAAGTTATCGTGAAAAGTGTTCATATTTTGGCAAAAAACATGAGACTTTGCTCTGTAGTAAAGAAAAAAAGATGGCAGATTGACACCAAGAAAGAAGAGATGAGGAGAAAAATGTAAATATACACGACTTAAAAAGAACAACAAAAAAAAAACAGGGATGTTGAGGTAGACAGGGGGACACAGTGAAGGCAGGGCCAAGCCAACTGTCAAGTAGCCATGTGGCAGTTTACAGATAAGGCCCGTGACTAAGTAATCAGGAATATACAGTGTGATCTACTGCACGCCGACACATTCCCGGATATGACATCTGCCCGGCAGCCTCATTTCTTTCCCACAGCAGGCCGAATCTGAGGCGACTCACTCGGCAGGAACTGAATCCCATATCGTTTTTCCAAAGGATTGTTATTCCAACCACCACTGCTACTGCGCCGGTATTTTTAAATATCAACACAGATAGCGCGAACCTATCATGACTTCAGATAAAGTTCAATTATACAGTTTACACAAACGGCCTCCGTTCATATGGAGCCGCATGTGTGTCCGTTCGTCTTTAGCAAGGCGACCCTTTCATATTCAAATGTGTGTGTGAATGTGTGTGTGCAGTAGTTCAGGGTTGCAGGGCGGTTTATCAGACACTGAATACACTGTGCAGGTGATGGGAGATTAGGGAACGCCACTGTTTTCAATTTTTAGAGCCGACTTCAGACAGGCAGGAAATGGAACAACTGTGACTTTTTTTGCTTTTTCCTTCACCTGTATTTCGTTCCTTTAACTGATTTTTCCCAGATCCCCTTCTTTCTCTACGTCTCGCCACCTTTCCTCCTCTCGCTCGTTTTTTATTGTCCTACTTTTATTTTTCCTTCTTCTACCTGCTTGTCCTGTTCTCTGTTTAACTGTAGTTTCTTGTATTTGTTCTTTTATCTTCAGTCCCAGATCTGTTTCTGTGACACCTAAACTCAAAATGATGTCTTTCTTTCCACGTTTTAGAAAGAAACATTTAATTGAGCAAGTTTATATTTTGTGTTTTAAATCCTGAAAGATCAGAAACTTTCAATTATTATAAAAAAAAATGGAAAAGCACGAGAAGATTCTTTTAAGGAGAAGGAAAAAAAGACAGTGTGATTCATCTGTACAGCAGAACAGTAGGAGGCCATGTGAAGAAATGTGCGGAAATCAACACACTAAGCATTCAAAAGTAACTTTTTTTTTTTTTTTTTGCTCCAACTGAAAAACATAAAGCAGTCAAAGCTAACGGCATCACATTTTCTTCATATAACCATCGTGACCCCAACAGCCATTGGCCACATTGCAGGGCTGTGGGTGTTTTTTTTCTTCTCCTTATCGAGGAAAGGTGAAAGAGAGGAGGGCGTGAAAAATCAATTGACTCGAGTATGAGGGAAATAGAACGGAGAAAGAGAGAGAAGGAGAAGCAGTGGACTGAGGGTGAAAAATGTGTTGGTTTGTCAGCATAGGCTGGATGTCTCAGGAGACACCGATAGGAATTCATCACAAGAGACAAATTATATTGCAGTGGTATCCCTCTTTCCTTAGTGTGTGTGTATGTGTGTGTGTGTGTGTGTGTGTGTGTGTGTGTGTGTGTGTGTGTGTGTTACCAACCTGCTAACCTCTTTGGGATCTTTTCCAGTATTAACACTAAGCTTGTCAGGACCCGTGTTCCTCATGTCGACCGAAGCCCGGTTCTACTGAAGCAAAACATCCTGTGAGGTTCTGGTGAGGGTGTGTATTCAGGTTTTGGTCAAAGTTCGGGTTAGGCATGAAATGGTTGTGTTTAACGTGAGAGTTAGGTTGTTTTTTTTGTTTGTTTCGGCTTTACATAGTTCATGAAATTCAACGCAATGTCCGAACAGAGATAGCTGCACAAACAGAGGTCATCTCATGTTGTTTGTGTGATTGAAAACTGTTTAGCGTAAGTATCCATGGTTCACCTCCCGACAGCACAATGACTGTGATTACGTTATCGACTGTTTAACCGTCTGACAAGAGGCAGATTTGATGAATGTGCAAATTAAATGTTTTCATTTTGGTTTGGTTTTTATGTCACGGTTTGAATTTCATCACCAGTTGTGTGAAATAAGATTCAAGCCAAAAGTTGCATATGTATCTTAAAATTACTCAATATCACATCGACAACGCCAGCTTCACAAAGAGAAACTTAAACCTACATAGAACTGTGCTATTGTTTGGTAAATGTACCACGTATTAAAGGTAAAAAAAAAAAAAAAAAATCCAGTATGTAATGAAAGCCACAATCGTTTAACTTTGACAGCTTTTAGTTAGTTGCGGTGTTCAGGCTCAGGACACAAACTCAAAATATGTAGTGGCACGTGTGGCGCGATGTGTAATTACACAGCTACCTAACACAAGGCACATGGTGTGTAAATTAGATTACAGCTCTAGTTTAATCATATTGTCACTGTTGCAATTGAGACATACAACTTTGTGCTCGCTGCAGTCACACAGACATGCAAGAAGAAATCAGCCCCCCCCCCCCCCCCCCCCCCCACTGCTCTTCATAATGAGCAGAAAATAATGCACATGCAGAGACGGGCACACACGGCATGAAGAACTGCTTCTTCATTAGAGAAAAGAAACAGAGAAAGACTTCTTTTTTTTTTTCTTGTCACATGTCTTAATGTCATCAGTATTGTATTTGCATTGCGTAGAACTGTGAGTGACACTAATGCTCAGAGCTTAATACTTGTAAGTTGTTTCTTTGTGCTTGAAAGTAAAGCCTGTTAGAACATGTGCTTTTACATAGAGGAATGAGATTTTAAATACTTGTGAGACTGAAAGAATCTAAATATAAATATTGTAATAAAATGATCAAACAGCATACATATACTTCATATTTATATATATTAGGGCTGGGCAATATATCTATGTTATATCAATGTTATGAGGAGACATTGTCTTAGATTTTGGATATTGTAATATCGCCGTTTCCCAGTTGTTCTTGAACGCGTTCTCTTTTTCCTTATTTTAAAAGCTCCATTTTAGTAGTAATATGATGTACTTTTCAGAACCAGACTGTTTTATAGTTTAACTATAACCCTTTATTGTTATATTTACATTACTGATGATTATTCATAAAAAAATCTCATGGTGTAAATATTTTGCGAAAGCATTACCAGTCATCCCCATAATAATGTTGTAATATTAATATCGAGTTATTTGATCAAAACTATTTCATTTTGTCATATATATGAAAAACGGTATATCTAAAACATATTAAAACATCTGAGTGACAGAAAGAAAGGGCGTTATAAAAATACCTGATCGAGCAGGAGATTTGACAGGAAGGCTCACAGGTCCACATATTGGTGGTTGGTTCATTTCAGGAGGGAGATAGGCCTCCTCCGGGGTCGAGCCGTGGCCTCATATGGTTGGCAGGCATTAGGTTTCTGTGGGGACAATAAAGAGAAAGAAATATGCATGGGCAGGGGAAGAGAAAGAGACAGCCAGACAACCACACTCCTGCCGAGATGGGAGGCGCGTGGAGGTCGAAGACCAGGGTCAAACTGTTTTCATCACCCCTGTTTATCCCCTGCTGCCGGATGATGAGGACTTCAAATTGCACTCAGATTGGATCTTAAAAAATATATATATATATATATATATATATATATATATGAATATGAATATACAGGTTGGAGGCTGACAATAACATTGGTCCAAGAGGTCTACTTATAGTACGAACCAATCTCATATCAATACACTGCCATAGATTGGGTTGCAGGGAAAACTGAGGCATTCATCGCTGTTATCTGGAAGCTTAACAGATAGCAGATCTTTCTCTTTTTCCAGCCTCTTTCAGAAAAACCATCACCAGAGGAAGATTACAGCTGATAGCTCGGTACAAAACAAAAACATCTCAGTGTAGGGTCGGTATGATTACACCAGGAAGAGTTCGAACCGTCTTCTCTCTGGGATTGATGTCCTGGTATATGTGCATTATAAAGGAACCAGAACTATTTTCAACAAGTTGTCAAATCCGAATAGTAATAATTGTGTAGCACATAACCATGGAGGTAACAGTGACATGTGAAATCTGACATTTCTAGCTGATAACAAACGGGAAAAAAAAACAACAAGAAAAACATCAACACAAGTGCATGTAATCATCGTGTGTCAGCTCCTCTGGGCAGCACCGAATGGCCTGTCAATATGAATGATGTTGTTGCACCCATGGTTTTCAGATCATACTATAATTAGCAGCAAAAAATATATTTGAAACTCATCAGGGAAATAAGGGCCAACGAGGTTCAAATTATACCCCGTGTCTATGATCAAAGCAGAATGGTCAGTCGAGGAAAATGAAAAGGCTTGAGGGAGTGTCAAAAGGCCGATGTGAGTTTTTCTAACTGCTACAATTTCTTCAGCACACAAAACTTCTAAAAAAAAAAAACTGCTTGTACATAAGAGCTGACAGAGGAATTCATTTTTGCCACGTCAGCAAACGTCTTGTTTTGAACTGCCTGTCAATCCTTTAAAGAAAAGTGTCAAGTCATAATGTATGACTGTGTTGACGTTGTCCAACAACTTCCAAACACGCGTGGCTACTCAAAGCTTCGCTGTATTTACAAGCGTAAGATAAGAGGGTGTGTCAACAGCCTTCAACTTCCCTCCCCGGCCTCTCAAACGCACGCTGACGATGCTTCATTTTGCTGGGACAACAGCCCTATTTGCATGATTGATTGCACCTACAGCCTATAGAGCACGGTACAAACACAAGAGGAAGGCAAACAGCCTGATGCTGACATTTGTTCTGGTGAGCGGATAGCGAGTTGTCGGAGAGATTAGCAAACTGTGATGTAAGGTGAGTGGGCCAAAGGATGAGGAGCTAAGCATATGCAAATTCAAAGCAGAATATTCATGCACTCCTACTGGGGTCTCTCTTCGGGATTTCTTGAGGCATGTGAATGAAAAACTGCTCCTCAAACTTTGGCTGAACTTTCTTTACCCTCCGTTGGTATTAAATATGTAATACTGTGTTTGCACAAAGCCAAATTTGGGTTGTGGAGACGCAGGAAAATCAGCAATCTGTATTTTTTGGAAGTTTTCATGAGGTGCCACATTTTGGCATATTTGCTTGTGCAGCACATGCTCGTACCTGCCGGTGTGTCTTTTCTTCCAAGATCTTATTTGTGTATTATGTGTGTTCCGGATTGTGTGTAATTGTGCATTTTGATTCGTGCATGTGCTTTGAGAAATACATTTGGTCTTCGAGTTGCTTTGCATTTGTGTGGAATGCAATGACGTTTTTAGCAGTTTCTTTAGAGGCTGTGTAAAAGTCACCTCTAAAAGCGTGACTTGAGAAATGAGAGTGAACAGGGGAGTTAGTATGCAGATCAGGTGTAGATTCCCTCCTTCTTGGCCGTAAAATGATGAGATGAAAGGCCAAATGCGAGCACCTGAGGCCTTGAGGAGTTATACTGTGCTTTTGAGGTGGTTGGTGGCAGATTAATTGAAGCTAGAATGCAGACGCCCTGATTGCTATGACCCAAAAAAATAAAATAATAATAAGCGCACTTTGTAACTTCATCCAGCTGCAGCAGTAAAACTCTAAATGTGTTAAACAGGAGGTGAGCAAAGTGCAAAGAAAAACAACATCTTTAAGGTAAGAACACATTTCAAATATGTGTTGCAGTGAATTGACAGTACTGGAGTATAGTGATGCTGCCATTTGCATTACCCATAAGATTGCAGGGCAACAGTATCGAGGCATTTTGTCCTCTTGTACACCTACCGTACTGATATCACACAACTCCAGCTGCACCAAGTGAAGCCCCTTATTTAAACATAACGATCACAGAGCCCACGCTTATTGAAATATCGTCTGACACTCAGTTGACACTTTATTTACATCAGTCTCTCTAATTGCGCCTCCGAGTAGACAAGACGTAGTCTCGCTTTCATTCACACATACACAAACAGACAAATACACACACACATACGCATAAACACGTGCAGTTTGAGAGCATTGACGTATATACACAAACGTTTGCATGCATAGAAAAATTCACGTGGTCCCTCACATAAATTCTGATGAATATACATGTACTGGCAGACGGAAGCACCTCACTTGAGCTTGAGCTCACATTTTGCAGAGACATCTTTTCTTTGATCCTTGCCAAAAAAATCTTTCCTGCATGTCAGAGTCACTGTTACTGAAGTTCACATCTAGATACAAGTGATGTAAGGATATTTTGTTGTGGGAATTTTTTGTTTTAAATGTAATAGCTCTAATTACAGGGGTTTATCTGATCAAACAGGGCACTTCTGTGTACTTCCACTTTTTTGGGGGGCATTCACAAAACCCTTAACATGCATGCGTAAGCAC
Source organism: Embiotoca jacksoni (assembly GCF_022577435.1). Classification (NCBI taxonomy): domain Eukaryota; kingdom Metazoa; phylum Chordata; class Actinopteri; family Embiotocidae; genus Embiotoca; species Embiotoca jacksoni. Next base: position 3,107,881 of record NW_027185425.1, on the reverse strand, counting down.
GGACACTTATATAAACAAAATGTCTCCCTCATTCTGTCACACACTAGTTGACCCAGCCTGAAAGATATCTGTGATCGGACTTTAAGTGTTCTTTTAGTGTGTTTAACGTGTAGCTGGTTTTCATTGCTTTAATCAGGTGCTTGTTATTGTGTTGTGCTTTTGTTTTACAGCATGAAAGTGTAAGCTTCTGTGTTTGAATGTCCATGCAGGAGGGTGGTAAAGATGCATGTGTGTCCTGCTGCTGTAGAGTAACAGATCGATATGTAGAGAGGAGAGGGGAGTGGAGGGGAGGAGAGGAGAGGAGAGGAGAGGAGAGGAGTGGAGTGGAGAGGAGAGGAGAGGAGAGGAGAGGAGAGGAGAGGAGAGGAGAGGAGTTTTCTGGGGTAAAACCATCACATTTTAGACTTAGAAAGAAAATCCCCTGCAGACTACAATTTAGACCCTCTTCAGGACGGGTAAAAACACATTACACCAGCAGTGTGTCTGATCAAAGGTAAGCTCTGCTGCTACCTCGCCTGATGGAGCATGAACACAGACCTAACAATGCACAAAGAAACAGTTGTCTCATTTTCTAAATGTCAGTTTCATACAGTCTCGCCAACCTACCGACCTCACTACCTACTGCTGGGCTACATCATAATTATGTAAATTGGAGTGAAAAAACTATTTTCTGAGCTGTCTGATTGTTTCATGAAGGGTGTTACCCTTCACTTTGGGGACTCATGAGCCTATAAATCCTTGTAATTATGCTCCAACGGCACCACACTAATAGGGATATCCATAAACATGGAGATTTGTAGTTGATGGGCTCTGTTCGTGGTGTTTTGCTAGTGCCACTCAAATTATTACTGCATTGTATTTCTCGGAGGGAAACGACATCCTTTAATGTTTAAGGCCTCAGAGTGTGAAACATAAGAGTATAAAACAACAGGCATCTTCTCAGCCATTGTCTGAGCTGTTAAGAGTAATCAAATCCACAGTTTAAATGCATTTGTAGTCAGGGATATCTTGTATAATTATTTATTCTCTTGGTGATAATCACTCTAAAACCATTATGTGTACATAATTCTAAAGAAATGATATGCATTATTTTAACTAGAGGTGTTGGCAGATACATCTCCTACCCCCATTTGTCTGTGCCTTAAATCTAAACTGAGCCAGGTGAACTTAAAGCAGCATTAAAGAGGTTTTCTGCCAGCAGAAGGGCAGTGGAAGCTATAAAGACATTTTATCACCTAATAAAGGTGTTGTGGTGAATATATAAGCCAACAGTTGAATGACTGACACATGGAGCAACTAAGTCAGCCAACACTGCTGTGTGTATATTGCTATGAGAGTGGAAGAATAGGGTTGAAGATGTCTTACCTTCAGAAGAAGACATGCACAGTGTTAATTAGTGGTGTTCTGTAAACTTGTGAGAGAAAATCTTGTTAGATGTGTGATAATTCCAGTTCTTCCAAAGTAGTTCCTTGTAAACACATAATTGCATATGAGTATATATAAAGAGAGAGCACTAACATTATATGTAGGAGTGAGAAGTCTTTTTTGTTGTAGATTTTTGAGCTGTTTTTGGGTTTAGGAGTTCAGATGTTTTTGGTCGGTAAAGTTTGAAGTTTTATTAGTTAACTGTATCACACAAGAGACAGAAACAGTGAGGACATTGCACATCCACAAAATAATTGTGGCAAGTTCTTCAAGATGGAACGAGATTGTGGTCTGGAAACCTTGATTGTGAAGGAGGCTAAGTGTGATGACGTTGAAGTCAAGCGTTTGTTTCTAAATGTAGTTCCAACAATAGTAGCGGTGGTAGAGCAAGATGAAGTGATACAAACAGTTTCAGCAAGGCTAGCAAATATCAACAAGAATTTAAGCCTGACTATACAAAGTCTACAACGGCCATTTACCAACAAAGCATTGCAGTTTTCTCAGATTGGAGGAGGGGCTCTATTGTCTACACATTGGTGAGTATTTTGGTGTACAACAAACGTCATATGTTGGTCAAAGACAACTGGTTGGCTGTTCGTATAATCTTGAAATTGACCCGAGGTCTAGGCCCTTTGAGATGCAACAACTGGAACCATCCCCATTGGAGCGCGGCCAGCCCCCATATATTCACAAAGTAAATCTCGATCTGTTAATATCAGACTACCAACTCCCAGCCAAGTACCGGAGAAAACTGGGCACAAGTGAGTGCAGGAGAATCGGTGCTGTTTTAAAGGCAAACAATGCTCGCAAATATCGATGTAATTCCTTTATTTTATCAACAGAAAGAAGTAAACTTTTATGTATCAGTTTGATAATAATAATATTGAACTGAATCAAATTGTGAGTCGGTTATGTTATATTGTTCCATAGTGGAACTATAGATGTTAATGTAATTCTAGATGCATTAGCATTTCAATATAGTACTATAAATATATCTTCAAATATATCGTTTCCCGTCAGCCCTCTGCTGTCACATATACACATATCAAAATAACGGGATTTACTGCTTTAATCAGATGTTCCTTCATCATACATCAACATGCAAGTAAACAGACCTTCACACAGAGACAGCCTGTGCAGATGACATGTGAAGAGTAAGAAGTGGATGTGAGATGACGACACCCCCTCACAGTTACCTGAACCAAAACCAGAACAACTGAACCACCGAACCTCCCAACCAGCCTGGTGTCTGCCGTACAGACCGCGTACACCTACAAACGCACAAATGCACTCGCAGCCTGCCTCTCTATCACATTACTCTTCCTCCCAGAGGCCAAAGCATGAATCTTCATTCAGAGAGATATGGACAAAGACGGAGAACGTGATCAAGGCTACACAATGACTGCAGTGAGTCAGGGCTTGTAATGTGATTTGTCACTCCCTCTGCTCCCCCTCTGATGTGATTACGGGACGGGCTTTGGCCGGCCGTGTCAGACGAGATGGTGGCCTCCGATAGGAGAAGCAGAGCAGAAACCAGGAAGTTCTGGGCCCCCGACTGCAATCTGTCACTGGACCCGGGAAGACCGGATCAGAGAACATGACTGCTGCGGGGATATCAGGGGATTGTGGGGGTGTGTTTACCTCGGTGTGCGTGTCTGAATGAATTAAATGGAGCTGACAACATTTGCTGTACAACATCACATCTATCACTTTGTGTGTGTTTTCACTGAGAAATACATCATTTACTTTAGAGATGTCCTGCATGACCTTTTAGTGTTGCATTAAACTTTTATAAATATACATCATCCCCATACTTCAATTGGCAATTTTACAACATATTCTGTTTCACTTTATATCATTTGTGGAACGTGTGCTGCGTTTTTCCATCACAATTCGGTTTGGTCGCCTGAATGCAGGTACAAATGAAAGCTTTCCAGAAAAAGGTTAAAAGTGCAACAACTGAAGCAAGCTTTTCTTTTTTTTCTTTTTTTTTCTGGTGTATTTCATTTCAACAGAGATCAAATCTGTATATGCAACCCGGTATCATGCCGAAGTGTGTGATACACCCATTAGTCCACTTGAGGACACCGTGCCTCGACTATACGATAAAAGTAAAGTAGCTAAGGTTAACGCACCAAAAACCATGTGGGTGGGTTAGGAAAGGATAATGGTTTGGGTAAATAATTTTACCAAAGTAACGTTACATACTTTTGCGTGAGTTACCGAACGTACTTACTTAGGTTACAAGAAATCCATGCTGGCTTTTGCTTTCTCACGGATTTGAACATTAGTCTCCAAGGTGTACGTCTTCTGTTTGTTCCATCCAAATGCCACCCTATGCAGACTTTATCGCTCTATTTACTCCATCACATGACCTCCTTCTTCGGACCTGCTCATACATGCGTTTACTTCTCACGCCCTGGCGAGGTAAAACGTGACACTGACACGGCATCCTGCAGTGGAGTGACAGGTGCATCAAACACTTCGTCGTGATACTGGGTTGCATTTTGACAGACAAAAGATATGTCAGACGGGTGGTGGTAAACACACACATCTATTACACCTAATGTTGTAAAAGGGATTGATTGACTTAAAGTCCATTTAAAGTTTCATGTTGAAGTCCATTTTCTCTGGAAAATGGAATCAAATTTTGCCAACAGTCCCTTTTGGGTTTTGCAGACCACAAAATATCATTATGTGACCATATTTTCCCATTTTTAACAAAAACAAAAAATAAGACATCACTGTTTTCCCCGCCATACACTGCCGCCTCAGCTTATTGTAATTTGCCTGAGGGAGACTTGGCATTTGGTTTATTTGTCTTTTTCCACTGTTTTGTGCCTGCAGCAGATCGTGACCAGTGTAATATTTGAGACGATCTATTGTCTGCTTTTTTTCCAGCTGACAATTAGTACACATGAAGGAGCCCTGCGATGGCTGCCAATGGGACACAATATTCAGCAAGCACTGAATGCACGCTGACCAGAAAGCCACTGGGGCTGAATCTGTTCCTCCCAGTCCCTCCCCCTTTGGCCCCTCTCTATACAACACATCCCCCCTGATTTATCCTCTTTTCACTAGTCAATCCTCTCTTTTTGTCTCAATCTCCTCTCTCCCATTTCCACCACGCCATCTCTGCATCTCTCTTTTCTTCTTTCATTTTCTCTGCAAATCCTCATTATCGCCAATCCCTCATTTTTGTTGTGTCTCTCACTCTCGCCGAATGCCCCCCTCCCCCCCGCTTCATCTCTCTCTCCGACTGGTGGTTTAGGGGGTAGTTGGCAGCTGCAGAGATGGTAGATTGGATGGGAGGGGGGTGGGGGCCGGTTATGGCTGGCATGGCTCTTCCAGTTGGCAAAGGCAGGCCGTGGGTAAATTGGAAAGGTAACCCGCACCCAGTGCCAGTGTTCAAGGTTAGCTGGCTCTGCGTGGGTGCTTCCAATTGACCCCCATCTGTTCAGCAGGGGTAAACGGACCCAATCTCAAGTGCTAGTACCTGACCTGAGGGTCTATAGACGGTCACACACGCACATGCCACCACCGCATGCAATAATGCACGCATGCCCTCATTTCCTCCCACACACCACCACCGTCATACATGCTCACAGTCCACTCGCACATGAAATCACCCACTGACACAAATCCATGGAAACTCATGCCATCTTTCTTTTTTCTCCCATTTTTAGCTTCTCTTACATGCAACTGTAACACGCACATGACGCTCCTCAGCTTTAACACGCGTTAACACAACTTAATCCTCCACTGCTTCATTCAGTCAACGCAACACCACGCTACAACCTGTACAACAACGCATACAGCATAAACTGCTCGGTAACCGGATTGCGGCCATATTTCATCCACGTACGCACCTCGCACAGTCGGCTTCAGATAAGGTGCGTCTTCATTTGCGGAGATCTAATTGCATTGTACTCGCCCACAGGGGAAGTAAATGGTGCGATAGAGGTAGGTGGAAGTGGATGAATAAATAATGAATCTACTTCAACGCTATCTTTAATCCTTGCAACCCCCCTGCGAGCTGACCTCAGGAGGAAAAGGCGCGCACACTGGTCCGAGCTAAATATACACTTTGTATTTTCCTCCCTCTCATTTATGCCGAGGCACTGATGTTCTCCCTGTTCTCCCTCTCCCACGCAGGCCTTTAGGAATCCACGGAAAATGAGCTGTACGACATGCACAGCCATACACCTAGAAACCCACATAACGCGCACACAGTCCGACGGTGAACAAAGCTCGAGCGTCCCGGTGCCTTTGCCCGGCTAACATGAGGCTAATATTCCAAACAGTATCTGCTGCTCTCTGTGGTAGAGAGATAACGCTTTGGCCAAACATTACAATCAACAAGCCAGAGAGGTCACAGCCTCACCTAGGATAACAACTGCAGAAAAATGTTTATCTCTCGCTATCAGCATGTCAGCCACTCTCACCCCTCCCCCTCCCCCTCTCCCACCTTGCCCTAAGCCACCTTCTTCCCAGTTTTTTCCGCCCTCGCTTCTATGACCTCTATGAATGTGCAAGAGGGGAAATTATTCTCAATCCGTCTCATGCAGGAGAAGAATATAAAAAAAAAAAATCCAATAAAATAACAGAACAGAGGGAGGAATCCCATTTTCCACCTGCCATTCCCAGCGTTGGCAGGATAATAGCAGGCATCCCGGCGTTGGGATAAGCTGTGATAACAAATAGCTCAATCTGCTCTGTCTTCATCTGCTGTTCTATCTCTCTCGCACACACAAAGCTGCGGAATTATGATTAATGGTCGAGGCAGAAGCCCATCTCAGGTATGGGAAAGATGCTCCGGTGACGACCCCTCCCACAAAATACCATCGTGAGTTCCTGTGCGCTTTGATTTCTAAGAAACTACAAACAAAAGATGGCAAGTAGAGTATATTGGTGGAGTAAATTTAGATGTCAGCGGGGGGGAGAAATTCTCCACTGTTAATATAAGTGAAAGTGCCCTATAATGTCTTCTTAAATTGTCAGCATTAAACAAGAGAAAAATTAAAAAAGCAAAGCTTTTGTCAGCCCAATCAAGACGCATATAGCTCCTGATCCTGGTGGGAAGCAGACTGTTCTGCAGACTTATGAGTGGAGTAAACTGTAATAAAATTCATCTAACAAGGCTCTTTTATTGCCTTCCTACTGTTTCCATCTCATTTCAGTCTCTCGCCTCTTACTCCTTAATAGCCCCAGATTCACATTCACCCTAATGAGGCGAGGAGGAGAGAGGGGAAAAGGAGAAGCCGAGAGGAGGTGCCAGTCCAATCGGCACATGGATGAAAGGTCAAGGCTCTCTGGAGTGCAGTTTCATTCACATTGGACACACCGAGTCCTTCACAGGCAGATAAAGAGTAATCATAAAGAGAGTAACTATCAAGTTACAGTATATTTTCCAGACCCTTAAACTTAACAGTCAAATGCCATTTCAAATTTCTAGGTCTGTCTTCTTATGGCACCTTAGCCAAATTGTCCCAAACCTCTCTATCCCACTCGCAGTGCTGAGTTTATGACATTTTATACCTTATCACCATTGATCCACAGGTCACAAAAAAAACATCATCTGTGGGAGAAAATGTCAGTAACAAAGTTAATTAGAGCCGAAAGGCCAGATTTTCTGTTTAACTTGTTCTGTATTGACAGAGACGTGCAGCGGGGACACTGATAGACGTGGGCACTGAGCATTTGTCATCCATCAAGCAGCGAGGACAGCCTGCTGTCATCACCTCATGGGGCCCGTCAATTTCATTATTTCTCTGTCTGACCGTCTCTCTCCCTCCCTCTGTCTGTCTTTCATCTCATCCTGTGTGTGGTGTCTGGCGCTGACCTAAATATCTTCTGCGGCGTGCCAGCGACTTTACATTATGGAGAGCGGAAAAAGGTCACGGAGCGGTTTGTGGACAAGCACAAGAAGACTCACAAACACACGCACATACACAATCACAAACTCGTAAAAACACACACAAACATAAAAGTCTTCGACGTCATTCACACCCACTCTTATCGCATGAGCATGTTTGTGAACACACACACACACACACACACACACACACACACACACACACACACACACACACACACACACACACACACACACACACACACACAAGCCTCAGTGAAGTGCAGGGACATTGGAGTGCGGAGGTAATCTCCCATGAATATTCCATCCCAGCAGCAGCAAGCCATTTTAATTATCAGCCCCTCCCAGGCCCTCTGTGAGGTCTAGCCCAGGTAAATTAGGCTCAGCAAACACCCCGTCTTCAACCCCACCAAATTCAATATGATGTCAAATAGAGCACAGCAGTCTCTGGGCACACACAAAGCATGTGCTGTGTTGTGCAGGCACAACGCCGCGGGTGGATCTAAAAGCTGGACATGCGCACATGTGTGTATGTTAGAGTGAGGGACCGAGAGGAAGCAAAGACAGATGAACAGGCTGTTGGCGTATGTGAGGCTAAGATACGCACATACATACAAGCATGCATGTTTTGTTATTCCATACATATTAAGGTCAGCAGCAAAACTAATCTCATCACATATCCCAAAGCTCAGACCTAATCAGCGTTCCAAACAGTTTTCACCTCACATGCAGCATCATGTAATCTCCCTTCCTGGATTTCCAATATTCTGCTGCTGGTCTAGTGGTGGGTTCAAAAATGTAAAACCTGTAACACAAACATCCATAAAAACAATCACTCGTATTCAGTAGTTTTACAAATAATATTTTAATTATTTCATGTGGTGGCACAAAGTACCTGCCCTAAAACTATTATTAATTTGACTGCTTTAATTGTGAAACAGTTCATTCACTCAAGGTCGTTCCGCAAAGCAGGATCATTTACAGCAGCTTTAACTAAGACACGCAATCCTGACAATACTTTTTCAGAGACTTAATCGTTGATGATTTTTAACCTTCATTTATGTGAAGATTGACTTGGCTCATATACTCCTATTTGAATATTTGGGTTCCTGGTAGATATTTCAAGCGATCCTGCGATCGTTTAGTCTGTAATTTATTTGGGGTGTAAGCATTTTTCTCATCTCACCATGTTTGCCCTGCTCAGTTTCACTATGTTCCTTCTCCTTCCTCCTTCCTTTGTTATTTAAGAGAGCTAGCCAAGAAGGCAGGAAAAAAAGAAGCTGTTACAACAATAAACACAACAGACAAAATCAAAAGACAAAAATGCTCTAAAAAGCAGAGACAATATCCAAGTTGAGTTGAGTTGAGAAAAATATATTGTTCAGGTACTGACCAGTAGTTTATCAACGAGGATGAAATATCACTTTGTCAAAGGAGGCAACTACCTGAGCACAACAGATCTGCAGGAGCTCCAAAAGTCCATGTTCATTAAGTCAGTCGCTCTGTTTCTTTTTAGTTTGATTCATTGCAAATTTGTTTGAATCTGAAACACTAACAATGGAACCCTCTGTCAAAATGTGTCTTTTCTTTTTATTCAACTGTACATTGTGGTCACATGGTTCATAAATCTAAGTAGATGTATTAAATCAAATCACCAAAGCCCAGCTGATACTCGGGGGGTCAGATGGTATTCTTGGTTCTGAAGTCTCTCTGTGTGTAATGAGGCTGCCACGTATAGTGGTTGCACTGTGCTTAATAGAAACATGGAGGCGAAAGGGGAACAAACTGTCAATAAAGACGGACGATATGTCAGCTCACCAGGAGTGAAGCCACAAAATGTATGGGAATGAGCGTGTCCATCGTATGTTGGGGGACAATGTCAAGTAGGAAAAAGTAGTTGATCCATCTTAAGACAACTCAGCTTGTTACTGATCATCTGTTTCTAGAAGTGCACAGTGAGTGAAAGTCAAGATACAAAAGCCTTGTGAGGTTCAAAGTGTGTGATAGCATGTCTCCATCTCCACAGTGTCACATCTGCAGAGACTCCAGTTGTAAATGATGTCACCAGCAGAAGTGATGATTCTCCCTCCATGTTTACAGTCTTCTGTACATACATGTTACACATGGAAGGGAGGTTGGGTGGAGTGACAAGAGCTTTATAAAGCAAATTCCTTCCCCGGGATCTTCTGAAAGGTAAATCCGCCGTGGAAACAACTTCGGACACATTCAGCAGCGAAATTGAAAAGTTGAAATTCAAAACAATGATGGATAAGCGCTCAGTTCAAAACCAGCCTGTTCATCCCTTCCGCTGATCTCCAGGCGAGCGTACATCAAAGTAACTTGGTTTGGAATCCGATCAGGTATGACTCAGGTGCTCCAGTAAAGATATCTATCATCTCTTATCGTCTTGATGTTTAATCTACCCCTTCCTCACTCGCTGCCTTTGCGCCACGTGGAGAAAAAAAATTCAGTGGAAACAAGCCTTCGCAACAAACATAATCTTCAATCTCTCTCCGTGCCTCCTGTGCCCTCTCTGGAGTGATCATAGGGTCCCATGAGTGGTGCTACCACATTTAGGTCTACTAATGATCTGCTCCCTGGTCCTCTCCAGCTCTGCTACTCTTCTAATCACAAGGACATCCAACGACTGATCTGCAGAGACCTGCCTGCCTGCCTGGCAGTCGATTACCATAATCAGGAGTCACAAGACATGTATTTAATTAGCCATCCTGAAAAACACATCAGTACACACGGAGACCTGGAAAGCGCCTACAGAATGCCTGGAGAAAGATTTACCACTAAATTGAATGTAGTTGCTTTTAAATGTTGGGATTCTTTTTCTTTTTTTTTTTCATCTGACATGGAGTGATGCAGAATAAATTCAGGGAAATACAGATCTGATGAGCTTTGAAGCTCAGGGGGTCTACTAAAATTCAAAAGCTCTCCAATAAAGGAGGCTGCGAATCCAAATGTCCTTTATTTATAAATAACTCTTTATTGTGCCAGGTTTCCAAAAAGAGTGGTAATAGAAAGCCAAAAGAAATACCATATAGTAATTCTTAACTGCAGCATTTTCTATTAATCATTCATCATAATCTTTTGAAGTGAGCAGGAAGCTAAATAAAAAGGTGTCTTTCAGAGCTAAAACCTTATCCTTACCTGATCTAAGGTAACAGACTGAGGTCTCCTTCTGACAAATGGTGAATGGATGTGAAAACTCAGCTTCTTATTAAAAGTTATTTTCATCATTCACATTCATCAACACGTTCCCGACATGTGGTTTTCAAACTGGTGGCTTTTCTGAAAAAAATATTTATAATATATTTATTTTGAAGTCTACAGATTTTCTGATGCTGTGCTTTTATTTTGTAGGACATACGTTTCCCATGACGCAGCACCGTGCAGTAGCCATTTGCATTTACGTTTTTAACAGTGCGTGACGACATTGCATATTACTGCACTATTTCTTATGAATAAAATTTGAGAAGCTAAAAGATAAAAATAAAAAAAAAATGAAAAATTGGGGTTGTGACCAAAGACTATATAAAAATGATAGTAGCTTCTGGCTGTGACAAGTGAGGCCAATGCAGAAGTGCGATAAAGTGCAATACCACTGAGTGGCCACTAGGGGCTGGCTCCAAAAAGGCTTTGACTCCATAGTCTCTCATTCAACTCCTCTCATGAATTACAAGGAACAATAAAAAAATTTACACAAGTCATTATGGTTTCATTCACCAAAGTCTCTCTTTCTTACTAGTTTTGTGGCTGTCCATCTGAAAAATATTTCAGTCATTAATTATATATTGCACCTCAAAGAGCTGTATTATGGGGTGGGTCTGTTGGCTTGACAGACCTGTGGTGCAGTCAGGCTCCCATTAAATGTGAGCGGGCGTAGTATCCTCGGATATCGAGTCAGAGCCACCGCTCGCTTCCACCCGTCTCGTTCAAATGTGGTCACTTCTGAACGGCAGTTCACAAACTAATGGGTGACGTCACGGTTTCCGCTTGGTCGAGACTCAATGACAAGGGAAAACTGTGGGTCTTGAGGCGAGACCAGTTGAGAACCTCTGTTCTGGAACATTGCCCAATAATTGCATTTTCTACAATTTCCAATTCATAGCACTGTGAACTACATGTAAACAATATTTATATTTGTTAGAGACACTAAAACTAATGAAGTGTAACACAAAAGTCCTCTTCCTGTTTTAGAGAAGTGTCTTGGTGGACATGTTCTGTGAACTGTTTTCATACAAATAAGCGTACACTCATCATTAGAAGCAGCTCTGATTATTCCTCTATACACTATCCACAAACTACATCCTCCAAAATTAAAACTGCAAGCAGTGATATGCGGGCCGTCGGACGGTGCGCGTCAGAGATCCACTGGGTCGGGGCAGTCGGCTCCCCGACTGCAAGGGTCGGCATATTCCCGCTTGCAGTTTTAATTTTTTTTTCAATCTCGTTCCTTATTCTTCGCCCTGGCTATACTATATACTCTATACTCTATACTCTATACTCTATACTCTATATATAGTGTTGTAATAGACTGGGTTTATTTTAGCTAAGTATTCCTAATAAACTGGCATCTCAATCTGTATTTAAGTCTCTGAAATTCAGAGTCTACTAGTGTCCCCGACCATTTTATTGCATAAAAATAAGCTACATTGTGCCTGATAGCATCAAAACATTGGTGACATTCTTATGTGTATTACTATCACATCACAATATCTAGACTAATTCCAATTATACAAATTTTAATCAGTATATAAAATCTAATCATATGTAAAGTGACCTTTGGCTGCAGCTGTCACACACAATAACGACGCTTTAGATACAGATGGGGATTCTCAGAGATCAGGGCGACGGTTGGAGAGAAGAGTGGTGAGTCGGGCCTGTTGTTGAATGCGATTAGTTGTGCTGGATTTGATGTTGTGTCATGTGGTTGTTTTCTTTCAGTGCAGTATAAATACTGTTCGCAAATAGTCGTATTAATAATAGATTTTCTAGTTTTCTGTTTTAATTGTGGATAAAATGGCAATGACTCACTCAACAGCTCCAAGCTGGTGCACAAGTTTGAAAAATATTTTTAACGCAATCTGCTCTTAGTGCTTCAACAGTCAGACTAAAAATCTGAATTCTTTCTGCTTTTAACCTTCATTTATGTGATAAACATTAATGGAGCACAAACGTTATCCTTAATATTTAAGTTCTCACATTATTTATGTTGTCTTAGGTATAAAAATGTATCTGTAATTCAGCTGATGCGTAACTGTTATATGGGATTCAAGTACAGAAGTACAAAATCACAACATGAAATGCCAATAATTTAATTCCAAAATTAGCTCTCCGCTATCGGAGGATGTGACACCTTTTCTTACAGCTTATTATCAATAAAAAAGCTAAAATTGAAATGATTTCTTCTTATTAAAGCTGACAACAATTTTAGTGACATGTGATCCAGAAATGTTAAATTCAAATCATTGTGATATTGTAAAATGTGTAAAGAAGAGTACGAAAACAATGTTTTTTATGTGTAAGTCTTTAATCACATTATATTTTACAACTAATATTAATACGTTCATAATATTCATACATTTTATGTCTACACAGCCTAACTCTTTACTGTGTGTGCTGGTTAGCTGCTGTGAATGACAGTTCATGGTGTGCTGTGTGCATGCATACAGACGTATAAGACAACATTACCGTGTGTTTCAGAGCAGAGCCAGTCTCCTCAAAGTTCCATATATCATTATGCATTAGTATTTCTTCATCTGCTTCTCTAGCTGACATATCCATATAGTTTATATAGGACCTCTATACCTCATTCCCTTATATGACAGGGAATTATGAAATGGGCACAAAGCATATGTGCACACACACACACAAATACACATATACATATAAACACACACACACACACACACACACACACACACACACACACACACACACACACACACACACACACACACACACACAGAGAACCTGGGATGTTTGTGGTTTCTCGACTGGAAGCGGAACAAAAACAAAGAAGAAGAAAAAAGAAGTGGTGATGGTTTGGTTCTGGTTGTTTAAATTCAGTTTAGTAGTTGCTTGGTTCAGTTTATTTGCGCGGGCATACGGGGAGGTGAGAAATGACACAATGGTAAGTAATAACAAAGTAGATTTATCATTTAAACAGGGGAGGGAGGGAGAGAGATGCGGAGAGAGAGAGAGAGAGAGAGAGAGAGAGAGAGAGAGAGAGAGAGAGAGAGAGAGAGAGAGAGAGAGAGAGCGTCATAAATATTCAGTTTTTAAAGTGAAGCAGCTTCCCTCCATTCTCTCTTTCGCTCTCTCGCAGGTTGCTGTTTTGTCTGTTTCCTGCATAAATCAGCAGGACTGGAGTGGATTGAGTTCACACAATTCAAGTAGTGTATGTTAAAGTTGGCATGCAAACAGGAGCTGGCTGTGAGTACACATGATGCTTGTCTGAAGCAGGACTGCAGCGTGTTTGTGTGTGTCTCTGTGTGTGTGTGTCTCTGTGTGTGTGTGTGTCTCTGTGTGTGTGTGTGTGTGTGTGTGTGTGTGTGTGTGTGTGTGTGTACCTGCTGTAGAGCATCTGTGCATGAACCCATTCACACAGTGCATTTGTGTGTATCTCACTGCTTGCATGCATACACAACCCTTACAGCCCGTGTTTGTGTTTGTGTGTGTGTGTGTGTGTGTGTGTGTGTGTGTGTGTGTGTCTCCTATATATTACAGAAGAAAATCCATAATAAGTGATTCCTTCTCCAACACTTTCCCCATGTGGCGTGATGTGTCGTGAGACCCAGTTCTGTTAGCGTGGAGACAGATTGCTGCAGCTCCACTTCCCATAATTCCACTGTCACTTATATCGTGCAAGACAAGTCCAGCATGCAAGAATGTGCCCCCCCCCCCCACACACACACACACGCACGCACACGCACGCACACGCACGCACACACACACACACACACACACACACACACACACACACACACACACACACACACACACACACACAGACACTTTCATATGCAGGTTTTTATGGATCTGCTGAGGATATATGACAAAAAAGCAACTGTTAACAATTCCCACAGAGTTAGAAAATGGGACACATTTGTAAATATAAAGGGTAGAAAACACAATTTTATATAAATCTCTTTTAGCTTTGTGTGGCTCTTTTTGAGTGTATTTGTAGTAGAAAAGCCCTGATGACAGTTCATGCTTTCACGAGTTGTGAAATATAATAATATACAGTATGTACAACTGTGGGAAATCCACAGGTTTATCCATTTATAAACTATAATATAACATCAGCAAGGGATCAGGTTCTTAACCTATTTATACTGAGCTCATGAAATGTCAGCTGTGCAGCTCTTGCGAAAATACAAAGGCACATTAATGCAGACAACAGGTCGAAGAAAGAAAAAAAACAGGCCTGAGCTGCAGCAACCCTCCATCCTCACTCTAATGCAACTCTGAGCGATTCCTGGAGTACTTTAGCTGTTCGGTAGAAAACAACTGCTTCTCATCCGTAGACTGATTTGATCTCACTCTTAAAGTAACAATCCGTGCAGTATTTTTAATTGATTGCAATGGTACGAGGTGCAGGACAATTCGGCATGTACCATCTGGAGAAAAGTTTGTGGTTGCAGAGGAGAATCAGAAGTCAGAGGAGGAAGCCAGAAGTGGGATTGAAGCTTGAAGACGAGACTGTTTGGATAATCCGAGATAATCCTTTGGGCAGAAATCTCGGTCAAAAAAGCAACATATGGCGTCAGACAAAAAGAGCGTGAAGGCAAGCGGGAGGGCAACTTCACAGCCGCAGTTCAGACCGGGACGGCTGAAATCAGCTGTCAGCTTTACGAGTCTGTCTCATGTCATGAGTTCTCTAAAACCCCCTGACTCATAGCGAAGCCAACAGTGACAATTTAATAGGAGAGAAATCACTGCTCCTCAGTTAATTTATGCTTAAAAGTTTCGGCACAAGAAAAAGAAAAAAAACAACAACTTTGAACTCCCTGTAAATTCTATTGAGTCAGTGTAAAGTCATTCTAGGTAACTTTAAAGTAAATCAAAGTCAGATCAATCTGTGATGAGGGGAAATGAGGAGACATCAGTGGTAAGTGACTTAATTGATGACAGAGATTCAACCAGTGAACGAGGATAGACAGAACATCTGCGCCGGAGTCCACTGGTTTTTCATCAAGAGAACCAGAGGACATCCCTTCATCTTTCAGAGAGCAGACAGCATAGACGAACACAAAGAGACGGCCACAGGACAGCTGGACTGGACTTTGGAGAGACGATGAAAGAAGATGAGAATAATCGCACACTTCCTGCCTGTTTCGCTATTTAAAAAAACAAAAACAACAACAACAACAACTGTGTGGGTGTTGAGTTTGTGCACAACTGCCTCATTATTCGTTTCCCCATCAGGATCACAACTCTCGTTTACACTCCTTCCACCCACTCAGGTTCTTTGGTCATTAGCACCGAACATTTTTACAAAGTCTACAACTAATTTACGCCTCATGTGCATCTACAGTCCACAACTCTGCTTTTCACCTCTGTCTCTCTCTGCCTCACTTCTTTTTTTTTTTCCTCCACTGCTTTTTCTCTCACGCCCTACCTCACGGAGCGCCCTTCCCTCCGCTAATCCCACGGACTCTTTTAAAATCGTCCGGCGCTCCGATTCTCTGCCTGAGATTAAGACGGACCTCGTCTCATTAGTGCCTCATTAACACATCAGATAGCAGGCTTAACGGAGCGCCAGAGGAGCAGGAGTGGCGGCAAGAACGCACAAAAAAAAAGAAAAAAAAAGAAAGAGGAAATAAGCTTTTAAAGACAGAGACGTGAGAGAATGCATCGAAATAAAAAAAAATACACTTGAAGAGACTTGATATCTTCGGGTTTAGCTGCATCCTTAAATGAGAGTTTGTAGCTGCAAAGAGTGGAAATGTCCAAGTTTCAACAGCATCGAGATGAGCTTCATTTGGAGAAATACGAACACGCTTAGAGACTGGGGAATAACGTGCAATATTTGTTGTTTGAAACATTCATAGAAGGCCACAAACGTTAAAGGTAATGGGTCAAGCAGGGCACCAACAAAAATGACAAGAAAAACGTGATGGTGATGGAGATAAGCACAAACACAAACACACACACACACACACACACACACACACACACACACACACACACACACACACACACACACAAAATCTGTCATTCCTCTGCAGCCAATCGATAAAAACTCAGTGTAGCATCACTTCTCATCATGCGTGCTCCACAGTCCTCTGGGATCCTACAGCAGTCCGTCAGTATGTTTACATGAGGCCACACGCCTGGATTAGTTAACCGCCCCCCGCTTGAAACGTGGTCACACTTCTGCATTGGATCATCTGATAATGTGACACAGGATCACTTTTCCAAATCACATATTTAACTCTGACGGAAAAAGTTAAAATTGAAAAAAAATTAATTTGCGTGTCGACAGTAACAGCTCATGTTTGCCAAACCTCCTGCGATCAGTCAGGACTCAAGAGGGGGGGGGAAACAGCTGAACTACTCCAGCGCTGCCCAGATGTGCAACGTGCGATCGTAAATTGAGCGAATTCTATTGATATCCATGAAGCGAGCAAATATCCCCACGCCCGCTTTTATCAATGAAACTCCTCCCGTGCAGCCCTACTTATCTGCGGTCTCGACATATTCGGCTGCGTACCCCCCGCTGCAGCCCCGCAGGCTTACTCTCTCCCAATTTAAACAAATCTTTCTCTTGTGCAATTAGTAGCAGAGGCCTAATTCCTGTGTCCTCAGCTCCCACTGTCAACCCATTTACCCCTGTAGGCCATCGCTGTGGCCAGCTCCAATATAAGTCAACAGGCTGCAGCCTGCAGGCTTAACATAGAGTGAATCCTTCACATATCAATGCGGTTTAAGCTGAGCAGGCTGATATATCTGCGAGCACTGTTGGGGGTCAGGCCGCACAGGCAAGATGCCAGCTGGGACAGTCAAAACTACTAATGTAGAAGTCACGATACACATTATACGTTCTCAGGCAATGCATGTGCATGATTTCATAACCAACAGCATTTACGATGCTCAAAGGCTACGATCCCAAATGAGTGCAGTTCGAGAGTCTTTAACAGAAGTGCTATGTAAATGTATGAAGTGTTTGGTGTCTGACCTCTCTACCTCAGTTTCAGGGTTTGGACTTCTCTCATTTTTGCAGAATTTATGGACTTCTGCTCAGCTTTCAAAACAGTAAATATTACTCACCTCACTTGTCTCTCTTGACTGCAGGTCGACTCAATACTGCTGGTTTACATTTAAAATGTGCTGCAGGATCGGCCGTGCAGTTGTGAATAGTTCAAGGAACAATAATGTTGTTTTGGGGCTCATCTCCTAAACCATTTCCACGAACAAAATAAACTACAACACCGTCATTAAGACAAGGTGACTTATAGGGTAACACAGCACATTAGATTTGCACTTTGGTAACATGCAATATTTATTGCCGGACCTATTCTTATTCTGTTGGTAATGGTCTAAGCAAGGCACGAAAAAAGGTTTGCACCGCATAATGTTTAATGTAATTTGGTAATCTGTGATGTAACTTTATTTCTTTTAGAACAGATTTCAGAAAATTGTTTGAATTCAAAATTGACAAATTACGAATTAATTTGTTTGAATTAATTCAAACGAAGTGCGTGTCTTTCCGTATTCGCTCCAATGTAATTTTTGTAAAAAGTTACAGCCCCGAGCATATACCAGGCATTTTCACTATTTTTAACATCTAAGTTACAGTACTTATTAGTTGCAGAATTATACTCATGTTTAATTTAGTATATGTTAATCAACATCCTGTTGATCTTATTCTCTTATCCATATCTAAAGTGCACCTTCTGCAGGTTCCATATAGTGTCTGCAAACACTGCCGAAGTTAAAAGCCACCGCATACCACTTCCCAGACAAAGCGCTGCCAACTTCGTCATTATCGATGACTGTGGAAAACTTTGTTTCTTATTAAGCCGGTGCAGTTACTCACACTGGTGGACACCCACAGCTCTCTGCGCTCCCAGTTAGACAAACAACTCAAGTTAACGCTGCCTCTATAGGACAGGGCAGTAAAGTAAATTATGGCGAATAATCACATGGCGCCAGCAGCACAATAACTGCCAGACTGCCTTGATTTCTGCTGCACCTGTTATTGAATAATGACAGAACTAAACGCAGGTTTCACACCGGCTGCAATTTATCATCGCACATCGACAGCCAGCCCACAGATGAGAGAGAGGAAAAGGTGGAAAGGGAGAGAACGAAGGAAGGAGAGGAAGGTGAGAGAAATGCAGAGGCATGAATAATGGAACGAGGGTGGTGTGTATTCCCCGAGCTCGCAGAATTACTCTCACTTTGCAGCATTTAATCAATGACTCTCCCTCTATATTTTAAATCCCCCTGCCCCTCTCCCCCTGCCTTATTCCCTCTATGGCAGTTTTCATTTCACAGTCGGGTCATTTGTGTAGCAATATGCTGTAATGTGACTGTCCTACACATAGACATACAAACTGACACTGAGTCTGCAGGGGAAGAGGAGGAGGAGGTAATAACATCTCAACTTCTGTCTCTGAGAGATGAGTTTCTCTCTCTGTCCTCCACGATTTATTGAATGCAAAAAGCCCAGTGACTGGATCAATGCAGTTTAATTATTTTTCACCACTTATTTCATTTTATTTTTTTCTTTATTGCGGCATTTCTGCTTTGTTAAGAAAGTGACGTGTTACCAAAAAGGTCACAGAGACTCCATTGCAACTAATAGATACAAAAACAACAACAACAAAAAAATAATGCAAATTTAATGTGACAAACATCAGTTTACATCAGAAAAGGCTTTCAAAATTGAGAATTTATAGCTAACTTTTATGTATAATTGTCATTTAACAAAACTGTTTTAGTAAAACGTAACATTGATCGATGAATAAAATCAGGCGAAAAGAAAGAAATCTACTAAAGGCATCCTGACTGCTGGGGATAAAACTTCAGACTTCAGATCAGCTTTCAGTTTATTTTGTGTATGTCTTGACGAGGCGTTTTAGACAAGTTTTAGTTTAAGAATGTTTAGGGATTAACACGTCACAGGGTTCCTACTCCAAGTCAGATGACAAATTCCCGGATGTTTCCCTTTCACTGACTAAAAATCTGAAATTCCACGACCTACGATGACAAAAAAAAAAAAAAGGCCGCGGTTATGCTGAGCAGACAAGAAACAGTGACATTTCTGTTAGAAACAGGCTTGGACATGCCCCTCTGTTTGTGCCGATGGTGAAAGAAATAACTGTCTGAATACCGGTTTGCACAGGAAAAGGATTTATCTAACATTAACGCTAATTAGCTCGCAACCTGAAAAGCTGCACTTTAAATTTCTGTCAGTGAACACTAATGCTACTAAACATACAGATTGACAATAAGTAGCTCGCTAACGTTATAGCCGCACACATTGGTAATATTACACTTTGATAAATGGAAACTAAAATTGAAACAAAATCCCCTGAAATCCCCTGACCCCAGGGAACTCTCACTTGATAATTAGAAGATGAAACATCAATATTTGAGACCTTTTATCGTGTAAACATTTAAATATTTCTGCTTAAATCTTAAACGAACACATAAGCTGTATTTGTTGCTGTGTGAAACAGCTCAAATCTGTTAGCAGCTACTTGTTAGGACATATAGCACCGAAATGTGTTGTTTTCTCTTCGCTGTTTTATTCAGTTTTATCGAAGACCGTTTGAAGTTTAATTGCCACGTATAACAGAATCCAAACGCCTATTCTGATGAAACTCTGACTCAAAATGTTGCATTGCCACAACGTGGCGTACATAAAGGTAAAGACACTTGTCATCCCCGTCTCTCGCCAGCCTGACATTTCAGTACTATACCGAGAAACTACAGCTGCCTTCTCAACAAAACAAGCACCGAACACACTGCTGCATCTCTCCCTGACTGGGACAAGGCCATGTAGAGTTCAGGGAAGAGTCAACTCCTGCAGCTGCTGCTGCGTTTCCTTGGCAAGATGGAGATCTTCTGCTTTGCCAGAGACTAAATTAACAAGGCCTCCCGTAATTAAGCAAGTTTATTGGCCCCTTGGGAGTCCCTACTTCTCATACAATTCCCATTCAGCCTTGTTTATGTCCCCTTTCTTCTTCCTCTATTTCCCTCAACAAGGTATTATCCAATCTTCATCATGTTAACGCACAAATGTGGACACGTGCAGTACAAAGATCCCACACATACACGCAAACAACAAACGCCGCAGACAAGAAATGCTACTTAGTCATCCGAGACGCTCGCGTTCACAAATCAGCGCCGATATACACAAATTTGTTTGCTCAAAATCCAAGACAAACCTGCACAGATGATGAACAACACACTCACACAGCAGTCATCAAATACTCTGTCCACAGAGGCCTTTGTCGCACGCAAACAAACACTGAATACACATCGCACACATATATGTATATGCAGGTACGCACGGGCGAGAAGAAAACATTGGCTAATGATGTGCATCGGATTGCCTCAAAGGTTTGGACAGGAGTCTGAATCCCACATCTGTCATCCAACATGTCTCTGTTCCTCTCCCTCTTTCAATTATATATTTATCTTTGTAGCGGCTCAGTGATGTGCCGGGCCCCGATCTGCCGCTGGTCCCGGCCCAGATCCGACGGAAATAGAACATCCTCCTTATCCTACGATCAACTCCCCTCCCCTCCCCTCTCCCACCCGTCATCCTCCCCTGGGGCTTATGCAAATCATTTCCCTGTGATTCCTTGTACAGGTATTGTGCTTTTCTTCCTCAATTCTGATGGTGACAAGATGACAGGCGAAAAACAGCTAAACAACTATAAAAAAATAAAATCAAATAAAAAAAAAAACATGTATGTGAGTGGGTTAAAAGGATAGAAAAGGAGGGGGGAGTGTTGAGGAAGAGAGTGGAGCTCACAGAGGAGGATGCACATCAAGGGAGGTGTTGCTCTTTAATCAAATCTTAGCTGGAGGTTGATTTGATGTTTGCAATATTACTTTCACTGATTTTTTTTTTTTTTTTTTGTCTTATGTGAGTGGATCCTCTTGGGGTGGGAAGGCTCTTTGCAGGGGTCAAAATATGTATATATTAAAAAAAAAAAAAAAAAAAAAAAAATCAAATCAAATGACAATTAAAATGAAAACAGTTTGGTTTTGCTGTGCCAGGCTGACAGAATAAGTACCCACTGCCATTCGTTTTCAAAATATTGGTAATTTATTTACTTCCGCAGCAGAGACAACCATGCCTTGAAATGAAGTTAGCCGATATTGCTGTACGCTTGTAAATATCCACATTTAAAAAGTAGGTTTTTCTCCCCAAATTTTGAGGTTTTTTTATGTGGCCTTTAGGAACAATTTCTCTTTGTTTGTGTATTTTGATTAGCAATATCCATTTTTCTCACCTGGTCACTTTGAGTCGGTCATGGAAAAAGTTGAGGGGCAAAAAAAAAAAATCAAACTTATATTTTGAAGTCTAGAGAACGTCGGCTGCTCCACTTTTATTTTGAAGTATATATGTTTCGCATGGCATATTTTCTATGTCTTCAAGTAACATGTTCATCTTAAACTCAATCAGAGATCGTCTTGAAAATTAGAAAAATATAAAATAATTTATCCAATACCGTCCCAACAACAGGAAAACGTGTGAGTGTTTTTTTTTTTATTATCTCACCATAACATCATCCTTTAATGGGTACATCAACTGTATTGGAATATCTCTCCAATGGAGTCTAAACGTTGTTTGTCGTAAAACAGTAAAAGATGAACATTTCTGATGAACTTCATGGAAGGACCCACTCGACAGCTGGTTGTGGTGAAGAGTGGAGTTGAACGGGGTGGAGGAAGGTCACGTTAGACACTCAAATTGACAGCTGACAACAGCAGAAAAAGGAACAGTTGTGACAGCGAGATGATTGGCTCACGGAGGTGGTGGCAAAAAATTGACATGTTGAAGAGAAAAGTGTGAACACGCTCAGTCAGATGCTTGAGTGCAGGCAGGGAAAGGAAGCAAAATCAAAACAGCTTTTTTGATACTATTTATGGTTATTTTTTTGCAGCTTTCGCTATTCTATGTACTTACATGCAGTAATTATCTCTATATGGTAGCTGTTGGATCTTGTGTCACTGATTACAGCTTCACTGGTTACTGTTTTCTCTCTTTGTTCTATATGACGTTTCTGCTAATGCAAACGGAGCACCCACTGCTGCGACTTCACATTCAAAAGGTTCAGCTGATCATTTTTATAACACGTATCACTTCGCGGTGTCAAAGTATGTCTACTTTTGGAACAAAGTGAAAGTGAAACAGACAGCGAATTTGCTAATGAATAAAACTGTTCAGAAAAACCCTTTGCAGGGGAAGTGTTAATTGGCCCCGAGAGCTAACCAGGTGACAAGTTTCACGTACACATAGTTTAAGTTGTCACACACGTTGACGTAATAACACTCACACTTGTTGTCTCTATTTTTACCAACGCACTAACAATTGATCTAATCACAGACGCACAAATACTCCATCAGTAAATACTCCAGGTTTCGTCACTTGATCAACATCAGCACTTGAATTACACACGTTTTCGTGACCTCTGTTCCCGGCGCATTTGACAACGTTTTGATTGCGCAGACATGCCGGATTCGTACCCTTCGAGCAAGCCATGCCTGACTACACAGCCCGATATGTCAGCACAATGCGATTACAGGGGACAGAGAGTGAGAAAGAGACAGAGACTGGACTTCCAGAGACGCTCTAACGGAGTAAAGAAGAAAAATGGGTCGACAGAGACACGGAGACAGACAGAGGGAGAAAAACTGAGAGCACAGAAGAGAAACAAGAAGAAGTGGAGAGCCAGAGGCTACATGGCATCCTCATCCTGAGGATTAGTGCAGCTCTGACAGGTCGCCATAAATACAGAGCAGTGACTTCAGCGGGCGACAGAGTGAAACAGCGAAACAAGTGCAGGGGCCCTGGGAACAGCACACACTGGCAGACAAACCAAACACACAAGCCAGCTAAAGACATGTCAACTCAGTAGTACCATACCTGAGTCTAAGACCCCTCAAAGGCAGGACAAGATGGAAATACTGGCTGAAGAGCAGTGTGTGTGTGTGTGTGTGTGTGTGTGTGTGTGTGTGTGTGTGTGTGTGTGTGTGTGTGTGTGTGTTTTTGTGCATGTTATTTAGTCTGTTTTCTGTTCTGGTGGGAGACTTTGTGCTGAGGCCAGGTGCAGGGCCTGAAGGAGTGGATGCTGGGGACAGCAAAAGGACAAAACACACTGAATGCGATCTGATTACTGTACATTTGCGTCGTGCAGTCATCATGCCAGAACTTGTAGTCTGGCCCCCCGGACTATTGCATCACTCCTTATCAAAATCAAACCCATTTGAAACAAAGTTGAGTTGAAATCAAATGAAAGTGTATTTATAACATCGGAATATCCAGGTGCAGCTTTCTGAGTGGCATCACGAGGATCCACTCCATCAGCCGTTGTGTTTCGAAGCAGACGGCTCCTGCTGTTTTTGGGGCTTTACCCTTCCGCACCTGCACTTCTTTTTTCTTTCTTTTTTTTTCGCCACAGCTGCCGGCTTCTGCAATCCGCTTGTACAAAAACACGGCACACCAGTTCGTAATCAGTTAGCCTCCAATTTCTGAGCTTGTGATTCCAATAAATGCTGAGTCAGCGGGGACAAAGTTATGAGATGATAGAAAGCACAGACGTGTGCCACGTAGCACTTTGGTGCTTGTCGGAGTCCGGCCACTGCTGAAGGTGTTCAGCACTTTAAAAGGACAGGTTTCTGAAGCTCTTAAAGCAAGAGGTAAGTGCCTATAAATACATTGACAGTGTTTTTGCTTGCTTTAATAATTCCACCACTCCATACTGAGATGTCTTAATATACTTTCAAGAATTGGGGAAGGAAATCTACAGTCCTCGTTGTATGCAATAATGTGGCTGAAACATGTATGAGGCTTCAGCTGTCCCAGTTATACAAATCTAATAGCTATCTTCCAAAAAAATTAAGATAATTTTTTTATTACCATACCTCTGTAGCAGCCATTTGATTTGATAGATCCAGACAACTGGAGCCACACATTAGCTTCAGACCCGTGATGATCATTTAACATAATTTTCTGATGGTTAGAGACTAACTCAGAAATGAACATATCAACTGATAATGAAAATAATTGTCAGCTCCGGTCCGACATCACAAAGAACTTCTATTGGTAGATGGTCTGCATTTTTGCCGCTTTACAATTTTTGTCACCCACTCAGCCATTCACACACATACTTACACACACACACAAACACACACCAATAGTGGCACAGCTGCCATGCAAGGTGCTCGCCTGCCATCGGAAGCAACTACGGGTTCAAAGTCTTTCCCACTGGAGATCGAACTGTCAACCTTATGCTGAGCCAGTTGCCCCTCAATGAGAAACTGAAGATGGTCAGCTGTTCCGCTGCAGAACTGTAACTCGTCTCCTCCGCCGCTGCCTCATTACAAGTGTGCCTCATATACGGGATGTGTCCATCGCAGGGAGTTTCCAGCCCACTCAGTTCTGTTTGAAATGACCTCTTTAATACCATTTAATGGTTTAAAGGGCATCCAATTTCTCAACAGTTCCTCGTAGTGTAGTAGCAGCGTTTACAACCGACATCTAATCTCCCCCTAAAAAGAAGATTATACTCGACGAGACTAATTAGAAAAGACAACATAATTGGAGTTGGGGCGAGCCCAAGACCAAACCGTGGAACTACGCGTCCGTGTTTACGTCCTCAGAGTCAGTGTGCCTATCCATCTTTCCAGCTTTGTTTTAACCATCTCATTTGGTTAAAACTCATCAACGTCAAATGAGATGTTTTAACCATCTCATTTGACGTAATCGGCACTCTGTTGCTCGGAGCAAGATGAGAAAGAAGAGGTAAAGACGAGGTTACGAAGCAACTTTTCCTGCACGGTAAAATGATCCAAATCCGAATGGGATGACTGCTTTATGCGGTGGGAGGGATGCGTTTAGAGAGCATACATGTAGATGAAGGTTTCCTCTCATCTGAATTGGCAGTTTCTCCCCCATACTTTTTTTTGTTCCTTACTTCTCCTGTGACTTTTGGGTGAACTCTCCCTTCTCACTCTCCTCATGTGAGAGCAGAGGAGGACTCGGTGTTTCATGAAAAAGAGGTGGAAATAAGGCTTTCAGACTTTTTTTTGTGTTTTTTTTATTCATATCCTTTCCCCCGAAGCTCGCTTCGTCTCGTCTCTTCCCTCCCTCAGATCCGTGATCCTTCCCTCTCCTGTCATCCCTTCTTTCCCCCATTTCACCTCTTATGTCTTTCTCCTCCCCTTTGTTTTCTCTCTATCTCTTCCTTTCCTCTCATTTCGAATCGTTTCCTCCTCTCATCGCTCACTTTTTCACTCAGAAAATATGTTCAAAAATATGAGATGATGTAAGAATACGCTCTGTTTTTGCAAGAGCAGACTGAACTCAGTGATTCCTATATTTTATTACAATGTCTAGACTCATTGCTCAGAGAGTAGGGATTAGGTGAAGTCAAAGCACAAAAGAGCGATGGCAGCTTGTTGACTGCCGCGGATATACCCCTGAGCAATCGATGCAATGGATTTGTACATCCGCTGGAGCGTCTTTGTTCAAACCTGATACCCGAGTTGATCGCCCATGAGACATCCAGGTTCATTTCTCTGTTTCTCCAGCTTCCCTGGCATGAGGGGGAAACAACTGGTGGGAAAAGAAGAATTCTTTAAAATCACCTCATTGTGCAGATTTTCTTTGGCAGATCTGATCCCTTGATGCTGCGAAGTTATCCCTCTGATGCCTTTGAAGTTTTGACAGATTAGCTGCATCTCAATATCAGTTTTCTGCTCTTACTGCCCGACAATCTGAACATTTGTATTGTTGATTTCTCAGTACCTCAGAGATGGATAATGACTAAGTGGCCAGGACAAATTAATGAATAAATAACTCAGTGGAGTGAGATACCAGTGATGAAAAAGAGCTTTATTGTTCTCCAGGCATAGGGCTCTCATCCTCTGTCGCCAGGCTGAGATGGTTTTACTGGAAAATTAGGCGTTTCTAATGCCGGCTAAGCCTTTAAGCTGCTCATTTCTGATGCTTTTGTTACCTTGGTTTTCTCCCTCTCGCTGTCTCCCACTTGCTCTTGTTCTTTGTTTCTCCATCTCTGTTTCTCACCTTTGCGGTTTTGTTTTTTTTCTGTCATTTTGTCTTCTGTGTCTGTATCTCCTCTCCTAATTTCCCTTCTCAATCTCTTCCCTTTTCTTCTCTTCTCTTTTCCCACCCGCTGTATCTCTATCTTCACTACCCGCTGAGAATTGTGTTGTTGGCGGTCGGCGGCTGGGAGTTCGAGGACAGAAGCACGGTCAGGCTGAGGCAGCCATCCACACGCAGCTCACAATAAAGCTGCTTCTACACGAGTACGTAGACCTCAGTTTGCAGAGGTTCCACATCTCTGTGTGGATCATTCATTGACGGATCTCAAACCATCCGCTGCCTGGTTTTTGTGTGAATTATACCATCAAAGAGGAGTCAAGTGTTGTAAATCCACTTGCACTTTCAACAGGGAGAAAGGTCCAACTAATGTACATAAAAGATGGCTCACGTAACACCTCTATGCACACTTTGTAACATAATTATCAACGATCAAAAGAGAAAGCAAAAGGGCACTCCAAGGCCAAAAACAACCCACAGATCCTGTATGTCTGGATATATTTCCAAAGGCATTAGAGGGATGTCAAAATATGTTTGTGTCGAGCAGAAGCTTCACATCTCAGCTTTACCCGAGTGCTCCATAAAGACTGCTTCCTGTATTCGGTTTCAGCAAGTACATGTGTATCCCCGAGGATCCCTGGTACCTGTGAATGTGGACTGTTATATGGAGTCATCGTATTTCTAGAATAGCCTGCGATTTGTCACTGTTGAACTTCATTACTATCTATAGGATTTTAAGATGTATGGCGTTCAGTGGGCAAATGTCTCACAATGTAGATAATTGGTGGAGAAACTCCGTGATTTGGCTCCACTCCAAAATTTAATGGGTTCTTTTTTTTTTTTTTTAGCCTGTGCTTCCCCTTTACACCCAGTTTCATGAAAATAGCTTTTCATAACTCTGCTGACGAGCAAACAAAAAAGTAGTGCAGGTAAAGATGGGAAGCAGGATGGATCATTATGTTAATTTACAACTATTATGTTGATTTTTTTTTTTATTCTGACACATCTGAGTGTTACCTACATTTAGGTTTCCTAAATCAAGTTAATGAAGCTGGTGGCGTGAGCTTACTGAGGAATCAATGCCAGCAGACCACGTGGCAGTGATGCTTTGGGTTCTGTCAACGACAAAGAATTTCTTGCCACTCTGCACAAAATTCACATTTTGACCTCTAACCCTGTTTTCTGCTGAGTTTTTTTTTAAACTTGTCAGCATACAGAAAACAAGTCAGTCACATTTTAAAAATACATGCTTTACCATTTTTTTTTTTTTTTTTGCATAAATACAGCAGTTCTTGCTTGCAAAGTAATTCTTGTTGAGCTGATCTCTCACTACTGATCCTTAATAATCATAAAGAAAAAAAACCTCTTACTTTGTTTAATTTTGTACCCGTTACATTTATCAAACAACAGACTTATTAAAATACTATACAATTATACAAATGGTTAATTGACAAACTATGTTGCAGATTTTACATTTTGTGGCATGCATTCACTAATTTGTAGTTTTATGTGAGGAGACTAGACCACGAGATGTTTAGGATAAAAGAAAAGAAAAAAAAAAAGTGAAAAGACTTGAAGCGAGACAGCCCGGCTTCAGAAAAAATAAACTTCTTTTCATGTTACAGCGTCTCATTCTCTTTCAAATAGCAACAACGCATCAGTGGAGAGAGACGGGAGAATGAAAATGAGTGGGCATGTAAAGGAGAGGAGGGTGTTTTATCACAACTTCTCTCAAGGGTCTCTCCTTGTCGCTCGTCAGTGTGGAGCACCGCTACCTTACGGCTGACTGCAGGAGTTTCAGTGAGGTGCGGAGGGAAAGCATTCCTCAGTCTCACACACACACACGCACGCACACACACACACACACACACACACACACACACACACACACACCACACACACACACACACACAATGGAAGGAGATAACATATAGCACCCAGAGCAGCGCAGAATCCCGTTCAAAGGCTCTATATGATTCTCCTTCACAGCGGATAGGCGTCAGAAAAAGTAAAGCGGGCAGAGAGCCTCAAAGCTCCCCCCCCCCCTCCCCTGAGGAGCTGCATAGATGGATGGATGGAAGGAAGGACAGAGAGGGAGATGAAAGTGGGATAAAGATGAACAGAGAGGGGACAGGAGCATCAAACTGTGGCGGCTGCTGATGCAAGGTGCATAGGAATATAGGTGCTGAAAGCGGGAGAGAAGGAGAGGTCAAGAAGACGGATGGATGGGGAGTGTGTGTGGGGGGGGGAGGGGGCTGGAAAAAGTTAGCACGGAAAAAAAAGAGCGACAGACTCAGTTTTACAGAGACATCAAATGCACTATTTCTCTGCCTTTCCAGTTACTGTTACTGTGCTGTTGTTTCTGTTCATGTCAATTATTTCTTGCTGTCAAAAAAAAAAGAATTGTTTCCCTAAATGCAACAATTTAGGCTCCGCGGAGACATCATGCGTGACGTTTCTTCAAGGCGATGGCAAACAGATGTTTCAAAGACACTATCAAGGACATCTAAGGCATTTGTGCTCCTTTAAAACGCACTTTAATAATTTATCACAACATCCCTCCGACACAGATGTGATTTTATCGCTATTTTCAATATTTTTGGTCGACATTATTATACATTTTACGAGAAGGGAAATCCTTTCAAAGAATGGGAAAACTTAATTTTAAAGTCTCTTAATAGCGTCTTGAAAATAACTGGAGAAAGCCCCGGTTATACAAAGATAACGATAAAAGAGACAATCATTAAAGCAGCTATTGTGTGTGAGCTGACGAAGGGAAGCGAGCGATAAGTTGGAATCAACATGAATGTGTGTGAACTCTGCATGAACCCCCGACAGCATCGAGGCTGCGTCAGAGCTTTTCAAATATCCACTCCCGGGACCCAGATTTCAAAAAGAGTTCTGCGCACTCCTCAAACTATTTTGCATCCTGTCTTTTTGTCTCCCTCTTTTCCTTTCTATCTCATCCAAACACCTGTAATGAGGACTCGGTGAAGCGTGAGTCGCCAGGAACACACACAATCACTCAGAAGTCAGGACAAGACCACACGACCTCTTTGTGAACTTTTGACAAAGAGACAGACAACAAGACAGCGAGGCGAAAAGAAATGAAGTAGACGGGCAGGTTGACACAGTCAAGTGGGATTACACCGCTCTTGTTGACATTCACTGCAAAGTTCAAAAAGAATATTTAAAGATTTCTTTTTCCCTTCACGATGATTTTATTTTTTTATTTGACTGTCTTTCTTTCTTCTTTTCCAACCTGTCAAAACATCTTCAAAAAAAAAATTCAACTCTTAACACACACACACACACAAATGAAAGACACACCTGAACCCCACACACACATCCACGGATGCCTCCAAAAGTGGGTAGAGGAGGCTGCCCCCCCCCCCGCCTCCCTCTCCCCATACGACTATTTCACATTTGTCTTTTAGCATCCCATGTGTCTTGAAGTTATGTTTTTATTATGCATTCATAAGTGCTTCACTCTTCGAGTGGCACTGCACATACTCACAGAACTAGAGTTATGTTCCGTAACTAATGGAGGCCGACAAATAAATGGCCTGAGAGCACTGGCTTTTGAAATAAAATTTCTGTTCAAAGCCATGATTTAAAGACCGGAAGATACTTGTAGATAATGCAAAATATGACGTGATGGACATTAATGAAATCTTAGCTATCAGCTAATAATTAATATTTGTGCTTAAGCCACCATGTTTGAGTTATTGGTGATAACGCATTTAAACTGGAATTTGATAGCCTAATCAATGATTCCTTGGCTGATATGATGACCAAGGAATGGCACAGTATGTGGTGCAATTTATTATACACAATAATACAGTGTTTTTTTCACCTTTGCATTAACTTGCATTCCCTAAAATTCCTCTATGCCTCAATATTTTCTGTCGGCATCACTGTACACAACACACACAACTGCTCCTCTGACCTCTAACCACATCCGACAAGCAACAGCTGGTTTGAGACAAACCGCTTTCCTCCACTGGGACACTCTCTATGACGGCAGGGGAATGCAGGCTGAGTGGAGTAAATGAAGAGGAGGATGAATTGCAGTTGTTCGTTAGCTGCAATTAAAGTTGTCGATAACCATTACGGAAAAATCACGATGCCTCCTGGAACACAGACCTCCAAACATTTTCATGATATCACATCCAGGAGGACACACATTAAGTCCCACATGGCCAAGCATGAATAAATCTCACAAGCCACACGAGAGCCCAGAAATATACAAACACATGCCCAGATATAATCTGGCAATGGTCTTTAAAAAAATAATACTAATATTTTGTATTTACTTAATTCGGCCATGTGTACATTGGCTTGAGACAGATGTCATTATATATTTTGCTGTATGATAGTAAATTGGTAGTTTGCGTTTTTTGATGACTATACACTGTATTGCCATGTCATGCCATGCCCGTGTTTTTTGGCTTAATTTTATTATTTCTTAGAAACACTGCATGTTGGTTGAATCACTCTTTCTGCTTTTAATTTTTTGTTTATCCTGCCTTCTCGTTTTGATTTCTGTCTGCTGCAGCATTATTTTTTTAAGAGAGAAATGTTTTCATCCCAAACTAACTCTACTCTGATGACTAATTTAACTGTGATCATGAAACAACTTGAAAACGAACCATTTTGCCAACATTGGCACATTTAATATTCAAATGCTGACCAATCTACACCATTCCTGTAAAGATTAAATGAAATGAAATAATCAGATGATCGCACCAGTTGCTGGGTCGTGATTAGACTTCGTGGCTGATTTTCAATTTGGAAAAACTTGGCAGCTGCTCTGAAACCCCCAAAACAATTCTCCAAAACCAGTCTGTGTATATATTTTAAGCAGGTAATACCCCATGCAGTTGCAGAATCATGCTTTTTTTTTTTTATTCTTAACAAATCCGCCTGAGGCAGCCAGACATTTCACCATCAAATTATTTCTGATCATATTGATCTGGTTTCAGCATGAAATAATAAAAACCGAGCTGTCAGCTGAAATGAAAACTTTGAGCCCAACAGCTTCACCCGTTACACAAACACATATACTCACACACGTGTTCCAAAGCACATACCCATAAACAAATTACATGAAGACACACACACACTTACTCGCTTCCAATATAATCACACAATCCCTCGGCTCTAAAGCTAATGGGCGTCCTCAGTCTCCTCTACGAGCTATCTTTCTTTTGCTACCATGGGACATGATTAGCACGCACATATGCCTTCTCTGACACACACACACACACACACACACACACACACACACACACACACACACACACACACACACACTCCTTACCGCAGGGCGCTGCTATCAGCAGTAGTCTAAATGCCAAGTCACTGAGCTAACCATGCAGAACTAACGCTCTTCTCAGACATACAGCAACCACAACAAAAGGGCATTCAACCACTTACTGCATGCAGTGTGTGCCGGTATTAAGACTTAATATAAAGCCACATGCATCCCCCACCCCCACCCCCGACACAGACAAATACACACGCGCGCACACACACACACACACATAAGCGTATTCAGATTTCAGAAAAAGAGTGTATGACAGAGATACAAAGACAGTCAGCACATGAGATTAAATTACATGACAAACTCCCAGAAAAGAGGTCAGAGCTCGTGCATCTGAATGTGTACGCATGTGTGTAGGTTGGGATGAATTATAGCAGTCCAGCAGGCTTCAGGCCAGAGGACAGAACCTCGCCGAGGTGAGACCAGGCCCACCTGCCTGAGTTAGAGTGGATACGAGAGCACAGGGCAGTAGCAGGACAGCCTGCAGGAGGACGGGAAGTGTGAATCAGGGCGTGTAGGAGGCAGGGACGACGTTGTTTAAATGATATTATAGTCCAACCGAAATACACCGTATACAATAACTATGCTACTTTCACAAACGCTTCCAAAATAGTTTAACGCCCCAATTTTTTTTTTAGACAGTGCATGGGAGCAAAACCTTTCCCAAAATATTTTAAAAAATTTCCTAAACTGGATAAGACTGATAGAAGAGGCACGTTTTAAAATGCAGGTTCAAAGTCGTCGAGGAGCTCAACCTCACCGGGTTGATAAACTGTAGCTACAGGAGCAAAATGTTGATTCGTGCTCCACTCCCTTCTCTCCGGAGAAAGCAAGTAAAAAGTGAGGTTGTGTATTTTGAAGTCTGCATGTGAAACTGGGCCTGAAATGAATCATCAAGGCCAAGATTCATAAATAAGTTCTGTGCGAGGAATTTCTGAAAACAAACATTGGTATGATGAAATTTTATCATAAGGCTCATCTTTATAAATGAGGCCTCTGGTGAGACTCAATCCTAACGAGTCATAAAATGAGTGTCCTAATTTGTGGCGCAAGTGGTGAATCCAAATGTGAGTAACACAACATAATATCAGCTATTTAGTGGAGGCTTTTACCCAAACCACCTTGCATTACAGCGAGTATAAATATTCTCAGCATGAGTGGCTCCAGTGGGAATTCAAAAGGACCATTAAGAATTTGGGTCAGTGGTTTGTTTTTCACGCTCATCCTTTTTATCCATGTTATTAGAAAATATGAAACGGAGGAAACTATTAAAGAAGCTTTCATGGTCATGCATAAGATAATTTTAGCCATCATTAATTAAACTTGCCCTGTTGAAAGTTTGTATTTCTTATTTATTTTGTCTTACAGTGTTTCACAATGAAAATGTTGAAGCTCAACTGAACCCTCGCTCCAACAAATATACCCTGTGGAGTTTTTTTGTTAAAATTAAAAACATGGCTCTTAGATGTTCGAGGTAAAGGCCGGTTTTATTCACTGTTTGGCAATGCAGTGTTCACACCTATACCTTGTCGTTGACGGGGTACGAAAAACATAATACATAAAACATATTTATCTGCAACCTGGTCCTTCGCGCCACCCTCCGCGTTGCTCATATCCGTTTCCGCTCACATATTTTGCCCAATCCATCCATTCCTTGTACTCCCTTTCTCTCTTTATCCATCAATCTCTAGTCGAGTGCATGGCAGCACAATCTAAGCTATACATCAAACTCTCCCTGTCATCACTCATCATACTGGAAGCATCTGTCGGCAATTTATTCCCAGCGTGTCACCTGGTGGGGCGTTCAAAGGCCGCCTCGGCACGGCGGATCATCAGCCGCGCTTCTCGGATGTGTGCGCGCGTTCATGACCGCAAAGTTTATTTTTACATATCTTTTCAGGCTTTTTTAATGCTGAGTAGGAAGTCTTCTTTGGGATGAGGCCAACTTCAACAGAAAAAGAAGGCAGGACAAGCCAAAATGCATCTGAGTTTTAAGTGAGTAAATAGCAACATGGTCAATGTGTAATTTGTCCTGTTAAGGGCTGTAAGGGCACAGCAAGTCCATCAGTATTGGCTTTCGTGTTTCGTTTCATAATCCTCAGGACTAATAGCACATTGTTTTTACCTAGTTTATCCTGGATGAAGCAATGGTCTGCATTTAGCGTGTACCTGCTTCGATATTAGCATAAACTCTCCGTGCCGTTATTTTCATCCACCGTTTGAGTGCAGGTGCAGATGTAAAGACACCAACCCGGTTATGATTAGATGTGTTTTTACATCAGATGTGGGATCCAAATCACCCCGACAATCATCATTTTAGGTGGAAACCGCGGTCAACTGTAGATTGCTTGTAGGCAGCACGCCAAGCAATGCTGATGAGGCAGATGTTGGGGGAGAGCGGAGAGCGAGAGGAGCATAATGCGTTCGGTTTTGCCTGAATGTGACACCGGAAAGAGGCCTGCGAGGCTAATGTACAGCAGCACGGCAAATGCAGTACATTAACACGCATGCACACACACTCAAATCACAAGAATTACCAGCCTGTTCTCATTCCTAGGGCATCAAACGATGCCGTTTTTGTTAAAGCTGTCGGTTTCGGGAGAGATAGGCGCAAGGTGGACTTTGGCGTCGGCAACGACACCAACAGCGTCGCAGGTATGACGTCACGTGACCGAGTGGGAAAGAGTAACAAAGTCCGAGAGGTGGACGGTGGCCGGATGTACCAAACACACCTGGAAGCCTGGCACTCGAGTCCGAAGCAAAGCAAAAGTCAATGCGGATTCCTTTCAAGTAATGTAAATAAGTTACTTCGATGACGCAGTAATTATGTAACATGAGTACCATTATCCTGTCACCCTAATCACACGGTTGTTGTTGTTGCCCAAACTTACTGCATCTTGTGTGTTTGCATGAGACACCAGCAGGCTGTAACAAAACAGCCATAATTGAGATCCTTGGATGAAATTCCACACTGTGCCGCACAGGGCAGGTCTTGCTAATGACCTGAAAATCATTTA
This sequence comes from Embiotoca jacksoni, assembly GCF_022577435.1. NCBI lineage: Eukaryota > Metazoa > Chordata > Actinopteri > Embiotocidae > Embiotoca > Embiotoca jacksoni. Next base: position 3,072,911 of record NW_027185425.1, on the reverse strand, counting down.
AGTAGTGAAGAAACACCCCTTTTCTGACTGCACAGCAAGGATAGTCTCTCGAATGTTCTCCAGGACGTTTCAATGTGAACGGTGAATATGAGAGTTCATAATCATTACGTCAGAGGATTATGACCTCCTGCTGAGGAGGTGCACCTCACAAAAGCATACAGAAATAAACCTGCAGGATTTTTGTACTTCTATCCACATAATGGAAATGGGAACTCAGTTCTTTTAATACTGACATCAACCAACTCAGATTACAGTTGAGATTTGGCACTTTTATACTGTAGTATCCAGTATTTCATTTAAAGAGCTTGAGGGAACAAAAAATGTAGGTAAGGTTTATTTATTCTACTTACATGCACATGGAAAAACATGGGAATCCCTGCTGTGCAAGAAAACCTACATTTATTTCCCCTGTGCCACACATTTTGCGATGTTTGGATAAAAACTCAAACCAGCACACGATCTGTCGCTTGTGCTGATCCCAACAGGTCTATTTAGTTTGAGCAGTTCTGAAACTAACACCGAACTTTTCCTGAGCCATCCCAGACACTACAAGAGCTGTCAACCACGTTTTTATCAGAGACAATTACAAGATGCTCTGGTAGTTACAGCACCTTGGAGGGGAGTCTGATTAAAGAAACATGAAGAGTATCCAAAGAGAGGATCACAGAAAACTTAACCAGGAATGTTTGGTAGGGTCAGCAATTCAGCAAGCATTTAAATTTTCTTATAGCTTTTAAGTTCACATACAGTATAATAAAAACACAGGCGGGTGTCTGGTCTGTTTAAAGCTGTTTTATAACTAGAACACATACAGTACATTAAAGGTCCCATATTTTACACTTTTCCTTGTGTTCTTCGTATCCACAAGAAGATTTTTTTTTTTTTTTAGCACTAAAAACCATCTCAATATAGTTTTATATCTCCTCTCTTAACCTCCTCTCTGGACCTCAACCAAGAAATGGCTGATTTGTGTCTGTGCACATTGCTATCAGAGACTCTCGTCTCATTGGCTGACCCTTTTCTGAGTGACGCATCCCACGGCCAACCACAGGTTTTCTTTAGCCTTGTGGCTTTCTATCACTGCGACAGAAGGGCCGTTCTGTTTTCTTAAACATGAAAAGGATGGGCGATGATGAAGGCGCACATTTGACATGAGCGTTTGACAGTTTGTGACATCACTAACTGCAAACAGCTCAATTGCTGATTATAGACTGTGTGCATTTGTTCATGGATTTAGCTTGTGACACTTTCACAGTAGACCTACCTGCTTTATAATCAAAAAAAGAAATGGAAATCTGATCTATACAACATAGTTTTAACAGTCTTCTTCATACAGATACAGTACAAGCAAACACGGATGAATACATACACATATTAATGGCAGTTATGCACAATTACCCTTTCCTTTACTCACATTTACACACACAGACACACACCCAGGCAGCCTCTGGACCCCATGCCAGGTGCAGCTGTGCTTTCACAGAGGAACAGCAGGCCCGAGCGGGGCTATTTCAGGCTGTGGCGGCCAGATTGAATTAAAGCCGGATTAATCCCTGTAGAATTTGTGTCATTCTTCCAAGCAACACTAAATCCAAATCAAATTATACAACCCGGCCCCCCACTGCCACCACCGCCGCCATCATCCATGCTACTGTAGCAGCCAGCCTCAAGTGTGTGCATGTGTGTGTATCCATGTATTTTCCTTCCCTTTCTCTTCCCTCCTCTATTTTTCACCCTCGTTCTCCACCATATGAACTATCCATCCCCTCAGCCACCCTTTTGTTCCTCTCCAGCTGTGACTGATGTGAGGAAAGTTAATTGATAGTGACAGCCTCTAAATCTAGCAGAGGAATCATTACATGAAAGAGGACTCTGGGAAGGTCACTGGGCTCGGTCAACTCTAGTTTTTAGCCCCAAACACTTAAGCGCCCCCTCGCTGGTTGCAATTACTTCCAGAGTCATGCGCACACGCGCGTGCGCACCAAATCAACTACACATCTGCATTTTGGCAATCTGGCAGCGCTCCAACTGACACCATGTTTTGGGAAGAGCGATCTTCTTCATAAACATACTCCGAGCTCATCCCGCTGTCGCTTACAGGTCATTTTACATTGACTTCTATAGTTTACACAGCGTTGACTGCGAGTGCGTGATTGGCTTTTTTTTTTTCTTTTTCTTTTTTAATCCAACTGGAGAATTCTTAGCAGCTATAAAACTTTTTCAGCACTTTCACTTTCCAGAAACAATTTCCCAGTGGCAGTGATTTGTATGTTAGTCTGTGGAGCTGTTTCTAAATTTACGACAGTGTCTATATTCGTTCTTAATGAAGAGGCATGTCACTGTGCAACAGTGTAACTCGCTGATGTGTTTTTAATAGTTTTCAGACACCTGAGGGAGCACAGAAGAACACGCTAAATTAGCCTTTAGATACACAGGCGACACTTGTTGGTTTCAGCCTTTTCATGGGATTTATTTTCAACAAGAAAAACATAAAATAGCCTGATTTGTCACCAACTTAAGTGCTTTGTTATTTCAGATAAGATCACAGAAATTTGGTAATATGGTTTAAAAAGCACCTTTTTCTTTCAGGTGAACACTATTCCTCTCGTCAAGCCAGGAATTTAGAAATACTGGTCAGATGGCAAAAGTAAAATAAACTTGACACCTTTTTTGACTGCATATTTTACACTTAACTGTCTCATTTTTGTTTTTAATTTGATTTCTCTAAATGAAAAACTATCTAGTGAAGCTTCCACATTGCCAAATATAAAAGTCTGCAAATAGTGAATACTTTGCTGTTGTTTTTACCCAATAATAATCAAATTTAGATGGATGAGGCAAAAAAAAAAAAATACTGGAAAGAAAATAGTCATAAACAAAATGGAATTAAACAGTGGAATGTAAATTTCCAGCAGAAATACAAACGTATAAGTCCAAAAATAAACATGATCACATTCTCTGTATTTTGAGATTATTGCATTTCCTTCTTAAGACATCACATTACAACATACCATACGTTTTTCTGTTATTACAGTCAGTATTATTAGTCATGAAAATGCTGCATACATGCTACATATACTTGTGTAAAGTCCGTTTTTCTTGTTGTAACAATGCACTGAGAGTGAAAGTTAGAGACTTCAGTGGGGGACTGGGTCACTGGGTCTGCTCAGTTTGTCCTGGGAGCAAGACCGGATGTGGTTTGATCTTAAATCACAGTAACCCTTTTCACCACTCTAATCTGGGATCTGTTAATCTGTAATCCCTGAACCACTTTGTAAATCTCCTGATGAGAATTCAAGAAGCACTTTTCATCTCAACCACACACACACACACACACACACGTCAGATTTACTGTGTTTCCGTGAGTGATTTGTGAGATAAACAGGACTGTAAGAGCAGCGAGTCCCAGCTCAGTCGGTATCATGCGATGTGTGTTTGTGTGTGGGTGGTTAACGTTGTGAGCGAGTGTGTGAGTGTCTCCCCTCTCTCTCAGTTTGATGGACGTATTGGAGCTGTAGAGGAAGACTGAAGATGCGTGAGGGAGGAGTTGGGAGAGGAGAGAGCAGCAGGAGCCGGTGGCATGAGAGTGGGAGATGAGTTCATTTCCTGACAGGCCTGACATGCTCAGCCAACAAGGGAAATCTTGCACTTTCCCTGTTTCACACACTCACTCGTGAGCACACACAAGATCATCATTTTCTTTCTGACACTATTTTACATTGTGCTGAACAACACTATGGAAATGTACTTGTACGTGCATTCAACAGACACGTAAACATAAAACGAGTGATATGAGAATAAGAAGGAGCATGTTTTGTTTTTTTTATGTTTGAGATCGTTAAAAAAAAGTTAAAACAAAATGCGAAAAAAAATGTCATCAGATTATTTCAAAATGTTTATCACTGCTTTCTATGTCTGTGGATTTTTTTTTTTCTTACCCAGGGAAATTTCCTGATCAAAAACTGAAGTATGGAAAGTTTCCATAATCTTGTTTAATTAGATAAGAACGAAAAAAAATCTCGTCTCATAGTTCAGACTATAAACTAAAAAATGAAAAAGCAGCCGGTGGAGTTTTTACATACAGTGCAAAGAAGCCATGTTTGTGTGAGTGGATCACCACGTGCACAAGAACAGGAGCTTGTGACAGTGTCACATTCCTGCAGCCATTTACACAACATACCTCTGATTGACAGTTGGCAGAAATTCAGCAATGCACTCACAAAAACAATGAAGAGGAGGTGAAGAATTTGGCAAACACGGATGTGAAAATTGCCCAATTTACATGGTCAGACATTTCTCAGAAGGAAATGCACTGAACATATTTGTTTGACCTCAAGGATGCACACAATATATTTGGGTTAGAGACATGAATGAAAACAACTTTGGTTTGTTTAAAAAGAAAACTCCACAGGGAAACTTTAACATTTAGGAACTTTAACTTTTTTGGCAAATGAAAAAAATGGTTTGGTAGAAAATCAAAACCTAATTATAAAAGTAATTTATAAAAAAAAAAAATATATATATATATACAGTGGGTACGGAAAGTATTCAGACCCCTTTAAATTTTTCACTCTTTGTTTCATTGCAGCCATTTACTAAAATCAAAAAAGTTAATTTTATTTCTCATTAATGTACATGTACATAATGTATAGTGAAGAGGGTTGCATGGTGGAGCTGTCAGGAAGGAGGCGCGTGGTGAGAAAATTAGAAAAGGAATGAAGATGAAGAGGGAGAAGGAGAGCCCTTCCCAGACAGCAGTGTAATGTCCTTATGTTTTACAGGTCTCATATGTCCTGGTGGTGGAGATAAAGATAGAAGGCGCAGCATCAAGATGTGCAGGAGAGACAAGGTGAGCAAGAAAGAGGGGGGATGAAGCAGTAAGTGAAAGGAGACACACTTGGAGAACTGAAATCGGTTTTGCTGGACTAACGGATAAAAATCTGAGTTCGACAAAGGCAAAGAAGAGTGTGCTGGAGAAAAAAAAATGAGCAGGAGAACTATTGTAACATGTTATGATAGTCCGAGCCACAGCACAGTGTCAGAACTTATTTTTTTGCTCTCTCTTTCTCTCTTTCTCTACATCGTATCTCTGTAAAATGCTCCTCATCTCTCGGGGCAAGTAGGCAAGAAAGGAAGTAAAGATGCAGGAATAGAAACAGAAGAAGAAGAGCGAGGCAGAACATAGTGTAGCTGCAGGGAGAAAAGATGAAGAGGAAGACAACAGGGGTTGAGAGACACCCCCCCCCCCCCAAAAAAAAAAAAAAAAGAAAAAAAAAGGTAGAGGAACAGGGCGAGCGGATGAGGAGGAGGAGGAGGAGAGAGGCAGAAAGGGTAGAGGGAGTTGACAATACAAGCCATCAGCGGAGCACCTTGCCCGCTATCATCCCATCCCATCTCACCCTGTCATGGAATGAGCCAAGCAGAATGAAAAACGAGAGAAATGGGAGGGGGGAAAAGATGAGGAATGCAGGCTGGAGGGAAGATTGACCATACTGTACCATATATCACCCTCCTTCATCTCTTTTCTTTCTTTTTTTTTACCCACGCAGGTGAATCGTGGGAAAATAAAGGAGTCTGAGAAAGAATACATCGCCCTCTTTCATCAAGTTGTTTGTTACTAAAGCCCTATTCTGTTTGCTATCACCGTTTTTCCTTTTTGTAATAAATCATTCACACAAAAATATACACTATATCACCACATACTTGATTTAGAGGCCTTTCAGCACGGTAGCACTGTTAGTCAGGGTAGAGTCAGACACAAAAATCCTGATATCTTGTCTGCTCATTTCAAGACTGGCTTAATTTTTCTGTTTATATGATGGATACTGTAATAAAAAGTCAATTTTAAAGACCTCCAAAAAGTCCTGTAATATGACTACCAGTAAAATGTATTTGTATTGCATGCATTATAAGTAGCTTTACAATAAAATGTAACTACAAAAGGCACATTAACTAATACAACCGATAAAACGTCACAGAATAAAACAGAGGCAGAGAGGGCAGGAAATAAGAAACAGTCTATCAAAGCTGTAATTAAGAGCAAAGAAACTACATTATATGTCTGACATTTGCATCTTTCTAAAATCCTTCAGCAAGTTTCGATTGATTGTTTAAACATATGTATCTTCAGCTCAAACAAGACCACCAGAATCTTAAGAATACAGCAGTGGGCTTAAAGTTTGAGGCATCTCATATGTTTTATCCATTCACAAGATACCTTCAGGGAGATTTCTGATCGGTCCCAAAATTCATTCTGCAGCAAGACAACAACCCCAAAAGAGCCATCTTCTGCTCGAGGAAGGACAAGAAGTCCTGCAGCAGATGGTATGGCCTCCACAGACCCCCGACTTTAACGTCATTCAGTCAGTCTGGGATTACAAGAAGGGGCCTAAATCCACAGAGGAACTGTAGTCGGTTCTCCAACACGCCTGCAACCTCCCAACTACCACAACATACCTGCCAACTTTTGTCTCCACTTTCTGCTAGTGAGAGTAATTACAAGAACACTGGAGACACGTCGGACGTCATTGGCTCGCTACTGTTGTGGCCCGAAAACAAATAAATTGGTTTGAATGACACAACCTCCACAAAATGACTCCTTTCACGAGTAAAATTCGATCCGTTTGGTGCGATAGCATTCGGAAAGTCTACAAGAGCCGCACCATTGAATTATTTTATCCTTATTCAATTTAGCATCGGGCTAAACCAGAAGCTAGTCGGCTCAAAAGTCTCTTTAGCGTGGCGAGTATGTATTCATTAAAGGCACCGTGGGAGTGTCAGCAAAAGTCCCACACACACCCGCAGAGGATATTTCTCAGGTTTTAACGATCAAAAACCATCTTAATATACTTTTCTGTAGTTTCCACTATTAAGCTTCTTTCTGGAGCTCTACCAAGAACAGGCTGTTTTGTGTCTGTGTCTCTGAGGTGCATTGATATCAGTGACCCTCAATTCTGATTGGCTGACTCTTTTTTTGAGTGATACACGCCCAGTCCAAGAACAGATTTTCTGATGACATCACAAACTTAAGGAAGTCCAAACAACCCATCCAATGGCGTGGTTGCTCAATACAGTCCATTTCTTAATGGATTAAGCGTGATGACACTTAAGATCATTTATATAGTATCTAGACATAGTTTATAATAAACAAAAAAAGAAAAGAAAATCTGAGTTTATACCATATGGTACCTTTAAAGGCAAAAGGTGGTCACACCAACCATTGGTTCGAGTTAGTGGTTTAAAGCACTACTTTTGAAAGCATCCTAATTTGTACTTTTAGTGCCTAAATCGTTTGCACTCAAAGAGTTTGTTATTTGTTGAGAAAGGTCAGGTTGTTATCGCAGTACGTTCTTCCACAGGCACAGCGAGCAAAAAGGAAAACAAGGTCACTTACATCGAGTGCCCAATCTAAAAACACTCATGTCTATTCAATGATATGTCAACATGTCTTTCACTCCACACATGCAAGCTCTTACAGAGAAAAAAAAAACGAGAGGGAGCAAAAAAAAAAAAAAATAGGGATGTAATATTAAAAAAAATGAGAGAAGGAAAGTGTGTAATCCATGTGGCTACTTTATAATTAGCTGACAAAGCTGACAAGAACCCCAGCTAGTGACTGAAGCATTAGATTAAACAATGTTCTGTATTGAACAGCCACGACCGCATGCTCCAGTGCTTGGAGAGTGCAATCAGAAAACCTCACACACACACACACACACATATATACACACATTCATATTCATGTCAAACAAGCACGTCAGCATGCACACACCCACCCTAACCTTCCATGGCTGCCACAGCGCTGCACCACCACTGGCTCTTGACAACAGTCTAATTGGTAATTATACACATGCCCCCCCCTGGGAAAAAGCAATCTTAATGAAACTGCTTCAGTGTCTGGTGCGCAGACAGGTCTTTAGCACGCACGCACACACCCACGTGGACACACACAGAAATGGGCGTACACACACACACACACACACACACACACACACACACACACACACACACACACACACACACACACGCTGCACGCACACCCGTACGGAGCCGAGTGTTGTGAAGGAACTGGGGGTGTGTCCTCGAGGTCGAGAGGAAAGTCAGAGGTTAAGGAAGGATGAAAATCAGACCGTGAGTACATGGTAATTAACTTGACCCTTGGAACTGACATTGACCCGCTCACAAAGAATGTATCAGTGAGACATTGTTGGTGACTAATAGAAAATGATTCATGCATGAACTTTACATAAAGGGTGCTTTAATTACATGTTTGGTGGCTTCAGAAAAACCTCACTTTTTGATCCAAAAACTCAAGTAAATTTTTCTGCTGTTTCTCCCGGACGTGAACAGTGTGGGTCATACACATCTCAAGTGTACGCCGTCATGATCACACTTGATACATAATGAGTCACCCCATTTTCACTAATGCCTGGCGCTGGTATCATTTCTACAGCATGCAAGAAGGTTGGCAGCCATTTTTAGATCCAATACGATGACTAAAAAGGGCTCCGCTGATTGCTGTCATGTTATAATCAACTCATTTGCATGCTATCACTTTTGATGAGTTAGATTACTTGGCACGGAAAGCCGTGACTTACGATACCGAGGCAAGAGCCAGAAACAGAGGAAGGGATTTGGCAGAACAGACAGCTGTATGGAAATAAAAGTGGAGGAAACTAAGAGGAAGTAGAAAAGTAGGCTTGAACTTCTCAAAGGCAAGAGGACATCCATCTGACTATACTTCACCTAAACCCCCTACTCAAACCAAGAAGAAAGAGCCTCAGCAATGACGTGTATTTGGGAAATCTTTCAGAGAGAAGAGTTAAATGTCTGGGTGGGAAAATACACGAGAAGAGCAGCGAAAACATGGAAGCTTACAGTATCATCCGCCAAAGATCAAGTCAGGTTTCCTCAACCTTTGTCACACCGCCTCCTCATCTCTCTCCCATATTATCACTGAGGACGGGTCAAATATATAAGATCAAAGGACGAGTTTCAGCAAACCGGAACACATGCCCGTCTGTCGCCTTTGAGTTCGACTTTGTTTGCTCAACAATGTTAAGTATTCATTTAAAAGACGCACTGGGATCATAACACGAAAACCAAAAGAGCGAACTGCTGTTAAGATCAGACAGATCGAATGAATGCAGCGATACGTCTGGCCCCGACACACGAGCTTCATGACAGCTCACAGATGTCTGCATGTCTTAAAGAGTCACACTGAACACACACACACACACCAAAACAGATGAATCACTGTGTCATTCATTACCCCTCAGGGTGCCATCCTCTGCACTGCGGAAATGTGGCGGATTCCCTCTTTAATAAATGTACAGGCTTCTCCCATTAATATATTTATATCTGCTTATGCACCTTGTTGAAAGCACATCCAGGGAGATTTCAAGCTATATGAGCTTATTTCTTATCTAAGACAACTGAGCCAAGCACACACCCCTTCCTCCCCCTCCCTCCCACCCCCCGCCGCCCCTTCCCCCGTGTTCATCTCCTTCCCTCCATTTTTACCGTTTCTCCACGCTGCAGAAATGGGATTTGAGCATTTTGGGTTCACACAGCGGGCAACGAATCTTGAGGACGAAAACTTTCTGTTCTGTTTCAGTCGTTCAGTTTGGGGAAAGTTTGCTGCGAACCCACACACAGCCTGGAGACATACAATATGATAAGAAGGGCTAGCTCGTATCTGATAACCAGTTGCATAAATAGAGAGCGATAGAGGAGGACAGCCTACGCTGGCTGAAACAAAAGAACTAAAGCAAACTGTGTACCGCAGCTTATAGCCTTGTGTTCATATATAATACCACTTCATTTTCCTCTGGCACGTCCTGAGACATACATAAATACACCCACGCTGCCTCGTTCTCTGTAGCTCTTATTTCTTTCACGCTCTAAAAAGTTACAGAAGTACCATAAAGTCATGAGGCACCTCAGGAAGTGTTAGATTAGCTTGGTCAGCAAGACAGAACTACCTGCGCAGTCTGAGCTTTTCACTTAAAGACACATTATATTTGACTTAAAACTTCGTCATGGTCTATGCATTGTCCTTGTATATTGTCTTGGTGTGTGTGTGTGTGTGTGTGTGTGTGTGTGTGTGTGTGTGTGTGTGTGTGTGTGTGTGTGTGTGTGTGTGTGTGTGTGTGTGTGTGTCTGTGTGTGTAACTCATATTTTGTAAATATTTGTCTTTTGTGTTTCATTTGTTTGGTGTGTTTTTATTTTTTTCATTTTCAGCATTTTATGTTAATTTGAGATATTTTGGATGTTTTATTTAATTTTTTAATCAGACAGTGATTTCGAGCTTCCTACCTTGACAGTTTTTTTGTTTTTTTGTTTTTTTTACCAAGACAGTTCCATCCTCAAGTCAAAATCTTACACCATTACATTATTTGGATCAAATATCTATAATGATCACATCAGTCTCTGTAATTTACATTTAGCACTAATTATAAAATGTGAGCATACTAAGAAGCGAAGATGGGGATGATGGTAAATACAGTATTACACCTGCTGATTATCAGCATGTAAGCACTGTTTTTACAAGCATAATAATATGCTAATGTTTGTATTTAGCTCAAAGCACCGCTGTGTTTAAATACAGCCTCAGCCACTGAAAGTGTTTAATGTTTGTACTTTGGTCGGATAACTTTTAATGAGGAGAAAAAAAAAATGTTGCTGTCTTGAAGGTTTTGTTTTTAATTTACGATTTAAATAATATTTATCTCGTTACTGCTTCTACTCTGCTTGTCCGTCAGTCTGCTACCTGTTCTTGTTTTTAGGTGTGTTTAACTTGCCTTTAACTCAGTGCTCAACCCTCTTCACCCTGCTTGGATTTGATGTCCTTGAGTGATGCACTGGGAGTATGAGCATGTATTTACTGGCCTTTGTTTGACCCCTGTGCTTTAAATCATCCTTAACTAAAAGCATCTTAAGGCTGGCTTTCCTCTGGCAGCCAGCAGTCACTAAGCAGCGTCTCCTTTACCACGTCTGTCTGCACTGTCTGGATTATTGCCAGGATTATTCTTGCAGCTCTGACTGTGGAGCGTTTCTAGGCCTGTCGTGTACTGCGGTTGTTATGCAGGTGGGTGACAGGGAGGTGATGCTGACGTAGGCTGAGTTTGTGTGTGTGTGTGTGTGTGTGTGTGTGTGTGTGTGTGTGTGTGTGTGTGTGTGTGTGTGTGTGTGTGTGTGTGTGTGTGTGTGTGTGTGTGTGTGTGTGTGTGTGTGCGTGCGTACAAACCCGGAGTGACATTTACTCAGCAAATTCCTCAGAGATGAGTGTACGGTGGCATCACTCATAGCTTCTACGCTTTCCTGTCATGGGAATCATTCCAGCTGTGGTTTGTTAGGATCAAAGGAGGAGAGAGGAGATGATCTGTGGTGCTCGAGGGGGGGAAATACAGAAGCTGAGAAATAAAGGGAGGGAAAGAAAGAGAGGAAAATAGGTCATTATAAATAAAATAAAATAAAAAAAGGGGACAGTCATGCAACGGGAAAGTAAACTTGTGCTTTATCATGACTCGTGCTAATTATTTATTCATAATCATTCACTTTCATCTATCTGTTAGTGTTTCTCTGAGGAACTTCAGCGACTTTTTGTCCGTGCCAGTGGGTATTTTGGGGATCGTGGTGATGCGACTCAATCTGGGCCGATCAATATGTCTCTCTGTGTGTAACATGAAGAGGACGTGAATCTGAAACAGTGTTCTACTCCGCGAGGTTTATCTGCTGACTGGAACAATTTCTTCTGTCCATGGTGAGGACAAAGATGACATCATATGAAAACTGACCAATAGAATGGAAGCTTTTGGAGTTCGTGTTTTATACAAGCAAGTGTATTTTCTGTCGTTAACTTCGAGTTGGTTGTAGAAACCACTCCAAATTAAGTTGAAAATAATATTAATATAACTTTTGGACAACAACAACAACAACAACCGGTGTTTGGTGTTTTTGAGTCTTGAGCTGAGAGACATTTTCTTGCCCCAATATATTTGAATCCAGGATCATCAATAGCCGTTTCAAAAGTCTGTTTCACAATTACACCAAATGTTAATTTTCCTTTAACTATTCTACTTCAACAAGCCACTGATGGTCGATTGTAATGTCGTAAACTTACTCAAAATTGTACTTTAGTGCTGCTTTGAGCTGCTTTTACATATGATTTCATTGATTTATGCTTTATTTCTTCACTACATTTCAGAAGGATTTATTGCACTTTTCGTTCCGATACAGTTTTGGAAGTTATATTTTGTGGAAACTCGTCAGATTAACATTCATATTTTCACAGAGAAATGCTCCAAATGACCTTACAAACTAAGATGAATTGATGATCTGTTGGACTGTGCATTAGCTGTGTCAGGACTTCAAGCATATTAAGGGACTGTGTCTCTACTTAGTGCACCTTGTAGTTAATGCATCTATTTATTTACTGATTGGTAGATTTTTCTCTGGTAATACATTTTTTGGCCTTGTTTTTGGCTACAGCATAAACATGCTAAAATCATGGCCTTCAGTCCATCTGTCTCTAACATATAGTGCACAAAGGTGGAGCACAACAGAAACATCTACGAGCTGGCGTTGTGCTTCAAAGTAGTAGAGCTGAGGAAGATGCCACTTTGAGTAAGCAAGTCTGTTATGATGCAGCGATCAAGTTCTCAGCAGAAATTCAAATCTTGGATAACAGTGTGAGAGGAAGTCATCGTGGGGTGCAGATAGTTTTTGTCATTTGGGTTTTCAAAACTGAATTCTGATCGTCCAGGGGTGAAAGAGAGTGCATTTCGGTACCAGGAGCCCTCCATGCAGAGGGATGAGCTTCTGAGAAGTTTTCAGAGTGGGAAAGCAATGCATCACATAAATAAATAAAAAAAAATGTCACTGTTTTGAAATTGAAACACACAAGTTAAATGGCGCTGTTACCTTGTATGATATGGGGGACAAATCATTTTTGTGTTTAAGATATGGAATTGATTTCCCCTTTTTTTCCATTTTTAAAAAGTACTGAATCGCAGCCAGACAGGAAAATCCTGCCACAAAAAAAGTTGGGTATCTGAAGGTGAATATTCTTTGTGGTTCTATTTTTCATCTTTTTTCAATTCAAGGTCGCCTTGTATGCATGTAAGATGCTGAATGGCAGCCAGGCAGGTGGTGTCTGCAACGGAGAAATCTAATGACACTTTAAGGCTTCACCACGGGGGGGCTTTGCTCACTGCCGCCTGCCTGCAGCACGCTGACATGTCAACTGCATTGCCCTCCCCAACACTGGTGCGATGTGTCTGTGTGTAACAGTGTGCACACATGTGAGGGTGCGTGTGTGTGTGTGTGTGTGTGTGTGTGCGCGCGTGTGTGTGTGTGTGTGTGTCCGTCCGCTCTCCGACCCCTCTCTCCCACAGTGCCAGCAGGAAGTGAAAGGTAGAATTTATTCTGAATATCGATCGTCTGGCTGCTCTGTGGGTGTTCTGTGCTGCAGCGTTCAGTTAGGGAGCAGAGATTGATGCCTTGTCAGTCAGTTGTCACGGTGAGGAGAGAAGGGCTGTCAATGAGACATAAATCTACAGCAGAAGAGTCACAAGGGGGCCAATGGAACAACTATAAACATGTTCTATTGACTAATTTGTTCCCTTATTTGGTCTCAACTTTGTAATACTAATGAGGTGACCCCTCAGCAGGAGCAGTGGGAAAAAGTCCTAATATGCTCGATTTCTTTTTTTTTCTTCTCTGTTTTGTTTTGCTTTTTTAACTTGTGATCCAAAAGTGATTTTTGCTGCTAAGACTGCATTTGCTATTATGTAAAAGATGCTTGTTTTTAAGATACAAAACTCCACCACAGTGTACAAACCCAACTGTATTACCGCGTCTAGTAATTTTGGTACTACATTGTATCCTAAAAATAAGTCTGCGTCTAATAATCAGTTTTATCCAAAGCAAATTCTGGTTTGATGCGCTACTGTGAAAATCCTGATGTCAATCTGTGGCACTGTTGATTTCCCCAAATAATCCCAACATGACTGTTTCCCGTATGTATTTGGGCAGGGCACCTAAGTGTATTAGATTGCATCATCTCATAATGATATTGTCTTTCTTGAAAAACAGCAGAAATCCAATTATGTCCTCCAACCGATGTGACCATGAAGGTTGGTTGTTCCCAACATCAAAAACAACCCACATGAGTGTTTCCTGATTTAGCCCCTCTGGACAAAGATAATAGTTGAGGTTAAAATGATGATTTGAACCGTGCTGTACGGTAAAGTTACAACTTCCTTAAAGTTATGCCACCCTCATCACCACGACAACAATAAACACAACGATAAAAAAAACTGTCCCGACTCCAACATCGGCCTCCTAAACCGAGCGTTATGTTACCTCTATCGTCATGGCAACAGTAGACGAGGTTTTAAAAAAACTGTCCTGACTCGTGGATGGCATGGGGAAAGCAAACACTGGTCTTCTGCACCCAAGTCCACTGCTGTATCAAATCATGCGCCCGAACTGTACCCGAACAAAACAAAATTCACATTATATAGACGTCATCTGAACTGGGTCACTTCTCCGGGACGCTAGACTGTCGTTCCATTATCGGCCCCTAGATGTCGCCTAACTTTAGAATGTAACAGTGGGTCATAATAAGTTGCTTGCACAAAATACCATTGGGATCGTTTTTAGGTTTTTTTAAGGAAATTCTTAATAATATGTTTAGTGATTCAAATGTCAGCTAAAACGGTTCAATGTGAAACCATGCAGATTTGGAAAAAGTGATACTAACTTCCTCAGAAATTGAATGCAGATTCAACGCTGCTTTGCAGCAGACCGTCAAATGAGGCACATCAGAGCTCCCCACCCACAAATAAACCTGATTAGAATCATTTTGTTCGAGGTTTGTTTACTCTACATTAACAGCTCCTTCTGAACAGATGTGCTCTGCTGCATTACCCTACTCAGTTTATTCGGTTTCTCAGCAGACGCTTCATTAAATTCTAAGAGCTTCTCTCACAGTTTGATAACACACCTCAGAACCTGAGTCTTCAATGCATTTATATTTTATGAAATTGCCCCTTTAAAATAGTTCGTGACGATGAGTATATTGTGTTTTATTGTCCTTGTTTATTTTAGGAAGGATGTGACATTCAGCCATGCGGTTACACTGTATGAAAAGGAAGGTTCCTCTTAGCAGGAAAAAAAAAAAAAAAAAAAAGCATTTTCAACTAAATCACTTCCAGTTAACAAGCAGGGGTGGTGTAAATGTTTTCACCCACTTTTCAGCTAAATTACACAGTAAACAAATATTCTACACCCCTCCTCATTAACAAAGGGGAAGAGAGGGGCTGAGACATGACACAAAAATGAGTGCCAACTAACTTTAATTTCCCATTAAATCCCTCCTGGAGCACGGTCTGTGACAGTGTAATGCCTGCCAGCTGTTACCTCCGTAAATATGACCACTGAGAAAAAAAAAGAAAAAAAAAAAAAAAGAAGCATGTCATTAAAAAAAAAGTGTTTCATGAGAAGATGTACTCAACAGCCCCTCCTCAGATTTTGGTCACATCTGCGCTAGCATGCAAGCAGCCTCTGTTTCCCCTCTAATGGTCACAGTGGTCACACGCGATCCAGAGAGCTCTCTCTGGCATTATGAGGACACAAATAGCAGCACAAGAGCGGAGAGTGAGACGAGATGATATGGGGGTGGGGGGTTCGAAAATGGACTTCAAACTCAAGCCTGTCCCAGAATTTACCGTCACCCCAATTTACAATAAGTACAGCCGCCGTGTTGTGACGTGAAATTGGGGTAGCAGACGGGGGAAAAAAACAAAAGAATGTGGTGGTGAAACGGGCTGAATACCAAACTTTGGTACTTTTATGGCACTGTTGAAAAATGTCTCGTCAATCGGTAGCAAATTTTTATATTAAGGCGAGGCAAGTTTATTTGTAGAGCACATTTCAACAACAAAGCAATTCAAAGTGCTTCACATAAAAGCATTAAAAGCATCAAAACATAAGGCAAAAGAAAAGGAAACTCAAAAACAAATAAGAACATTGATTGAAACAGTAAAAACAGTCATTGAAACATTAAACAAGCTGCAGTGCCGTTTAGGAAATAAAATAAGGCTAAATCGACGCTTGTGTTTTTGTTTTAGAATGAATAACTTTTTCTCCATTTGGTCGGGACTCAATCTCATCATCGTCAGTGAGTCGCAGCCTTTTTCATACACTGTCTGTACTCGGACGGCCCGTTACGTACATAAAAGCACTGGCTTTCTGACATTAGAGCGCTTTATGTCATCATATCAAACCAATTTTTGGAGTTGAATGTGCTGGAGTAACCGGGGACTGGAGGCTTTTCTCAACCGTCGAGCTGGAGACTAGCATGCGAGGCATTTGTGGAACATCGGTCAATTGTAGCGTCGAGCCATATCTTGCATTCGAGACATTTAGGAGACATTTATTAATTGTAACTACAAAAAAAAAAAAAAACCTGGGTTATACTGTCCCCCTCTAAACTGCATGATGCTAAATATGTGTACCATAGTGTTTAATGTCGTTTTCATTTGACTTAAAATGGATTTAATAAACTTGATATCAAGGAAAGGTATTGTTCAGTAACCCGTATTGAAGTCAAAGCATCGGCAGTAGTATAGAAAATTTCTAAACAATATCCAGCCCTAGTGGTGACAAATGGGTTTAGGATGCTTGGGAATGCAGTGAAATGTGAATGTTTTTTTTTTTTTTTTTTTATAGAAATCATTTAGCACAATGGCACAAACGTTAGCACCATCAGATTGTTTGTCTTGACTGAGTGGAAGTCGACAGTGAAAGGTTTTCACGTCAGGAAGGAAAAGAGTATTTCCTTCCAGACATTTTTCTCCAGCAGGTAAGCAACGATGTAGAAAGCGTGACTCCTTGGTCCCCTTATAAAACTCTCTTCAATGTTAATTTCCATTTTATCAAAAAACACATGACCATGCAAGTGATCAAACAAAAAGCTACTTTTCAAATCACTCTTACAACCACACATTTAAAACACTGTTTTTAAAGTATTTGCATAGCACTTTTACCCAAGCGCTTTATAATTTGCATCTCATTCACAGACATAGTCACACACTAATTGCGGCAAGCTGCCATGCAAGCAGGCAAGCAATTTGGGGTTCAGCGTCTCGCTCAAGGACACTGATATGTGTAGAGTAGGCAATGCGGAGCCAACTGCCAGCCTGTGAGTCAGTCGTAATGGGTAGTGATTAGGACTCCTGTGCTGGATCCTACAATGGTCATCTATTCCTCCCAGTTTATTGTCCGTCACAGTATTTTGCAGCATCTACAGATTGAGTACTTTACGACAGTCAATCAAAAACTTCCGTGACTGCTCCTGTTCGGCACGAACAGAGTGCAGCAGCGTGACGTGCATGGAGCAGGGGGAAGCTACAACTTTCATGAGTAAGTATTCAAAAGTTAGGTCACTTGATCAACATACACGCTTTTATTTTTTTTGGTTCGCTGACCCGGGTGTAACTGTAACTTTGCAGTGGACCCAAAATTTGAACAGAGAGTGCACATCGAATTTTGATGGAAAAAAAAGTCCCAGGGAGCCATATCCGGTAAATATTGGCGGCGGGGAGCAGCGTGCTGTGAGCGAGCAACGATCTCATAATGGGGATCCCAAATATCAGCCGAATTTGGCTCGTTTCCACCAAAAGGTTTTCCAGCAGATGCCTCAGAACGTCACGGTAAAACCCGGGTGTTGACCATCTGACCCTGAGGGACGATACTATGGTGCACAACCCCGCAAATGTCAAAGCGTTCTGCCCCTCTGAAAGGTTGCTCAAAACACCTCTCCAGGTTCACGGCTTCACTGCCATCGGTCTTTTGAAGCATTACAAAGGTTCTCCAATACCAATTTCCTGAGTTTGACACAAAAATGTGAGGTGCGCTCTCTTCTCAAATCCATGGTGACATCACAGATGTGCCCAGACCAGTGGTCATAAAAACGTGTGTAAATCAGGTACTCAAGCGACACAACTTGGAATACTTACACACAAAGCTTATAGCTTCCCTCTGTTTCATGCACATCATGGTAAAAGCAGTCTCTGAACTTTGTGCTTTCCCTTCTTACATTGCCGCATTTTACTCTCAACCAAGTTGATGGCTGAAGAGCTGAAGTGGGGAGATACATATGAAGGCAGTAATGCACACACATCAAAACACACACACACACACACACACACACACACACACACACACACACACACACACACACACACACACACACAGGTGGAGTGATACGGTTCTCACTCTTGCCTTCTTTTCCTCTTTTTTTCTTCCCCCTATCACCCCAATCCCCTGGTGTATTAATCTGTGATTCTAAAGACGTGATTTTATGGGGTCTATGATGAATTATTCATGAAGGGCCGGGACGACAGGCCGAAAAAAGACGCGCACAGCAGCAGCAGCAGGGGTCCCTCGATGGCTGATCACTAGGCTGAATACCATTAGCAAAGTTTCACGTGTGGCCAACACTATCAAGGTGGACCCCGCCGTCTCCACTCACCCACCCTCTCTCTGTCTGCCTTCATCAAGTGCTTAACTGTCATTAAAGCCTCCTGCCAGTGTTTACTTAAAGGATTCAGAGGATTTTCTTGTTGTCAACATTGTTAATGAAAACTCATCTATGATACTTGCTTCCCCACAGCAGCTTTGCGGTACCTCCCAGTTGTGTAACCCTCCCCCCCATTTCTTTTCAAAAATACACTAAAACACTTTCTACTGATAGCCCTGTATTGAAGTTTTTACTGTATAAATATCTACTTTTTGCATTCAAATTTCCACTTTTTCCACTGATGCATACTGTCATACAGGGTGACAGTAAAATGCAACTGTTTCCTTCTGCCTACAGTCTTTTTGTTATGGTAGGACGTTTCTCTGTACTGGACCCATTTATGTACGTTGTATTTAAGTGTATACATGACAACACTAAGTGGGCCAGCTAGCATAAGACCCGGAAACTTAATTAGGCCACCAATTTTGTAATTAAATTAAAAAAAAAGTCATTGCTATTTGTTAGTTTTAATTACTGAAGCCTTTGAGTACTTTTCATGTCTTGTTGTGCTTAAATATTGTCAGTATTGTTTTTAAATGTTTGTTGAGATGGATGCCTTCTTTTACTGCAAAACAAATCTACGCTCGGGTACAAATAAAGTAACCTAAAACTGAACCTGCGCTCCTCCCACTGCCCAAATGTCCAAGAACACTAATCTGAAAGAGGCCTGTTTCAATAGATTTTAGCCATTATTAACGTTGTTGACTAAAATTTTGTTTGACAAATTAAAATGCCTGTAAATAAGGTCCTTGGACCTACTTTTGATATAGTAGTTGTGGATATGCATGTGGATATTGGCCATTCCAGTTCAGACTGAAACCCTTTAGAGCTAATCAAACACTACAATGCTTTGATGTCTGACTGGTGTTCACTTTAAGCTTAAACTATAATTGAAAAGTCTCGAGTCTACAGAGTAGATGATTGTCGGCCAACAGAGTCTCTCCAGTGTGGTGAAAAGTCCTCCTCCACCTTTACAAACACCACAACATCATCCGTGCTAATGGAGTGTTAACCAAACAATACTTGGTGCTGATAATGTTCAAATCCTGAGCGTTCCCCTTTTAATTGAAAAGGAGCTGTCAGAGGAACATATCTGTTTGTTTTGCTATTCATCACCTTGCAGCTCACAGGCTGGTGCTTGATATAGCCTTTAACAATAGGAGCCAATAAAGAATGATTTCCAGTGGGGCTCCATGGAGACTGAGGGTCTGTCGTGTTGTGTGTGTGTGTGTGTGCGTGTGCATGTGTTTGAAGGGATCATCCGTTTTTTCTGTCATTATGTTTGCCAAGAACCACAGAGAGTGTCTTGATCAATACTAATGGTTTGTTTTGTGTGTGTGTGTGTGTGTGTGTGTGTGTGTGTGTGTGTGTGTGTGTGTGTGTGTGTGTGTGTGTGTGTGTGTGTGTGTGTGTGTGTGTGTGTGTGTGTGTGTGTGTATTACTCATGTTGTGGGGACATAAAGCCATTAATGGCACATTACGTGGGCCTTATTTTGCTTTTGGGGAAAAAAAAATCTCCTGTAAGTTAAATTATTACATTTTACTGGGACTTAGATTATGGTTAGGGTAAGTGGTTGGGGTTAGGCAAGCAGTGATTATGGGTAGGATAAGTCTCCAGGAAATGAATGGAAGTAAACGTAATGTCCTCTGAAGTGCTGAAAACGTGACTGTGTATATTTTGAAGAAGGTTCTGAGTCCTTCCAGCCTTTCTGTGTCCAAGGAAATTGCCATTGATGAGTCTCGCTGCAACAAACAGCCCCATGTTGTTTTGAAGCCACAGGGTAATTTTGTCCATTTATTTCCTGGAGAATCGTCACAAATGACATACACACTACAGGTTCAGTGGTTGACTAAACCACAGCAGCACAGGGGATTATAGGGACACAATTTCCGTTTGTCGCAGGGACAAATGAGGAGGCAGCTGATCCCTACAAGTTCAGCAACAAATCCAGCTGCTCCTGATATTCAGACCAGCAGCTCTGATGACCCATCTTGCTATAAGAGTGTAAAGACTGAAGGTATTTGCGAAGTTTTCACGAGCAATGACCACAACCTCTTGTTGAATACGACATTGCAAAAAGCGATGGATAGATTAGGGGGATGGAGTAAGAGAATGCGGTTTGGGGAAGGCTTCATCATGGATCCACTGACAAAACAAAGATGTGTAGTGAGTTGAAGGGACAATACATTTTTGTATAAACACACGCGCGCACGCACGCACACACACACACACACACACACACACACACACACACACACACACACACACACACACACACACACACACCTCCAGTAGGCTATTGTGTTGTTTTCTACGTGCAAAACCAAGCTTTGGAAATCGTGCAAACATTCTCTGGCCTCACAATAAATATTTGTTTTTTGTTATGCAGGTGGTCGTGAAAAATCTCTGAGTCGTGGGATAAAGAATTCCCCCAGCTTGCCCTATTTATTAAATAGATTTAGTTTTTTGCCTTGCAGCATCCTAATGTGTTTTTTTTCCCTCACGTTGCCACATGAATGAACGAGCCCGCTGGTTTCAGAAGGCACGAGGTGAGAATATCTTCTGCGTGAACCGGAGGTTTCTCTCATGTCGGCACGATGGTGAGAAAGAATGAAATAATTCAGATACATCATCACCATTCAGCTGTGGGTAGAGTGAAACACTAATAAGCTCACGAGAAGACCTCCGATAATGTAGCTAAGCAGCATCCTGTCCTCATTAAAAATCACGAGTCACAATATCTAAAGAGGTCAGGTGTATGCGCAAGAATGTGTGCTTGCGGGGTACGTTTGATGCCTTTGTGTTGCCCTCAAGACTGCACATCCATGAAAGATTTAAAAAGAAGTAATTCACGTCTCGGTATTGTAAATCCCAAATCATACAAACCCCACAACTTAGATTAGTCCGGATACTATTAAAATAATACGAATATTCTCATTTGACTATTTCGTATTCATTTTAAAAGGACTTCAACATCCTAAACAGGTGAACTCAGATGAAGAAACACTCCCACCTGACCTGCACACGTGCATGCACATGAAGGAGTTTTATTTTCCTTTTTCTTCTGCAGTTTTAACCGCATTAATTATTTGATTTAGCCTAAAGGCTGAATACTTTTATTGTTTGTAAGTGATGTATGGTGATCAGCACAAATGGGTATATTTGAAATACTTGTTTTCACTTTATAAGCCATCTGATAACCTTGTCATGGTCCCCCTGAGGGGTTCTAAAGCTTGAAATCCAGCATCTTAACTCAACCAATATTTAGTAACAGGAATACATTTCTTTCTCACAGTAAAACTATATTGAATTTTTGATGCTGCACCTTGAAATGGACAAAAAAGAACAAATGAGAACAGCCTGAGGTGATAACAATAAAGAATTTATGAGCGTGGACACTTTTTTTTTTTTTTTTTTTTTTTTTTTGCAGCCGGAACAAAATTTAGAAAAAAACGAAGCAAGACGGAAAATGGGGGCAGGCGAACGTGCACAATGTAGACGTACACAATGTCTTTAAACCAAGGACATCACCTCCACGTCCTTGCATGTGCACCGTTCCGCCCCCAAAACCAAAATCCAGCCGCCAATCCACAATCCTGCACCCGCGCTCTATTTCATGGAAAATCCGCCACCTCCTGCTGTCAGAGCGGCTGTACTGTAAGTTGGGCCTCCACAGGGTGCTCGGCATGACGCTCTGAATCCTGACCGACTTGTCTGTCACTGATTGTGCAGAACTCTGTTTGTCAAGCGTTTGAGTGAAACGTGTTCGGAGTAATGTCAAAGAGATTGGGTTGTTCGGGTGACTGATGGATTGACTAATTATGTACAATGTTGACAAATGTTGTTATTGAGCTGCAGCACTGCAGGAGACGATGATAGAAAGTGTTTTCTGATGTCAGCAGTCCTTGTCCAATCAGATTTGTGACAGAGTGAGGGAGGGGAGAGGAGAGAGAGAGAGAGAGAGAGAGACAGGTAAGACAAAGGTAATCAGTTATACATGTGTCAGCTATTTCTCGGTAATCTCGCTTGAGGGGAAGACGCGGTTTAATTATCATATCACATACCACATATCAAATAATACAGCTGGACGAGAGCCATGGAGCGTTTGTGACACTTCCAACTGCAGCCTCTCGATATTATTAACTGGAAAACAGAGAAATAGGATGTTATCTTTGACTGCAACTGTAAATTTTGGGGGGCTCAGTTGCCATGGCTGCAGGACGTTTGCTCTGCTTTACAGACAATTGCGTTTTTAACTTCTCTTCAGTATCCTTGTGATTCTTTGCACAGTGTTGGACTAATTATTGGAAAGATGGAATCAATACTCATTACATGCTACTCATTGAAAAAGAAAAAGAAAAAGCAAGTTACTCATCAAAAAAATGAATGTTTCAATTGTTATAACATTACTAACACAAAACTACACCAGTGAGCCAAAACATTATGACTTCAGCTCTTTAATATGCTTTTGCTCCTTTTTGTGACACTAAAACAGGCATGGACTCATGGATCAAACTTCTTCCAGCTCATCCCCGATGTTGCCAGTTCATGGTTTGTGCCAAATATCAGTGGCAATCACTGCTGATGGGGAGCATCACCAATGTTTTGAAGATGCTCCCCTCATCTGGCCATAAAGATCTGGCCCTTATCAAAGTTTCTTGGGTCTTTACACCTGCCGGTTTCTCCCACATCAAACACATTGGATAAGAAAATCAACTGAGTGGTTGTAATGCTCATTGCTGTGCCTTTAAGTTGCACCAAAGGATGTACATTTCTTCTGTTTTGATAGGGACGAACCACCTCGCCCCAAACCAGACTCTGGATTAAATGCACAAAGCCAGAATTAATTGCAAACATATCATTGACAAAAAAAAAAGCAAAGAATCCTCAAAGTAACAGACCATCACCGGGATTAGAAACTGTACTATTCAATTCAAATTGTGTTCAAACAGCATTTACTGTGCAGCAAACATATTGTGCCAGGAAAGCCCCGACATGCATATAACTACACACACAGTAGTAGTACATGTAAAGTCTGGATCTACACAGACCTTAGTCAGTCTTAGTCTGAGTATAAAACAAAATTCATTAGAGGTATTAAAAAGTAAACAAACTCTTGGCACCAAGCCCACCACGATGCTAGCTCAAACTTAATTAAATCAAACTTGTTCGGGATGACAATTACAGTGAGAGTAGACATTAAAAGGAAGTTAATTCATTCAGTGGAATTGAGCTGCAGCACACACACACACACACACACACACACACACACACACACACAGATATATACACACACACAGCAAAAAAATGATCGGAAACAACAGATCAAGATAAGCGTGATCATTAGGCGATAACGGGACGATATTTACATGTCTTGATACCTTAGAACATGCATTCCCATCTAATGCACATGAACAAGATAATGAGACATTCTAACACACCGAGCAGATTAGAGATGAGATATACAGTACGGTATCTAACGGTAATCAAACATATTCTCATTATGGGCTTGGAAAGCATGGCGACAAGACTGCACCTACATATTTGTCAAATAAAAACAGGTATTACTTTACAGGCTGTTGTTCACAGTACAGTGTGTGCTGTTTGTGAGTCCACTAACTGCAGCTTCAGTTAAAGTGAGTTTGTACTTCAGCTTCTGATATGACTTGCTTTCGCACTGCATGTTTTGCTCGAGAGTAACTGAGAGCGAGCTAGTTTAAGCAGAGATAATGACTCCCCATTTACCGTACGGTAGTGCTGAGACTGTCCAAATACTGTGTATTCACTAAAAAGTACCCAAATTCCCCAATTGAAAAAAAACAACAACAACAAAAAAACGGGTCATGGCATGTAAACTAGTTTCTGCAAACTATTCAACAATGAATAAAATTGGGCAGAAAAGTGTTTTTTCAGAACATAATGATGTCACAGTGATACTGACCTTTGACCTTCAAGACAAAAATGTTCCTAGCTTTTGGCTTATCCTATTAGAAATATGTATGAAATCTTGTCAAAATTAGCGTATATTCTAGAGTGATGGCCACAAACGTGATTGATGAGGTCACCGCAACCTCGATCTTTGACCAAATTCGAATCCGTCCATATTCAGTCCGAGGTATTGCTGAGATATCGATATGATGGTAAGTTATTGTCCAAAATCTTAGTTTACATCTCACTATAGTAAATTATTGAGTGTCCGTTACATAAGGAGCAGCGAATAAGTGAACAAGAGGGCGTGGTGTTGGTACTGTACTGTGTGCAGGGAAATAAGTTGATAATTCACTGCTGACAGTTTGTTTCTTCACGACACGAAGGACAATTTAACAGCAAGTCGGTTTGGTTTATCTCCTGTTCTTGTTGTTGTACTAATTTGCTTTACAAATTGAAACCATTTTTGTGCAACTATTTTTTTTAATAGTGGCAGTAGTTTTTACATATTTCTACTTCTTGAATGGTGAGGTTAACTCGATATATCAAACATGGATTTAAAAAATAATTAGCCTGATGCCGTGGAACTCCAGCCCGGTGGAGATCATTTGATTTAAGTCCAAAACTGCTTATTTGAGATTTGGTTCACAGAGCACAGATGTTGATTTCTCTAACTGGCAAGTATCTTTCCCTGCCACTCTAAGATTCCCTTCTTTTTCAACTTCACACAGTTTGTTGTCAGTTCTTTGCCGCGTCAACTCGGTTGAAATATCCTCAAACCTCAATGAAGTATTTTATTGTGGCTGTTAAAATGATGCCATGCATCAAACAACATCTCGACGTTCATCAGTACTTGTTTTATCAGGAGTCCAGAAGTGTTAGGATTATAACGGGGTTGTGTTAATGATGTGTGAAAGCAACTGACAAAACTACGGCGGTGCCAAACATCTTCTCATGTGCTGACAGCAACATTATGAAAGAGCAGAGATTCATCAGTCAACTGGTTCTGCTGATTTTAGCTAAGGCCAGGAGTGAATCAGAGGAAAGAGCCTTTGAGCGCTCGACGGCATCTTCATAGAGCTGTGAAAAGATTTAAATATTAATTGTCTGACCACACATTTCTCCCTCAGGCTGCTATAGATAAGAATACTGTATGTTCTCAGTCAACTAACTTTGTTATGTAAAGGTCAGAAATAGTTGATGTCTCTCTGAGTCTAACATGGTTGTGGGGGAGTTCTATATCCGAATCATTTTGATCCTGATACTGACACTGAAACACCAGCAGCTAAGAAACAGCATTAAACTGACCTTTCAGTGACATTATGGCTGAGGTTTGACATCCCTTTATGAAATCCCAATCTAGCGACGAATGAAATCCCCTGTCGAATCAAATGAGGCTCAGCTCTCAACATTTGCATGTAATTATAGTTACAGTACGTAAAACGCAAACATCTGTAGTAACGTTTTGTCGGCTGAGAAGCTAAACGTACCATTTTAAGTGGCAGTTTAATTAATTTTCACAACCCGTAGCTACAACTCAAAAATGAGGTGTACGATATTTAATATAAAATGCCGACCAAACAAAACTCTGGTGTAGTCCGCAACTTATTGTTTTTGGTCTTATGAACAATGTGTTGCAACTGCAGGAGGTTCTGCTTTAGAAGGATCAAGTGGATACGCTGACATTATTGATATGATATACACATCAGTTAAACTAAGAGGGTTTTCTGAGGTTGACATGAGATGTTCAGCTTGATCATTTCTCTACAGTTACCACTTGGCTGTTGGCATCCACTCATGGGCATTGGGTGATCTTAAATACTTTAATCTATACCTGATCGCATCCACCAGACTAGAGAGTGCATGAACATCTCAACAGCCACAAAGTTTTTTATAGGTATTACAGAAATAAAATAAATGAAATGCTTAAAATGCAAATGTAACGTGAAAGAAAGACTAGTCTCTGCTGTTATGGGGAACACTATGAGTATTTTGTGCGACCATGGACACCAAATGCGGCAAATAAGGCTACATTTTGGTACATACATAAGCGTCATAAGTGTCAAAATTGAACGCATCCATGATCTGATGGACGGTAGATTCATGGGCCATAAGAGGAAACTTGTCTGTTACAGTCCATCAGGACTTGTCATGACTAACTTCCCACCCTCGTTAATCTAACAATGAATGTTGTGCGTGCAGGATAGTCCGACAAAGTCAATACTGTATATCTTCTTTTACATTTTACACTTGTCTGTTACAGTCCATCAGGACTCGTCATGACTAATTTCACACCCTTGTTAATCTAACAATGAATGTTGTGCGTGCAGGACAGTCCGACAAAGTCAATACTGTATATCTTCTTTTACATTTTACACTTGTCTGTTACAGTCCATCAGGACTCGTCATGACTAACTTCCCACCCTCGTTAATCTAACAATGAATGTTGTGCGTGCAGGACAGTCCGACAAAGTCAATACTGTATATCTTCTTTTACATTTTAAGACAATTTAACTGTATGTACATCGGTGAACGTCGCACCCAGAACAAGGAGCGTGTTGGAAATAAAAAGCAGTGTTAAATGAATGTGGTTTGGTTGCCAAGAGTTTGAGGCACCAACCTTCAAGCCTGGTTAAAGTCGACTTCCACTCTCCCTCCACTCATTTACAGTTAGCAGTCCACTTTCAAATAATCACATAAAAAGAATAAAATAAACTTCTAGATATGCTGGTGGTGTTAAAGCTGTATTAATGCTATTTTTGTTCATCTTTGAAAAGCATGTGAAATGCCGTGACAGGAACAGTGGGCGCCTGATAGGTCGCCACAGCACAGACAAGCTCAGCGTTCATAGTTTAGGAACCAATGAAGTGTAAATGCCAAAGGATGTTGTTAGCTCTTGATAGTACCGGCGGCACCTATAACTCTGGCACCCCAAGGAGCTTCAAAGCATCCTGAAATGGAAGAGAATACTATCTCGGGCTGACAACTGTCATCTATATTTCAGACTGGGGTTTAATGACTATATTAAAAGCCCTATTAATCTCTGGTAATGATACTGCATGGTTATTACCTTGGTGCACTCTGTGTGGAAGGTGGTTTCATGTTAGAGGAGATTGATCAAACAAATCATTTTTATTGTCAGCTGCCACACCAGAGTGCGGCATTTGTTAACATTAGGAAATGGCAGTTAATTAATGGAGACAGTATTGTGGGGGTAATGACGGCTACTTGATCAGATATGGACCTCAAACTTTATGCACGGAGAGTTTTTGAAAGTTTCCTTGATGGACGTCATTTTCAGTTCTGAGACCTTTAATTGCTCCGACTGATAACTCTGTCCAGTTCAAGCTTCCATCATCTAAAATTATTTGGTTCCTTCCTTTTTTTTTTTTCTGTCCTCCTGAGGCCACTTCTTAGTCTCTACTGTTGTTAAAGCACCACAAAGTTCTGAAATTGCAACGGCAACTGGGAGATATAGCGCTCTTATGAAGAGAAGACTTGGATGTGACTTTCCTTTACAAGTTAACCTGCACTGAGGTCATAAAACAGTCATGTCATTATGGGAATGGATACTCAACGAGACGATCGGCGAGGTTTAGCTCTGCCCACACTGGAGTAAAAAAAAAAGAAAGACAAGAGATGAAACTCCAGAAAAGTCAAGGGAAATACAGAGAGCAAGAGTTTAAGGCAAGTGGCTGTTAAAGATGACAAGAAATGGGGGTATAAGGATGATGAGAAAGAACAAAAGAACAAGGACTTGAGAGGATCCAGCTTTCATGTGTTCTGTAATTGAGCTTGAAATCGCCCTCTATTCCAACTAAACGGCAAACTTTTATTCCCCTCCCCATTTCTCATTTACTGTCTTTATCACTTTCTCTCTCATCTTTCTCACATCCCTCCTTCCCTCCCTCGCTGCCTGCCTCCCTCGGTGTCTTATTTCCTCGTGCACATGAAAGCGACTGGCCTCGCAGGTTATGAATATTAAATCCCGCTTCTCCATTTTTGTTGATGCCAGGCCTTTTGAGGGCACGTCCACTAATTCTTTTCTCACTCCTCCCGTCTCCTCGGCCTCTCCTCTGTCCTCCCACCTTTCACCTCTCACCTCTGTTAACTTCAGCTACACCCTCCCCTCTTCCTCAAATTTGATCATCCCGATGGCAGCATGCGTTAGTGGACACTAAAAATACGTTGTTTTTTTTTCTTTCCTCCCAATAGGCTCAGATGTCTTTATGTTTGCCTCTGTGATGATGTGAGTGGCTGCAGGAGGGTGCTTTGCATGTCTCGAGGCAGACTCTGGGGGTGGACCCAGGTGGGGGAAAGATATTGGAAAAGCCTTTCATTGAGCCAGTTCAATTTAGACACAGTTTAGGAGACTGCATTTGGTCCAGGCCGTTCCATCAGCATCGCTTTTGCAGGCCTGTATTCTCTTTTGGATCTTCAATAACTTCGTTTCCCGACATCCTTTGTTTAAAAAATAGAAGATAAAATGGCCTCATGTTATTCTTATATCAGTACAAACTGGGTGCCTTTTATTAATTTCAGGACATTGCTGATGTTTCATGTGGTGGCCAAGTTACTTGTTCATCTTGATTGTGAAGTTTTAGTCCTGTATTATATAGTAAATAGAGACTTAACTTAAAGGAATCAGGTGCATACGAGGGGCCATCAAACTGTTCTGAGATTATTCCTGCTGGGCATGAACGGAGCGCAGCACAGTAATGTGCATGAACCAGGGGGGGGAGCAATAACTTTCATGAGAAAGTATTCCAGGTTTCTTCGCTTGATCAACATAAGGGGGGGGGGGAGCAATAACTTTCATGAGAAAGTATTCCAGGTTTCTTCGCTTGATCAACATAAGCACCTGTAATTTAAAAAAAAAAAAAAAGGGGCACCGGGTCAGGAGTGCCACCGGTGGGATTCTTTTGGACACTCATGGGGGAAGTGCACCGTGAATTTATCCCCCCGCGGTCAGTCCGTCAATGGCCGAGTCCAACTGTGATACACTGAGGAGAAATATTCGCTGTGAACAACCTGAACCGTGCCGCGATGGCACTTTGGCACAATCATCGCTCCTCGCCACCACCTGTCGGCGGATTGGGCTTCTCTCTTCACCGAAAATGTTCCCTGTGCTCTCCGTTTTAAGGTCCACGGTGAAGCGGTAGATGCGCCTGAACCACTGCTCACAAAAATGGCAGCAACTCAGGTGTCGATGTTGATCACATTTTTCTTCTGCAGCATCACAATCGTCGGTCGGTAAACTCCGACGGGTAAATTCTGAGGCCGCTGAAATTCCCCATCTCATTCTGTAGCAATCTCCCGCAACCTATTTCCATGGAAATTGAAGCATAATACCAGACGTTATGGCTCTTCCATTTTAGACACACTAATGCAAACACATGGTCACAAGAAATACCAGAGCATGTGGACGTTTACAGAGCAGAACATGGGAAATAAAAAAAAAAAAAACAGGTGGGCGTTGGATTCATAAATAGGGAGAGAAGATAAGAGGATCCGAGACTCGGAGCCGTTCCGGCTCACTGATCAGAGCCCTCACCGCGTTCATCAATTGCACAATGATGGATTTAATTCGGCTGAAACACAGCGGGACGGAGGAAGTTAATGTAAATTCGGTCAGGTATGATAAAGGTTTTCAGTATTCTTAAAGTGCTCTGTGATAATACAAACAGGTAGATGAACTAGTGGTATGAACACGTTTGGAATTACATATTTGTAATTACTATGATTAAAGGTTACTGTTGGGAGGGAAAGAAAAGAAAAAAATATTAACATGATTACAGTTTGAGCATCAAAGTCTACCTAAAAGCTTCAGTGTTTTGTCGACTTATTTAACAGTCATGCTTGAAGCAGCGCCACCAGTGCAAATATCAAGATGCATCTTTGTCTGTGTCTGACAATAGTCTCTACAAACATATTTATGCCCACAATAGGAAGACACACACAACGGTGCATGTAGTCAAAAGCATATAATCCTCAGCAGCAGAAACAAACAATGTAACGTTAAGGTGTGTTTCCGAGCAATTGTCTGCATAGTTGCAGCAAATTTGTAAAACATCTGAAAGGAAAATCAGAGTGTTGGTGCTATGTGGATATTACATAATGTGAAAATATTGTGACTCTGATAAGGGTATATAAAGATGACTTATTTAAAAAGAGAATTCTGTATTTGTGGCACGCCATAACTTTTACCGAAGTTGGCATTTTGTTGGAGTAATAAATAAAATGTTCTCTTCCGTACACACACAAGTGATTCATTTATTATCAATATTTTGGCATTTCTAGTGGAGCGGAAGCATGTTGTGAAAGTGACAATGTTGCATCTACATAAGTGACGTCACACACATTGTTTTGTGAACGGCCGTTATGAAGCCTCGAGTTCGGAATTTGGCCGTCGCCATCTTGCTAGTTCGGAGTTGTTGGGAGTCAGAAATGACCATATTTGAACAATCTGGAGAGGAGCGAGCAGGAGGTCTGACACTATGCCCTGCCCATCTATAGCGGATAACTGACTGCACCACAGGCCTGTCAATCAAGCGGACCCACCCCCAAAAACATATTTTTAGCTTAATATTTAATTCAACTATGAAATGGGACCACCAGAAAACTTATAAGGAGGAAGGACTTCAGCTGACAACACCAAAATAACTTGTGGAAAAAATGTATTGACTGTATTTCATGCGAGAAGTTGAGTCTATGGTCCCACATGATTTTATATATAACAAATAATAAACAAATAATAAAGAACTCCATTACAATCCGCCTCATGACTCACTAAATGGCTCGCTATTTCTGTGTAATATTTCAGCTGTTTTAATTAAAACTATGACAACAGGAAGGTCGCTAAATATATAATGTACCTCTAATGTACATTGAAGTACCTCTAACGAACATTCAAGTACCTCTAATGTACATTCAAGTACATACAAAATACTTCAGTGAAGTCAAACAGCAGTTGGTACAAAAAAATACTGCACCTCATTCATTTCGATGACAACACTGAGATCCAGCGGGGATGCAGAAGCCCAAAAAGTTGAATCTGACTTTTTCCAACACACAAGTCACGATTCATCAATTAATCAATTAGTTAATTGGGGGCGACCGTGGCTCAGGAGGTAGAGTAGGTCATCGACTAATCACAGGGGTGGAGGTTCAATCCCCAGCTCCACGTGTTGAAGCGTCCTTGAAAAAGAGACTGAATTGTAAATTACTCCCGACGGTCATCATCTCACCAGCAGCACAAAAATCATGTCACCACCAACGCAGCCCTTTGCATTATTAATGCTCAGCTGTATTGGGCCTCAACACCCACTGAGTCACCCTTCGGTGACCCGTCACATTAACCAGGTTTGCATCCGAACGTAGCGCACATTTTAATTCAGTTTTCTGGAAATCTGCTAAATAAAATGTTTATATCCACCACTGTGCTGCAGAAGAAGAAGATGCAACGACATTATGTAATTCCAATCACCAGGTCAAATTCAAAAAGTGGAAAAGCATAGAAATTTACGTTTGTTTTTTTCTCACTGGTCGACACATCTGTCGTTTCCTCAGTGGAGACGAAGCATGATTCATTTGCCAACTCTATTTCATTTTGTGGTTTTGTTGATACATTCATTTTTCCACTTTTCCCCTTTTAAACAATGTGTTGTTGTTTTTTTTCTCAAATTTCCACTGCTTCCAATTAAATTAAAACTATTTTTTTTTTTTTTTTAAATATGCACAAAAATAGACCGACGGTCAGGTGACAACACTGGCCAACACACACTCTATACGGGCCCCACGCATTAACAGCCATATTGCGCCAATACAAACAGGATTACTCGCAACAGACACAAACACACACACACACACACACACACACAGACACACACACGGTGTGTGTGACGCCGGTGAGCCCACGGGAGGCAGCGGTGCGGTCTAACTAAATACAGCGATTGGCCTGCCCACACGGCCACTGGATCCCCTCCCATTATTGGCTTTAGATGAAATCAGGATCGATTCATCACTCGGCCCGAGACACTGCGACCGCTGCTCGGCTGTGTGCGTTTTGTGTAAGTAATTGGGTTGAGTGGCGCATATTAGGGACGGCGCCCTCTTCGTCCGTTGGAAGCGTACGCGAGCGTTTCAGGAACTCGAGCACATGTTCAGGAGTTTCTGTCTGTCTGTCTTGGAGCACTGAAGACGGATAATTCACAAACTAACTGCGTCCGTTTATACGCGTTTGCGGTTACATTTGTGTGCGTATCCGGGAATGAAGCCCACTCCCCTCTGAGCTTGTTTCCCTGAGCAAGAGCTGCCTCGAGGTCTGCACGGGAGGTATTAAGCACGCACACACACACACACACACACACACACACACGGGCAGACACATACACACACACACACGGGCAGACACACGCAGAGAGACTAATCTGACACACTTCCTCAGGGCGTAGGATAAAAAGAATTTTTAAACACAGAGCTGTCTGAAGGACCCTCATACATATTTCATCCCACAGAACTCATCCTGCTATCATAAAGCAGATTAATTGGACATTTACGCAAGCATCAATCGATTTGGAAAATATATCAGTATTACATTCTCTCCTCCCACCTCCGCTCGCTCAGTTCCGTTATTGCTCTTAGGTTTTCATCATCCTGTTTGCTCTCTGCAGGATTTAGAGAAGTAGTGGCCTGGAGTGGCCATTACGGCTGTGTCACTGCCGGGTGATCTTCTTCTGATTCAGACGAAGTGCTCTGTGTGTGTGTGTGTGTGTGTGTGTGTGTGTGTGTGTGTGTGTGTGTGTGTGCGCGCGTGCGCGTGCGCGCGTTTGCATGTACTGTGAATGTCTGCTGACAGTTTATTCCGACACGATCGACCATCACACCAGTTGAGCGGCTGTTTCGCAGCGAGTTGCCATCAACCTACAATACTATCAGCAGGTATGTTTTTTTTTTCTCAGCGAGTCACACCGAAACCAGACACAGCTGTGAGCTACTTTCATCAACATCTGGAAACTCATGAAAGACCCCTTTTTTTCCACTGCTGGTTCTGGCAACTCTACTCGCCGGTTTTGGTTCTCCATCGGGCAAATGTGGCGGAATCTAATCTATTTCCGGTGTCATCTCCACGATGGTTTCAAGTGAGCTGAACCAACATCAAAAGGTGCTCTGAAAACATTGCATGTGTGACACGGGACTTCCTGCAGAAACTGTAGCTTGTTATTTGAGCGAGTTGCAGCAGCGGCCGCAATTTCCTGCAATGACTGGACCGCTCCATTATTGCCAAAACCACGACGTGGTCAATTGAGGAGGGGCAGATGTTTCTCTGTTTGGTTGTCAACAAAAGGAGTGCATCTTGCGTTGAAGATGACATCAAGGCGTATGTTGTCGCTATAGTAACGAGGTCACATTGATGGGTTATTACCGGCAGTGGAAAAATGAAAGAGCTGGTAGCAGCAGAGGAAAAGGGGCTAAAAAAAAGTAAGCTTGCAACTACATTCAGAAAATAACACTTGACTTCATCGCACTTAACCACCGACTCCGGTCACTGATCAGCTGTTGAAACGTAAATGTTGTTGTTACAGGCTTTCTAGACTGTAATCACAGCCAATACTGAGGCTGTGATCAACATTCAGGCTAACGAAAAGACCCAAACCAACAAATAACTACTAAAAAACACATGTTAATTAGTTAAAGCCGGATTTCGCTTCTTCCTTAGTAGCAGCTCCTCGATCATGTTGAACTTTGTTGTTGTCCAAAAACAAAAGTGATGGTCAACATGGGCATTGCAGTTTATTTTTGGTCAATACCACAGTCCTGCTTTCGTAAACATTTGCTGGCACACCAATTGCATAAATGCCAAAAAAAAGTTACATATTTGCTAAAAACCTATACTGTTAGGGAAGTCGTAAAGTTTTCAGAGACTTGCTCAAGCATAATTAGATTGGATCTTTTTATTTGATCCATCTTTTAAATCCGGTTTGACTTATTTTTGAACTAAAACAAGTTCAGATAAAGTATGAGGTTTTGTATTTCCAAATCAACATCAAACACCCCTCCAAAAAAATAAGCCCCAAGCATAAATCTAAACCCTTACAATCTGTATTTTTAGATCTATTTTCTCCAACATGACCAGTCTCCAATAAGACCATATAAAAGGGTTTGCTTGTAGAGATGAATTTGCAGACAATCATCGCCCAAAGCAACGGCTCCCCTCAGTTTTCCAAACCTTCATGCTGATTTTAAGCTCAATGTTTAAAGCTGCCCGCCCTCGAATAAACTGGCAGCTGTTTTTAAATGAAAAGTCTCTCCCTTCCTTTGGCGTGTGGTTAACCAGGGAGAGTGTGTAAGTGTTGCTTTCAGTTGTTATTCCCAGTCTGACTCCAGTCTGATCCGCTGGAGTGCTCAGGTCGGTGGGAGAGGCAAAAGGTTTTCTGCTGGGTGCCAAAACATTTAACTCCCAGTCTACATGCATGCCACGCAGCCCACGTTCACACACGCATTTCCCCTGTACAATTAGGTTTTACCCGTATATCTTATTTCAGTTCTTTCGAGCCACTCTCAATGAGAGGAAGCAAATGAGTGTGTGCTGCTTTTGCCTGTAAGTGTGTGTGAGTGGATACACCTGCAAGTCTATCAGTCTGGAAGTGTATCTGTCTGCTGTCTCAGCCAGTAGTCGGAGGAAACAGATTAACAGGATCCCAGCTGACAACCCAGTGGCTTGAATGTAGCTGTCAAACGGCTCTCGCTCATCTGCACCTTTTGCACCTGCTTTCACTTAAACGGGAGAGTTAAACACACCACAAGACCAACGTTTGTTTTGATGATGAACTCCCTCCAATGGATTGACGAGAAACACGACAAAAGCGGACGGAAGAAAAGAAGTAAACGCTCTGATTGAAAATAGCTGAATAGAAGCAGCAACACTCGGCGCAGGTGGCGGATTTATTTAAATGTTTCAGACAAACGTACCTGATTTAGCTTTAATTAAGTTTCACATAATCACTCAGGCTCATTCTGACTTACAACAGCACCAAGACTTGCCTGCGCTTCGGTCATAAATTAGGATACAGCGAGCTGCCTGCGGTACATTACGGCTGGCAGTTCCGCTGACAGACAAAGTGACACTCGAGTCAGCAGCAGAATATTAAAGGATGCAGAAACTTTTCCGACCTGGAGGAAAGAGGCGATGCAGGAGCCATCACAGAGGTACTCAATCATTTATCAACTCAATCAATCCCACTCTCACACTGTACACACTTTGACATTGTCCTTGGCATCTATACAGCAGACAGCAAAACGTATATATATATATATATATATATATATATTGTCACAGCGAGATCTAACGTCCTTCAAACAACTTGTTACTTTCTTATAAGTGCTGGCAGATGAAAAGAGAGCACACTTTTCAAACCAGCTCATCGTGAATTAAATATGCGTGTATGTCTGCAAGCAGTCCCCATACAGTGTGTCACCAAGACTAGCTCCTGCTACGAGGGCGGATCAGAAAGTTCAGCGACCGCTCCTCTGTAAGTACAACAACTTTCATCCCTTGATGGAAATCAGCACCAGAGTTATAAATGGTTTTGTGAACAGTGGTCGCCTGCGATTTCTTTGATGTGCGCTCTCTGCGCAAATTTCAGGTGCGTAAAGAAATGGCAGATGCACCGGAAGCAACGAAACCTAGAGTGCTTAGAAGGGAACATCTTCTCAGTCTCTGAATTTTCTGATTTAACCTCTTATCTTGCTAAAATGCAAAGAAAAATGTTGTTACGGCACTTTGTGTTGTGATCGTACCGGAAGGCTTCATTTTGAGGACCTTCAGTGTGCTCAACTGACTGTATCAGCTGTTAACTCAGCCTTGCTGTAGCTGACTCAAGAGTCTTCACTCCACTTTGTCTGGGCCTAATGGACAGGTTTATCTTCTGTGTACATTAACAGTTTCATTTAAACCAAATCAAGAGTCTCCAACTGATACACTTTATTTGCAGCGTCGCACCTCCGTCTCCTCGTGCATCTTTTACGTTTGTCTCCAATAGAACACGCAATATACCGATACAGTATACAGGAACATCCCACATGAAGGCCTTCTCATCTGTCATGTCTGCTTTTACTAATAATCCACTTGTGACGGGGTTTTTTTTTTTTTTTTCATCAAACTGTCATGTTTGCCGTCTTTGTTTTCTCCTGAATCTTTTGTATCGTTCACATGTTAATTTACTGGCCTGAAAGGGATTCAGTGAAACTGTCAAAACACGGTGAAACCCATTGTTAATAAGAAGTGAAGAAAAAAAAGATACAGGGAATTCATTCGCCTTCCAGGTTTATTGTTATCGTGTGCGTGTGCGTGTGCGTGTGCGTGTGCGTGTGCGTGTGCGTGTGCGTGTGCGTGTGCGGTGTCTATCAATATTGGCATTTTACTTTGAGCTGGATTCATGTACAGCTCATTGTATTATCATCTAAATACCTGATGTAAATAACGTTGGATTTGGGATTAATCTGCCACACAGGGATTTGAAATCAACACTGTGCGCGTTATTATTCAAACCACTGACTCTCAGACTTCAGAGTTTCTGTCAGTTGTACAGGTGGAGCGAGACAGAAAATTAAGAACCAGAAAATGCTTCTATTTTCAGATGTAACCAGAATAGATGCTAGTGTATTGCATGATGTCCTTTATTTTGTCCTTTGATGTTGTATACAAGACATTATGATGACAGCTTTTTTTTGTTGTTGTTGTTTTGAGTATCTAACTAAGATTCAGTGTAGAAGAAGCGTGCCTGTTTGTCTCTCAGGTCTTTAAAAATTACACGGCACCATTTAGGTCCAGTGCTCGAGTGCATGCTTTACTGCATGGCGTGGGGGTGTTTTAATTTTGTATGGACCTGCTCTGAAGCTCACGCTGGTCTTGCGAAATAAAAACTCGGTAATAAGCTTTTGGTTTATGATTATTCATGTCTTAATCATCTATTTTCTTTTATCTCTCGGTGACAAATTGCCCGACACCGAATCTAGATGCCTGTGTATTTTAAACTTTATTATAGTAATGTGATTCGACCTAGTTAAATGTGTGTGCAACATAAATCTGGATGGGAGATCAAAAGTCGGAGACCCAGGTTGTAAATTAGGACAATGCTCTCTGCAAGGTTTTAGTCTGCTCACTGGAAGCCTCTTTATTAAGTGTGTTCTCACAGTCTTTACCAGGTTAGAGAAATGATCAGACTATGGAACTATAGCATGTTTAACTGACCAATCAATGAGGGTTTTTGGTTTGCAGGAGGTGATTATCAACATATTGTGCTGCACAACGTTGTACTCAAGTCTTATGCAGTTTTTCCTCGACAGTCTGCGCTTTGCCGTGTGAGAGTTCTCAAAGTTAAATATTGCCTTTGTTTTTATCGCAGCTGTCTGCACCCTTTTCAGCCTTCGACAGAAAACTTCAGTGAGATAAAACAATCAAAGTAAGCGAAGAAAATATAACATCAGTTCTTTCAATATTATCAAAGAGAAGGTCTCACCTTAACAGAATCACGGAGTGAATGTGCACAATATTGCCAAAACTGTTGATTTTCTGATTTATGAACCTTTATGACTCTTACAGGCAGTTTGGTGTGTCCACCCACCCTTAATCGGAAAACCGGTCTAATCTATAAAACACCTGTGTTGGCATTCACTATATTTACCCACTTGTGTGAGTTAGGAGTAGTCTGGCTGGCTGCAGAGCAGCAGCAGCAGCAGCAGCAGCAGCAGCAGCAGCAGCCAAAGCCCTGAGAGGAGTCCTTCTGATCAAATGAACTGAGACAGGTGATGATAAATACTGTGTGCATGAGCCTCTCAAGACACGGAGGATAAATAAGATGAAAAGCAGCATTTGGAAAACACTGCAAGAGGAAGCGAGTGAGAAATTGGTGTAATGTGAAAAGGAAATGTAGTGTAAGTATAAAAAAACTAAATAAAACAAAGGGGAGAAGTCGGTGGAAAAGAGAGATGAGAGGAGCCTGAGAAGGCAGCGGATGAAGAATGCCTGAGCGATGAGTGCCACAGCCAATAGCCTGTTGTTCTCGCATTCATCTTTCCCTCCCCTCATCCCTCCAGCTCCTCTCATGTCAACAGCTTTTCTATCCCTGCTGCTGATCTATATATCTTGCAAGCACCTGTCCCTCAACATTTCCATTATGCATTGCGTGCCATGATGCGCCACATGAATTATGTAGATGGTCTCAACATTTGGCTGCAGAAAGTGGGATTTCGCAGGGCCTCTGTAAACGCCACTCAATGTAATACTGTATCCCTGCAGTGTACATATGCTATAGGTTGGCGTTTGTGAGAAGATTGCATTTCAATTTAAAGTGGAAGGACTATAAGCTGCAATGAGTTTGGAGAATTGCTCCATTGGTAAAGATATTTCATTGTCTTTTTAAATGCATATGGAATAAATAGAATATATTTGCTTCGAATGAGGAGAAGTAACTTGAGACAAAGTGCACACAAAGAGAGAGAAATGAAGACATGAGAGAGAGAGAAAAAAAAGAGGGAGCAAAGTGACAAAAGAAAATGAGAGAACTGGCTGAAGGGTGTTTGGAGGGTAGAGTAGGTAGAGAGGGAGGGAGAAGGAAATGGGGGGAGGAGAGGTAAGTGTAGAATAAGATGTGATATTGTTAATGCTACAGTAAATTAATATTCGCGTGAGGTCATCCATCAGGAGGAGAGCAGGCGAGCCGTGAGAAACATGATAATGGGACCTGTCACTGGGAGGGAGAGCGAGGTAGGGAGGGAGGGAGGGAGAGAGGGGAGGAAGGGATGTATAGGCTGTAAGAAATGAAGAAAAGCAGAGACACGTACGGAGCTGGAGGGGAGGGCCGAGAGACTTGGAAAGAGGGAGGAAAATGAGACAAAGAGGTGCAAGAAGAACATGAGAAAGACACAGTAAGTAAACGAAGAAGAAGAGAAAGAGGGAAGAAGGATAGAGATGGAAGAAGAATAGAGATGGAGGAAATAAAGTCAGAGGAAAGGTGTAGAAAGGTGTAGAAAGAGTAAAAAAGAAAAAAAAAAAAGGGAGAAACAAAAGGCAAGATTAAGAGAAGGAGGAGGTAAGTAGCAGAGGGGTGCCTGAAGTGGAGCAAAGTAGAGACAGAGAGGCGAAGGAATGTGTGTGTGTGTGTGTGTGTGTGTGTGTGTGTGTGTGTGTGTGTGTGTGTGTGTGTGTGTGTGTGTGTGTGTGTGTGCGCGAGATGAGGGAGTAGCCATGCAGAATTAATCTACAAATTACAATGAATAATTAAGGCCTGGGAATCCCGCGGGGATAAGATGGAACAGTGAGGAAAATGGAGGGAGGAGGGCAAAGGGGGAGGGAGGGAGGGAGAGACGGAGGCAGGGAGCACCATGATGGGGAATCTACCTCAGGCAGCTTCTGACACGCAACCCTGAGGGAAGAACAGAGTGAGCCAAACAGGAGTCAAAAGAAAGAAAGAAACAGAGGTTGGAGGTGTTGTTTTTAGTTGGGTTTTTTTGTCTCGACACAGTCGGCGGCGGGAAGATGTGACGCGAGAGACGGGAGAGCAAAAGAAGGACTGAACAGCAGAGGATGTGCCTTCAGCCATATTGAGAGGGAAAATATGGGCACACGGGGAGGAAAGGACTAAGTGACAAAACAAGAAACAGCGGAGTCGGTGGGGAGTTTTATTTGCTCAGTGCAGTTGCCGCGGGCGACACTGAGCCCGACCTCCAGCTGAGGCTGAGGCAGCCTCATCCAGGTACAAAGAAACCCTGAATTTACATGTCCTGCCAGGTTTAAAGTTGTAATAGGTGGCTTGGCAAATTTGCTGAGTGTGCTTTAAAGCATACGTTGATCTTAAATAAATACTCACTACATGCCCATGCAGTACTTTCAAACAGTGATTTGTATGATCGTTTTTCTCTCCATAAGGGGTATAAAAAAAAAAAACCTGCTGAATATGACCTTCAATTAAATAAAAACTGTCCCTCATTTCTTACCGTAGTGTCCACTATTATGAAGATTTCAACATTTATGTGAAACCTATCTTGTGAGGAATAATAGTTTCATAGTTGTAGTGACGCAGCCTATAGGGATGTTATTTGTTTCCAGAGTGAGTAGTCATGTAAAATACTCAGATTGAGTAAATGCAGGGCATAAATTAAAACATAAATTCCATTGTGTAGTAAATTCTACATTTGTGTAGTC
The DNA here is from genome assembly GCF_022577435.1 of Embiotoca jacksoni. Taxonomy (NCBI): domain Eukaryota; kingdom Metazoa; phylum Chordata; class Actinopteri; family Embiotocidae; genus Embiotoca; species Embiotoca jacksoni. Next base: position 3,032,188 of record NW_027185425.1, on the reverse strand, counting down.
TTTCATTTTGTCTGTCCGTCAAATACTCAAAACAAACAGCTGTCAGGCCTGGGGACACTTTTTACGGGCTGATTTCATTCTCAAACTTTTTCTACTGAGACGGTAAAACAAAGCCCAAAGTCCTAAAAAAAAAACAAAGTCCCATCGAAACACAGGCCTGAAAACACTTGTAAGCAACGAGCAACAATACGGCTACAAAAAAATCTATAATGCAACACTCTTTTAGAAAAATAAAATCCTATTACTTTAGTTAGTAAAGGGCATCATTATGAAGTATTGATAATAACAGGCTCAGGGAACAGAGCGAGGGTTTTTCACTTTGAAAGTTTGGCCTTATCAAAACGGTGCTCTAGCAATAAGACAATACAGCAGGAGAGGGAACAGCTTTGTAGTATTTGAGTGTTTGGGAGTAACAGCTACAATTTTAGAAAAGAAACTACTTTCAAACATTTTACACACCAAGTTGAACTGTATTGTTTGTAGGAATAAAAGGCAATGTGACACCAGACAATGGATGTTAAAATTCAAGGTAACGTCCACTTATTTCTACTGATTTTGGAGTGTATTTTCCCTTCGAAGGCTCATTTAGCAACAGTGTCATCATGTGCATTTTGATCTCATCCTCACAGGTACCACAACGCTATAAAAAAAAAAAAAAAAAGAACATGGCCGTCATCAGTATTTCTTCCATACTTTGAAGGCTCATCTCTCCCTGTGCTCTCCTCTGCATTTTTGGGGGATTATAATGGAGGTGATGCATTTCCTCAGAAACACATTCACTGTTGTTTTTCTGCCCATTAGTTATTTTAATGGAATATTTCGCATTTGATTTGAATTTCTACAGTATACAACAGCATACTAATGTGACACTTATTTTCCCAACTTGATCCTTCTGTGAACCTTTGGGCCAGAAAATAATCTTCATCTATATTCATTTACTCGACTGTAATTAACATAGAACTCATTAACTGATGTCTCAGAGACACTTCTATGTTTATTCAATAAAAAAAAGCATTTTTAACAACGGGTACATAACATGTGGACTTTAAGGTCAGTAAGTAAGTGTTTTTATAAGTGTTTTTAGGGTATGTCCCAAACAAACCGTTGTCTAAGTCTCACAAACCTTCACAGTCCACAGTTCATGTTTTACATTTTTTTATCTCAAAATATTAGATTTTTTTTTTTAATACAATATCCACCTGTGGCTACTACAGAATTAATGCAGAATATATATCTTCAGATTTCAATTTTTTTTTTTTTTTTTTTTTTTAACATTTCTTTTAGATGTTGACTTTTTGTTTCTTCTTCAGACCAAAATAGAATAAAATACTTTTGGCCTCTCCTTTTGTTATGTACTACCATGGCTCATTCATAGTTCTCTTTCAATTATTTTTCTTCTTCCATTGTCAAATGGGTGTCCATAGCCTGCCTTAACTTCCTGTAAAGAGTTGCCAAAGTCTAGACCATCCAAAACACTGTAAACAAACCAGACCTTGGTTCAGTTTGATCTGGACCGAGACCACCTCTTTCTGTGTTTTGGGGCACCTTTCAAACCTGCTATTTGGGTTCAGATCAAACTGAAAAGTCTGAAGGTCCAGACCAAACAAAGAAGCTGAGCGAGCCGCTGAAGACTACGACACACCATCACTGACCCATTAAATCAATTGCACCTTCAGAAGCTTTGATGTACGGCAAGCTTTGTTAATTGTACCGTCTGTATTTGAATATGCAGACATTACACGTCACGTAAATTAAGTATCAAGCCACTTTTTCTGCCCTGCTCTGCGTCTGACCTCTCCAGTCTTGTTTCCTCTCCCTCTGAATGTTCTCCTCTCCTTCCCCGCTCTCACTCTATTATATTCCTCTCTTTCTGTCACATTAAGTTTTTTTTCAATCAATATGAGAGCAATAAGGAGATATAAATGTGCTGCATGAGGGGAGACATGAAAGGATGAGAGGGATGACAACCAATTGGAAGAGGATAAAAGGGAATGAGTGAAAAAAGAAGACCGGAGGAAGTCCTCTGCGTGCGAGTGGACCCTCATTGATTTTGCGGCACAAAGACGACTTTCAGCACACTGGACATCAGTCGGTAGAGCTGCAGAGGGAAGTACAAATGCAGTGAAATATATGTCTTCACACTGAGAGAAAACAGAGATGGAAACACCTGTACACTGTAGGCACATGCAGATAGAAACACATGTACGTCAACATGCATGTGTGTGTGCGTGTGGAAGATAATACACATGGTGCTCTATGTGCCAATCTGACTTGCAGGTCTGTGTGCTGGGTCTTTGTCGGCCCTTCCAGGAGACTTGTAAAGATAACAATAGGCCAATTACTGCCTAATTACTACAGATAACTGGTTCAATAAATTCTTCTGGTCCAATTTCGCTTTAATTGTCCCAATTAGATTCAATTAGATCGAGCTGGTATAAAGAGGACAGTTAGAATGGATGCTCTGGCACCACGGGGTATATTATGAAGTCCCTACATCCCACATGTAGTTTTACTACATGCTTCAATGCCCATAAAAACACATGTACATTGTTATGCATATACTGTACCGACATGCTCTCATCCAGGGCAATAAAACGCAGGCACACACATTTACATGAGCTAATGACTGTATGTTTGCACATTTAGGATTTTAGCTCTCGTTGCATGTGTGAAGCTCAAAGCATGACACAGTAAGAATGGCTGAGACAGCTCAGGGCCTGAAGAGCACCGCAGCCAGAAAAGCAAGAGATGAGCTTCAGCCAACTCGAGGCGGATTTTCTCAACACACCAAATTATGCATTCACGTTTTTGATAAACATGTATGATTTTTTTGATTTATTTTTTTTTCCCAGACATCCTTCTAAACTTTATATTTCTTATGAATCACTAAATGAAATTCTTTAAGCAGCAAAACGTGGCATTTTTGCTGCAACAGTGCCGTAAGTGGCCACAAATGGTAATTACAGGAGTCGGGTGCGTGGTGACTGCATGCGTGAGGGTATAAACACTGTACGATACTATACTCATAGAGTCTGGGGTTACGTTCATAACCAGAGTCCTTTTAAAAAAAATAAATAAATAAATAAAACACTGTAAAATCTATGGACGTGGAAAGACAAAGCCAAGGCGAAGGCAGAGATCTGCTCGCCCTCTTAGCCGGGCTTCAGTCCCCCATCAACCATGATCACATGCTGTTAAGCTGGGCAACTACGCGGAGCATGTCGGGGCCAGAAATTCAGAGTATGTCGCCGTTGGTGTCGCAGTATCTGACTGCTGAAATTCCTGACTTGGCTGGAAAACCCTAAAAGCTGCCGCGAGTGAAAAGTGCATTTTCCACAAGAGATCCAAGCCGCTCGCCAAAGTTGCAAGAGGAGGACGAAACTCGCCCCGTCACAGGTGAGTGTACCGACGACTTGATTTTGAAAGTATTTTTAAGGTTAAACAAAACAACGACATCTTTCTAAAATGTAAAGCCTCAAAAAGAACCCTCAAAAAAAGAGCGACTGAGTGATTTCAGCTGTCGCATGCTGCAGAAGTAACGGACCGGTGACGAAGTGGGCAGAAAGCTTGTGAACCACTTGCTCCAGTTTCCAAATATAATGTGCGTGCTCCATCCACAGCATGAGCTTGGAGCCTACTTGAGCATGCAGCAGTGCTTCTGAAATGTTTGACTTTGCAGCACGCAGCGGCAGCGGTGGCAGCGGTGGAGGTGGCGGAGGTGGTGGAGGTGGGGTATGTTGAAAAAATGAACAAGGCAGCAGCTCAGCAGCAGTTGCTCCTCGTCTCCATTCGTAGGCACGTGTTTCTCTTTTCTTTTTCGGCAGCTCTCCGGGTCACAAACGTTCTGAACCGTGTGAAGATGGGCCGAGTCAAAAGTACATGAAGTTGTTTTCCTTTGCGTACATTTTTTTTAATTTTTTTTTTTTATAAAGCACTACAGCCTAACATAAAAATACTGCTCACATATTTGCTGATTTGTGTCACTGCGTTTCCTTTTAAATTAAATTTTGGATGGGTCAAAAAAGTTTACAACTAAAATAAGATGATTTCGTATGTAAGTTAAACTCATATATTAAAAGTTGACTGGTAACATATTTGAATTGCTTCATTGGTAGCTATCTTTTGTGTATGTCGATATTTGTTTACAGTGAAATGTGTGCCTCATGCACTCTAACGACGTGTCCTTCTATAATGAGCTCACTCTACTTTTCATCTTTGAATCTCCCCTTAAACTTTCTCGCCTTCTCTCTCTCTCTCTCTCTCTCTCTCTCTCTCTCTCTCTCTCCTCTCTTTCCTCTCTTTCCTCCCTCTCCTCTCTCCTCTTTCTCTCCTCTCTCTCCTCTCTCTCCTTCATCTCCTGTCCCTCCTTCATGCCCGCCGCCTCGGAGAAAAGTGCTTTTCCGACTTTCTCCTGACACGACAACAGCCGGTACCTTGGCTTGCTTGCCGACGGTGATAAACGGGATGGCTAATTAAAAGGCTCTCTGATAGCGCTCCTCTGCCTTTTTCATTTCCCCTCCTCGGTTACTACTGCCGTTTATACCTCCATCCACCCCCCAAACTCCCCCCCCCCTCCTCCACATCTCTTTTTCACTTACTGCTCGCCTCTTTTTTTGTTGTTGTTTTTTTGCCGGCAGTGTTGCTGTCAGTCCATCTCTGCCTGGTTCTCTCACACACACACACACACACACACACACACACACACACACACACACACACACACACACACACACACACACACACACACAGTCAGATTTACACGCAAAAAAGAGGAAACTCTTTTTACCTGTTTCTCTCTGGGTAAAACAGCGAAAACAACACAAACACAAACATAATAGCGCTATTCAAACATGCAAACAAAGAAGGACACAACAGTGTTTTGTTGCGAGTTTTGTAGTTCTCAGGCGGTGACTGACTTAGGAAATTGGTAGAAAAAGGTAGAACAGAGACAGAGGAGGTGACTAAAGAGCATACCATTAATAATAGGCCTTGTTTGACAACTCAGGCTTTGTTTATTCTGGCTGGCATTCACTTTGCGAGCTCATCTAATGCTCTAACATGTTCAGGGGATTAGGACACGTTCAGAGGTGTGTGTGTGTCAGTGTGTGAGGTGATGTCGGGATGTGAGTGTGTAAGAGAGACCGAGGAAGGTTGACAGGAAAGTGTGTGTGTGTGTGTGTGTGTGGGGGGGGGGGGGGGGGGGGGGGGGTGATGAGGAAGGGGAAGTGTAAGCTTGCGGGTGGGCGAGATTTGAGATTGAGAGAGAGAAATGGTCCTGAAAGGGAGAGAAAAGAGGAAAGCGAAACAGATAATTAAAGAAATATGAAAGACTCCTTTTCCTTTCCGGTGAACTTTATATCACCTCTTTTTTCCAGCTACCCTCCTGCCAAATCCACTCTTTCCCTCACACCGTGTCCTTTCATCTCCCCGACCTGGCTCTCCTCGTCAGATCCTCTTTTCAGTTTGACTTTCTTTACCCCACCCTTAAGTTACCTTGCAGGCCAACTCCCTCTTTCACCGCCGACACACGCTGTCTTCCCCTTCTTTTATCTCTGCAGCTCTGCTCCCACCCCTCCCCTCTCTCACTGAGGCCAATCAATAGCAGCCGAGAGAGGAGATGCCTCGCAGTTGACTCTTTGACACCCATCAAAGCTGATTCCCTGCAACTCTGCTTTTCTTCCCTCCACATCCTTTTTAGTTCCTGATGACACTCTAATGACTTATGTACAGTCATTGCACAAACACCAGACCAAAACCTTAGCCCCCTTAACACGCCACGCTGCTCCATGATGCTGTGAGCAGCTGATTGGCTGCTTGATTCTGACCAATTGGAGCCCACAAGAGGAACTGATTGCATCTCTGTAGTGCTCCTGAACGGGTTCTTTTCAAGGATAGAGATTGCCTCATGAATCATTACTTCTCTTTAAGTGACAGCGTGAAACAGTAAACAAAACGTATTATCAAAATGATAATAGATCAAATCCTCTCCAGCACTTGCCATTAACTAAACCAATGGATGCTACTTGTTGAATGCATCTCCAAGCATTCATTTAGTCTTTTCCTTGTAGGCTTTCAGACTCATCTGTACAGCTTTGAAGTGCTGCGACTGAATTCTCCTCTATGTTGCACTCGCCAGGGAGATGATTGTTGATTAGACCAAATAGTTAATCCATAACTAATTTAAAAACCTTAATTTATTTTTTTAAATGTGCTTACTGGCTCTCCTCCTGAGAGTTTGATGACATGTTCGGCCGGGCAACAGATATTTATCTCAGCATAAAAACTGAAAGTTTGAGGTAACCTTTAGCTTTGCTCTGTAAAAAGGAGAAAAAAACACCCATAATTTTCCTCTATAGCTCACAAATTAGCGTGATGAGTCTTGTTTCTCTGATTCATACATGAACCTCTGTGATGGCAAGACTTCACCTCGGGTTTTTTTTTACAGATTAAACAAGCATAAGTAGTGAACTTTGGAGACGCTGGGAAGTAGGTTTTTACAGTGTACATAAAGTTGACAGTTATATCAATATCCTCACTTAACTGTCATTAAGAGAGCGAATCAGTGTATTACCCGAAATGTGTTTAATTACATTCACGATGAAGTCACGCATAGAATATGTATATGATTGATCCAGTGACTCACGGTCGATATTAAGCTGTATGGAGTGAGACTGACCCAATACACCAAACAATATGAAATATTTTCAACATTTCCTGAATAATATCCATGTTGTGCCTCAATTTGGACAAATGTCTTTGCTATTTAATGAAACCTGTTTGGAATTTCTCTTGTACATTACTGGGATCCCACTATAAAATAAAGATGCTCTCCTTTATAGTATTTTATTATAGTGCCCCGCAGCGTAAACTCGTGTTTTATCGTTTCAAAACATCAGCAGTGGGATCAGAGGGGTAAATTTGGGGATTTAACGGCACTACAGGCACAAAAACAAATTCAGGGAGAAAATCTTTAAAAAAAAAAAAAAAAAAAAAAAAAAAAAGTTTTACAAGTTTGAACAACTTTCTGCATTGCTGGCATTTATAAAGATGGATCTGCCCGTGGGTCCACAATGAAAGAAGAATCATCAATCCTAATCACAAGCTCGGTCTCTCCATCTTTGATCGTGTACACCGAGACCATCGGTGATGTTTTAGCAGGAGTTTTTTTTTTTCAGGGAAACGTACAAAAGACCACCAATCTGTAACCAGTTGTTACAGATTCTAATGTTAAAAACACACCTTGGACGAATGACCGTCGACAGGTAGATATAGGTCAATCTACCTCGTGCACAAACTGCAGCAGCATTCTGCCAACTCAGCTTTCCCCACACCAAGTGACTCAGCATTTATAACAAGCTCTTGGCTGTGGAGTTTCTGTTGCGGCTGGAAGTACTTAAATCAAATGAGGGATAAAGACTTTTTCCGCCTCATGAATATTCCCTTAAAGGGCAATAACTCAGGTAATTTGAACGCAGTGTTAATTCTAAATAACTGTATCATCACATAAAGACAGAGGAAATCTGCGAAAACACTAAGATTAATGGTTCTGAATGAGCAGCAGACACAAGTAAACTACACACTCTATGAAAAGTTTTCTCAGTGTCTGTCAATAAAAAAATAGATAATTATGTATAATTATAATAAACTGCATAAATATGGATATTAAAAGCCATAAAAAAAATAGAAACACGTATACAAATGAGCTTTCTTAATGAGGACCTTCACTTTCTTTTATTCCATAACCTCAAACCTCACTCTGACTTTTATCTACAGAAGTTTTATCCCCAAATAGCTGAAAGATGGGGATCACACAAAATGCCTTCACTTTCATAACAATTCTACTTTTTAAGGGTTAAAAACTCAAAAAAAAAATATTCCTCCAAAGTCCGCCTGAGTCAGAGTCTGCTGAAACACCAAACCCCAAACAAGCAGAGGAGACGCATATGCATCACAGTTTATCTCCTGTTGCCACGCAAACAAACAGTGGGAAGATTTAGCATCTCTGGCAGAGTCTCTCACTGCTCAGTTTCATGATTATTATTTATGATATTGCTTTCACCACTGTGCTCTGTGCTACCCTTCACACTGGGCATGCAGCACTGTCTGGGATTTGTCTCTATCTTAAGTCTCCCAGGCGCCATTTAACTATGCAGCCCCATGTCCAATGGCTTATATAGAGAAGCTATACATATGTACACGCATGACCAAGGAAGTATAGGCGAAAGACACATTGGGAGAGTGATGAAGGAGGGACGGGCAGCCTGCGGTATGAGTTTGTTGTTAAGGAGACAAACACAGGCAATGTTTAAACCACTATTTGTTCTTTCTCTCTTTCATTCAACCTTCCTCCTCTTTACTTCATTACCTGTGATATACAAGATCAGGCTATTTTATCTCTATAAATTAGCGAAAGGGTCGTATCGTATGGAACAATGGGGGCGCATTCATCATGAGTAATGAAGTCGTGAAGATGAAAAATGCTCTTTAAAGGAGATCCTACGTCATTACTTTACTGTAGTACATCCACAGACACAGAGAATCCCTCCACTGATCGTACACATGATGCTCAGGTTGCCATAGAGCACCTTTTAATGTCTTCTGTGAAGTCCGAAAAAATAACCCCCGACCTCAGAGTTAACAGATTTCCGAACTTTATCTGGTCAACAGAAACTTAAAATAAAATGCAAAACATACCATAAAAACATATCGCAATAAACAGACCCTATACGGAACATTTAAGGGATAAGTTGGATTTAAAGTGTAAAACAAAAGCAGATACCGTGCAGTTTAATTGATCCTGTACTGAAAGTTTGAAACGATTGTCTGCGTGGCCGGGACCTCCACTCTGTGATGCTGTAGAGTTCAGACGAACCCGAGGCCATAAACCGCCAGTCTGTTATGTCCACTGAATAAATAAAGTTTACCCAAACAACAACTCAATATTTACAAAAAGAGAGAACAATTGTAACATTGCAATTGAAATTATATTCTGAATGAAAAGCGTGAAAAAAAAAAAAAGAAGACTATTGAGTTGTAGTTGTTCAGATCTGTTCAGTTCACCAGTCTCAACATGGAAGTTCTAGCTGCATATAAAATATTACTGCATTAATATTAAAACATCATATAGACGTAGCAGACGTTTGGTTGAACCCGTATAGTGTTCGCAGTGTTCTGGGGCCTTTCTGTGTGGTGTTTACATGTTCTTTTCCCAGCTTCCACCCACAGTCCAAGGACTGTGAGGTTAATTGCTGATACTATATTGGTTGTAGGTGTGAATGTAAGAATGAATATTGTCTGTTTTTCTGTGTTGGCCCCGTGAAGGACTAGCAACCTGTCCAGAATCAACCTGGCCTTCTCCCAAACTCAGCTGGGACAGGCTGCAGTCCGACTGGAACCTCTTACAGTAAAAACCGGGTGTACATAATGGGTGGATGGACTGCGGAGAAGATGTAGTTGAAAAGAGGGAGTGCAGAGGAGGAGGTTTAGGAGGGTAAAGAGTGTGAAGACGGGGTTCAAGCGGGTGCCAGGCTCCTCAGCAGAGTGGCAGCCAAACGGCAAAGCGGTGTGGAGGTTTAAAAACGGGCACAGATGATTCAAAATCAACCCAATTCTTTTTTTGGGCAATAATAAATTGTGTCCGAAGAGTTTGTAATCTGTGAGCTGTAACATAAAAAATAAGTTAGACCAGGAAAGAGACGTACACAAACAGGTTGTAAAACATTGAAGAAGCTGTAGCTGTGTGTTCAAACTGTTCCTTCGCAGAGACAACTAAACAGCCTAGTTTCTAATATGCTAGCCGTACCTTGTTTTTGCAATGTCACAGTGTTCCCAGATCTGAGCAATTATTTCAGCAACAACAAAGTTATATCTGATAGAAAGGGGAATTAAAAACGACACAAGTCAACCCTCAGCTGTAATAAACCTGAATTTCCCTTTAACCCTCATCTGAAGCCGCGGTACGACCTTTTCCAAAGTGGCGATCTGCAAAATGAGTTTGGAGGATTCCCGGTTCTCATAATGATTAAAGGGCAAGAACATTTCCACACATGTACAAGTCTAAACACACACACACGCACACACACACACACACACACACACACACACACTCCACATCACCCTTGAATTTTTTTTTTCTTTGTTCTAAAATGATGCAGCAGCTTTCACAACCATCTGGCCACTGACAGTATTTTAAAACACACACAGGTTTAAACTTACAGCCTCTGTGAAAAACACACACTCACACTTGTCTCTCCCCTTCTCACACACACATACACACGGACACACACACACGCACGCACACACACACACACACACACACACACACACACACACACACACACACACACACACATATTCATAAAACCGCTATCTCCCTCGTTTTTCTCTGTCACATACAAAACAGTGGCAGCAAGTGCACTTCCTGTCTCGCTCTCTTCCCTGAACACAACCAGGAACATACACTTCTCGCCAGCACTAATGAGATGCTTGGGTCTCTTGTGTAAGTGTGTGTGTGTGTGTGTGTGTGTGTGTGTGTGTGTGTGTGTGTGTGTGTGTGTGTGTGTGTGTGTGTGTGTGGGTGGCTGGTGGGACACAACAGTAGCCATACGGGGATCGGCGGAAAACTCCAGACTAGTATAAACAACCTGCAGAGAGACAGACAGCAACACACACTCCCACGTTGTGTAAAACACACACACACACACACACACACACACACATCATCTGTCTCTCTGTCATTGCACAGCACCCAGAGGGAGAAGGGGGAGGAAAGGGGGAGGGAGGACAGCAGGAGGGGGGGAGAGGCAGAGGAGGAAGCAGAGGTAAACTCTCATCGCTGTCTCCTGTATCCATCAGGAAAATGTCAAGATCCTGATATAGGAGGACTGCTTGGCCCAGAAATAACTGGAGTATACAATATGTATGAATGTATGAGAAAGGTAAAATAAGGGTGAAGAAATGGCGGAGGAGGAAGGTACAGAGGGGAGGAAATGAGATGGTACGTGTCAGTGGGTGCTCGTGGATACTTAAAGGTTGCAACAGAATAAACAGAGGTTAGACACACACAAAAAAAAAAAAAAAAAAAAAAACAGAAAAGCCTGCATGAGGAAAAGGTTGCCGTCTTTTGGGGGTAAAAGTCCATCACAATAAAACAAGGAATTTCTTTCAAGTCGCTTAGAAGTGTTGCCTGTTTGCTTTAAAAGTATACAAATTCTCTCTTTAATTGGTTTTCAAAGCAGCGTGTGTTTCAGACGCCGACTGTATAAAAGTGGACATGGCTTCCCGGGTCTGAAAAATTGAGGCCGACGCAGAAGTGCCTTCAACTGCAATACCACCGAGTGCCACTAGAGGCTGGCTCCAAAAAGCCTCCGGCTCCATCGACTCCTGGTCATTAAATGGGAGTTATTTTGGTTTGGCTAGCTGAAGTCGCTCCCTCTTATTAGGTATTCGTTTTCTGACTGGACGCCCCGTATACGTCCGTTAACAAACCAACGGGTGACGTCAATGTCTGTTGCCGCTTGGTTTCAAAAGATTATTTGTAGTCACAATTACTGAAAGCCAAGAAAAAAATACAGGAAAGCAGAACAAAAGTGACAAATCAGATGCTTCCATGCTACACGTGGACTTTTAAAAGAATATTTCCTTGACAACACAACATTTGCGCTTTATGATTTACACCAAAGTCTTCATTTAATTGAACACTTTCGGGAAATAGCCTCAAACAAAGACTTTGCGTCGCAGAGTTGATTTTGCAATATTCTATGCAGAAGGCCGGAGAAGACACTTTGCAGACTAACCAGCCCTGAACAGCCACACTGGTATTGTTCAGCTATTTTGTCTGTCTGAATCTCAGTCCATGTATTATTAAAAAATGCGATTAAAAAGGTGCGAGTGGTCGCGCACTAACAGGTGCAATAAAACTAGCAGGAGGTGAAGGAGACGTCAATCAAACAGAGTTTTTTTACACGCCACCGCACAGGCCTAAGAAAATGTCTAATTAGAGAGAAGCAGCGATAAGACCGCTGTGGGTGGACCGCAGGTCTGCAGGTCCTTCACAGCTACTTTAGATACACTGTGGATGCCACACTTTCCTGCAGCATTGTTGAGTTACAAACTAGGAATGGCAATTTCAAGCAAAACTACTATTTGAAATTCGCTCTGCACTATTCCATTTTTTTTTCCTCACTTGAATATAAAGAGATTGGCCGTCGGTGCTCGCTCGGCAGTGGAAGGCTTGTGCGCCAGCTTTACCTGCTCGGTTTGGACCGCACCTCATCGTTATTTATGTTTTGAAGGAGTTCCACGCAGAACTTTCTGACGGCTCTAGCGGTCTTTGCACGTTTCCTCCAAGTTCTTTACCCACAAAAGCTCCGGACCCCTGAAAGCAGCCTGATCTTCTCCCCCCCCCCCCCCCCCCCGTGTTATTTAATGCGGCTGCCAGGCGGCTTTTTAGGGCGCATTACCGCCACCTTCTGCCGGGAGTAACGCATTACGGCCAGGCGCCGGTCAAAACGGAGGAAATGAGGAAGAACGAAAGTCGATTTTGGAGATTAAAACGAATATTCGAAAATTCGTGACCCATCCCTGTTACAGACACAATTAACCTACGTATTCCAGAAGACTACGGGTATACAGTTTATGATGGGAAATCATAACCGACAAGTGTTCGCAATCACTATAGCAGTTGGCTCGGAACCAATACTCATTATTTTTTAACCTTATTACATGTTTACAAGTTGGGTTTATGACAGCTGAGTTTACACATCCAGCAGACATGGTGCAACACTATTTTATAAATTATTACAACTTACTTGACACTTTGTCATCGGTTCAACTGTTGGTATAAAACTTAATTTCAAAGGGTTTTAACAAGCAATAATTTATTTATTTTTTGCCAGTTTTAGCTCAGTGTATACTGCTGAGGGAAATATCCATAAACAACAATTCATCAAAACTAGAGGTGGTGTTGATGCTTTTTGAGTTTGTAACTACAGTCTACTTTTCACAGATGACTGTGTTTTAGTCATTTGATCCATTGTTAATAAAAAAATATTGACAGCGCAGCTTTAAGGCGCAACTTAACGTACAAAACAATGTAAAACGACATCAAATTCATAGGCTGACTTAACTCGTGCATAACTACTACTTTTCACGTTGCTAAGTGGAAGACTTGAAAGGTGTAAAAGAAGGCGGAGTCAGAACAGTGAGCAGGTCTACAGATGTGCTGTGGTGTCGACTGCAGCTCTCACTGATTACTACGAAAACAAAGTGAATGTCGAGCAACAGATTGTCTTCAAAGTCAGAAACAAGTTAACTGCATAAGTTTTTGTTTTGGATTTTTTTTTTTTTTTTTTGGGCTGAGCTGGCAGATTTTTCTAATTGGTTTATCATATTTTTCTGTTTGGCCTTTCTCTTTTCCATTTTTCCACCTTTCTTCTCGGGCTTTTTGACATTTCATCTGCGTGGCCTGATTGTCTGAGTCGTTCTCAGCTTCACTCTCATCCACCATCTCTCTCTTTCTCTCTTTCTCTCTCTCTTTCCCTCTTTCTCAATCTCTCTCTCTATCTATCGCAGTGGGAGCTAATGTGACCTTTATGTGCTGTCAGCTCGCTGCGTGGCCGTCAATCATCATCTGCTCCCATTAGAACAGCTCTATCAGGAGCTGTCAGCACCACAGGGCTACCAGCCCACCCCTCCATCCACGCAGACGACCCACCGCCCACCGGCTGAGAGGCAGAGAGAGGGAGGGAAGTGGGGGGGGGAGCGAGTGACACGGAGACAGCAAGACAAACTGAGACAGAGAGGAAGTGAGGGGAATCTGACAGTACGTCTCCTCTGCTCTCCTTCAACCATCACTCAGTCATTCGCTCCTTCCGTGACTCTCCTTCATCATCCCTCATTAATTGTGTTTACTCGGAGATACCTGTGTTTTGGTCCTTAAGGAGCCAACATAGTTAACATCCCTACCAGCCAGACAGCAAGAAAGACAGACTCTATCTTCTCTTTTTTTTTTTCCTTTTGTCCATCACTCCACACCTTCTCCAGCTTCTCTCTCATTATTACTTCTTAGTCCGGCAGGAGGAGGTTGGACTATATCTTCTCCTCCCTTCCTCTCTCCATCTCTGTGTTTACCTGCTGTGGGAGTTCACAATCTCTCCTTCTTACCTGGTTTTTCTTCCTACACTATCCCTCCTTCCTCCTCTCGTGGCCCCTGTTCCCTTCACTTTCACCTCTGTTTGTTTACCGTGATGCATCCTTCATTTCTTCCATGCGTTATTCCCTCCTGCTTCCTCCGTCTCGCACTTCTGTTTCTGTCTCACTCTGTCAACCATTTGCTCTTCTTTTCATGACTACTTTTCAGGTTTGTTTTTTTAATTCCCCCTTCCCTATTTCCATCTTGTCTGATTCCCTCCTCTTCTATTATCACACATCTTCTTTTGCTTTTTTTCATCTTTTGCTCATTTCCTCTCAGAGTAACCCTCTTCTTTTTCCTCACTCCACTTTTTTTTTCTTCTTTGTTTGAAAATAGCCCGGTCCCGACCCAAAACACACCCACTCACTCAAAGAGCCGTTATGGGATGCAAATTTAAGTCAAAATACTCAGTTTACCTAACACACATCATCATGCAATTAAATAGAATAGCTGGAGTAACAGCTGCTGTGTGTGCGTGCGTGCGTGCGTGTGTGTGTGCGTGTGTGTGTGTGTGTGTGTGTGTGTGTGTGTGTGTGTGTGTGTGTGTGTCGCTCTGCCAGTTAATTACATCCCTGCATACAGTGTTAAACTGAATAAATGAAAACCAACTACACCTGCTTCTCCTCTCATGAATTAAGAAAGACAGAAAACAAAAGCTCATTGAGAAAACAAATATAATACACAGAAGTGTCCTGCAGCTGACAATTATTACCTCATCCCACTTATCTCCCATTTATCCCGTTTAAAGTATCGTTTAAAGTTTCAAGAGACAGATAATTCATAAGTTCATGAAACTTTGGTACCAACAGGTAAAGCCACATCAAATCAAGTTATGTTACATTATACATATTAATACCCCGTAATGAATTTTGGTGATTTATGTCAGCTGTCACATACACGTACAAACCTAATATATGGGCACATGTTAATGATAAATATTGTAAACTCAAGGTTAATTTACTAGCTTTCCCCAGAGTTTCCAATCACATCCTGTAGCCTTTCTCAACATTGTTGACGGCCTTGGAATCATAGAAGTGCCTTATAGTGCAATACCACTGAGCGCCACTAGGAGCTGCCTCCGAAGAAAAAAAAAAAAAAAAAAAACCTGGCTCTAATGGTCTCCCTTTCAAACAGTCAATTTCTTACATTAAACACAAAGTCAATAAATTTTTCTACAAGTCACCATAGTGTCATTTGCTAAATTCCTTCCTTCTGATTAGTGTTCTGGTGGTCCTTCTGGAAATAATGCCATAATTAATCAAATATTCCGCCTCAAAGAGGGGTATATTTGGGAGTATGTCTAGTTTAATTGACATGCCTGAGGAGCAGTCACATTTTCGGTGTAGGTGGCAGGAATAGTTGTTGACTTGTCCCACCAGCTCGCAGACATCACCTCTGGCTCCAAAACGCCAAAACGGTGACCGAAACGCCGGGCCGACAGTTCACAAACCGTTCGGTTGGTTTCCACCTGCTTGAAATACAGTTCAAAATATATTCTTACTCTTTGTAGCATTCCGCTCTCTTACTTACTTAAGCAGGATTTCTGCAGGGTTCAAGTCATTAAATTTGATTTAATTTAATTTAATTTCCTTTAATCTAATTAAATTTTAGGGACAGATGTTTGCCACAGGTCTGATAGCTGGAACTGGAAAATGATTGAATAGCTTCCTGCTCACAAGTCCCTTCTTTAACAATCCCAGTACTACTTTATAAGTGTGTAATGTCTCCTGACAGCCTGTAATCCCCTAAATTAAACTGAAGACGTTTTAATACTGTCTAAGGCCTTGTGAAGAAAATTAAATTCAATACTTTTACAACACTTGCAGATACCTTCACAGCAAATTTCTGGAGTGGAATATCCTGGAATTAAACAAAGAGTTGGATTTTGGGAGTTTATTTTCTAAATTAGACTCCAGCTTGTGTTCAAGGAGACGAGTGAGTGTTGAGGAGCACGATTTAACACTAATCCTACGAGCATTTCCCAGCATGCTTTAGTTATTTCTTCGTAACTTTTGAGAATAAAGCAACCAAATTAAATCAAAGTGATGGGCAGAAATTCTATTTGGTTTTGTTAAAATATGCTAGTTATTAATATCTCAATGAAGACATGATAAATAAAATGGGGCTACCTTTCAAAACCATAAGTGTACAAGGTAGGAACGTAACATAAACCAATCACAGTCACATTAATGCATGAATTAGTTTGTAACTTGCTCCAAAGTTTTCATGTAGCATTAATTGTTGCACACTGCATATAATTGTTGAATATGAATTTGTGAAGATCATGTTATCTTTTAGTCAGTATTAACTAAAACCTTTATAGTGTGATACATTTTTAACTCCATGAATGTCAAATAATACACACTTTTAAGTGTTGACTATTAACACTGTGAAAGAGCTTCACATTCAAACAACTCAAGGTTAAAGTCAAATTTACTCTTCATGGGAGTCAAGTTTTAACTCCCAAAGAATTCAAGGTTCAACTCCTGAAAAGTGTTTAAAAAGAACTCAGAGAAAAGAGTTCCTTTCACTCTGCTTGAGAGTGAATTCGATGGTCTCACGTGTACAACCAAAAAAAAAAAGAGTTGATTTGAACTCACTTAGAGTTTATTCCAAAGATGTGAATTGGCTGTGTTGTTGGAAACTCACCAAAAAACTGTAACACTGAGTTTCTTACATTTCATCTGTTACTTGGTAAAGCACATGTAGCTACATGTTAGCTTACAATACCAATGCAGTCTAGAGAATAAGAAAGCAGCTGCACACTAAAATAAACCTCAAATAAAAATGTTACAAAATAGTTGATATTTGAATAGAAATGCAAAAAAATTCTGCAGGTGCAGGTGAACCTGAGTTTTGTGTTTTTTGCTCTTGTCTGAATCCAATCCGTTCACCATGGGGGATGTTAGGGGTGTGTGTGGCCTCGCACCTCAACGAAAGGACCACATTAGCACATTTAAATTAAGATTATACATCGTGATTGAAGCCAGTGAGGAGCGAGCCGAATTTTTTTTTTTTTTTTGCTGACCTAAAAAAAAAATAAAAAAAAAAATTCACTAAAGTGTGATTTCTTCGCGTCTCACATGCACACAATCAAATGTGCACTCTGATACTCGCAACAGCAGAGAAATTAAAACCAGAGGATGGCTGATGTCTGCCAGCGTGGCAGGGAGCAGCTGTGTAATGTCTCTCTCTGGCACGCAAGGTCAGTTAGCGTTGCGAAATGTGCCGGCCGTTGCAGAGAGTTAAACGGGATGAAAGAGCTGCAGACGGACAGACAGTGTTAAAAAAACAGAGAGCCACACACTTTGTTTTATTATTGTGCTCGGTCTGTCATCCCCCCAAGATGAAAAAAAAAAAAATGTGGATAAGCACAGAAAGCGACCTGCTGCATACAGGTGAGGTTTGATAAACAGCTGGACAGGAAATCAAGGCGTGAGTGACAGATCATAAATCGGTGGTGGGTGGAAGGAGGGGGGGAAGGGAGGAACTATGACCCTGTCAAATGGCCGTCTCCATCAAAACTCACCGCCGCCTCTCAACTTCACTTTGCACTTCCCGCTCAGGCTCGACTCCACTTTCATCTGAGAAAAGATTCTCTATATGAGCTGAATGAAGAGTGCTTCAAACAGGAGATGAATCAGCCATTAACCCTGCTGTATCTCCCTTCTCACAGTCTTCCTCTCTCTGAGACCGTCAATAGGATCAGCTGACTCTTGTGTCCTTGAAGCTGGGCTTGAAACTCACTCACACGCACACACACACACACACGCGCACACGCACACACGCACACACACATCCCAAGGTGGCTGGAAGTCACATAGTTGTGAGCCGAGAGCATTTAAAACCCTCCTGGGCAATATTCTAATTTAGCAGCTTCAGTTTATGCTGATTTACAGACAGATCCACCTTGCTGAAGGGCTCTTGAGCACCGCCCTCAACTATTTACAGCAGTTTACGATTGTACGCGAGTTACTTTGGAAAAAAATAAAACACATACAAAGTGCGATTAAAAACTTCAGGGACAGTTCCCGTTGCACATGAACGAAACGCAGCACAGTAATACGCACGGAAGAGGGAAAAGAAATAACTTTCGTGAGTAAGTATTGCGACTTTGATCAACATTGGTCATTTCAAGCAAAACTTCTATTGCTCGGAACTATTTGATTTTTAATCGTGTTCTCCTTAATCGTGTTCCTCTTCTCCTTATGTTATTTTAATGGTGGCTGGCCCTCAGCTTTTGGGCACTTTAGCGCCACCTTCTGACGGGAGTAACACATTACCAGCAAGGCCCCGGGAAAACAGAGGAAATAAGGAAGAACAAAAAGCATATACTAATCAAGATTATAATCAAAATTCGTGCCCCATCCCTAATATACCTATAATAAAAATGAGAGGTATAAAAAAAAAAAGAGAAGTTATGAATTAAGTGTTCCCATGTTTTTCCACTAGAGTTTTACGCATGTTTGGATGACTTCAGAGGGTCTTTAGCCACTAGTTCGAGATCAGACCATTTCATGAACAAACGCTGAGGAACGCAAGCCTAACATGGCAGCAGATATCACCTCTGAACTGCTTCTCCCCGCGGATTTGGGAAACGATTGATATTGCATGAGGGTAAGGCACCTTTCTCCACCCCAAATAGACAAACACCACCTGCCAATGAGCAGGTTTAGGGTGGACAAAGAACCTGAGGTTATAGCGGGTGTGTGTGTGTGTGTGTGTGTGTGTGTGTGTGTGTGTGTGTGCGTGTGTGTGTGCGTGTGCGCATGCTCGAAGGCGGAGCCTCACCCGGAGCAGAGCGTTGACACCGGGCGGCCGAACAGATGGCATTTCACGGGTTTGGGCGTGTGTGTCGTGTCCTCAGGTGGCTGAGGGAAGTGATGTGAGGTGAGCTGATGATGATGTGTTGTTCTCATTATGCAACCCGATGCTCATCTCCCCTACTATTTTCCCTCTGTCCTCTTTTTTTTTTTTTTTTTTTTTAAGCCAACAAATTAGGACGCAGAAAAAAAAAAAAAAAAAAAGCTTGACTAATTTTGTCTGTTGTAGGTCATTGTGTTTCTTTCTCATCTTTTAATTAAAATGCCCTTTATTTTCCTTCTTCTCCTTTTCTCCATTTTGATTCGCCGTCCACAGTAATCTTCCTCTGTCGGTCTCATTGTGATCATTATCAGCTTCTCTCTGCCACCCGACCTTGTCTAAGATCAGATCCCGTATTGTAAGTTGCGACGAACACTCAAGTTCCAATTAAGACTGACGCGTGCCTCATACACATCTTTGCACATGGATACGGCGGTCTCTAGGTAACCACAAGTCGTGGCATTTCACAGCTAAAGCAGATTAACGCATCCCATGTACCTACTGACGGAATATTATGTCCCGTTAACTACACTGGCAGCACGTTTCCTCACAAGCAACACCGTTATGAAACGACACAATAGGTTGATTTCAACTGACTCAAAGAATGACACAGGCGAAAATAAGCGTTTTAAGTGCCCTCGGTGGGACCGACACGTCCTCACGCGTCAGGATTACTATCGCAACAACGCATCATCAGTCGAGTAAATCTAACCCAGGCTAAATCCAGCTCATGCTCTTAATTAGACGGTGAACAGTCCAACACTCGGTGAATTCTGCTTTACAACCACAGGACGAGACGGCAGGGCAGAGTGGGCCACTGGAGAGAACCAGCGGTAGCCGTGATAATAAATATGAAACACAGGACACGGACAACAGTCTCCTGGGTGTAAGTCCTCCAGGTACACGACTTCCTCCATTTCGTCCGTCGTAATTAAAACGACCACTAGAGGTTGCAATAAATGTAAATACCGCTCACGACATTTAATAATTTTAATTAAAATGAATTGTTTTCTGTGTGACAACGGAGGTCTCAAAAGACCCAAATGTTCATCGACTCAGAAGAATGTTTTGAGCTTTAAAGATGCAATAAAATGGCGTCCTTCCTTTCTTTATGTATTGCAACATATTGAGGTGTGGCTTAATCAGAGGGGCAGAAGAGCTTTGCTACTCAGACATCTGTGATGGTTGTATTGGTTAGATTTTCTGTTCACACTGACAAAGTGCAGGATGAGGTCACCATTAAAGATTTATTGTTTTCCAAGAGGTGACATTTTTCCAGGAAGTTAAAGTGACCACTTTGTTGCATCTTTAAACAGACACACACACACACACACACACACACACACACACACACACACACACACACACACACGCACACACACACGCACACACACACTTCACAGCTGCCCCACAGAACCTTGAAGTGCTGATTCGCGACCTCCACGTTTCTCTCCCTACCTCCGTTTCCTCTCCATCTCTCCTTTCTTTCTCTCTTTGCTTAACTTTCTTTCGTCTCTTCTTTAAAAGTTTCGTTGTTTGTATCACTTTTCACTGCTGTGGTGTTTTTCTCTTTCTCTGTAGTTTGACTTTGTGTCAGACACAATAACTGAACACCTGCAGTCTCCATCTAGTCATTCCAAACGACTACTACAACCAACATTCATCTTTACTTTCATGTTTTTCCACATCCTGCATTGTTTCTTTGTCTTTGCCTTCATATGCATTTGTCCTTCATTCATCGCTCCTCCCCATCCTGTCCCGACATCTCTACTCTTTCCCTCTCATCTTCCCATCATGTTAGAAATCTCTCTCCATTGCTTCTGTTTGTCCCGGTGTGCTGCAGGTACCTGAGGGGAATGAAGCCCAACTCAGGTCGGTACATTGCGTCCTCACAGCATCTCTCGCCGAGCTGACGCGCACACACACACACCTGCACACACACACACACACACACACACACACACACACACACACACACACACACACACCTGCACACGTACGTCTTTCCTCCATAGGCTGCCAGTTAATGGGATGAGTTCTAATTAATTTTGCTGTGTCAAGGTAGACCAATGGATAACACCGGGAGAGAGGAAAGAAAATAAGGCAGATAGAGACATTTTGAGGGTAAAGTAAAATAAGAGAGAGATGGGATGGATGGATAGATAGAGGCATAAAGACAGACATGGAGAGAGAGAGAGAGGCGAGCAAGGACAGAGAGAGAGATGGAGGCAAATAGAAAAGTGGAAAATAATAAGATTCAAAAACAGAAAAATAATTCAAGGAGAAGGAGGCAAACAAATTAAGACAAGCCAATGATGGAATGGAAAAGCGTCCCTCGGAGAGAGAGACAGAGCGAAGACTCTAGAGGGAAGTCAAGCGCAACCAGTATTACCTCTTATTGGTATTCTTCTGACCTTGAAATGTGTTCTGTTTTGGATACAAGCATTTCACACAGGTGCTGTTAATGGGAGATCCATGCAGATGGGGGAAAATTAGGAAACATCCCGTGAATAATCATGAAAGGACCAGGCCTGTTGCTCGCACAATGCCACCGTCTCGATAATTTGGTGATGTTAACAGTACGCACGAAATGAAAAGGTGTAATTACAATTATATTTTGTCCCCCATTTTCTCTCCATTACAAGCAAACCTCACACATAATACTGTAAGACCAATTCCTCGAATGTCCAGTGTGGTTTAGAAAATTAAATTAATACAATTGTTTTAGGGCTGACTGTGACTGTATTTTTTTTCAAACAAATTCTAGCATCGTATTTATTCCATCTAATTAAAACACAACCAGCAGGGCCTGATCTTAAACACCTCCCCCCTCTACCACACAGAAGTGATAAGCTAATGCATTTCACAAAGTCAGTGAAATTAATTAAAATGTTATTGTCTTAAAATTCTTATTTGATACTTAGTTATTGGAAAAAAAAAAAAAAAGAAAAAAAAAGGAAGCTATAAATGCTTTGAGTTATTGGGTTTAAGTTATTCATTTAATTAGGCTGGGAGAACTGTGAGCTGAGCCGCCAGGTAAAGCTCTCTATTTACAAGTCGGTCTTCAGCTGTAGCCTCAGCTATGGTCGTGAACTCTGGGCCACGGCCGAAATAATAAAATCACAGAGCAGCTCCAGATCCCCTGTGACGAGCTAGAAGAAGTATGGATGTCAGGGCTTTTTCTGCTTTTCCAACCGAGATTAATTTTTAATTTGAAACGGATAGTTGCCGCATTCAGCCAGCTAACGCTCAAACTGTGACCATTCAGTCACCCAGCCAGTGACAGACATTCGCATTTACAGAGCCGGCCCTGCCGACGCCAAAAACAGCTCACAGTTCAATGGGTTAACGGGTATCTTTTTGTTTTTGAACTACGAAGCCCCTCACCTTTCACTGAGGGCCACTGCATACATTTGTATGATCCATATGCGGCGTGCATTACGCACAACGCTGCACTGTCGATTTCTTGATTAAATCATGAAATATAAAACCAACAACAGGCAGCAAAATGAACCACAAATTGCCTAAATGCCTCTGCACATGAAAACTGTTTGGCTATTCTTTATCTCCATGGTTTTTACACAACATTCTGAAACACAGTGGACACAGTTCAGATAGTTCACAGTAAAAAAAAAAAAGACAAAAACATCCTGGTTTCCATCCTCGCTGTGACAGAAATGAGATGTGACTGTGACAAGCATCTCAACATCAGAGCTGTTCATGTTAAGAATTTTATCTTATTATGTCAAACTTCTTCACAGTTACAGTCAGCGGAAAACAACAACTAATCCCACCTGAACAAGAGATCCACAGCGTATAGCATCTGGCAGCAACCTCAGAGACGGAGGAACATAAATACGAGAACAGAATGTTATCAGAATCTGTCTCTTTATCTCAGGTTGTCTTTGCTCTTCTCTGTTTATTTTATTGTTTTTGTACTGCTTTGTTATAAAATCCATTTTGGGGATATGTAACAAAGTTTCAGTCAAAACAAAGGCAGACATTATTTTGTCTGCCTTATTATTTTGCCGGGTTTTACTTTTACTCCATCACATGAACAAATCATTTATTTTCACTTAATGAAATATATTATTGGAAAGTTTATTTGTTCATAGCTCTCTTTTAAAACAAGACAAAAAGCTAGAACATGGATGGACCGTGTATGTATAAAGCTCGAGGGATTTAACTTTGAAATGAGAACTTTTATTTTGAAACGGAAACAGGAAGTTGTGGCATTTGGTCAACCAATGCTTTACCACTCAGTGACATATATTTGTGTTTATTGTTTATTCATCAGTACTGATAGTGTAGCTACTGTGGAGTGAACACACTGCAGAGCCTTTACAAAGATGACAAAGATACACACACACACACACACACACACACACACACACACACACACACACACACACACACACACATACACAGAGTTTTATTTTTGGACTATTTCTTGACAGCACAAATGACCTCAAATCAAGCAAAGGTTAAACTATTAGGGTATCACAGTGTTCACCCTCACACGCAGACAACAATGCTGTAATTAAGATTACTGGCTTGTCTCAACATGAATCATGGACTTTTTAACTATGTATACCTAAAATGGGCCAAAGGCTTAATGCCTGTGGGTCCCACATGACAGGAGCAGTAATATGCTTTAATGAGCCTCGGTCCCTGGATGAGACTCTACATTTGTCATTCAGGTCCCGTACTGCAAAAAGTTGAACAGTTACTGCCATTAAGATTAAAGCACAGACTGGGTTTCACCCAAATCAAATGACCCGCCGTGAGAGAGGTTTGAGACATGAGATGTTCTACACTGTCTCACATTTAAGAGATGAACAAAAACTAGTAGCCAAGGCTCACGCACTTTAATAAATGTATGAATATTACTTATGATATCCACACAAAAGTTGATTTTAGTAGGCAGTTTGGTAGAGAAGAATTCTCAGATACATTTTTGAATTTCAATTTAAAATTGAAGAACTTTGAACACTCCCGAGCTTTTTTTTGTGGGGTTTTTTTTA
Source organism: Embiotoca jacksoni (assembly GCF_022577435.1). Lineage (NCBI taxonomy): Eukaryota > Metazoa > Chordata > Actinopteri > Embiotocidae > Embiotoca > Embiotoca jacksoni. The sequence continues at coordinate 3,008,110 of NW_027185425.1, read as the reverse complement.
GGACACTGATTATATTTACAGCACACACATCAATAAAATACTTATCAGAATAATTTGCAGCAAGACGTCCAAGATGCTATATGAACTAACCCAGTGTGTTTACACAAAGTCCCCCTGAAACTATGGGACAAATTTACTTTAGACTATAGGTCCATCAATAAAACATGAAGCAGTGTGGCCCTGTCTTGCACTTTTATGATTTGTGTTTATTTGCATGCATTTTATTTGAGAATAAGTGGGAAAATATTGACCCCCCCAATGCAAGGTTATCTTTTAATTGCTTGATAGCGGTGGTTACATAAGATGAAACAGCGTGCGAGCAGGGAATAAATTAACTTTTAATTAGAAACATCATATTGCAATTCACCCTCCTTGTTTGCTTGTTATTGTCGTTGTCTTTTCACAGAAGTGAAAGACGGGCAGTGAAAAAAAAAAAAAAAAGATAAAAATGCTTACAAAGGGAGTGATACGCCACAGAAGCCTCGATAGACTCAATTATCACACAATATCCAACTGTCTTTTTCAACAAATAAACCTTGATTTCACCAGCGCTACATGGCTAAATGGAGGAGCTGTGATTATGCTTTTTACTCAAACAAAACAAGGATAAGTGGAATCTGACAGCGGAGGCCTAATATGGTAATCAGCTCAACCCCCACATGTAGTCCCGACTCCTACGTTTACTCTTCCACATCCACACGTCCAGGCAGTTCAATTTTTTTTCAAATACAATACAACAAATATAAACCAGTGATATTGTCACAGATAATAACTCGGCCTCGGATCTGGGCTCTGGCCTCTTCGGACACAAAACAGATTTATTTCAACCTTTTTTTCTTGACATCCGCACTGGAACATTAAGCCACCGCAAAAAAAAAAAAAAGCAAATATAATGTAAAACTACTGTACGGCCACCGCTACATCATAAATTCTCCAGTGCAGTTTTACCAGAAGCTTTTTAATGAGATTTTTTTACATTCCTATACAGGCAAAATAACATTTCCAACTTGTAAATAAAGGCATTCCCTTTATCTACTGTTTAAGAGCTACTGAGAACTGCACAGTGCAGAAGAACCACAATTTGAACAGAAAATGATGCCATCTCTTAAACAGCCAGCAAAGGCATAATGATTTTTCTCCAAACTATTCTCCGAAGTGATACTGATGTAAATGTGAAGTTTATTGGATCTGAAGATGTGTAATAACTCTTACAACTACGGCTGCCATCGGTCGTAGATGATAACAAAAAAGGCTTATAATGGTATGTTAACTTTAAAACACTTTACATTCATATTTAATGGTCCTTTTACACTGTGTGGTTTGAATGTGCAATTTTCAGCTGTCTGAGACAAAAGTTGACAATCGTTTGCAGACGGACAATTTGGAGCGTTGGTGAAATGAAGGACGCAAATGTTTCACAATGTGACGGCTGTTACATCAAGCGCCTTCAAATCAATCAATCAGAATACCTTGTGAAATGATGCAGAATATTCTGGCCGATGGGACATGTCATACATGTCATTTCTGAATGATGAAGATGAATGGTGCACGCTGATGACACGCCTCTGCTCTCATATACATTTTTCTATTCTACACCAACGCAGATTTAGACCAATACTTTATCAAAATCGTCTCTCATATGCAATAAAGTTACAGGATTGTTGTTGTTGTTGTTGTTGTTGTTGTTGTTGTTGTACTGTCTGAAAGCACTATGGGGGATATTTTCTCCAGTTTTGGAGTGAAAGAAGAACAAATGCTGTTAATTTTTAGAGGTAAAAACTTTTTTTCATTTACCTACAAAAAACTAAATTTACGTGAAATTTTCACAATCTAAATGCTGCAATTTTAAATATGTTGTTGACTTGTTTAATTCTCTCCCAACTCGGCTTGTTAGCGTTTTAAGTGCCGGATCGATTTTTTTTATTTTTTTTTTGGAATGCAGACCACAAAGCACAAAAGGTAGTTCTCAGCCCTTCTGGCAAACCTGCTCGTGGTTGTAAGTCATAGAAAAAAAAATAGTGTTTGGGATTTCAGGTGGATAATGAAGGTGATGTCTTAATGATGATGGTCAAACTTCGGGGCTTAACAACAAAGACAGCTGCAGGGCAGCAGCGGCTCACAGGTAATGGATTGGAGATCCCAGCGGGCTTCTTTAGACCGTCTGAGGAGTCTGTTGTGATTGATGAAAGGCACCGCTCAGATTAAAGACTTTCAGCTAAAACCCAGGTTTGGAGGAGGAAGGTCGAGTTGAACCCGGCGTCTTCACGGGCAGTGTGACATGTACACCTCTGCGCCCGTATATAAATTCATTCCCGAGTATGAGAGACAGCGTCCGTCCGTCCGTCTATCTTCCTGGCCTACCCGAGTTACATTCCTTTAATCTCCGAGGTAAACCGGTGTTGCAGGCGAGCGAGCCTTTTGATAAAAAGGAACTCTGACACCTAACAGAGCCTAACGGCTGGATGTGTGCCACCCCGTTTTATGTCCCTCACTCTGCCTTTATCAAATATTGATTCCAGTGAACGCCTCTGCTGAGAGCAAAGGATCCACAAACAAAGAGTCACTATTTCTATCCGCGTTCAAGGGAAACCTCGCTCGACAAACATTTCCTTCTCTGGTATTCCCCCGCCGTCTACTATGAACTCAAACCTCTTGCAAATGTATAAAAATACATGAGATAAGCTTTACAGGCTGCATTTTGACCTGCAATTCTATATCTATGTCCCAATGAGCTCTTAATACGGTGAGAATAATGAAATACTGCATGTTCTCCATGTACTTGTACTTGCCTGCTTTCAAATCAAATCTCCAAACGGTCTCAGGAAAAAAAGAAAAAAAAGAGAAAAACACAACTTAAAGAGTCAGTCACACTTCCAGCTGTGAGGTTGCAATATATGTTAAGTTGGATAAGAGCTGAGGTCCAAGCTTTACATTTTTTAAACATTTGGTATCATTCAGTTTTAGTCTCAACAGAAAGTACATTCTTTTGGAAGTATTAAGGAAAAATGACATTTTTTTTTGATGTAATAATGGTGCCAGATAAAATATATATATATATATATATATATATGGATCACCAGAGTTATTACAACTTACGTGCATGGAAACACCTGTTAGTACCATAATCCATGGCAATTAATCTATCAGTCACCCATTCAACACGAAAAATGCTAGTGTTGTAGCAGAATCCTAACCAATTAGGATTCATACTTTTGTGCCTGTACAAAATCTGAACGCATGCATGAAATATGCGTCACCCTGGACAACCTGAAATTGTAATTACGCCTCTGGGTTGCACACAAAGATTCAGATACAGTCATGAAGCCTTTTCTTTCAAGCTTGCTTTTACTTTTAATTCCGTCATGAATCCATTGAATCTCACGACTAATTTACTTGACACACACACACACACACACACACACACACACACACACACACACACACACACACACACACACACACACACACACACACAGTTTCTCTGAGACCTTCTACAACCCAGAAGTATGATTACACCCTTCTCTACTCAAACCTGCAGAGACATTTTTTGTGTATCTTCGGCGAAGCGGCTAAACCTACCAGCCAACAAACCAACCGATATATTACCAGTCCAAGTACCGAGCGCCAGTGGTGCAGCGAACGAGCGTTGACATCTTTTATTTTAATGTGTTTTCTTGAACTTGCATTGGAAAACTATTAAAGGTTTTACAGACTACATTAAAAAGGAAGAAAAAGCGGCACTGTAAGATTTTTACGTGTATATAAAACACAAGGCACAGGACTGGTGCGATACGAAGGAAAGAGGGAGGTAGGTCCTTCAAAGGTCCCCTGAAGGTGATCTCTCCCCATCTCTTGCTTCTTGGAGGTGATTAGCCATTTCCCTTCGCTCCCATACATCCATACATCACATGGATTGGGTCTGTGGGACAGAGACAGCGCAAGAAACTAAGTATGCGCACACACTGGCGAGGAGAGCAAGGCGAGTGTGGGTGTGTGGACTCGTGGTGTGGCAGGGCACCGACTTCTATCTCAAGGGTCGTTGGCTGGTAATTAGTTTTGCTCTAATGGCTGCCTGGTGAGGTCGGGGGATTCCTGTAATCCCTCCTCTATCTGTTCACCTCCTGCTTGCCCCTTACTACTAATCTTTCTAACCTATCTCCTTCAAGAAATCACATGGTCCAACTCGCTCTTCTCTGCGTCTTTCTTCTGCACCGCAAGCCTCTCTTTTTGTTTACCTCGTTTATCCCACTTAATGAATGCAGCACTGTTGTTGTGCTTTCATTGTCTCTCTTTTTCGTTGCCACCTTTCTCCCCCGTTTCCTCGACAAGGTAGCTCTGCAGAATACCTCCCACGCACATTTCACGCAACTCCACCTCTCCATCGCTCTTTGTTTACTTCACTGTATCTCATTCCATCTCACTTGGCCGGTTCTTCTCCACGGATCAGAGCTGAGAAGCTGCGGAGTTGTACTGCGGATTTATTACTATTCAACTGGGATTTTTTAATTCACACATTCTCTCCACTGAACGGCTCCAACTGCGAAACATTATCAGAAAGAACAGACCATCTGTGCCCATATCACAAGCGACTATCCTCACTCCCCCTACCACTTATAGCTAACAGATGGATCTGTAGTTATGCACGGAGGCAGCTCACTTTACAGGAAGCTTATTTATTATGATAGAGGACACATTCATGCGCAGAGAAATGGTCGTGTGCATGTTAATTTTATTTAGTGATGTGGATTGCAGAGAAAGAACCGGTTATGGGTTTAAAACTGGGTTTAACTGAACAATTAAAGTTCTTTTCATGTCAGAGTTCCAGAGACGTTTTGCTTCAGCAGCATTTCTCTGACTGTCAGTGAGTTGTTGCATTTGATGTTGCAAACCAAAGGCATCACATATATTCTCCAAAACTGTCCATTTACTGTCCAGCTGCTGGAATCCAGGTGAGAAAAAAAAGTTCATCAAACAAGTTGACAGACTCATCCGAGTTAATCTTCAATTATTACCGAACAGTCAGAGCAAGTAGGACGTTTTACAATCAAGAGTGAATCAACAGTGTGTGACATTCTTTGCCCTGGATTTGACCTTGAGTCTAGACAAAGGCTTCATCCACATTAATACGTTTCTGTTTTCAAAACACATAACTTTTGCAACATTTACGCCCAGCGTCCTCACCACGTCAGCGTGTCTGAACCCTAAAATGGAGACTCTTGACAACGCTGCTGACCCTGACTTCGCTTAAATGATCTTGGATTGAGGATTAGTCTGGACGGGCGGAAACAGAGACTTTTATAAAAGATGACGTAAGCACCTACGTTGACATCAACCTTGATTCGTATCTCTTGAAAGCAATGACTGTTTTTGAGAAGTCTGTTATGACATTGCAAGGTCATGCATGACATACAGCCATTCATCCATGTCCTGTATTACTCTGCTGCTGCTTGCATGCGACGCAGCATTTCCACAGAAGAAAATTTGGGGCTTGCAGAGATTTTTTTTTGTCAAGTTTATTTTGATGCTCATTCAGTCCTCAACAAGGAACTAAGTGTCCTCACATTTTCATTAGGAGTCACTTCAGCCATTATACATTATATCAAGTATGTCTTAAAGGACACAAAAGAGCACATAAGTATGCAAATTAGGGAAGATCCAGTTAAGTGAATGAATGAGGGGAAATTTGTCCTCCACTACTGTCTGGCACACCTGGCTCACTAAGGAGCTCATTTGAAGTCCAGGATTAGGCCTAATTACAGCTTTAATTAGCAAGTTGCTGAGGGCCGGGTCCCACCCCGCCGCCGCCACCGACGGCTCGCAGCACTGTCAGACCGGGCGGCCAGGGAGGGGGCGCATCAAACAAGATCTAATTGATGGCAGCCTAACATCATAACAGCTGATGATTGGGGAGGCTGGTGCTCAGCTGAGTCAAGTCAAAACAGAAGTGGAGGGGGGACGGCGACGACTCATTCATATTTAATGGGAATTTTCAAAGGCAAAAGTGAATACTGAGGAATAATTAGATAGCGAGTGTCATTCAAGCAGAGGGATATTGTGTATGTATTTGTATCTAGTGGCAAGATGAAAACACTCCACAAAAATATTAAACTCCCCGAGGTGAAAAAAAAATGGTTGTTCTACCAGCCGGAATACAGAAAAATTATCAAAAGATTTTTTTTTCTTATGTAGATTTGGGGTTTGCTGTTGACATTTATGCTTACTGACATACTCACCAGTTGTTATGAAAGCTCGTGCCAAACGGACATGGCGCGAGATAAATCTTTTCAAGTGTCCTCCCCTGCGGTGCAGTTTTACAAGTGATGAAACAAGGCGGAGTCAAAAATATGAACTTCTTTAATTCCAAAGCGTTTTTCTGCAGCATGACTCAGACTTCTGCTTCTGAAAAATAATTATAAGAGCACCCTAGAGGCCGAGACGCCCCCCATCCACCCACCCACCCATCCAATCATTGTAACTGTGGAAAATCACTTACATGGCCATTTCCACCAGGATGAAATTCATTCTGGACTTACTGAGATAATAACTCAGTAATTAACAAGCCCTACGGTGATACTAATGCTGACCATAGAGGGCCAGAGAGAGATAGGCCGACAGACTGACAGACAGAGATGGGGCATCCAGTAACAGAGCCTGCTGGAGTTTTTTTTTTTTTTATGGCCTTGTCTTAAAGCCTTAATGGCTTTCAGAGGACAAGGCGCGACAGAACGTCTGGGTTTCTTCTCTAATAACTCCCATTGAGTTTCCCAGAACCTCGCTAGCGGTGGGATGAAATAATTGAAGAATACAAGCTTTGGTTTATGGGTATTGACAAAGACTATAACGTATGACCACAACTTGTGATAAATCTTGCATTAAGCACACGTTGCAGTGAAAATGTATCCCATCATTGGGAGAGAGCAGTAAAACAATGCTTGGGGTGTAATAAATGAAAAGCTAAAATACTTGTTAAATCGGTCTAATATAACACTGCAGAACCATCCAATCACTAAACTAATTCAAGAGGATTCATCATGTTTGGTACAATAGACTTTTTGACCAGTGAATCCATCATTGTGTGCTATAATTGATTAAAACCTGTGGTGTGGTCGCATTTCCTTTGAAATCAATGGATGGTCACGTGTAAAAAAGAAACGTGAACCAACTGTTCAAGGTCACAGACCCACTATAGCCTCCACTAGTTATGCTTCAATATGCCTTTTGCATATATATCTTTGTAATGGTTTTTTTTTTCTGTGTGTCTGTCTGTTAAGTTAAAACATTTTCTACATCCCACAGTCATGTATTCACAAGTCAGAGATGAGAGGTTATTTTAATTACTGAGCGAGAACAGTTCCAAGACGAGCAAAGCGCCGCGAAATATATCTTCACACAGATTCAGCTGAGCCGAACAACCTTGAGGTCAAGGAGGTGGGCTTGTACAGCCCAGCGAGAGCTACAGGGAGGTTAAGGACACCCACAGTGGAAGAAAAAGACCATCTATCTGTTTTAGTGCACTGTGTTGTTCATTTTCCCTCCTCTGTCTTCCTAACCACCTGACCTTCTTCTCCATCCCTCCTCTCCTCTACCTTTTGACCTCCTCATAGGGTAGGAGAAAAAGAGAAGGAGGGAGAGAGCGAAGGAGATAAGAAAGAGCAGGAATCCCTGCAAATAAACACACTTGGTGTGGGAAGGGATGTGAAGGGCAGGAGGTAGACAGGAATCCACAGGAGTCGGAGAGAACGGAGGAGGGAAGGAGGGAGGGAGGCGAGAGTCGCTTCTCCTTTTCTCTCTTTATCAATCTCCCTCCCCCTCTCTCTCTCTCTCTCTCTCTCTCTGTCTCCTCTGCTCAGATGTGGCAGGAAGAAGCAGAGGAGGTGAAGCGAGCCCAGCAGGTTTCTGAACCCGGTGCAGTGAGGCCAAGGCCACTGCTGAGCGCAAGGTCGCCTCTGCTGAAGGGCCACGCGTCGCACAAGTGAAGGCGCACCACCTTGACATCTCGGTGACTCCATGTAACGTCATTAATGTTATTCCATCGCTGAGGAGAATTTTAATAAAATACCGCACAAACACCTGCTTTAGTTTCTGGTAATTATTTCTCTCCTGGCATTCATAAAAAGTATTTTTGATCATTTTCTGGACGATGGTGACGTATGTGCACACATACAATGTCAATAAATGACAGAATATCTCTTTCAACTGAAACGGCTCACGTCATGCTCTCACTTCAATGTCATTGTCTTCGTCACATTCCTCCTTTTGTTTTTGGAATATAGCTTTTTGCCCTTCATTTTGGAATAATACAAGGTGAGCAGGGATTTGGCAGCTCTGTTACAGAACAGGGTGAGTTTCAACAGTATGGTTCAAATCCAGCCGACTCCTTTGAGGGCAAAGTAAAAACTGGAAATCCTGCCAAATAATTACAATAAAACCTTCCCAGGTGCCTTTTTAAAAGACTGTCCAACGGGTCCATAGCCGTTCCGGCCGTGTGGTGGGAGCTGTGGAAAAATCCTCAGCGAGTACACAGAAGGGCCAATTAGACAACAGGGCAAGCTGCATGTAATGATGCATTGGTAAAACCATAAACTATATAAAAGAGACCAATAGGAAAATGCCTTAAAGTGCAATACCACCGAGCGCCGCTAGGGGTGGACTCCAACAACGCTTTGGCTCCATAGACTCCCGTTGAATTTCTCCTGTAAAATTCAAAGTCAGTACATTTTTTCCAAAAGTCATTATGGTGTCATTCGCTAAAGTCACTCCTTATTAGTTCTCTGGTAGTCCATCTGAAAATAATCCCTTCGTTAATTAGACATTAGACTTTAATAAGCGGTATGTTTGATTAACAGACCTGTGGTGCAGTCAGGTTTCTGCTCGAGGTGAGCGTGGCATAGTATACCCGGGTTCCCAATCAGATTGACTGAAAAAAATCATTGTTAGAAAGCCAATGACCATTTTATTTCCATTATGTTCGTGAAAGAGGAAGAAGGAGTGATTAGGTTGGAGTATCACAGATCGACAAGAACGTCATCAACAACTGGCTGTGTGCAGTTGGCAGAAAAGGCATGCAATTATTTTTATATTGTATAATTGTATAATACTGCTTCATGGGGAGTTTGCACAACTGTCAGGTGAACTATTTTTGGCTCAGTATTCTATCTCTAACCGCATAAACTAGTCAAACATTTAATACTCCACTGACAATTCAGCAACCGACACTACTTTGTACATTATGCACGGCTTTGCCTCTTTCAACCTGGGCCGTTAATTTCAAGCCCACTTCCTGATTGAGGCCAGGTTGAGTAGCAGTGTAACCACCCTGCAGCGCTGAATGTGAGGCAGCTGCTGGAATTACTGAATCCACCGGGTGAAGTGAACTGCAGTAGAATGGGTGTTTTTCAGCTGCCATTACCAATTGTTGTCCAAATGTCTGAACCCCCTAAAAAGAAAATGTAATCAGCTTTAAACCTCCATTGATGTTTACTTATCATTGTTATTTTCTGTGGATAATCGGCGAGTGGAATGAAGCTCAGAGCCAACACAGTCACAGTGCGGAGACATGTGGGCAGGGTCAACCTGAATGTCTGTGTTTGCAGTTTACCGTATGGTTGGGTGTGCAGACACGACATTGCAGCTCTCCAAGCAAAAAATTGCTAAGAGGCTGCTTTCTCCCGACACATCGTCATTTCCAGAAAAGAAAGAGCCAAACCTCGTAGGCAAGGCTTTTACATCTTAACCCCACATGCAGACACATAGTGAATCCAAATCCCAAGCAAGACACCCTGCAGTACAAAAGCGTCACCTCGAGCGGGTATTTGGAGGTTTCTGTGCAGAAAGCCTAACCAGGAGGCACAACAACCTGTAAGCCAACCCAGCAAGGGGCGCTGCATAATTCACTCGAGCTTCCACTGGATGAAGTTCTCCAAAATTGAAGAGAAAGCGGGTGGGAGGGTGGGGTAAAAAGGGGGGGGGGGCAGTTTGTGTCATAAACTTACTTCAGCACAAGTTAAGTTAATCAACACTGACGCTCTCATCTCCCCTCCGTCACCGTCACTCTTCTTCTCTCCTCTCCATCTACACTTTTTCTTTTTCTTTTTTCACCGCTACCGTCTTCATCTTTTTGCTTTATTCTAAATCTATGTCCATCTCCATATCAGTCCCACCTCTCAATATCACTTTGTGCCGCGCAGAGCGCACAAAGATCGATGCCGGAAAAAGAGATCCGAGATGAAATTAAAATTGAGCAAAGGGCCCTTTCATATCAAGCTCCACGGAGGAGGACAGGAGGGGTGAAAGGAGGTGTGTGTGTGTGTGTGTGTGTGTGTGTGTGTGTGTGTGTGTGTGTGTGTGTGTGTGTGTGTGTGTGTGTGTGTGTGCGTGGATCAATGTTCACCTACAACATAATGCACTTGTATGATTAATTATCAAATAAATTGATTTGTTTAAGAGCTAGGTGACGAAGGGCGTCCTGGTTTTAGTGGCGACGTCTCAGTTAAATTGATCATGTCTGCTGTGGCTTCTTTAAGGTGACAGAAGTGCAAGAAAATACACAGAGGACAGAACAAGATGGAAAGTACAGCGGTGAGGGAGGCGGGCGGGTACTAAAACGCAAAGAGACAGAGGCATCAATAGTTTCAATATGACTTTTTCCCTACCCCCGAGACGATTGGCACTTTAAGAGCGGGCAGCTTATAAGGCAACTGTGGAAAATCCGCAATACAGGAGCACATGGGACGGTAAAACCTTCTCTCAGTACAATAGGAGTGGAGAAAGTATCATTTTTGAAAACATATAAAAAGTATTTAACTTCCTTGGGCTTCAGCCCACACGCTACTTAACTGGGCTTCAGTAGTTTTTTACAGCTATCACTTTCACAGTCTCCACAGAGCAGCTGCAAGGCAACAATGGGCCTCAGGCGTGTCGAGAAGTGATGGCGGGCGAGTGTAACATGAGCGTTCACCCATGTCTCCATCACCTTGCAACTCCTGCAGCACAAACTCTGGAGATTTTCATTTCAATCGAGTTTTTGCACTCACGCGACGACTCCTGTGTGGAGGGACGACGGGAATGTAGGAGTTTTCACCATATAAAGAGATCTGTATATATTAAATACGATACAGGAGGAAGTGTATCAGAGTCTTCACCATGGTAACCAGTAACATCATGCTCTGTAAATAAAAAAATTTAAAAAAACAATGCGATGTTTTGCAAATCCTGTAAACACACATTTAATTGGAAATGGACCAAAGACAACATATGAAATGTTGAAACTGAGAAATATTATTGTTTCATGAAAAATATGTGCCTTTTTTGGATTTGATGGCAGCAATATGTTTCAAAAACACTTCTTTTTTTTTGGAGACAGTGTTGTAAAATGCTGCACAGCAACTTGATGTGTTTTACGCAAATTTTCCTCAATTTTTCCAATTAAAAGCCCACTAATGATAAAAAAAAAAAAAAAAAAAAGCAGCTTCACATCTTAAAAATATTGTCCGTCTGTGTAACATCATATTCCTGTTGTTGTTTTTTTTTTAATGTGATAGAGGGAGGCACATTAGCTAAAGGTAGCACTTAACCACTTGTGTTGTCTATGTTTTCATAGCTTTATTTCCACCGTCTAAAATTAGTGGTGTGGACTGAGGACTCTCATATTTCCCACGTGAGATTAAGGCTTCAGAGACACTGATTAGGAGTAAGTGCTTGATGACACTGAAAGGCCGCATGTCCTGCTCAGACTCCCATAAGCATTTTGTGAAAACAGAAAAATTGGCACAAAGCATTCCGCCAATTTTTTGCCAATTTGAAACTAATTTGCCCTTCCCGTTACATTGTCAGTCACGAAGAGTTTAGCATGACATAATAGTCCCTCACTGAACAGTCTGTTACTTCTGCGTAGAAAGAAAGAAAAGAAAATTCATTTGCAGTAAGTCCTGGACAGAGAACATCAAAGCAACAGATGATGTCAGTGGGATGAACTTTTAAGTCTGGTGTTTAGAAAACTGAGAATGGTGTCCGTGAAGTTTAGCGGAAACAATTTGTTTGACACGTGATCTGGTGAATCTTAAACCCTGGATATTCAGGGTGTTTGTTTTAATCAATCCTCTCAAACAAAACAACAGGACGACATGAACTACGTACGCACGATGCCCTTTGCTCTCTCGTGTCCCTTTTAAAATGGGACTAAACCCAGATCAAAGATTAAAATGGCATGAAGTTAAAAATGTTAAAAAAATGTGTATTTGGCCCAACATCGTCAGTGAAGACTGGTGCAGTCAGTTTGAGATTGCATGACTGCATTGCATCTGGGCCCAATCTCGTTCATTATTTGTATGTTATGGCTTTCTTGTTCATTTTGGTTTTAGCTTTTCAGGTAATGCTGGCATCTCGGATGAACGGTTGCAGTAAACTCGGCTTTATAAGAGATGCGGTGTTTGGAAAATTCAGCTCGGACAGATAACCCGCGTGGCACGTGAACGTGCATGAAATGAATGAAGTTCGCCGTGACCAGTGGCGACTTCTGTGGGGAGCAGTTCAGACAGTATGCGTGCGTGATGGTGCATCATTTTAATGATCCACTCTCAGTCAAGGTTTAGTTACAACTAATCAAAATGGAAAGCGACAGAATAACACAAACTATTAATCAAACTTTAGAGTTAATTAACTGTTTGAGCCGTACGGATGCACAGCCAAGCCGCAGCTTAGATAGTATTCTATATCTGAGAATGTATGAAGGTGAATCTGGGTGAGCTAGTTACGACTGTGCAAATGGTCTGCGTGGCTCTCGGGTTCAGGTAGGAGGGAACCTGAGCAGAATTTCGCTAACGGCCACGGGGAGGTCAGGACCGGCTCCGCATGAGTGACTAAAAGTCGGATGGCAAATAGTGGAATACTATTTCACCATTCACATTCATGACTGGGAAGAAAAGAACAGGGACACGCAGTACCAAACCCAGAGAAAGTGTGTGTTACGAGGACTTGCCCTCGGCAGAACTCTGCAGAACTTTCTCCTCGGAAGAAATCAAAGTTGAGAAAAGTGAATTCTCCGACGGCCGGTGCTGGCTGCCTGTCTGTCGTCCCAGCCGGCGGGAGATGACTCACTTGAAATTTAAATGCAATAAAGCCATCATGGCAGAAGTAAAGGGCCATGCCACCACCCCCCCCCCCACCCCCCCCCACCCCTCACTCCCTCCTCACTCCCCTAGCCCTCCCGTGACGGAGCAATCACAGCAATGTCTGAGGTCTTTCTGACCCCGAGCTCGCGGAGGTATTGCCAGGCTTCGTCCTGTAATCCTGTTGCGAGGACAGTTAGCTACCAGCTGCTGAACATTGGGGAACAATTTATCAGCTACGGTGTCCTGGAAGAGATCCTCAGGAGTTGGTGGATGATGAAACGGAACGAATGAGTGGGTACATTTTTTTGCCAGGTAGCCAGAAACAAGTCACCAAACGGGAGCTGTGCTGTGATCCAAATGGCCTACTGACATACTAACGTTCACTATTTTGAGTGCATACGTGCGTTTCACACTGTCACGTACAGAAACGTGCAGTGCGCTACGAGTCCCCGGGATGATGCACTCAAAGCAGTCCAAAAAAAAGAAGTGTGAAACGCTCGACACTTTCCACCCTAAACGGACGCCGTCTTGGCTCCGTAGAGGAAGGGGGCGGGGCCAACAGCGCAGAGAAATACGTCATTAGCATCACAGAACTAATGTCGGTTCGTATCTGCTGGATGTGTTGAAAAGGCAACTGTTTGTAAGTATGTTTACATCAACAACAAGATGATAATGTGTGGACGTGTTTCAAAATGTGTTGTGGCGCTCTTAATATAGATTTAACCAAGAGTGCCGAGTTGCTCAAAAATATTCATAAATAAGATATGACTACGCTTTAGTTGCCAGAGGAGGATAATATAGGAAAAACACACAGAAGACCCGGGTTATTCCAACAAATCATATTTTCTCCTGAAATTATATTAATGTAATATTTAGGAGACGTGGCTGGATTCCTCTAATTCAATAATCTACTTTGGACGAACACTGGATGAACCCGCCCCTCTTTTGTCAATACGCTGTATAATATAAGAGACATACCGGCCTTTATTGCTCAGATACAATATTCTACCGTGCAGCTACTTAACATTCACTGATAGCAGTCCTCATGTAGCAGACCTGCTAGCCTGGTGTGCTTTGTTGACTCTCTATTGTAATTCACTGGTTAAGCCAGTGTTTAATGCTGGCCCGCTGCCCAGCTATTCAGCCAGGTCTGCTGAGGTTGTGCTACTGGACCGCAATATTGTGTCTGATTGGCTTGTGGATTATTTATACCTTAATCCCTGCAGGCTTCCCCCTAATGACTTTCAGCCTCTTTCTTTCCTGCCCTCTCCTCGCCACGCCAGCTGGTGAGGCGTCTGTCAGTCTGTCGGACTCTCCGATACCTTTTCATAACTGCCTCCCTCTGTCTGCGGTGTGAGGATGCTGGCGCAGACAGTTAGAGAGAAGATAGGGAGGATGAAGGATAGGCTGATTAAAAGAGAAAGGAACGGGAAGGTGGAGGAGGAAGAAAAAGAAAAAGAAAAAGAAAAAAAAAAAAAAAAAGGACGGCACAATAGTAGCAGAAAATAATCATTGTACGTGTGTGACAGCAGGCGAAAGAGGTGATGGAGAGGTGGCACTGAGGAAGAGGATCGTCAGCGAGAGAGAGGGAGTGGAAAAGCTGAAAGATGGACTGATGAAGACCTGAAAGAGACGGGAAATGGATTTATATTCACCCCTCATTTTGCGCTCCGTTTGACTTTTGGAAGGGAAGCAGATGTGCCTCCGTGCACACGGCGGCCTCAATGGTCGCGCGGTGATTCACAGGCTTACAGATGAATATGGAACAAGCTCAGTTTGCCACATTAGCAGGCTCATTTCCCACGGAGAGACAGACATTCAGTCAATCCGTCACTTCTCCTACTACTTTGAAAGACAGAGGGAACGGGGGGCGGGGGGTGGGGGGGAGCGGGGAGAGGAGGAGGATGAGGGTGGGTGACAGAGAGAGGGGGGGGGAGGGGTGGTGGGGGGGTTCAGTAACAGAATGAGAAACGTAATGAAAGCCTCTGAATGACAGAGAGGGGAACGAGAGAGAATGACAGAGCGAGGACAAGAGAAATAGAATCGGTTGTGTGCGGTGGGTTTGTTTTCTGATGCTCATATCCCCTCTGGGTTTACAGACATGCAGGAAATAATGTGGTCATCTGCATGGAAGAGAGTATCCGGGATACATGGATACGGGGGGGATGGGGGTGATGGGGACGGGGGGAGGGGGGGTTCAAGTGTGCCAAATGTGACAAGGGAATGGCTGGGTTTGTTGATCCGCATTGTCATTTCTCCTGCAAATGGTTAGACGCCTCCTTCGTCGCCGCCAATTTTTACAATCGCATGGAAACGGTGCAAAGAACTCGCGCCGCCAGACCGAGCAAATACAGCGACAGATGGCACGAGCGCAAGAAGCAGCCAAGATCAACATCAGTACAAAGTTTTATAAATATACAGCAGGATAATTGCACAGTGAGAAAAAACAAAAATTGTCATATTGACAGCTGGGTCAACTGTTTCTAAACTGAACTAAAAAAAAATAAATACATAAAACAAAGTAAATAGTAGGTATGGTTAAGTGGCAATGTTTTCGTGATGATTTGCAAAGCCCTTAATATAGGTAGAGTGGTTTTAAGTGTGTTTCAATGGTTTTCACGCATCAACTGCTATTTAACAGGAGTCGGGTTTCCATACACCTGTTTTTATGCGGGTTTTTTTTATTTTTTTATATATATATATATACGCAGTAGAACACGTGAGTGGAAATAAAATCAATAACATTTTGACATACTGTATAAATGTGTTTAAGCTTGGTTGAGGTGGAAAAGTTGTGATGAAAGCAAAATGTGCAAAGCACTTGTGATGAAGCACCTAAGTTTTTATTGAAGAGGTAAAAAGAAATTGTGGTGGAAAAAAAAATAAGATAAGATCTGTGTGGACCAATGAGGAGGCAGTAACGTCCCCCAGGTGAAAAGATGAAACGAACAGAAATGCCATATTTCCATCATGTTTTCATTTGAGGTTTGACTGGGGCTCTTTTTTTCTAATTATGTCATCGTGTTGCACTTTCTTCTTCTGTACTTGTTAAATGGCAGCCAACTGGAAAATTGTCATCATCAGCTGTTTATCCGAACATACCGACTCCTGATATTCACAGGACGGTCGTGGAAACGTGCATTAATATGCACGTGGTGGATGGAGACGTTACTACTGGAATTTGTATTAGTGCACTCTTTGTGTGTTCTGGTCACAGGGAAACACTCATTTTATTTTTAAACACAAAAGAAATGCATTTTTAATTGATTCCAGTAATTTGCATTTGTGAAAAACACAGCTTTTTTTTTTTTTTTGCTTTTTTCTGCTTTGTTTGTGTTTTGCAAACACCTTTACTTCATTTATTTCTTTCCATCTTAATTCGCTGGAAGTCCCCCTGCTCTGACTGAATGGATTTTCTTGCATTTTTATAATGATATGCATTTGAGGCAAATCAATCACATCCCGGTGACGTATCTGTAGCAGCGAGCCCCTACATTATCTTTACTGTGGCCATTTTAATGGACAGTTAAATCTCTTCCCGTTGAACAACCAGCCCAGTAGAAAAGGGCTGAGAGGTTGCAGCAGATCCCAGATGCTGCTTGTAGCATGAACACCCCGGAGCACTCAACTCCAATGCAGGAACAGTGAAACAGAAGGCCGGCCTGGTGCAGAGATGGAGACGGGGCTGGAGAAATGCTCAATGCAGCAAAACAATAGAGCCATCCGATGCGTCATATAGTGTGTAGTGTACCACTGAGATGCCTTATGCAGCAAATGCAGGGAGCAATCCAGATGCCTGATGCAGCAAGCGATACACGGAAACACACACACACACACACACACACACACACACACACACACACACACACACACACACTGCAAAGACCCTATATGTTCTCACTCGCACAGCAGCACAGAAACACTGTTTTCTGTTGATGTGTCTGTCACTCTTTCACATACTGATATACACAAACATTAACATATGTAGACAGCAGGTATATGAAGCCTGACACACACAAACACACACACACACACAAAAGGATTCTTTCTCACACAAAGTCACATATAGGGCACACACACTCCTATAAGAGCAGCAGCTTGCACCTGAAAAATAACTATACTGCTGACACGCCAACATCAGCTGTCTGTGCGAGGGAGGGAGGGAGGGAGGGAGGGAGAAAGGAAAAGAACGGGGTGAGGGGAGGGGAGGGGAGTTTGGTGTAGGGAGAGTGCACACAGATTGGAGGGAGAAGAGAGCTGTAGAAAGAAATCAGCGTTTTGTCAACAGAAATGAGTGACTGTCAGTCAGCACTGCTACATCTGCACATCTTATTAACACATCAAAGCAGCTAGATTACATTCATGCAAACGATTTAATTGTAATTTTTAGCATTTTAGCACGCCACTCACTAAAAAAAAAAATAGAACAGTACTGCAGCTTGCTTGATATACACAAGATCTGCCGATCAATAGCACACTTGGCAGCATTAACTGTAATGGTAAATGTTTTTGGAATACGTAGTACAAAAAGAATTGCACAGCTTTTAATATAAAGTTTTATATCATGGCGACAGGGTACTTATTAAAGTAAGTAATTAAGTGAAGTAGCCAGAAAATCTTAAAATAACTATTAACACCACAAGTCGAAGATTATTATAATAACAGTTTAGTTAAAAAATTTACCTCCATGACAACTCTCTGTAATACAGCTTGGGATTAAATTGTTATTACTTCCGAGATTTGAATATGCTGTGCGCACGTAATAAACTTTGAATTTGCCTGATGAGATGTGCTCCATAACTAAGTCTTGTCTTTTCTTTATTGCTTTACATGCAAAAGTCCCTTTTAAGAAGCAGCACGAAACATCGCAGCGCAGAGTGCAGCGCGATGAAGCAGAATATTCACGCCTCACTCGGATGATCGCGCCATATGACCGTGACGCAGAGCCAAGCTACCGAGTATGTCAACATTTAACGTGTCTCCACCTCCAGCACACACGCCCGCCTGTGTAACATACAGCACACGCTACTGCCCAGAACTATATGTTGCAACAGACACGCAGCTGCCGTCGCCAATCCCACAACATAATAGCAGACATTAGCTCTTGCTTCACCGTATGGCTGTGACTCCCAGCCCGGAGGGTGTGTGTGTGTGTGTGTGTGTGTGTGTGTGTGTGTGTGTGTGTGGTCCACACTGACACAGGAATGCATTTTAGTTGAATATTACTCATCTTTTCTGGTTCCCTCTCCACTTTATTCCAGTTACCACATTTGAGCTATTTGTGGCTGCAAAGCACGAGTCTGAAATCATCGGCCCATCAGCAGGTTCGTCGTCATTAAGAGCTCCACCGTCCTTCAGATTTCTCCAGACTCTACACATTTGCACTATTGCCTTAAAAGTCAAATATTTACCTCATTACCTCCTTTAATTCCTAAGTGATGCTTATTTATTTGGATTTAAGCCAACAGTAATATGCTGGGTTTGTAGGAAAGATGTCCAAACTTGGACAGAGTTCTGACTATGAGCTGAATGCCTACATTTATTTTTCTACATTGACACTACATGATAACCCCCTCATGGTCGCTGTCAAATTCATCCCCTGATTAAAAAAAACCCTTCAAACACAAACATTTCCAACTACAACTCACAACCGCTCCATGGAGACCAGCCTCATACAAAATGTCTCCCCCCCTCACGCCCACTGAAAATGTAAAAATGTTTCAGCTCATATAGAACTGAAATTTTTTTCCAGTCGAATAATATAGAAAGAAAGAACATGAAAATCTGATCTACAGGGTTTCTGGCAGCGGCGGTATGCAGAGCGATAAAAGGGGAGACTCAGAGGAGCAAAAGTGAAGCTGGTAGCCATGTCAACCAGAACAGGCTGGAAACTCTATCAGTAACCTCCGCTGACACATAAAGGCCTCTTCAGCCACGCTGAGCGGCGCGGTAAGTACCGCCTTGTGTATTACCGCACGAGACATTTATGCATCTCGTGGACGTGAGGGGGGCCGGGACGGAGAGGAAGAGGAAGAGAGAAGAGGAAGCAGAGAGACAAATGAGACAGGATGAGGAGGTGAACTCGGTGGAAGGCGGGTGTTCCACTCTTCTGCTCGGTTCTGCCTTAATGTTGATGTTCATTGGAACTGTCGGTCCTGCTGCTGCTGCTGCTGTGCACACACACACACGCACACGCACACGCACACGCACACACACACACACGCACACACACACACACACACACACACGCACGCACGCACACACGCACGCGCAAACTCAGAGCACACATATCTACATAGGTCTAACGACACAACATGTCTGCTCTCTCGCTCCAGCACACGTTAACGCGCACACAAATGCTTACATGCGTGGATACGTTTTAAGCACACGTATACGTAGCCGTCACGCGGCGGCACCGTCTGGAAAAACAGTTCATCCCGCGCTGGTGCGCTGAGTGACAACGAATGTCACTGGCCTAGAAAATAGCAGAAAACACAGCCGGCCTCGGTCAGCGTTTCAACATGGATGAACAGCGAACAGGGAGAAAGAACGATGAGTGAGTTTGTGTGTGTGTGTGTGTGTGTGTGTGTGTGTGTGTGTGTGTGTGTGTGTGTGTGTGTGTGTGTGTGTGCGTGTGCGTGTGCGTGTGCGTGTGCATGTACACAAGTCTCTTTGATAACTGATGACGCCGAATTTGATCAGTTTGAAGCTTTGGGCATTTAAGAAAACGAATAAAAACCTGCTGCAGATGAAAATAAGAATGGACGTTCCTTTCCAAAAAAACAAATCGCAGATCAGAAAAAAACAAATCATCATCAGCGCTAATTATTAACATTAATAACATTAATATTTACTGCTTTGAGCCGTCGGGCATGTGAGCCGCAAACACACCAACATTTAGCGTATTTATTTACCAACTCATAATTTATCTGAATGCCTTGACATCATAAACGCATTTCCTCCTCTCCATCTGCTATATTGCAGCTGTTTCACATATTTATGTTTCCAGATTTCATCTCGAATTTGTTATATTTAATTAGCGTATTGCTAAACATCATTAGAGTGAGTTAGGGACAGAAATAGAAGTAATTATTCTTCATAATATGATTTTTTTTTAGATTCCTACTTTTAAACATTATTATTGTTACAATATTCTAGGGGGATTATCTACTTTGTCGGACACCAATTTAATTCCGCTTATGATTATTATAATTGTAATAAGGCAGTCATAATGAGGCACATTTTTTTTTCCTTTCTACCTTGTAAGCTGGCATTGTGGAGTTATGAGGTTTTCACCAGACGGGGAAGATTCAATGTTTGGAGAAGACTCTTCAGAAATATAACCCACACAGAGCTCATTGTATTCATATAATTTAGTCCTCGCTTGCGCGACGAGCCAATTTCCCCGCAGGGATTATTAAAGTTTCATCTTATCTCACCTTTCAGCGCCACAGGACCGTCGATGTGCTGCCAAGAACCAACTGCCGCCTGCACACGCACAGCGAGAGAGAGGAGGAGAGAGTGATTAGACGTGAGGAGCGCCCTTCTCGGGAACGCTCTCCCCAGCCTGTTGCTCGTTAGGATACCTTACAAAGTCTCTTTGTAGGAATCGGTCCATTATGACCAGCGCACCTCTTAACATGAATGCGAGAGCGAAGGGAGGGTGGGATTTTGTCATTTTCAGAAATATCCACACTCGGTCTTACAAAACTATCTTCACCATATAAAAAAAAAAAAAAATAAAAAAATAAAAGGTGAAAAACTAAAAATGACCATTGTGTGACTAACGAGCGGCAAAGTTGAAGGTAATAGAGTTTGTGTCACGTCTCCATCAAGGGTTCAAACAAGAAAGACACACAGACAAGAAAGCTGCGGGGAAAAAAAACTCAGCACGTGTTTGCGTGAATGAGACCGCTGCAGAAGAAGCAGGGTGTCGGGCACCGAAGCTAAACGCCCGCCAATCAAACACATAAAGATGCAACTGCCTGGCGAGTTTCTTTTGAAATATGAATACTGTTTTTTCTCACGACTGATACAACAGAAGAAAAGGTTCGCGGAGAAATGAAGTTCTTCCTTGCAACACAACAACCCAGAGATCCTTCAAATTAATGGAGACGTTGTACAAAATGGACTTCCTGGATCACCTCACCGGTGAGAAATCAGATGCTACCGCTGACACGGAGATTTACAATTTCAGCTGTGGGTCTGGAAAGAGTAAAAGGGCCGCTGTCCTCGTTGCTATTCATAAGTTACATTAGAGAAATGGCAGAAAATGGGAAGTAGGGAGATGGTGAGAGGCACGAAGCAACGGAGGATGATGATCAGCGTCTGCACCTCAAGCTCGTCCTTGATTCACGGATTGTTTTTCCCATGACAACACGGTTTACTCCTTCATCACCCACTTAGAAAAACTATCAGCACTGGCTTCTGTTAACTACGACCAAATCCTTTCCTTTGACCATAACCGACTTTTGTTTTAGTTGCTTAAAAACAAACAGTAATTTGGAGCACAATATGTGGGGAAAAAAAAAAAGAAACAAAAACACCTTATGTATGAACAAACATGAACAAAAACACATAAAATGGCATGAACTCTCCAAGTCGTAAAGCCTCGCCTGCCAGCTCGGTTCCTCTCGCTCCATTACTCCCTTGTGGTCCTTAAAGAGAGCCTAAATGCGAAATCGTCACCGTCTCCCGTCCCAGAACCAATATAATGTCTCGGCATGGTGCAACACCTGCCTATCTGGTCAGCTGTTACTTCCCATCAGCCAGCTCATTCGCGCCGCTATACGAGCCCTGAACGTATATGCAAATGTCTTCGCCTCGCTCCCGAAACCCGTGAGATTCACAGCCGCACCAGATATTGCACGGAAACAGCGTACGAGACGCCGGAGACACGTTGAGGTAAAAACACACATTACACCGTGTACATGATCCACATAAAACATATAAAACACAGGTAAATACACCTTCAGAGTGTTTACAATATAAACCTTCACACACACGCATTCATGAGCATGCAGAGCTCGTTTTCCAGCTTTGATCCCAACTTCTAGACATCAGAACGTTGTTGCATGAATAAACCAATAAACAGCAAAAGAGGTGGGGGGGAGGGAGGGAGAGAGGGAGGGGGTTGGCAGTGAAGGAGAGGCCGTGGTGGAGCGAGGAAGAGGAGGAGGAAGAGAAATGAAGAAGTCACTGTTAGCAGGGAGAGAGATGTTGAAGAGAAGAGTCCTGACATCGCTCGTCTCAGTTGGTTTTCAGAGGCGAGACAGCTGGACAGACTGCTTATGCAGCAATACCCTTCTGTGTCGGACTCTCGCCACACACACACACATACACACACACACACACACACAGTGCCTGCTGTCTCCCACCACCACCTTCCTCCTCCTCATCCTCCTCCTTCCTCTTTGCTTATCCACACCTCGTCCACCTCTTGAAATCGCCTCTCGCTTCCTTTCCCTCCATTTCCAGCTTGTCTTGTCTATTGTTTGCCTGTCTTCCTCATCCCCCCCCCCTCGTCCCTCTCTCCCACCCCCATCCTCACCTCCAGCAGTCTCACCTTCTACTATTTACTCTCTTGTTTCCCCCCCTCCCTACCCCCATCTTCACTCAATCTCACCTCTCTGTCTCAGCATCTCTTGGATCTCACTGCTTTTTTTTCTTGCTTTTTTTTCTCCTCTCTCTCATATTCCCTCCTCGCCGTTCTCCCTCCTTGTTTCCCCTGTCTTGTTGACTCCCCCTCGCCCCACACCCCCGGCTCCTTTCCTCACCTCAATCCACTCACCCTTCCACACTACCTATCAGCTTCGTCTCTCCCTATGTCTCTCTTCCCGGTCTATGTATGATCAGGGAGAGTGAGGAGAGGCTCCGGTGGGTGCCGGTGGGCCCACGGTGGCCCCCGGTGGGCCCCGGTAGCCCCGGCGGGCCCCGGTGGACCCCACGGCACCGTTCCTCCATCTGTTGGACGAGTGTCACAAACAGACACTCAACTTCACCTTTCATAATACATGCTGCAGTCTGATAGCTTGAACCTGTCCTGCTTATATTTAGAAAATGCATTGGTTTCTTTTGATCAATAAAAAGGTCACATTTATTACAAACTTTAACAAAGACATTGGAGTTAAATTATCATAATCATTTAGCTTCAAGCAGTAGAAGACTGGCTTTTTAGTGGGTCTAATAAAAATGCATGCAATAGAAATGAAAATATTATATTATATTATTGTGTTTATGGGCTGGATGTTTTCTTATCGGGTCCAGTATTGGAGATTCAAGTCGTTCACACAATATGCTCGTGTTTGTAAATTCTATGTTAAACGTTGATAAAATAGAAATGACACAATCACTTAACATCCTTCATTTGATCTAAAGATCATTGATTTTAAATGGATTTGTTTGAAAGGTACGATATGAATATAGTTTGCCCGATTGATCTGTTATATTAAACTAACACATTTTGTGTTTTAAAGCTTTGAGGAGCAGGTTTAAAGTAAGAGTTTGATTCACAGCCAGCTGGACCTTTGCTGCTTTTTCTCGTATATTTTCTGATTCTCTCTTACTGCAGCAAAAGAAAAATGCATTCAACTAAGTAAGCAATGTCCTGATTGATTATGTTGATGATATTTTGGTATACTATTGTATAAAGAAATGCCAGGATACATTTTGCTTGTGCTCGTTGGAACTTTAAACAGCATTTGAACCCATAACACAACAATATCTAACACTTTTGGAAACCAACAATTTGAACTATAAGTTTTCCACGTCATGCACTGACTGGCTGGTTGTGCTGAGGTTAAAACAGTAGGCAGGATTAAAACTCCTCTCTCCAGCTCTTTCTTTTCCATCTTCACACAAACACCGAGGAGAACGACCATTTAGAAAAGGTATAAATACATAAGGTATATTCAGACGTCACTACATTCACACGAGTTTGTTTTTTTTAACCCTCGTGTTGTCCTGGGGTCAAAATGACCTGCAGCTGTGTTCAACCAAGTTCTATTTTATTTCTATATTTTTATATTTTTTGGGATCATTGGTCATCATTCTTTAAAGAAACCCTCACAGCCTCCTTGTCACCAGTGATCCCAAAAAATATGAAAATAAAATAGAACTTGGTTGAACACAGCTGACCCAAGCTGAACACATTTTGACCCAAGGACAACACAAGGGTTAAAGCTTACAGAGCTTCTGTAAGCCGGTCGATAGTTTTAACAGCAAAAGAATTACACCTGTCCTTAAATCACTACAACAAATATATACACTAAAACTGACTTTAAGGTTCTCTTGTTTGTCTATAAAATACTGAATGGTCTTGTGCAATATGCTTAAAAGCCCTAAATTCAAATCTATAAAATCTGGTTGGGCTGCCTTCAGTTTTTATGTCTCTGAATAGGCTTCCTGGGTACGCTCACTTCTTTTACAGGCAGCCTCAAAACATTGCTTTTTTTTGTAACCTATTTAAAAACAGAGCACGGCATCTAAATCACTGAAAAGGGCATGTGTGCACTTTCTTGCTGTTTCTCTTTACTCTTTAATTTTCACATAAAGCACGGTGGATTTTCCCTCGCGCACGACGAGTGCTTTATGAATATAGTTGGCTTCGCCTTCTACACCACACGCTCTCCCACCTGTGAACACAGGTCACAATAAAAAACCCGCAAACTGGGAATTGCTGGCTTCTGTCACAGACAGAAAATTCAGTTCAACGTGGTGTATGCTAAAGTAAATTCAGGGAAACAGAAGGGAGCGGCACCGTGCTGTAGATATTTCTATAAGTTTAACAATGCATCAATCACGCCAACTTTTCTGCGCTCCTTCAAATGTGCTCGGCATATTTTGAAAAACATTCTTTAAAGTGTGGAGAAAGTTAGTGAAAGAGAGACCGAATGCTTCAACACTACTTGAAAAAGCAGTTGCACTATTTGCCTTTGGTGATGCTTCTTTTTTTTCCCTCTCATATTTACAGTATAAGGAGTATTTTGGGTTCACCATCAGTTCACTGTGCCCATGTGTGTGTGTGTGTGTGTGTGTGTGTGTGTGTGTGTGTGTGTGTGTGTGTGTGTGTGTTTTCCTTTCTTTTGGATAGAGGAAGATATTTGAATGAAATTACCAATCATTTGCAAATGAAGCAGGTTTCATTCCAAAGTGAGATATGTAGCATTTGTAAAACAGTCACACCTTTCACAAAATAATTGCTTGCAAGACAGTAAAGTATATTTAGGTGAATTTTGAAGTAACCATGATACCTTTTCCTCCAAGAAGTATTGCCGGTGAACAGAAGCATGTTTCAATTAAATTTCACACAATAAATTGAAAAAATTATCCTCGTCAAGATTTTTCTTTTATAAAAGTCAATTGTCGTTTCTTTTTTCTGCTTTGCTGAAATATAATTCCATCTTAATAAGGGTTTAACAGTTTTGCAATTCATATTTATTTATTTTATTTTTTTTGCTCCATCGCATTCATCATCCTTGGAACCATCCAGCTGATCCTGATTCTGATCCTGCGTTTTTTTCTGCAGTCAGCTAAATCTGCTGCGTTGAGCTTCTGACGTTTTCTCCTTCCTCTCTGAAGATTTGGACGGTGTCAGATCTCAGGGCAGGAGATGACCTTGGTTTTGTCATTGAGAAACGCTGACAAAGACTGAGCCACCGGTAAAATGGATTTTATTGGCATCTAGGCTGCTGCTGCTCTGTGGTCCAATAATTATGTTCATGTTCCTCAGAAATGTTTGCACATCTACAAACCATCAATCAGCGGCTTTGATCGATATTTCTATAATAACAACGGATCACGTGAATACTTGTATCTGAGCCGCGTCAAACCCGCAGAGAATTTATCACTGAACACTTCTGCTCACCTCAAGATTTATGAATCATTTCGTCCACTTTGAATTCACCGTTTTGATTTCCAGCCTGCGACTTTTGGTACTCTCGTCACTGTTATTTTAGAAAATAATGCACACTAGCTGCGAAGCACCCAATTGGAGACAATCGATGCAGCTGGTGAACACCGCACCCGCATTACAGAGTCGGATGTTTCCTGCAACGATTGGTGGAGACCAAAAACGAACTAACTAACTAAAACCAACGTAAATCTTGGAGTTTCGCGCGTCAAGCGGAAACAAACACGACAACAAATGAATGCTATCGTCAGCTGGATGCATAAATAGGCAGCTGCACGCAAACAAACCTCAACGTATAAATTGGCAATATGTCTGTATTTACAACTTGTTCATGAGCTGTGCAGCTCATTACGGCGGCAGTTATATGGGCTATGTGTTGAGATGTATTCTAAAATGAAAATCATCAGAAAATGTCGGCAGATCACTGGTGAAAAATGTATTCCCTCAGTGAAGATTTGCAGGTACCTGTGTCCCGCTTTACATTAACACACACCCCCCCCCCCACACACACACACACACACACACACACACACCACCGTCACGTAAATCAATTCAGACGTGCCAATCTTTTGCCTCGTGTCACTGACTCGTGCTGTATGAGAAGTTATGCTGACATAAGAGGGGAATGCATTACCTTCACGCTAGGCATTGTCCAACTCTATTATGTAAATAACTTGCTCCTCTCTGGGCTGTGACCATGTGTGTGTATTTGTGCGGGCGTGTATACATATATGTGGTGCGCACGGGTGCGAGGCTGGCTCTATATATATATATATATATATATATATATATATGCATTTACATTTAAAGGTGTCATTTTGGATTTGTTATAAATATAGCTGCAGAACACATCGTTACTGTGTCACTGCACGTGCAAGTGTGTGTGTGTGTGTGTGTGTGTGTGTGTGTGTGTGTGTGTGTGTGTGTGTGTGTGTGTGGTGAGCACACAAGGACATTTGGAACAATTACAGGAAACAAAGGACCTCAACAATGCCTCAAAGTAATGATGGCTCCCATTAAAGACGTGTGTGCCATATGCCAGGCGACCGCACCTGATTAACCACTGCAGCTGATTAACTATTCTTCTCCGCTTGTTTATTTTTTGGGGTTTTTTAAGTTGTTGTTGTTTTTGTTTTTGTTTGCAAGTCTCATCCAGGACACAAACAAATCCCAGCTCGTGTAACACCGCTATTGTTCTCTTTCCCTCTCGCTTTTCTTTCGCCACGCCGCAGTGCAAAGACCTCCACGCAGCTGCGGGAATTTTTAATGAAGGCAGCTTTGGATAATACGGCCTCACCCAGGGGACCGCTTGTTTGGAAATAATTATCTCTTACAGCTGGCAGAAAGATAGAGCAGGAGAGAATTCAAGAAAGAAAAATAAAGGAGAGAGACGTGCGAAGCGGGAATCGTAAGAAGAAACGGGGGTGGGAGGGAAAAAACACAAAGAGACAACGAAAGGTGTCTTCGTCTGAATTTTAGGTTGTTGTGGAAATTCTGAAAGAAAGTTTACTTCAAGGAGAAGTTGTCTTTCTTGTTTATGAAGCAGTTTAAGTGGGTTCACAAAGCGGAGAACACATTTCACAGACAAATGAATCATAAAAAGGGGAGCGGTACACACACACACACACACACACACACTTTATCTCTTGGACGATACCACACAGCTCTTGGGACACCTCAGCGGGGGCAACCTCGGTCGTACGACAAATGTTTGCGAAACTTCTCCAGAGCTCTACGAGAAGCAAGTGACGCAGGAGTCGCGAGAATAAAACCGTCTCCTGCAAAGCACAAACTGCTCGAACACACGAGCGTATAACATTCAAATGTTCCACAACAAGGTGCCGGCGGCACCGACGTAGAAGAGACGAGTGCAAACAACACAGTCGCAGCTCTGCTCGGCTCGCTTAATAATATCCGGTAATTTACAGTAAGCAACTACACGCCTCTTTTTTTGTCTCGGGAATCCACACGCAGTTAAAAAAGCTTCATGGAAGTAGAGCGGGGCTAAATTCAGCTAAGTCTGAGCGCGCAAAGATGGAGGGGGTGGGGATGGGGGTAATCACAGAACGAGGATTTACGATTAAATTAGGAAACACCCCAGGTTGTGTGTTGGAGACGGAGCCGGGTTAGGTTTTTTTCTATCTTTGTGTAGCCCGTCTGCGTGGATGGCTATTATATCTAACCCTCCTGACTTCAGCGCGCGTGATAGCACGCTACATTTGCTTTATCTATTGTGGAGTTGCTGAACACAAATACGGCCACGGCACGCCGCATCAATCCCCCGCTGCCGTTACCCTAAATCATCCACACGCGCATGTACGCGCCGGCATGTAAACGCACACTGATGCAATAGCCTGCCAATACCCAGACGCGTCCCACCTCCCTTCCCCTCTTTACATTTTACTTCCTTCAGCCCGTTCACTGCTTTTTCGTTGTTTTTTTTTTTCCCCTCTTTCATCTTGTTTTTCCTCCTTCGCTTTCCCCGACCCGTCTCCCGTCTCCTCCAAGCAGCCTGATACTGCTGACAAAGCCAATAAAGAGCCTTCAGGTGAGACGGGTCAATGCTACGGTTTCATCTTTGCACAAAGACACCTTCAAACGACGGAGCAGCGAGGAGAGACGGGGTCAGAGGGGAGGAAGAGGAAAAAGAGGCAAAAGAAGGGGAAGCGGAGCAGCGAAAGGAAAAAAATTTAAAAAAAAGGACGACGGGGAAAGAGGAAGGAGGAACGAGGGGAATATTGAGGAGGAGAGGGAGGGACGAAAAGCAATAAAGCCAAGGACAAGAGGGAGAGTTGGGGCGGCACAGACAAAATGGCAGGACAACGGGAGCAGGTGGATAAAGACATGATTATGATAAACCAACAGCATGTGTACACACAGCTCGCTCTACCTCTCTCTCTCTCTCTCTCTCTCTCTTTGTGCATCATCTCTTTTCTGTGACCAGCCGCTAATTTATGACATGATGGCTGCGGCCATGTGCCCAGGAGGCGCACATAAATCTACCTCATCACCGTTAAACACAAGGGCACGTCAAGGGGACCGCCTTCCAAACACTGCAAAAAAAAAAAAAAAAAAATTTTTTTTAAATGTCCCCCTCCATAAGTCACTGCATCTGATGAGCAGTCTGACGACCTTCATTTTCTGATTCGTCAGAAGTGAAAACTTCTGCCGCCGGGTTTGATGGAATTGGTGGTTTCAGTATCGCCAAAAAACACATTCGTTAAAAAAAAAAATGACTCAACTGGAATAAGTCAATAAAAAAAAAAAAAAAGGTTTACACCTGAACATTTTGGCAGATTTTCCTTGTTTGAAGAAAAATATTTGATGTAGGAAGCTGAAGCAATTAGCTGATCAAAAAAAAATAGGAATTCAATTGGGAACTTTTTTTTTTTTCTTCTATTCGACAGACCTTTCTTACAAAAATGCATTCAGGGTTCAAGCTTCTCAATTATGAGGTGATTTTCTTTTTCATAAATGATAATACACTAAATGTTTTTTGATTGTGATTTTAATCTTTGAGAAGGCATTTTTGGGCAGTTTTTTTTTTCAAACAAAATAATACACAAATAATGTTACTGAATAACTGAAAATAAAATGGTACACAGCTTGATTCAATTCTTCAGAATGTCAAAATCTACAAAAAAAAAAAGAAGAAGAAGAAAAAATCACCTTCATAACCAACTGCAAAAATAATCAAAGGCAAGTTCTGAAAGAACTGAACCTCAAGGCATGATGTTTGATGACCCACCAGGAAAAATACAGAGATACAGTAAAGAGAGATGGCGACACCGTCACGCAAAGACAAATACGTTAATAACACACACACACACACACACACACACACACACACACACACACACACACACACAGTAAACCCTGAAAAACAAAACAAAAGAGAGGCATACAGGAACACAGCGGCACCAGGGTTAGTCAGCCTTGGCCGAGAAGTGAGATCAGACCAAGGAGGAAAGACAAAGTGGATTATGGGAACAGGAAAGATCAGTTGGTCTGATAAGCTTATTGTCCTCCCCTTCAGCGCCGTACGTCCGGCGCCCCAGCGGGAAGCTAACAAAGGCAAGCCAGGGGCGCTGCATTCAAACACACGGCATCAGATCACAAGGCATTATTGATTCATCTGGACGCGCGCGCGCGCACGCACACACACACACACACACACACACCAAATAATTAGCATTTGATATACGTTGCAGAGATGAGGAGCAGCACCACCGCCGGCATCAGGGAGGCTCTCCTATGAAAGAAGCCTCCCACCATAGGCTCAGTGTGGTTTTCAACACCATCATCACAGTTACAGGGACCCACAATCTCAAGAGCACTACAAGTGCGTGAGCTCCCCCCCCCCCCTCACACACACACACACACACACAAACATGCACGCACGCACACGCACACACACACCACCACCCCACCCCACCCGTCTTCCGATTTCCCATGATGCCACCGTATCTCTCGCCAAACAGCTCACGTCTATACGTTCTCCTCACGGAAGATAATCCGAGCATGTACGTGTAATTAAATTTGCACATTAATCACTCAAACACGCTACACGGGCGCACATTGAAGTGCACATGCTCCCCTTTGTCTCCCGGCCCATCCCTCTCCCCCTCGCCGCCCTCCTCCCGTTCCGTCTCCGTGAGATGTCGCCTTAATTGCGGCACCCCTAATGAAAAGATTGTTTTGTTTTTTTTGTTGTTTTTTTGAAACGACGCTGCCACGTTGACGAACGTGGAATAAATTCAAAAGAATCAACCGGTCTTTGGAAGAAAGGGCTCCCGACGGGCACGCCGCATCCCATCTGATGCAATTTCGTAGATGTTCAAGTGATAAATAAATAAATAAAGTCCTCTCCGCATGCCCCGTGATTAATTTAGAACAGTGAAAATGAAATTACAGAGAAGGGTGCGCTTTACATCCAGATAATGAAAAAAATATATATATAAAGTTTCATGTTCCCGGGCACGTGATGATGTAGGTATCGGCGTGCGAGAGGTCAAGGTCTGATCGAGGGCTCTGGAGAACAGCTGCGGTGCTGCGTTTCCATTGGCCGAGTCACGCAATCATAGCGAGAGACACACACACACACACACACACACACACACACACACACACACACACCGAGACAGAGGAGTGGTATAGCCCAGGGGAAGCCCCGCCCTTTACCTGGTGCAGTACCTGCGTGATATAATTAGAGCCTTCACTGGGATTTTACCAGGATCATGCTGTGCGATCACAGATCTGTATATTTTAGCTGGGAGCCACGCGTGTAAAAAAAAAAAAAAAAAAAATGGACGTCGACTCTATTAAATATCACTTGGCTCATCAGGTGGCCGCTCTAATCCGTCAATACGGACGTTGGAAATGAAATGGCGCCACACGGCAACAGGTGACGCACACGCGGGCAGTCGGGTCCACAAATTTGTGATTGTATTTTTTTTTCATATTTGTCAGTTTTATTTACAAAAAACATGTAATTTACGTCACGCTCATCGGTCACCTCACCTTGCCGCTGCAGCTCTCTATCAGACGGTGTCTTACTCCGGTGCACGAGCGACGTCGGCAGTCATAATAAAGTCCTGGTTTGCGTAGCGTCCCGTGAGTTAACGAGGCGTCTGATTGGCGCACGGGTGGCACTTTTTGTGTGCTTTGAAACTACTAAATAGAAAAAGTAAATCTAACAGGATGAGGATGTAACCTCGACACTGGAAAAAGAAAAAGCAATTCTCATGGCAAGACTTGCTTGTCGTTTCTGAAGCGTCCAGCCGCACATCACGGCCTTCCTCGGAGAATGACACGAATACAGCGCGACTCGATCCTCCGAGGAAGACCACAAGATGTAGCCGAGTAAATGTATAATGGGACTTTTGGTGGAAATTACAGCAATTACTGTGATGAATATGTAATATAATTCCAATGCTTTAGAGATCACTGGCTTCTAAAGGAGGACTTGCTAAGCGCCTGAAAGCAGTAATGGTGGTTGTCAAGTTGTGGTAGCAGCTATTATTGGCGATTTGATTTTTCACTTGTCACATTTTATATTTCCCCGAGACATTCGGAGCCGAGTGCCAAAGAGCCGAGCTAATTTCCACTCGCTTATTAGAACGCGTCCTTACTGCCATTTAATAAAAGCAATAAGCTCGGCGGCCACGTTTTACAGCGTCGCGGCTTGGCGCTTAATCCTCCTCGTGATGTCTGCTTGCCTTTCATACAAGAACGCGTATCGGCGTCAGCGTCGTGCAGAAACCCCCTCGCCGATAATTTTCCGTTTGATTTACCACAGCTGATTGATGGTGTTGCCCCGAATGAAAAGAGGATGAAAAATGGTGTTTGCATTTTTATTTTTTATTTTTTTTTTATTTTTTTTTTGCTTTCACCGCCAATCGAAAGGGGAAACAAACTCATCTTGCAGACACGCACGCCGCCGTCATCTCTTTGTAGTGTCGCACTCGCTCGCTTGAATATCCGCGCGCACGCGACGCGTCAAACACACACACCTACGTACGGGAATGCCGCCGCCGTCTCAACGGATGGAACGAGAGGAGGGCCTCATTTGCCAAAGTGTCGGCGCTGGACCGATTGCGGCGGGGTGATGAATGGCTGATCGAGGCTCGGCGGGGGAGCAGAGGAAACAATTAGTGCCATGTTGATCTCCCCTCTTCTCCTCCGCCCACCATCCATCCCTCATCCTCCTGTTCTCTCCCTCTAATTTTTGTAGGGCTCTCTCAGTCAATCATTGTCTCTGGTCTCCCCATCCCATCAGCTGGACCCGTTTACTCTCTCTCCCTCTCTCTCTCTCTCTCTCTCTCTCTCTCTCTCTCTGTGTGTCTCTCTCTCGCCCTCTTTTCTTCTCTCCCTCCGTCTCTGTACCTCAATGAATTTGCACTATTAGCATTAATACGCATCTTCGGGGGAAGAGAGGCACGGGCCTAAATGAATAAAGATGGAAATAGGGAACAGGTGGATGAGGGCTGGTGAGGCGACAATGAAGTGGCTCGTCCCCGTGATGCCAACATCATTAATGTGAGCTGCTGGAGGAGGAGGAGGAGGAGGAGGAGGAGGAACACAGGGAACAGGTGATAAGTAAATGAATTAGGAATAGAGGCGCAGATGGACATGTGAGGCAGCTCTGGAAGAAGAGGATGGAAAAGGAGAGGGTTTCAGACGTAACTCTCACAGGAGATGAGGAACCTGCAGTACAACCTTTACCATTACAGGTCACTACAATTTCCCGAAATGATGTTTTCTGACCGTCCAGCTTCTACAAACCACAGAAGAGAGAGATGTCGGTCAAAATGTTGATCGGAGTCACCTCCAACAATTGCGGTCACAGCAATAATGCTTCACAAGCAGCAACAAGTGCTTGGTGCCTTGTTTTTTTTGGAGCTACATAATACAGCCTGGCAGGGAGACTATAGACGGCCCTCTGAGGTCAGTGAAGTAAGTTGCTACATCTGTGACTCAATGGCTTTTTGAGTTTTTAGGGTCCTTTCCACTACGGTAAAAAATGCCCTTAAAACTGGAGTCCGTGGTTCGGCTCCCGGCCAGCCGAAGATTTGCCGCACGACGTTCTCCTGTTCTCTCCCCGATATTTTCTTCTCCTGCCACTACCCATAAAAAGGCAAAATGCCCCCCCAAAAAATAGGAAAACATCAAGAAAAACAAGGAAAACTGTAGTGAGGCACGCTGCTTTTAAACATATGTTTTGTGTCGCAACGTGTGAAGTCAGCAATGAAAATACATGTTAGAGCACCATTTAATATAGCAGCTGTATTATAAATGGCACAGAAACTATATTTTATTTGTTATATTGATGTACAGCAGATGTATAGAAGTGCATTTGGTTGAAGACCCTCTGATTTGTGTTTACCTGTGCGTGTCTGTGTCTGTTCAAATGAATTTGAACATGTTATTCATGTTGGAGCCCAAATCACATCCATAAACTGCCTCACAGATTCATGTTTATATGATGAGCATAGCTGTGCTCACTAATGTCCTCCTCTATATTTATTTATTAGTCTAGTTTATTGATCGATCAATAGGGCAGCAGGAGGTTTGGACAACAGGCGACCGTCTGTTCTTTCACCTAGACTGAATTCAAATGGGTTATAAATATTTATAATATTTATTCCTACATTAATATAAAAGGTAAAAATCCGAATCAAAATTGACAGCACCGCTACGTGTATGTGTTCACGTGTATACTTGAGGCTTGCATACGCTGTACAGGACACACAATACAAAGTGTATCTGTCCCACAACGAGGTCAGGCTGACGAATGGTCGCTCCTCCCTAAACAACAAGGCAGGACCAATCTGTTTATGTCACCCTACAACTCAGTGGACAACAGTGTGTGTGTGTGTGTGTGTGTGTGTGTGTGTGTGTGTGTGTGTGTGTGTGTGTGTGTGTGTGTGTGTGTGTGTGTGTGTGTGTGTGTGTGTGTGTGAACCTGCGGACAACAGTCGCAGCAGGTGTCAGAGGATCCTGCCTTGTAGTTCCAGAGCACAGGCAGATAAAGCGCTCACACCGAAACACTGATCATCACTACAAATAGGTCATGACATAAACAGGCTACAAAAAACAAAAACAAACATTAAAAAAAAAAGGGGGGGAGAGACCGGCCCCATAACTGGAAATTTTAAAAGTCTGATTGCAGCAGGAGGAAATCAGCAGCCATTCATGTCCATGTGTGCTTTTGAAGTCTCACCGCTTTGGATCTTTAACTAACTGGCGCTAATTTACAACAGGTGTTTGAATTAGAGAGGTCTCGCCTTATTTTCACCACAAAAAAATATAAAATACCCCACAACTGAATTATCAGCAATATTTATAACCAGTAATACACGATGGGTTTTTCTATCTGGGACCATTCCTGTCCAGCTCAAGTGTCCTTGAGCTTAAATACCGACTCAACGTTTTGTAAATTGCTCTAAATAAGATCCTCCATCAAGACCTCTACATCTCCACTTTCCACTCTAATTCAATGTCAGACTGCTGCTTTGTTGGAAGTGAAGTACTGAGATACTGTCAG
Source organism: Embiotoca jacksoni (assembly GCF_022577435.1). Taxonomy (NCBI): domain Eukaryota; kingdom Metazoa; phylum Chordata; class Actinopteri; family Embiotocidae; genus Embiotoca; species Embiotoca jacksoni. The sequence goes on along the minus strand of NW_027185425.1, from coordinate 2,973,045 downwards.
GGGGGGCGGGGGGGGTACAAAAATAATAATGGCATGAGTATGATTGCAAGACTTAAAAACTATTTTCAATGCCACTTAACCACCAACAAAATGGTGACCAGTTTCTAAAAAGGAAAAACAATCAAGCTTAAGAAACTGATTACTAAATGTTGATCGTAAGTATATTTTTTTTTAAAGTGTTGGAAAAGTAGCGGTAACTTTTCTAAAGTTATGGATGAAAATATTGAGTTTAAGAATGTCACAAAACACCAAGAAATCATGAATGTTTTTCCAATAAAAAGCATTGGGTTCCCATTGGAGGCTGACCAGTACTGGATTTTTGGGGCCAATAAGTATAAAAAAAAAAAAAAAAAACTAATGTCGATAATCATAAATAACTGTATCTTAAGAAAACACTCATGCACACACACATAAATACAACAATTTCTAAATTACCCCGAGCATCTTTTTCTGCATTATGATCGGTGAGAAAAGTTGTCCTTGTAAATACATCCATATTGATATGTCTATTTACCATAATTTGCTAATAAAAACCTGATTTCTGGCAGATTCATAGTTCGGTCTGTGGAAATTTATTCCAAATGTTGTAATGAACGAAACCTTAAATATGGAATTGTTAAAGTGCTGTATAGGCCCGAGTTGTGTTGGTAATGTCACTCTGGTTTGGAATGAAACTGTACAAATACCTCTGGATACTTTCAGGAGGTCGACGCTGTGGTTTTCAGGTTATTATCCTAAGAGCCATAATCTTTGTTAAATGTTTTAATGCGACATGGAAGATAAAAATGGAAGTAGGTTATGGGAGAGACAGCCAGAGAGAGAGAAGGAGAACCAGCGTAATGAGAATCATGCCCTAATTCATTTCACTCAGGTAGTTAATTCAATGCAATTCACCACACTCACACACTTATCTGAAGTGCTTTAGAGGAATATGGCAGATATAAAATCTCATTCCACTGACAAAATGGAAACGGAGGGATATGGCACACAAAAAAAGACAAAAGCAAGTGTTTTTTTTTTTTAAACAAAAGAATGAAAATAACCTGATTTCTGAAGCAGAGTTTGATTCAGTCAGAGTTTTCATTTCAACACTGGTTCACTTTTTTTTTTACTAATTTTCATTCTCATGGTGTACTGCAACTGTTTTCACTGGATGATTTTTTTTTTTTTTTGTGCCCCTCTTTTAGTTTCATTGGAAAACAGAGTAGTCTGTTATAGAGAAATAAATAAAATCACACAAACGACCATACAATGATCTCGTTTGTCTTTTTCAGACTTAGTGAATGGAAAAATACAGGACTTGGCCTTCGACAAAGTTATCTCAAACTATAGTGATGGATAGGGGGCAAAGGTTACGATGATTTTTTTTTTTACAATTAGCTGGCTGTTAGATCTGTTTCCAGCGGCTTCTAATTGCACTGATCTGTTTTGATGAAACTGGCTGTAAGGACCACATACAGCTGGTTACGTTATAGAAGTGGCAATGACGTAACAACTTAATCCCAACTTTAATGCTAGATGCTCACAACGATTGCGGGCCTGACAAAGCAGGAAGTTAAAATTCTTTTAAAGGGAATTTATTGTCAGTCACTGTCTTCTTAGAGTAACACTATTTTGTAGATAGAAAAGATGCGAACACTTAAAGGATCCATTATCATAATTTTTCTTAAAAGTCTATTTTATGACTTCACACACAAACAAAAACAGCTTTTAAATTGGAATTCTGTCTGTACAGATTCAGGAAAACAATAATACACTTGCATGCATATCTGACTTCCATCTAACTCTTAAAAATCTTGAAAAGAAAATCTATCAAGTCTTACTCTGTCTTCTGCCGCCTATAGAAGAATTTTGCGTTATAAAGAATTTTTCATCTACATTTAAAACCCAGAAAGCATGAAGAGCTTTAAACCCAAAAGTAAAAACACCGAATTTCAGCTTTTAAAGCTGAACAAGTTAGGTGTTCATTATTGAAAGAGCCGCACAAGTGGCTGTCGAGAAGCTCTCGGGACTTTTGCAGCCATTATGGTGAGCCCTCCTGGAAATATAAAGAGGGAGAGAGCAGCTTGAATGGGCTCTCGTCAAGGTAACGCGTGGGTGTGCGGTGTGTGTCTGTATGTGTGCAAATATAGGCCGGAGAGTGAAAGAGTGACTTAACGAGTGAAGGAGAGTCAGAGAGATGGATAGACAGCAGGGAGAGGGTAATCTCTGGGTAATCTTTGTCAGAGTGCTGGCGGAGGTCTCCGAATGTCCCACCTCTCCATCTCCGGGTGTTTCTGGTACTTCGCGCTGATCTACCGACTCATCGTAGTTCGCTGCGTACCACGTGTCGTGCACGTGCGGCCAAACGTACGTGTGCAGCTGACCATGTTGTTATTCGTTTGGTATGTCTGTGTCTGATGCAGCCACCCGGCGAGGGTGCTGGGAGGGTTGCTGACATTGACAGAGAAGCAGGACACCGGGTAATGGAGTTTGTACCATTGGAGAGTGCATCACGGTGACAGATGCTGGTCCCCTCGGACACTGTGGGGGAGGAAGAGCTCATTCACTCTCGTTGCCACCTCGTGGGAGGGCCGAGTGCACCGCTACACACACACACACACACACACACACACACACACACACACACACACACACACACAGAGATAGGCGATAGGTTACACACACATGCATACAGTCATGATAGGAAGGCAAAAAACGATATGAATATATACACACACGTTCCTCCATGACAAAAAGACATCCATACATGTCAAGTTTGTGTTACAGGAGGTAATTGTGTCACACATACATGCTCACACTTGTTTTTGTCACTTGTGAGGACATTGTGTTGTGTCATCAAGTCTTTTATGGAAGCTCAGCCTGACCTTAAAAAGGGCCAGTTCAACCAAATTACACAAAGGCATATTTTATCAGTAACTTCTCGGTACTTTTTGTTTGTTATTTTCAGTTTTTGAATGTTTTGAGATTAAAAAAAAATCTTAAAAAATTAAAATGTCACCCTAACAGTAGAATATAGGTGAATGAAAAAGCAGTCGTATTACTAATTTCATTAACAAAGAATACTTCTGGTTGAAGATGATTTTTTTTTTTTTTTAATTTCAAATAATTTCAGCAGCATAAAAATAAATTAACTCCTGCAGTGATATATCAGGAGACGAATGAAACCTAAACTATGTGCATGCCTGCATACACGCGGTTGAACCGACCCTTAGACTATAACCACCAGATGCCCGAACATAAGTTTCTGCTTTGGGTTGTTTCGGGCCTAAAATTTGATATCAATTGCAAACTGTCCGTCTCCAAATATAGTGGAAACTTCACAGCAGCAACAGGAGACCAGAACTGCTCCCCACTGTGGTGCTGGCAGGCACATTTTGTTCGATTTGGACAGAAACAATCGAGCTGTTTCCTTTTGTTTCCGGTCTTTATGTTGAGTTAAGCTAACCACCTGTTGGCTCCATTTTTATAACGCATAAAAGATCCATCTATCTTTGTCACCTGTCAGAACTATTCCTTTAACACAGTTTACAATTGTGCAGGGCCAACTCTGGGCACAAAGAGTTCGTTCCCACAAGTTTAACAATAAAATTAGAGTCTAGTAAAAAAAAAAAAAAAAAAAAAAAAACATCTATGGATGACAGCAAGCAAATAAGACCGAGAATAAAAAGGTCACATCCACTTGTAAAAGGAACACTGAACACAGATGAAACTACACACACACGCCTCGTACCAAGACTCATTATCACAAACAGTAACTCTGACAAGTATACTCCACAAGAGCTCTTTCTCTCTCATCCGGCCTGTCGGCTTTTTTTTCCTCTCTCCCTCCCTCTCTTTCTCTCTCTCTCACACACACACACACACACACACACACACACACACACACATACACACACACACACACACACACACACACATAATAACACTCTACATACTCAGAAACCCATGTTAGCACATTCCCACACTTTCATGCACAGACACACAAGTACATGGAATACGATGGCACCAAATAGGCTGCAGACAGGTACGTTAGTGACCAGGGTTCACTGAAGTTGCCCTCAGGAACACAATGGAAGTGCGATCTGGTGATATTGAACAAAGGACTAAAGAAACACGCCACAAATTCTTTATCATACTATACTCATATTTTACACTACCACTATAGCTTGAGCTTCTTTTTCTTTGGTCCAAATTTCTTTCTCCCTCATTTTTTTTTTTTTTTTTAAGTATATGCTGTCTGTTGTGTCCTTTTTCTGTTGTTTCTTAAGTCATTTTGCAAGAGCAGGTGTTTTATACATTTAAGGGAGCGACATTTTTAGTGCAATCACGGACTCCTCACTTTGCATTACACAAGAGATTTTATCAAAGGTCTGCAGAATCTAGGAGAGGAGTAGTTATTTTTAGGGATGGTGCATTGCATGTGGTCAATTCTGGGGCACTTTACTGTTTTTTTGGGGGGGTTCTTTTTTCCATTTCAATCTCCCCACAGTTTTCTTGAAGAGCTCTATCGCTAAATTAATCTTACATAACCGCCTCTTATCTGGACTCGAGGCTTAAAGCTCTCATCCAATTACAAACATATCCAGCCCTCACGGACGGACTCCCTCGGCTGGAGGACACGACTACGGCCACAAGAGGAGGACGCTTATTCTCCATCTGCAGCATGCACTCTTTTTCACTCTCTTTTAATACACAGACGTTATCGCTGCTTTGAACTCGCATGGTGAGAGGAGAGAGTGCCAAAGACTTCGACGAAGTAAACACAGCGCGGGGACACTTGTTCCCTCAGTCTCCGCTTCATTCAGTACAAAGATATTATCTATTGTTTAGACCAGCGAAGAGGCAGAGGGGGGAGTGTAGCAGAGATAGCCTCGGCCCTCGGGATGAGACTAATCACAACAAGAGGACGCCCATTTTCTCCGTCTTCATTAAGCCTCTTCCTCTTTCACAGTTGTTACAGAAGAATGAATGAAATGAGCACGAAAGACACACCATCATCGTAGACAACGCTACACAATAGGAGGATATCGCTCCTTGTCATCATTATCTATCTCTCTTTCAGCAGAGAGACGAATCTGTGCATTACACCCTGCTGAGAGTTCATGTTTCAGACAGACTACATCTTCTATATAATCACAGCTCAACTAATAACGGCAGCAGAACAGCAGGAGATTCATTAGTGTCATTTTATCTCTCCGTTTCCACACGGCAAGGATGAAACAAACTACGTCAAAGGATAAAAATACTGTAATGTTGTGGCTTGTATTGTCTGAATAGAAACAATGGGAAAAAAAAAAATAATAATTCCCAGAAGCAGTGGAAACATGCAATGCTTCAATTTCAAAAGCACTCTGTGGAGCGGGAGTTTTGTTGTCAAAATGCAGTGTGTATATCACTGAGACCTAAAAACAAACGTGCCGAATGCATTTTCTTTTCATGAAGCATTGTGTAGTAGCTTCCTCAATATTTCCAAACCTCCATTGTTAAGATTCCTGTTTCTGTTAACCAGGAGTCTTCTTCCTCGCCTTGCTTTTGTAGATGTTTGTGTTTGCTGGTACACAGTGCTACAACACAAATGATCACCACTTCACGTCACTGGTCACCAAACCTGTCCAAGCCTTTACAAAATAAGTCATTGTCATTACCTTAAAAAAGAAAAGTATTTGTATCAGTTTTATCTCATTTCTTTTCTATATTTTAAATGTCTTATTTAAACTATTTTATGTGAAACACTGCATGTTATTATCTTGCTGTGAAGCACCTTGAGCTGCATTTCTTGTATGAAAGGTGCTATACAAATACAGTTTATTATTATTATTATTATTATTTTCGACCCTGCGCTGCTTTCAGAAATTCAACATTGAACCTTCCAAATAATTTTTTTTTTTTTTTTTTTTTTAATTAATCTACAACCTCTGAGGATAAGGTTTGGTGTGGTTGCCAACACATCCGTCCAATCTGACCTACGTGTGAAGGGTTGACCTCTTTGTTGTGAACAAATTATACAAGAAGCGATCAAACAGCAAATTCAGATTGCAACCCGCACTTCAGCTCTCAAAAGTGACGACGCACCCGCTCACAAATTTCTCGCCCACAACAACGCAATCCTCACCACCCATACTCACTAAATTGGGCTCCCTGTAAAGTCTGACCCACTACAGTTGTTGCCCCTGCTCCGTGAACATTTGGATTTCAATCAATCTTGAAAGCCTCTTGACTTAATTTAAATATAACTTTTTGAGATTGGATCCACTCAAGATGCAATAAGTGACTCGGTGTGAAGGCGACTTCAAAAAAGAAGGAAAAGAAAAAGAACTGCAACAATATTACAGAAATGATCCGAATGTTGACATGACAGATAGTGAGGTGAGGTGAAAATAAGTTGAAGAGAAAGATGTGGTCAAAGCGAGAAAGAGAAAGAAAAGAAGAAAAAAAAAGATTCCTTTCTGTGATACTGATGTCTCCTCTCCCAAAAGCGAGTGACTCATCTCTCTCTCCCTTTTTTTCCCTGTCTTTCTCTCCACCTGCCCTTTCTCCTCATCCCTCTGTTGCTCCATCTGTCAAAGAATAGTAGGGGATATGGGACCAGAGGAGATAAACACAAAAAACCTCACACATACACATACACACACACACACACACACACACACACACACACACACACACACACGCACACACACACAGACAGACACGCACACGCACACGCTGTGTTTGTCATGTGGCCCCAATGCACACACAGGTATGAAGTCGGTCAGATAACATTCACTGAAAAATGTCATCATGCATGCAGCCAAACCGATCTATCAGAGATATAGAATTGAAAGCAATAGAATCTGGCACCCTTTTTTTTGTTGTTGCTGTCGTTTACGTGATGCAAATTGATGTGAGTTGCCATAGCACAAACCAAATACAGAAAAAAAGAAAAAAAAAATTGGTAAAAGAGAAAAATATCAAGGTGATTATAACACAAACTGCTTATATCATAAAATAATTATATATACTACATATCTTGTGTACTCTACTCTAGTGTTACGTTCATTCCGTTATACAAGTATAAGCACACGGACATCCAAACACACACACACTTGACTACAGAAGGCCAATTAGACAAAGGCAGGAATAAAACATCTCCAGTCGGCAGCGTGGCCTGTGTGCAGGTGGACACACCCTATTGCGAACACAAAATGGTCGCAGGCCGGCAGGAGCGGGAGACCCGCCGTAATGTGATTTTGTCTCGATTAAAACGGTGGGAATTGGATCTGAGGTAAAAGGCCATGTCAAGAGAGAACAAATGGGAACGGCGGCACGCGGTGGAAGATGAACGACTGTCTGGGAGATGGAGAGATGAGATGGAGGAGGGGAGAGGTGATGGAGGGAGAGACAAATGATAGGGGTGGGGGGAGGGAGGGGAAGGGGCAGAAAGAGTGGGGGTGCCATGGGTCTAATCCATTATGGCGAAAGCTCCTTCCCTGATATCTGTGAACCTCTCTCGTCCACACATGATTATAGCATTGACCTCATTGTGGAGAGGGGAAGTCATGATCTGAGAGTAGGCGTACATACATCATCATCATCGTCATCGTCATCATCATCATCATCATCATCATCATCATCATCTTCATTGTTCTTTTGTTCTGGGTCTTCCTGTTTTTTCATTTGCTTTTATTCAAGTTCACCTTTGCTGCTTCACCCATTTATTTACCTCAATTACTTTTTGGTGTTCGACTTCCTTAATGCTTCTGATCCATCACATTATTTCTTACTTTTCCTCCATGTACCACCGTTTTTCTTATTTTCAACCTGCCTTCTGGTTATTTTTGTGATAAACTTCTGTGTCCATGAAAGTCACTAAGTCATGTTTTTTTTTTTTCCTACTTGCAAAGCAAATGTTCTTCTTCTGCATACTGTAGTCGGGCAGCTGAAGCTCGTGGGTATTGTAGCATTCAGAGACGGCGACGACAATCTTTCTCATACAGTATATTCTTCTTTTTTTTTGACATCCTGATTATCTATGCTGTTCTACTCATAACTTCTACTGCATGTCCATCCTGGAAGAGGAATCCCTCCTCGCTTGCTCTTTCTGAGGTTTCTTCCACCTTTTCATGAGTTTTGTTTGGGGGAGACATTTTTTCTTGTTCAAATTGTCTGTTTGATTTGACACCTCTCGGTCCTTCAGCCCAAACTTCAAATGCCATTTGACCTCCTTCCTCTGCTCCTCCTATTTTTCATGAGGAGATTTGAAAGACAAAAAAAAAAAAAAAAAAATTTAATTTGCTTCCTGCACACACACACACACACACACACGCACACACACACACGCACACACACACACAGCTTTAACATGACTGCAACTTTGATTACATCGTGTATCTACACAGGAGGAGATAAACATGACCAGGTTGCAGAATGTATGTATTCTGCAGTGAACCACTTTGACAGCGACACTATCTTCATGCTCCAGCTGAACGTAAAGACACTGATAACAACATAACGTATATCTCTATATTGTGTGCTGACCCAGACTCTATATGGAAAAGCAAATACATGTACTGTCAGGAAAAAACATGGGCGGCACATGTACTTGTGTTTCTTGTATAACATACATGCGCTTGTCGGCTGTGTGGATGTGTCTATAATCACTCGGTTACAGCAACTTGGCAGAAAAGCCACGAAAAACTAAAATGTGCCGAAAGGATCTCTTTATCTGAGGTTTGGAAGTGAGAAGAGAAACTACTTTTTAGTGTAGAATACAAATATGGAAACATGGCTCTGTTTGACATCTAACAAAGTCTAACAACACAGGCCGCTTGTGAAATCTGGAGTTGAAAATCATGTGCAATGTCGCATGTAATGTTCAGCCAGACAATAGTGTTGCATAAAAAAAAAAAAAAACAGCCTCTTTAATCATTTCAATGTGACCACAACATTGGTGAAGGATGAGGGCTTTGACAAAAGTCTGGACTTCCTGGTCCATATTTATCTTCATATTTGTACATTTAGTGGCGCACACACACACACACTTTCCTGTATTTTTTTGTTGTTGTTATTTTCTTACCATGGGTATGAAAATTCCTTTACCCCACTTTTGAGAAAACACTGATATCCGATTCAATATCACTCTCAAAACACCCAGCACATTTCAGTGTAACTTACACAAAGACGCTATTTCCCTGAATTTGGATCTTGCCTTGATATCTTATCAGGGTAAAACGCATTGTAATATGAGGTGCGCTGCGATAAGAATATGATCTGATCTCCCAGACGACCTGTGAGAGAGAATATTTGTGCCTGGCTCACACTGAGATGGGAACTCAGCCAGTAAGCCAGACGCAAATGCAATTTTACCGCAGTGCACTGTGATCACATTTGTGACACGTGCTATAGAAATCACTCACAGGTGAGACTTGTAAACTAAATGTTTATTGTCACCAAAAGACCTCCCGTCATCTATACATTTACAGAAAAAGCAATAATGCAAGAACATTCATTACATTAACATTATTGCAGCAAAAAATGTTGTCGCCTTCTCTAAAAGGAGAAGAATTACCTCCTTGTGGTTGTACGTCTCCGCCAACCCGAGTGCCAGTTTACATCCATGTCTGTTCAGACATATGTAATAAAGCCTTTGAAGATCTTTTATGTGTTCACATGCTTCGCCAATAAAGCTGATTCTGGTAAAACAAAGTTGCATCTAAGACAGTAGACAATGCTTCAAATATGGATGTTGCTGCAAAGAAGCTTAAATTTGTGACACGGTGACATTTAAAAAACAGAATCTAATCCGTTCATGATGACTTGACACCTGATTCCCTCCTTTCATAATTACTATGATTTCTGTCTTGAATTCAACAGCCCCGAATTTGCATTGCAAAAACACGAATTACTATGTCTAAGGATTGATGTAGTTTTATCACACAATTGTATTTAACACTTGACTATTTCTCAGATTGCATTGTAATTTCAACCTGATTTCAACTGCAGATCGCATTCATAACTAAGTCTCACCGTCATGCTCTTAATTACAGAGTGGCAAAATAACGGGGTGACATTTATATTTACAAAAGTCATACTTCGAGATATGCTGTAATCATGGCATAAAGCATGATCAGCTGTTTGGACGGAGCCGGCCTGCATTGCAGCGCGCTCCCTCGGGTGATTCTGGGCAGAGAAAAGTGATATGTGATGAATCTCTCGTTAAAAGGTCAATACAAAATTTCAGCAGGCCAGATTGCTCGCATTGATTTGAACTAGAATGTTTTGGAGAGAGACATTTGGCTGCAGCCAGAAGAACGACACTGATGAAATACTTTGTTGAAATGCCACAGTGACAATGATGTAGATTTCTACCAGCGAAACGGCAGTAAAAGAGTATTTTCTTGGGGAAGAGACTGTCATATTAAATTGGCATTACACTTTTCCTGCCATGTAGGCAAGGTCCAAGTACTTTTTTTTTTTTTTAGTCTGCACTGAGCTCTAAGAAGTGACCAGCACAGGTCTCGTTTAGTCTATTAAGAGGTGTCTAACCTCTCTGGCTTGTGAATCAAAAACTGTGTACTTGTGAGCCCTCATTAAAAGTTTCAACGGTCTGTGAGCTGCGAGTCTCTTAACAAAAGAGAGATTTGATTTTCAAGTCAGAAGATGTTTAATTTAATTCGTTTTACAGGCCTGAGGTGGTACCGCTTTTCTGTATTTCCCATAACAAATCTAAATTGTGAAATATTTAAAGTTTGTACACACATTTTGGATCGTTATACTTTTTTTTTTCTACAGTGTATTTTCTAGTCATGCAGTTTAACGAGCATTTCTCTTAAGTTGTTTTCATAAAAACCAAACCTTTGCCGTCAACACATTATTTATCATCCTGCAAGACTCCACTCGCTTTCAAACTAATAATGGAATCATCAGAGAAACGTTTGGAGTTTTTTCCCCCACGGAAGACCGCTGCAAACACAAATCCTGCAAGTCAAACAAAAGCTAATGTGCTCCCTTTACTAATACACCAAACAGCAACCTTTAGTGTATACAGGGTACCACACAAATGAACAGTATAGTCCATTCTTCTCTTGGTGGTGATGACTAATCATGATAGTTGTAAAAGCTTGAGCAGGTCCCAGTAGATGCCTCTGCAAACATGAATGCCTTTGCACTACTGTTGCATACGCTCTGCACTGTATGTGTCTGTGCATATATTACGGCATGTGTGAGAGCATACGAGAAAGAGGCTGGAGAAATGGAAGAAAAAAAAAATGGGTATGAATCAGTTTTGACCCCTGAACCACAGAGCAACTGATGAAATTGCTCTGGTGCTGAATATTGTTTTGAATATAGCCAACTGTGAGATGGCTTTTAGACACACATAGCTGGGCTACATGCAATCACACACAAACGCACAAACGCACACACGCGCGCGCGCACACACACACACACACACACACACACGGTGACACTTATGAAGTGCAGTTGTGAAAGAAAATGCCCAATCGCACACGAGAAAAAAAAACCTGAAGGTGGAATTTGTGGAGAAGGGGAGGGAGAAATGGAAAGAGGGAAATTGAGAGGGGGAGATAAAAGACAGAGGCAAGTACCTGAAGAGGTGAAGAGAGACGACGATGACACGTATATGAAGAAAAAGAAATGAAACAGTCATCCAAAATGAAAAGAGAGGCAAGGACAAGCAGTGAAGAGGGTGAAATAGAGTGCATCTTATTTTAATGGCTCTCAGACTCTCGTTCTCCTTCTTCCGCTTTGACTGCGCCTGAGCCTGCTAATCCATCGATCTGGGACGGGGGACCGACAGAATAGAGGACCAAGTCATTTAAAGTTTAGTCTGACTTATTGTCGCTCACAAAAGACAAGACAAGAGTTAGCTTGCTGCAATTTAGCAGTGCCCCCCCTTCCCCTGTGTCTTCTTGGCACTGATATTTTCCTGCTTTTACGTTCCTCTGTTCTTCCCCTCTCCCATCGCTCTGTCTGTTTCAGCTGCACTTGTCATTTCATCTTCAGTGATCTGAGATCTGACATTATGAGACCACGGTGGGCATCCTTGTTTTGGCCTGAAAATGTCCGTTACAAGTCTCCTGTGGCTGTATTTATTTTCAGACTGCCGCCTCTCCGAACATTTTTCCTTCTCTTGTCTATTCCGCAGCTCGTGTGTTGTTCTGCATTCACAGCATGTCATGTTTTTGGTCATAAAATGAGACCGATCGGATTCAGGGTGCATTAAAACAAAAACAAAAATGACACACGCATCATCGCTTTTATCAACTCCACAGATATGTTTAGTGAAAGCTCAAACACCTGTCTGTTTTGTTCGTGTTGTCGTTACATATTTGTCATGCTGTACAAGTTTCGGAGCTAAACTGATTAGTTAATAAATCATTGAGCAGAATGATCTGAATTTCTTCAAAAAAGCTTTCAGACATTTCTTAAACAAAGCTGCCACAAATCCTCCAGCTTCCTAATGTTTGGGTCAAAGTAGAATTTGAATACCACTACCAATGTGGCTTCAGGGTTTGGTAAATAATAATGGGCCTTGTTTCTCTATTTTCTATTTTTCAAGATAATAATCACCACAGCTTGCCCTAAAGCAGCAACATAAAACTCTGTTAAAAGCCAGTTTTCCTGAAGTATTGATACTAATTTAGTGTAATCCTGTTAAATGCAACCTGTTACAACTCAGGCAGTTAGTCTTACAGCGTCGTTGGGTCAGATTTTCATCAATTATTTACACACAAAAAAAATGCTGGATTTTCACTTCTTAGGCCAACACCTACATTTGATTACCGTTCTGTATTTGCGGCAGATTTCAGTCAAAATATCAGGTCACAGTCAACGCTTTACATATATAACCCGAGCTCGGCAGCCTTACCCGTCTTCCTGCCGGCCTGCCTGGGGACGAGAACACTCACGGCGTTGTTGAGGCATTAAGAGAACATCAAAGAGACAATGGGAACCATGGCAGGGAATCATCATTGTGTGTTTTGATGCTATCATGGCGAACGATGAAATGACACATTTTTAACCAGTTTATAATCAAAGTCTGCTTGTTTAGGAACGTTTTAAGAAAATGAAACTTCTAAGGACTCAGATTGAACCATGATTTCTTTTTTTTTTTTTTTTTTTTTTTTCAGTCTTGATGATTATGATTCTGCCCTGCAATGACTCGCCATGATCAACTACATGTTTCAATGACTTTGACAAGCTGCATGATGTGAAAGTGATCAGTCCAGATGATAGACCTCCAGGGTCAGGGATGTCAAAAATCAAGATGCAGAAGTTGCATGTTGTTGTCATCCCCCCCCTCCCCCCCGATGCTAAACATGGGGGGGGGGGGGACAACACTGTAATAAACACTGTAATACACTGTAATACACTGTAATAAAATGTCACAGCTGACACACTTTATTAGGCTGGGATATTTTCTGGCTGAAATCATGCATCATGTCGTCTCATCCCACGTTTTTATTACCTGCACGCAGCTACATGGATCCAGTATCTCTTCATCGTTTTACTGCAGATACTGTGAACAGTAACACTTTCCCCTGTTACACCTCCTCCTTATGCGTGTTTTTACTGGCGGGAGATAAAGTGGAAGTGACACTTGTGTCAGTAAGATGATATTTATGTAGCGTGCAGAGTTCATTTATTAAAAGAAAAATGGCTTATTACTAGCCCTGCATGATGACTTGATTTATTCTCTCCTAAGGTTTTTACCTGTAAAAGAAAATCCTCTCCCTGGAAAACAACTGGGATTCTCGTTTGTTTCTCTTCCCCACGTACTAAATCTATACTTTTTTTTTTACTGACTGACTCTCACCTCCCTCACACTCTCATCCTCCTCTCTCCCGCTCAGGGCTGATTAACTCAGAGGACAAATTACAGCCTTGTCTCTATTAGTGCCGTCCAGGTGCTCTGGCCTATTGAGCGATCAGAACTAAAAAGGTCTGCAAAATACACCACGCCGCCAGGCCTGTTAGATTTAGATGAAGTCTCTTTATGCACCAGAGGACAAAAGAACACGACAGTTTGGAGATTACATCATTTTGGTGGCGCACCAGCTATCTGCTCTGCAGTCAGGTTGGACGGCAGATTTACGATCTATTCATATGGCTGCTTTCTCTGTCCTTCCAAAATAAATGGCTGTGCACAGGGAGTTTCAATGAATTTGTGCCATGCTGAGTCCCCAGGAAAATTAAACGGAGTGTTTACTAGGAATAAACACAAAATGGCCACCACACAAAAGAGCGACAAACTGTTGGAGCTCTGGCTGCAAATTAATGTAAAAAGGGAACAGTGTGAGCTCCACTCTCACTCAGCTGGGGATTTGTTGGAACCAAACACTTCGTTATTCTTCCTCGTCTTGAGAACGAACGTCGTTGGATATAATGTCCTCGCCAGACTACATATGGCCGCTGTAACATAGGCTCAGAGGGATTTTTAACATTGGCTGAGTCAGTCACACTGATCTTTTCAGCAAAAATCCATCAAGTCAAATAAGAATGTTTGTTATGTATAATTGAGAGACACAAACATGTTCTGATCTGACTGACCCCCAATCAGCAAAACAATATCTGTCACAGCTGCCTTCTCAAATGATGAAGAAAGTTATTTCTGAATTGATACTTTGGCTGAGGCCTTCATCAAAAAGAAAACAAGTTAAATGTCAGACAGCAGTCTCCCTGCCAAAGTCTGACTTTTTGTTGTTGTAAAACAACTTCATCCCATTTCCTCCTTTATTCACTACAGACTGAAATCATAATTCCTCGGGCTGCTGGAGAGCTTTGTCACTTGAACTTAAACAAAAGTCATGTTATTGAACATTCGCCAAAATGAATAATGCTGTTTTTCTTGGGAGGATAATGCCACTCTGAGGGAGGGTGATAAAAATAAATAAATAAATATTCTATTGCAGAATGTGACTTTAAACTGTGATACCAACAGCATGACAGCATTTTTACTTAGAAATTAAAGTAAGAAAACCAAACTAGAAAGAAAACTGAATAGTTTTTTACTAATCCAGTAAACTCAAGGTTGTCGCCATTATTTTAGGCCATACCACCACAGATAACGCACAAGCAATATATAACAGGAAATAAATCAGTATATTGAGAAAGTAGAGCAGCTTGATTTCCTCCTGCTCTATTCTCTGTACAGCCTCAGACGTTTTAAGTAAAACCAGCGACTGAAATGTTTCACGGTCCGATTTTTGACTTGGAGGTGAAAAATCGGCATTTTATGCACTTCTCAGCTGATCACAAACAAAAGTAGAGATTTATTTTACTCCTGTGCTTAAAAGCATTCCTGCAAACAAACCATTTACTACAGATAAGTTGCCTGTTACAGTGAATTAGCGTTTCCAGGCATTTCCCTCCGTGCTTGACAACCTTATTACACTCACGTTAACATCGTAAGGAATTTGTATACTCACTAAAAGTATTATACTCACGGAAATGGTAAATGGACTGCACTTATAAAGTGCGGATTTACCTCCCCAGTTTACAAAGTGCTTTACAGTTCTTGCCTCTCATTCATCCGGTCACACACACAGAGCAACCACAGAGAACCAAGCTGTTCGCCTGTCATCGGGATAAAAGACCAGAGGTGCTATTGAGCAAATGCCACATGTTTAATGAGTGTGGTTGTGCAGGATGATATCTACTAATTAAACTGATGACAACGAGAGATGCATCAGGGTGCGAGTGGTCACCACCTCGACTAAAATAGTTCCTGGGGAAAACGCTGAGAGGACCTGGAAATCATAAATCGACAGTGAGGGCAGGTTCTGACCTTGCGCTTTGATTTTTGGTGGTGTAGGGGACCATTTTGTTTCCAAATCGTGCCTACGCTTTGCTCTGGACTAGATATATCCAAAAAGAAAACATCTTTCAAAATGGGAGTCAAGGACAGTTCTGAATATTGTTCATATCAAGAACATGACATTTACACATGCACACACTGGCACGTGTATAAAATCAGATTAGATATAGACATGGAGTTCATTCACCTGAATGCCAAATGTGGAGCTACTGAACACATCATAGACACAAAACAGAAAAGTGGAAAATCAAATTAGACGGAGGACATTTTCATAAGTGCCGTCAAACCAAATCCCGTTCACATATCTAGAAGATTAACTCCTTCAATATATTGGCTTAAGTTCACGTCTCTGAAAACACACACGCACCCTGGCGTGCATGCATGTACAAAGTCCTGGTGCTTCATTACTTATTAATGCCTTCAGACAACCTTCGTAAGTGGAGAGCTATTTCGGGGGTGCAAAATGATCTTCAAATCATCTGCCAGCGAGCCAATCTCTCCCTGTGCTCATCACTCTCCTACCAGATTTTCATCACTCCCCCAACCGCTCATCACTTCTTTCCTGAGAGCCGGAGTCTGGCTATGGACAGGGCATGACAGGTTGGAGGGTGTGTGTGTGTGTGTGTGTGTGTGTGTGTATATATATATGTGTGTGGGTGAGAGAGAGAGAGAGAGAGAGAGAGAGAGAGAGAGAGAGAGAGAGAGAGAGAGAGAGAGAGAGAGAGAGAGAAAGAGAGGCTACAGCACATTGTGTGGTTACAGAATGCCAGGTCATGCTAGTCTGACTGTGCAGCCAGAAGGCGCCCTCTATAGCTCACTAAACAAACTACATCCTGCTACTAAGGGTCAAAAAGGTCAAAGAGGAATCATGCAAACCTAAAAAAAATATATATATATATGATGTCTGCGAATTGTTTAATCTCAATCCTGAATTTCTCCAAAAAGGATGTTTTACATATACATATTCATCATGCAAGTGCAGATTTATTTTGAAGGGGAAATATTGTAAAATTGTCCGATGCCTGTGCTGCTCTATTCCACCCCATAGTCAGTAATTATCCAGTCAAATCTGTTTCATTTCAGATTGCACACACAGCTACTGAAAGAAAATATTTTTCCAAGCTTTTTTTTTCCTGCACTTGCTGATCATCTTTGAGACAATGATCCTTTTGACTGACAGTTGAAAAGGAAACATAAACAGACGAGGGAGACGTGAAAGTGCATTCCCAAGGAAAACAAGCAGGAGGACGAGATGCAGATAGAGAATTAAATGAAAGTTGAATGGGGAGAGAAGAATGAGATGAAGACGAGACAAAATGTCTTTTCAAATGAATGCAGCCCAGACACACAAATAAAATTGTTGTTAGGCAGTTATTTCTGTCGTTACATAAACTATTCTGTTGACGCATGCAAACACGCTAAAATGGGAAGAGATGGAAAGGAAGGAAGGAGGGAGGGAAGAAGGTTTAAATGAGTGTGAAGGGGTAGAAAAGGAAGGTAACACGAGGTAAAAAAAAAAAAGATGCCAGTATAAAGGAGAGTAAGGAGATCAGAGGACTGAAGAGATGTAAAATGCAATTCCATCTCTATAAAAATGCATGCAGTGTATAGAGGTGTCCGACTTTGGAAATGACGATTAAAACAATTGGACAAAACACAAAAATAATCAAACTTAATTAATTCAACTCCTGGAAAGACAAATCGAGTCAGTTTATTTGAGACTTTGCTTTTGAAATGCATCACCACAGAAAACGCCGGTTAGAGAGAGTCAAAAGGTTTCGTGTCCGGTGTCAATCATACCAGCAGAATATAAAACAGCTTTTTATGAAGCAATGCGATTAATTAGATTAGAGGGCCTTTCTCGTGTCACGGGTCGTTTCCTCCTTGTAACGTAGCATACATCACCACTTATCTGGATATTCTGTCGAGTGCATGTTTGGTCTGCGTGAATTTTTGTTCCCAAAATAATCATCGCTGTCCTAACGTGAATTGAGAAAAACACCTCAGCATTTCAGATGAAAGTCGCACTTGGCACAGACAAACTTTTATTCTGAGAGCATCAGAGTTAAGTGTACACGTCGTTCTGTGTGTATTTGTGTGTGTGTGTGTGCGTGTGTGTGCGTCATGCACACATCTGACAAAGCAGTGTACCCTTTAGTTTCTCTCGAGGCTCGCTACCACTGCACCGCAGTTTCACCTCAAATGTACACTGCATCATCGACATCTCGCACTCCCTCTCTCTCTTACACGCTCACACTTACTCATAGCTGTCGAGCTGCCTACCCACCAAGTCTCCCACAATGCAAAACAACGAGCTGTTGCTACAAAAAAAACAAAAATACCAACGAGCGTGTGATCCCCACCCCCCACCCCCTCCCACTGCTTGTTTCTACCTCCTTTGATTTGTGAAATAGAGTTTACCCAGCTTTGAAGGGACGGTATTACTCCCTCTTAGAGTGTCTCGCATGATATTGGCAGTTAAGTTCAGCATCAAAGATTTTGTGAGATCATAGCTGTACCTGTTGTTAATAGCTTTTTTTCAAATTAATGAAATAATGCCGCTTTATACGGAACTTTTTTCTTTTTTTTAGTCGTGTATTGTCGTACAGAGGGAGCAGATTCATCACCAGAGCCAGATAAAGTACAATGCATCTACTACACACGTGCTAAAAAGCTGGTAAACGCAGGTAGAATAACAGGTAGAACTGGCAGCTTGTTATATGCTAGTCTTACTTGTAAATAACACAGGAGACAAACTGATTTTGTAGCAAGAAGTGAGTATTGATTTGAATGAAGTGAACAGATAATGAGCTTCGTAATAGTTCGAGCGAACAATGTGCCGCCCTATGGGAGCTCAACGATGCACTCTAATGTGAAATTTGCACATTGAACACAGTAAATCTGGCGTCTAAGAAAACTCGGATGGTGCAGCGGAATAGCTTGAGACACTGACGAAGACGGAGAGTGACGGAGGGAGACGCGACAAAGTCCATACTGTGTCCACCTGCTTCCTGGGGGAGCAACAGCCTGTCGTCATCAAGGTCCTGCGGAAAACTTAGGAGGGCTGTCGTACTGATCACGGTGTCAGAATCAGCCGCGATGCTCATCAAACCAAGTGGCAACCACGCTCCTCTGTGAGGTTTTCATGATTGCCCCAATCCAGGCCACACTACAGGAGCTCTCCCAGCTATATGCAAGGACGACCGGGCCGGTGATTTCTGAGATGGAGGGCAAGAATCTGATGGTCAGGAGGCAGATCACCTTGATCCTCACTGCTACTTTCTTTTGTCCCAAAAAACATCTTTCCTGCAAAACTGTAATGGTCGTATTCAAGATAAAAGCATGGGCAGTCCCGTATAGGAAGTCAACACATGCAGTAAGGAATTTATTTATACAGATTGAAATTATAAAGTTGAATGATTTTCTCCTATCTGCTGAGAAACATCAAGTACATTATAATAAATTACAACGCAGATAGCATGCGAAAGGAGCCCATTTGAATTTTTCTCTTGCTTAGCCACGTTGATTTATGTTTACCAGATTTTTTTTTTCTTCTTGCAACCAATGTAAAGACAGAATTCAAATGAAACTGTTTATGCTCTATTGAATCACATCATATCATTCCACATCGTGTCACACCACACGCAGAAAATAGGCAATATCACATCACAGGCGCTTGTAAAATATATCATTCATGAACTGCATCGGTGATCATATCTTCAAATGTGTAGCATATGACTCGCATAAGGAAATATACTCATCTGTAATAAGAAACAGGCAGCAGCTAGTGCTAGGCTGAGTGGGATTTCTGTGTGAGGCCTGTCACTCAAACACACAAAAACTCTCTCAACTGTGACCATCCTATATTTATGTAACATGTTCACCAGAGAACAAGCAGTCTGGGATTTACTTTTTTAGCCTTACTAAAGGCGCAAGAGTATGCGAAGTGGTTTAAACAGTGTGTTTATCTGCTCTAACATTTAAGCTGCAATTGTTCGCATGTCCAGCTAATGAGCTTAGCCACAGCAGGTAGTAACCAAGGGTCACTAACTACCTTATTAGATTGTGGGGTAAATCCTAGTTGCTATCAGAGATTGGTCTAATGTTAGCAACTTTTGCCAAATAACAGATACCTCTTGTCCAATGTTTTCTTTTGTGACATTATCAGTAAAAAGTAAAAATAGAATAAGCTAAGCAGTGAAGCAGGGTTTTGGGATGGGAATTTTACTTTTTTTTTCTTGCTCTACTTACAAAACAAGGACCAACTAGGTATCATGTATGTAGCCATACTCATAAAAAATTTTTAAACCAGTCAGCAAGGTAATTACAGCGTTGTCAATGTTGAATTTCTTTAGCTAGATAACTGCGGCTGAGAAAATCTGAAGTTTAAATCATCAGTCACCAGCAAGAAAAAAAAACGAAGACCACTGTTGTTTACTTCTGTGCTGTTTGAAAAGCTTGCTAATAATTTCAATTTAAAGTCATTGTAAAATATTTGCAGGGAAACGGTGAAGAGCTTGGCCGGCAGCAAGGCTGCAGGGCAGAAAGCTCGTCAGTTCCGTGTGATGCATCCAGTCCTAACGGAGGTGGTCCCAAACTACAGTGTTAATATGGTCAAGGAAGTACAAGGACGGCAGTCAAAGTCTGTCAAAGGTCTGCAGCAGAAAACTAAAAGTCTTGAAGAATCTCAAACAACAATTTTCTTTTAAGAATTTGAATATGAGGAGAAACTTTGCTTTGGTAACACAAAAACTAGTTTTGAAGTTGAACTTGGGTAAACCAGGTGGAAACTTATCACATGCCTCACTCTCTCAGTGCCACTCATGAGCGGTCACAATCAATTTACAACTAGACCCTCAGCACTCTGCTAGCTGTCAGTGTGATACAAGAGGTATAAGAGCAGCGCTGGCAACCTGTCGCTTTCCTCTTTCTTCATCCTCCTCTTCTTCGACTTCTCCGCCATCAAACCGGATTGCTCCTTGCAGGGTTACCTATCGAAGCCTGTGATTAGCGAGCTATTAGGCCTCCAGTCGGAAAGAGAGAATGAGACAAGGGCAAAGAAACAGAGAGACAAAAACACACCAGCGATTGCTGCCGTATGCCGGCCTATGGCTTTTTTTTTTTCCAGTAGGTTTCTACAGTATTACAACCCTCTTAGCTGTATGAGGGCTCCAGCTTTGTTTGCTACGAGCCAACTTCATAGCCAGATCTAAAAGGGCACTGCAGGGCAACAATAAACCAAAGCGAGAGAGCGAGTTGCGCTGGGAAAGAGACGGAACAAAATGAAAAACAAGTGCGAGGCTCTCAAAAGACAGGGACAAAAGAGCTTTCCCCCTGCTGCCTGCTCCTCGGACATGACTAATAAATCACCTTCACACCATCAATCACCAGGCATCAAGTGCAAGACTCACACAATCGATCCAGATGCCTTGTACCTGAGGAAAAACAGAGTCGATACAGAGACTGGGCTCTGTCATCTGTACCGTAGCCCATACAAGAAGATCCGTGCTGAAACAGACACACATAATATAATGCACAAGTATAAGAAGCTCGTACCTGCCATTACTTATCTGAGTGTCGACAAACGAATGTGCTCCTTGTGAGACTGCGGGCGCTTTTAGACACCCACAGAGACGAGCGTCAGAAATATCCTGGGTCTTTAGTCTTCTACGTTTTTTTCTATTATCACTATTGCACACAAGAGCATCATACTCACAACTACCACTGCAAAGATTAAATTTGTCTCTTTGTTGTTGATTTTTATTTTGTATTGTTGTTGACCTTTGGTTTGGTATTAGTATGAATGTATGTACAACCCCGAACCCGTGTCTTCATGAGGTGGTTTCCCGCTCTGAAGCTGCGTTGTAGACCACTGGACTATCTTCGGCGCCGGAGAACTAGCGAGCAACTAGCAGTTTCAGCTGGTGCCGCTTAACTATAAGGGACAACAAAAATCCACCCAGAGTTGGGAGACAGAAGCTGTCACTGGTGTACACAAGGAAGATCTGGTTTAGAAAAAAAAACAAGACCATGTGGGCATAGTTTGACCTTCATAAACACAGAATACAGAACAAAGCAGAACATCTTAATCACACATGTCACAGAATATGCCGAGTGCCATGTCCAAGAAAAAAAAAAGACACAGTAGAGGACAAGAGTTTGCCTTTAAAATTCGCACACTTTAATTTGGATTATATATTTTTTAATTTATAAACAGGAGACTCTGGCTGCAGTCAGGATGTAAAAATAAATGTCATCAATACTGTATATCTCAGCTGTGATGGACACAGAGACAGTCACGTGGATTGTAGGAACCACACAACCACCCACAGGAACAAAATCCTACACACACACACACACACACACACACACACACACACACACACACACACACACACACACACACACACACACACACACACACACACACACACACACACACACACACACGAGGGCGCCAAGGAGGTAAAACAAAACATATATCACAGACGAAGCAAAATGTCTCTCCCCTTGGAGGCGGGTTTCTGTAAGATATGATCAAAATCCCTTTCCTCAGGACTATACATTCTTGCTTCAAAACTTCCCTCATAAAAAGTATGGACTTTCTTTTTTTTTTTTTAACTCTGACCTCTTGATTCTCTGAGGGAAAAACAACCAGAATTTTCTCTGTGAAATGAAGTTTCTCTTTCGTGTCGTTCTCCCTGCAGCAAGAGGGGAAGAGAAGGGCGAGCAGAAGGAGAGGACAGCGCAGCACTTTGGTGGCCTCGATGGATGTTGCCTTCAAAATGCCTCCAACCGAACGAGGCAAAAGTGCTGAGAAACATGAGAGACTTTTATTTTTAACACTGCCTTCCCTAATCTAATTACCTCAGCAATTAGACTGCACTGACATGAAAATGAACTGGCAGAAGGCCGTGCGGGAGCTGTGACATGCTCTGTTTGCCTTGGCCAGCACAAAGACGGAAAAAAACGCTTCTGAGAGTTGGCATAAAATTTCATCAGTTTTTGCGCCTGCGGCGAGTGTGTGGCCGGAGTGTGTGTGTGTCTGTGCCACTGAGTGTCTGTTAAAAAAAACGACACACATATATCGGGGTGTCTCGGACGCGCACGTCTCCTCGCCGGTTTCTCAGACGACTGATCTGCCGTGAGCTGAAAAGCGTCGTGTCTTTCCGGCGACGGCTTTAGCTCCGTCTCACAGCTCGTCGCAATCTCCATCAGGAGACACGCAGTCAGATCACGGCTAAAACAAGGCTTTCAGGAACAGATCCATACCTCCACGGTCGTTGGCAGTCACGTGTTTGGACACTGGCCTGAGCTTGTTGGCAAAAGGTAGAGTCGCACACAGATGGAGGGATGAGAGGCAGCACACGGCTCGGTTTAAATACAGGCCTGGACAAACAAGGCAGAGCAGGGTGAGGAAATGGAGGACTGAGCAGAAAATGAGAGAGGACCAAGATATGGATGTTGACGTGTGCCCAAGAGAGAATGAGAGCAAATAATGCATGGTTTTCATCATCATGTCTGTGTTTAGGTGTGTGTGTGTGTGTGTGTGTGTGTGTGTGTGTGTGTGTGTGTGTGTGTGTGTGTGTGTGTGTGTGTGCGCGCGCATCAGCTCATGTCTTTACCACCCCGTCTCACTACAAAGTCAAACCAAAACTGATTTATTATGCATTTCCCTTGATGGGACATTATGGCTGCTGATAAGCATACTGGGGCCGATCCAGGATCTCTCTCTCTCTCTCTCACTCACACACACACACACACACACACACACACACACAAGAAGCAGTACATACAAAAGACTGATTTGTTGGCGCTTGGATAATATCATCCGGGCAATAAGTATAAAAATGTTTTGTGTTCACTTAAAAATGGCATCAGAAGTGTCGTCTCAGTTAAGCTCAAATTGAAAACAATATTTCCCGGCATAACATACAACAGATGCAATTCACACACAGTGTGTATAAAGTCAAGAAAAATATTTGTACATTAAAGCCAACGGCATCACTACTGCCAGTCGCAACTGTATCAATTTTTGTTCATGGTGAATAAAGTGTTCGTGATTATCAGGACACTCATAACACACAGGAACATCCCCAACATGTAAACGTACTGCCTTCAACCACACACACAAAATTGTACCATTTCATCTACTGAGTGAGAAAAACTCACACATGACTTGTTTTCATGGAATTAAAATGTACACTTTATACACTTTTGTACAAAAAGAAGTTTACAATATAATGCAGTTCAAACAATTATATAGAAAAGATTAACAGTCTCACATTTTTATCTTTTTGTTTTGTTTTGTTATTCAACAATATCCCTAATTAAAATGACCTTCACTGTGTTCCTCCTGCAGCTCAAACAACAGGAGACAAAAGTTTAGTACACAGCGAAGTAGTTATTTAATCAAGAGTCATTATGAAGAGCGAAAAGCTCTTGAATCAAATCGTGACACCAGTAATTGGTATTAAGATTGTTTGTTATGAGTGGCAATCTCTCTAAACTGTTCAGAAGTACACTTCTTCTGTTATCATTTAGTATTAAGTATTGATTCTGCTGCTATGGTTACGCACATGTAGGTGTTTGATTGGCCATTTGCTGTGATGCACCTTCAAAGTGATATCACTGACATAACTAAATAATTAACCATGTAGTTTCTAATCCGACCACTCATCTCTGTGCCTCCAAGATTTGAATTTTGTAATTTAGCTCAAATGTGCAAATTGCACTGATGTTTCAAACCGCATGGGCAGACTTAAAAAAAAAAAAAAAAAAAAAAAAAAAAAAAAAGTCACCCAGGAGTAAAGTTTCTTTGACATTGTTGTAAATGTCGGGGCTTTCTTTTAAAAGCGGCACATAAATTAATTCAACTGCACTAACTGCTGAACAATAAAAGGTTGGTTGTTAAACTTGTATCATCCGTTAGTCTGAACCATCAAACATGTGCAGACACGGCAACAACAAAAGATTAGAGATGAGAACGTATCAGAGCGATAAATCAGCCAGGAAACGTCTTTGCCTAACACACCTGAGGGACAGAATCCCTCTGAAAACAACGCTCTTGGTCTCGATGGGACGCAACATGTGGCTGCAGCCGAGTCCCGCTCGACTGTTTCATATTCAATGAGTCTCTTGTCAGCGGTGTACGACATGAGAAATAGTGGCACAACAGAGTTTTCTGAAATGTATTCCTTCACCTCAATCACGGCTTCCTCCATCTTTTAATTAAATCAATTTTCAGCCTCCTTCTCTCTACCTCCGTCCGTCTCCTCCTCTTTCTTTCTCCTTCTTTCCGTCTCTATCGTTTTCTCCGTCTTTCTCTCCTACTCTCAATCTCGCTCGCCCGCTCGCCGCCCTGTGCGACTCCCCGGCCGACGGCTGATTGATGATGGGGAAAATCTCCCAAGGACAGGCGCCTTGTTAAAGACAGGCCAGTGTGTTCTGTCTGTGGGAGCAGACGTAGATGGAGGGGAGGGGAGGAGGGTGGGGGGTGGCGGGGTGGGGTGAGATGGGCAGATTACAAAGAAAGGATCACCCCGATAATCTCCTGCTCTATTTCATCTCTTCCTCTCCTCTCCCGTTGTTTGTCTTTTCCTCATAAACGCCTGCATCCCGCTCTTCCATGTGTTCTTCAGCTTCGTTCTCGTCTTGTTTCCAAATCCCCCCTCACTACCCGGCTTCGCTCCCGGGACCCGTTTTAGGAACTGCCTCGTCACCATAGGGACGGCACGATGGGGTGAAAGCTGTCAGGTGGAGGAGGGTAGAAGGGAAGGGGAGAGAAGAAGAGGAAAAAAATGTTGTTTTTTTTTTTAAAAAGGAGGCTCTGTGGTCTCTGCCGAGCTGCTCCGAGGCCCCTCCAGGGGGGGCCGGGGTGTGTTGGACGGGGGGCCATCCCAGAGAGAGACAAGCTGCGGTCTGATTAATGACAAGGAAGCCATCGTATTCATCACTGCCCCACATCAGCCCGGAGAGAAACACTGTTTGTTGCCAAGACTGGTGGCTTTTCTGCCTCTCGATATGTTTTTTTTTTTTTTTTTTTTTTTTTTTTTTCCCCTTCTAGTTTTCCAGCAATTAATTTAGAATGATGAGGCGAGCAGAGCCAGAATACAGTGAGGTAAATATTAGATGAATGAAGAATAAATTAAATTCAGGAAGAATGTTTCGTATTGGCTGCGTATATGACAAAGGGGGAGACAAGGATAAGAGGAGGAGGAGGAGGAGGGAGGGTGAAGAGCGATGAAGGCACAGTAATTAGATAATTGATTGGCTGGTCCAGCAACAAAACATAATCTGCAACTATTTCAATAATCAACTAATAAGTCGTTTCTCGGGCAAAAAATTATGGAAATTCCCAAGCTCATGCTTGCAAATTGTGAAGATCTGCTGCTTTTCTTTGCATATAATAATGGTAAATTAAGTATCTTTTTTTACTCTGTATACAAAATGAATAATTGGGAAAATTATCTTCCAATTAATCAACAACAAAAATAATACATACCATGACTGCGGCTCTTTGAAATGAATGAAGCGTTGAAAGGATTGTATTTGCGAAGCATGGATGATGGGAAAATCCTGTGATGCTGTTTCTGTCAACAAATGGCTGGATTCTCAAAATATATTAGAGCATTTGTAAACAAGTCTTTATCCAAACAGATTTGTGGGATTCTCCAAATATGTCACACTTCCAAGGAAGCAAAAAGAAAACCAAGATGCCACCCAGTACCGAGCTACAAGCACCTGAACAAACTGTGATAAATTGATGCCGTCCGTGGGTAAATCGGAGAGCTTGTTGTGGAATCCATGAGCTGCTGGCAAATGTAAATTAATGTAAATAGCTTTGCTTTAATTTACAAGTAGAACTTATTGAGTCTCTGAGTGCCTGATTAAACCTACAGCAAGCAGTATACAGGACATGGTCATGCAAGGCAGATCATTACTTTGATGTTTTTTCTCACAACCGTGCACGCGCGCGCGCGCGCACACACACACACACACACACACACACACACACACACACACACACACGCACACACACGCACACACACACACACATACAGCAAAGTTTCTTGAGCGCAAACGCTCATTACAGCAGTCCAACGCTGATCAAAATGAAAATCCCTTTGATTCAGGAGACACTCTGTGACTCTTACATCTCTGATGTTTCAACACATTTCAGTAATGAAAGCTAGAAGGTCATTATGAACTGAGGCCAAAATCATTTAGGAGTCTTTCAATCCCACAATGCACGCCACAGAAGTTACAGCATATGCAAACTAATGTACACGTGTTAACAACAGACTCCTTGAAGATATTAAAAGCACATTACAGCATACTTCCTGGCCTTGAATCTGTTCGGCCGAGTTTTTCCCTCTACTGCAACCTCTTCCTCCTTTTCCTCCTCCTCCTCCTCGGCATCCTTTTCCTCTGCATATTCTGTCCTCTTTCTCTCCACCTCCTCTCCTCCTGTCCTCCTCTCCTCTCCCCGAGCCCTCCACAGACTCATACAACATTTATGACTGTCTGGAACATATGCTTGCAGCAGCAAACTGAAGGGCATATATTCCTATCTTCACACCAACACTAACACAGTCGAACAGCTTATCTGGTATCTGACGGGGGGGAGAAACCCTGGTATGTTTCCGTTCACAACCGGACAGCAATACACCAATTCTCTGGCGTGAAGTGAGCGCCTTTAAACTGCCGGAGAAAATGCAGGCTGGAGTCCGAGACAAATTTCCCTACGGAGGCAACAACCTAATCTCGTCGATCGTACCTCCCATGTGGACGTAAATCAGAAAACCTCTTGTCTGCTGTGTATCACAAATACAGTACAGAGAGCACGATGTAGCGGGGAGCAACTGTGTAGCAGCAGGGCGATAACTTTGTAAAAAAGTGAGACCTCTGGGACAGCTACATCAGTACAGATAACATACTTTATCATTTTACTCTGCGGGTCTTTAAATCTTTCACTCTGTTGTTCTCACATTATTTACTTACCAGGGAATCACGTCAAAGTAGCAACGTATGACTTCTCTGATTGCTTGATGATGACGAGTTCTCAACCCCGGTGCTGCACTGAGTTCGTTGACCCATCAGATGGTTTGACCAAAAAGAGATGCAATGTTGTAAGTCAGTGATTAATTCAGTTGCTATTTGCTGAATGATAAAGTGGTTTTAATTAGGAGTGGGCATTTTAATCAGAAATACCATTCAATACTCGCTGGAAACTACTTAACCATCATTCTTCTGTTTGTACCGTAGCACAAATCTCACCGTTTTTTAATGATTATTCAAAAAGCCATAGAGCATGACCATATATATATATATATATATATAATTTCTACTGTGTTGTTTTCACTTTAGGTTCTGTGGGTTCTGCAGCACCAGCAGAGCCAAAGAAGCAAATGCCAATTTCCTACGCAGCAAAAAACAAAATGAGTCCAGACACGGTTAATAAATGTCATGGAGCGTATACAGTATGTGGTGAAAACCCTGTACTGACCTTTAACTTAACTAGGAAATGTCATTAACCGCCAAACAAACTACCCAATGAAATTCAATAACAGATTCAAAAGGATTTTCTGAGGCGCTGCTACTCAGATATACAACAGAAGAAAAGGACCTTGTAAGTTGCTATCGGTGTGCAGGGCCATCGGCTAAGAAGTCATACATCAATTTGTTTTAACAAAAGGAGACTGAAGCAGTCAAAAACTGTGCATAACATCCATACATTTGTTTCCTGCAAGTTCCTGCCACAGTTATAACAAAATCACCTGATCACAATTATTTGAGCGGACTGCAATCATTGTTCATAATTGTAAGAATCTCCATTGATGTTTATAAAAAACAGCTGAATGACACTGATATATTAGTTTATATTCACTCATATTAGTTCTGTCATATCTGCCTTGTTTACAAAGCCTAACAGGCAAACACAGGTATAATTTATATTTATATGTTCAAGTTTTCAATGTCAAAAAAAGCCTCCTTCTTTATAAGGCGCATTTGTATTATTTAACTATGTTTAGACTTAAACTATAATAATGGCATAAAATGTATGAAAAATCATGAATCGCAATTATTTGTTTGACAATTAATCGTCACTTAAAATGTTATAATTGTGACAGCCCATATTCAAAATGAAAGGGAAAGGCAGACTCTGACAACTACAATATAACCAGAGCGGCAACTACAGAATGAAATGTTGAATCGCATTTAAAAAAAATGTGGTTTCATAGACTCAAAATCGAAAGAAATATAACATTAAAAACTTAAAATTCTCGACCTCTGAGGAACACCAATGAGCCATAATGACGAACCAACGAAAATAACAGATGGAGTCACTTTCGTTGCATGAAGCAGGGTGGAAAGATTGAAATAAGTAACTACAATGGACGACTTTTACGACGGCCGTTTCATTGGACCTCACACTCTTTTTATGTGGAGCGGAGGAGTAACAGGACGCCACTGAAGTCCTAAGTGAGCACACTGGTGGTGTCGGAAAAGAGTTTAAAGGAGATTCCAGCAGTTCATATTCCAGAGCTTCTTTGATTTCACGCCTTTACCCTGCCCATTACGTTCACTCATCTGCGTTAATAATGAAATAGGTGGTTTTCTTTTGTTACTAATCTATCTTATTTGGTATTCAGCCACTTAAGGCCATTTCACTAGAACTCATATTAGAATACTGGGCCCAGTGGGCATTAATATTGGATGAAGTGGGACTATAATAATGTGAGTTCCCCTCACTGGAGGCAAACCACTCTCAATGCCTTTCTCTGGAGCGCTGCGGAAAAATATATGGAGGAATATTAATTACTGTCGAAGCATTATGGTTATTATTATGATTTCACATTATGCAGCTTCTAGGGGCAATCTGTGGTGGGATGCTAAACAGGTACGAGCCACTTAAGATGATGAGAAGTAAGAGAAGAGAAGAGGGAGAGAAAAAAAAAAAGAAACTCAGCTTCTGAAGACGAGTCATTTTTCTTTCTCGCTCTTCCTCTGCTTGTTTTTTACTCCGTTTCTGCACGTGTTTCTCTGTATAATAATGTATTATTTCTTGGCAAGCAATTCAAAACCTTTTATTTTTTGATTTTTTTTTTTTTTTTTTTTTTTTTTTCTCATATACACCTTTGTTTTCTCCACCAATCCATTTTTTTCTCCACATCTTTCCACTTTCTTTTTTCCACCCTGCTTTTTGTGCTCTTTGGTAACTTTCTCTTTAACCCCTTGCTGTCTCCTGCTCTTTGTCTATCTGTTGCTGCCTCCCTCTCCCCCTCCCTCCCTCCCAAAGGCACAGTGGATCAGAGGATTTTAGGTGATAAATACCCTGGACCAAGGGCTCACCAGCCACCGATTCCTGCCACTTTACGGTGTGACATTGTGGCCGAGGCCTCATTAAAAAGGCATTAGCCTCCTCTTGGTCCCATGATGGAGGCCGTGTCTGGCTCAGCCACTGCCGCAGGGAACTATTTAAAAGTGGCAGCAGGAATGGATAAGGAAGAGAGCGATATGGAAACAGAGAGAGAGAGACACAGAGAAGGAGAGATGGCCATGTAATGAAGGGAAGATTTGCCTAAAGAGAAGGAAGCAAGAGGTATCAACTCCATGTCTGAGGATGAGCCGAGGTCCGGGAGTCCAAGGAGGCAAAAGAGGAGGAAGCTGAGATAACTAGCTGGAGCAAGGTCCACTTATGGTTCCCCTGTGAGTTCATGTGCTTTCAGAATTTAATTGATACCGGCCAATTAAAGCCACTCAGGTTTCACCTTGAGGGGGGTCAGGAGAGGTGGAGTTAGGGGTTGAGAAGAGGATGAAGGGGGTGCTGGGGGACGAGGAGAAGGAGAGGAGCGAGGTGAAGAGTGCACGACGAAAACACAAGACTAAGCGTTTGCTGCACATCATTAGTAAATAAGTAGTCTGGAGGTGAGGAGAGCGAGGGGGGGAAAGTGGGGGAAGGACGCAGGAAAGTGGAGGAAGAGGAGGAGGGTGTTGGCGGAGAAGAGGAATTTTGTTTAAGGGGTTCGGATAAATTATGAAAGGAGAACTATCAAACATTATGGCAACATCTGATGTGTTGTAAGACAGGTGACTAAAGACTTTGTGAATCTCAAAATGAAAAAAGTTTCAAGAGATTGATATTGTGCAAATTTCTTGTTGTTCTCAAGTAAAGTTGACCATCATTCAAAACACGTTCTAATGCTTCAATTGAAGTTTCATAAACCATACGAGACACCATATAGATGGGAGTGATACTGCGAACAACATTTCAACAAAACTGACAACCCACTTCTTTCACTAGAATTAGTGAACCCAATCATGAACAACAGCTCCAGCCGTAGCCTTAACAATCAATAACCTAAACCCCAACACAACAGTTTGGTTGATTGCGCTCCATTTAGCGTTGGTGATAGCTGTCTGACTGATTAAACTCAAGGCAAGAAAGTCAAATCAAAGACTTTTGGCCTTATTGCAGCACTGAGGAAAAGTTTATTTGTGCCAGGCAAAGATAGAAATCACATCAGGCTGGGTCTGCAAGATGAACTGCTACAGTCAAGAAAACATGAAATCTCTTGACGGGAAGATAAGTAGATATAGCAGACTTCAGGTGGGCTGCAAGAAACAGAGACACAACAGTCGGCAGACAGTCGGAGAAGCTGCTTCCTTATTTATCAACAGTGCCGGTTCCTATGTAACTGCCCTCTGCGCCCTTACGGTGATGGAAAGAAGAATAAACGAGCAGAAAGCTGTCACCACTCGCCTGTGTGTCTGTCCGTCCACTGACAAGCTGAGGAAGTAAGACAAAGAAAGGGGACGGGGGTCAGGCAAGCAAGTGTTCCTCAGGTAAAGCAGAATGTAATAGCCAATAAGGAATTCTGGATAAAATAGGGAACAGACAGACAGGCGGTTGATCAGTGGAAAGTCAAGGGACAGGTGAGTTTGTCTGGTGGACAGACGGATCGACAGTGCTCGTCCTGCAGGCAGCTCCGAGAGGAGACAAGGCATCGCAAGGGTAAGGGGAAGCTCTCGTACCGATGCAGATCAAAAAGACAAGGTCAGACAGACAGGCAGGACTCAGGTGGAAGGAATGGATCTGATTTCTTTTTTTAAGCATCATTTTCTTCTTTTATACAGTAACAGACAGGTAGTAGGCCGTCAGAGGTTATTTCACAGGAAATAAAGTCTTTGTTCAGGTGATGAAGGAGACGAACGCGAAGCGAGGCAGGCTGCGCTGGACCCCTCGGACCGCAGTACAACAATGAATAATATGCCGTGAATGATGCAGGCAGCAAAGTGAAAGGAATGATGAAACCCTGCAATCTGACAGACAGATTGCATTTTGTAATGATGCAAATCAATACACCGAGAAAGATGGAACTTTGTTGTTGCTTTCCTTCTCATCTCCAACACCTTTTGTTCCATTAGGCGCTTTGTTTAGCTTGTTTTCGTCTGTGATATTTTGTTTTTATGGCAATTAATGAGTGCTTAAACATTTGGTGCCTATTGTTTTTCTTGATATTGTCATAAAAGAGTCAAAATCAGAGATGAGACCGTGTATTTTTCTGTATCTGTGCACAGAAGAAACCCCTTCAGACGACAATTTCCAACAACCACATCTGTTGTTTACCGAGCTACACTAGTATAATGATGTTAAAGTTGTATCATTGTAAGACATTTAGCTATCGCTATGAATTTTTGCACTTTAGCTGAAAGTTTTCCCCAAACTCCCACAAGCTGTCATGTCTTCTAAAAAAAAAAAAAAACTTCAGCGATTCATCCTTACTTTGTGCTTCTAACTGAATCGCACTTTGTATTTGACTCGTGTTCTTCTTAAGGGTGAATTTAGGCCAGATTGGTGCACGCAGTCCTTCATGTGTATGCTGATCAAGCCTTTTAATGCCGAGCCGTAAAACTATTGGAACGAACTCTGAGGCGATGCCGTGATCAAAAAGGAAGATTCAGCATTCTGTATTATGATTAAAATAAAAAGATAGGGAAAACAGTGGCGAGCCTGTCTCTCTTAAATCTCGGGGGCCAGACTAGGGCCAGGTGGGCCTCTCAGACAAGCCAATAAATTTCACACCGACAATTAATGATCATTTTACCTGTGGCCTGGTTCAGTAACAAATTCTGGGGGAGACAAGCCAGACACATCATCAACAAACAACCAAAAAAAAAAACACAAAAAAAAACACACACAACATTCATCAAGTAAATTTGTGAGGTACTTCTAACGGCAGTGCAAGTTGGTGGCTTGTCCCTCAAACGGTCCTCATATTGAAACTGTTTATTTGCAAAACATCAAATCCTGCTCACAGTGTGTGTGAAAGTCATTTCGTATAAATGTGTTTGCCAAGATACATACATACAGTATAGCGAAGCTTTATACTGCCATGTGCAGTAGAGAAGATTTATCAAGAGAGAGAGTGTGCCCGTTAACCTCACAAAGCATAAATGCATGTATTAAAGACACGACTTCCATTCCTTTCATCTGTATCCCCGGCACTCAAAGATGCCCCTGAAGGCCTGATTCATGTTAACTTTCCATTATAATGCTCAGCTTAACAACAAAACAAGGTCTCAAGAAACTCACAGACCTCCTTCACGAGCTCCAAACGCTGTCAAATGGTGACTGCACAACCAATGAAAGCCATTCATTTATTTATTTATTTATTTATTAACAATTTTAATAATCAAAATAACCTCAACAGCGGTGTACGCAAAAATAAACAACACAAGTTTCCGGGTTTAGCCAAACAAGGCACAGGGCGAGATTTAACCACGAATCAAACCGGCAAGACAGACGGAGAGGGGGTGCGTTTGACTTATTTTTTTGACGTTGTTCTCCTTTCTTCGTGGAGGTGAACTGTTCTCCGTCCGTGTCAGAAAATGTCCCGCTGCACTCGTCGTGAAAGCTTGTCCAAATGTCCTCCTCCTTCGCCGCCGGCTAACCCACGTTCGCGTTTACCATTGGCAACGCAGGAAAACAACCACAAACTTCGGTCTTTGTGATTACCCCCAATGTAATTCAGCACCTCTCTGACACAGGCCGAAATAAAACTGACCAGTTGAAGTTTAAATTGAATGGATGAAATATTGCATTTGATTTTACAGGTATTAATGATGATACTGCATGACCAATTCTTGTGGGTGGTCCTCACAGCCGTGGACTATAAGATAGATAGATAGTTACTTTATTAATCCCCAAGGGGAAATTGTTTCGCTACAGCAGCATTTATAGATACAGGAAAGAAATAAAATAACAGTAAAAAAAAATATTAAAGCTAAAAATGCACAGTATATACAATAAAATAAAATAAAATAGAATAGAATAATTAAATTAAAACTAACTAAACAATAGCGCAAAGTTGTTTTTTTTTTATATATATTTAAACAACCAAGAAAAACACAACCAATGGTGTTATTATTGTGTGATGGATTTTGCCAGAGGTGAGTTATTGTACAGTCTTACTGCAGTGGGCAGGAATGATCTCCTGTATCAGGAATGATCTCCTGTATCTGTCCTTGTGACAGCGGAGCTAGAGGAGTCTTTTGGAGAACGTGCTCCTCTGTCCCTGCAGCAGGTGGTGGAGAGGGTGGTCAGGATTATCCAATGTGGATAATAGTTAATATAATAATAATAATAGCGTCCTCCTCTCCATCACCTTTTCCAGGCTGTCCAGATTGCATCCGATGATGGAGCCGGCCTTCTTAACCAGTTTGTTAAGTCTGTTGGTGTCGCCGGCTCCAATGCTGCTCCCCCAGCAGACCACAGCGAAGTACAATGCACTGGTCACAACAGATGGTAGAACATCTCCAACATCTTGCTGCACACATTGAAGGATCGAAGTTTCCTGAAGAAAAAGAGTCGACTCATCCCCTTCTTGTCGACAGCGTTGATGTTGGTCTTCCAGTTCAGTCTGTTGTCGATGGAGACACCGAGGTACTTGTACTCCTCAACCATGTCCACCTCCTCTCTCAGAACTCTCAGCGGTTGTGGAGCCGTTGTCTTCCTCCTGAAGTCGACCACCATCTCTCTGGTCTTGGCCACGTTCAGAAGGAGGTGATTTCTTCCCGCCCACTCCACAAAGTCCTCCACTACTGTCCTGTACTCGTCCTCCCGTCCATCCCTTATACACCGACCACTGCAGAGTCATCAGAGAACTTCTGCAGATGGCAGGACTCTGAGTTGTACTGGAAGTCAGTGGTGTATAAGGTGAACAGGAAGGGAGACAGAACAGTTCCCTGAGGAGCTCCAGTACCACTGACCACCGTATCAGACAGCACACTGCCCAGACGGACAAACTGTGGTCTACCTGTCAGGTAGTTAGTGATCCAGGAGACGGTGGACGTGTCCATCCCCACCACCCCCACCACCCGCAGCTTCTCACTCAGCAGCAGTGGTTGGATGGTGTTAAATGCACTGGAGAAATCAAAGAAAGTGATTCTCACAGAGTCACCGGTTCCATCCAGGTGAGACTGAGCTCGTTGCAGCAGGTAGATGATGGCGTCGTCCACTCTCACATGAGGCTGGTACGTAAATTGCAGAGGGTTCAGTGAAGATTTCACCAGTGGCCTGAGGTGCCTCTCCAGCACCTTCATCACGAGATGTGAGGGCAACCGGTCGGTAGTTGTTGAGGCCAGATGGAGTCGTCTTCTTAGCCAACCAAGCCTGTACTGTAAATAACACTGTCTAAGCATGTCTTGATTGAATGATTAAATCTGTAATCTATAGTAATAGTAAATTCATCTCACCCATTAATTAACATACATGTCCTTGATCGTGGGAGAAAACCTGGAGCACCCTGTAGAAACCCACATAAACCCCAAACAGGAAGGACCTGGGACGGTTCAAACCCACAACCTTTTTGCTGTAAAGTAACAATGCTCACTGCTGTTTTATGAATTATTGTGTCCCTCTGTGTGGTTCATTTACTTTTATTTCTGTTCAAAATGGTTTTAAAAGTGTATTCTATCCCCCTCTCAGCTCATGTCTTCTCATCTCAGCCCATTTTCACTGATCTTGCACAGACTGCAGAATCTTTAAAGGGGAAAACTTATCAGGTTTATGGCAGGAGAATGGTGTATGTTTTTATCAGCCTCAGGTCCCACAGGAACTCTGAATGCATTAACTGACAAGTAAACAAAAAACATCTTTAAAACCTTTGGTGTAACTTATTCTTGTTGAAGCGAAGCATCTTTTTAATCTCCAGTAAACTTTAAACAGCAAAAGAACAGAACTTTTCAGTGTCTGGAGGAAGTTGCTGAAATAGCCGTACGGTAATGAGATGACAGCAACTCAGACAATTTGCTGATGCCTGTAGAACTCTCCAATCCAATTAATAATAAAATCCCCCCCCGCTACATCCCTCCATATTCCATCTTCTTCTTATTATGAAACTGTGTTTAATTCATGCTCAGAGGCCGTCGAGTTCCCATGAGAACGCTCCCTTCCAAAAAAAAAGGTCAAAGAAAGTTGAAAGGCCATCAGTCCCCAACCTTATTCACTCACGGATGATTTAGTTGCTGTGTTTGTGTGAGGGCACTGCTCCAGGGATCAAACTGGGACAAGGGGAAAGGTACTATGACACCAAAGTCAGGCCGGTTGTTTATTAAAATAATAAATGGCCCGGGGTCAGTGAAGGGGACCCTCCTATTGGGGTTAATGATGAGGCACAGATGGAAAAAACATACAGGAAGTGCATTCATGAATGTAGGAATGTATATGCATTTGTGTTTCTATACGATTAGATAGATATGGATTTGTGTGTGTGTGTGTGTGTGTGTGTGTGTGTGTGTGTGCTGTCGTGTCTGGGTGGAATAAGACTGATTTTTATGAATTTTTAGGGAATTGCCACCTTTTTATCACATTGCCAATAATATTGATGTTCCACATATTTTCATTTATACAGGCAGCATTTAGCTGTAAGCGATTGGGGCCTATATAGTACAGAAAAGGCTTTATTAATGTATGTCAACAATACAAAGCTATACCCCTTTCTAATTGTTCATATTTAGGAAATGAAATATGGGTTGTGACTAATTTCTGCTTCATGGCTAATACTCAGTTTACCAATCCTTTACAGGTCAGTTCAGATCAATAAGAACTAGTTTTAGGCTTTCCGATTGTTAAACATTCGGGGGGTGTTTAAACTCTAAAATTGAAATTAGAGGAAGGTACAAAACAGAAAAGTGAGAATTCTTCATTCTTTCATTATGTGGATAAAAGCAGGAAAATAGAAAATGCACTTATGTGCTTCCTTGCCGAGATTAAGATAAGAAGATCAATACCACTCTCACATCTGTTCGGTATATACAAAACTAATGCCAGCAGCCATTCAGCTCCGGTTTCCTCAAAGACAGGAAGTACAGATAAACAACAAGCCATGGTAACAAAACTCCACAGGGGTTATTTATGCTATCACACTACTTCCTGGAGTTTTCTCATCACTACGAGGGTTGAGGCAGCTGACAAAAACTCCAGGAAGTGGCTACACAACGGGCCAAGAAATAGTCCAGCACATAACCCTCACCCGATAACACAGCTTGTTGTGTCTGCAGAACATACGTGTTTCCCACAGTTTGTGTATCAGTTTTGGTATCAGTCTTCCAAACTAATTCTCAACAAGTAATAAGTAAAAAAAAAAAAAAAAAGCACCATAAAAAAGGCTTGTATGGACTTGAATCACTTCATCAAGATTGAGGCCTTGCTCAAGCAGAATCGAGAGTTTAACACTTTATGTGTCTCTAAAAAAAAAAGGAAGAGAAAGAGGAAATGACGACATGATGATTACGTCATAACGGTATTGTATATACAGTATATAACCTCCTCCAGGATGCATTTCTCTAACTTTTTACCTGCTTATTCCATCTGGACTCCTCCAACGGATAATAAGATGCTTGCCATCTGGAAAAGACCTGCATGGCATCCAGACCGAAGCCCATTTAAAAACATTAACATTTAGAGAACTCAGGACACTCTTTATTTTATGATATATGTATATCATTTGGTTATCATGTTTAAACTTTAACACAAAGTGGTACCTAAAGGTATAATTTTTTTTTTTGTCTTGGGAGCTGAAAAAGCTCTATGAATAATAACAATAATAAACGTTATTTGTATTGCACCTTTCGTACAAGAATTGCAGCTCAAAGCGCTTTACGGCAAGAAATGTAATTTATAGATATAAAACGATTTCATCTTAAAGGTCTGAAATAAATAAGTGTCTGTGTTATCTCCTCCTGGTGGATTACAAGCACTTTTTTGATGATACTTATGGTACAGATGTTCAGTAGTATGTAACCACAACATAGCTTGGATAAGCTCAAATAGCATCACCCTAATGGTGTACAAGGAGAAGGGTGCGGGAATACATACTCTGACATGGAGGTCAGTGAGCAGTGTGTGTGTGAGCGGCTGAGTGTTTAAGCACTTAGAAGGACGGATAGAAACTGCCGAGAGCGTTTGTACCATTAGAGGTGAGGAAAGGTTATATAGCCTAGTGGGCAGTAGTTTTGAGTAATGGACAATGAACTGGCCAGGGTCAAAGGTTACTAGCTCTGGGCAGTGTAACCCCTAACCTGCTCTTTGGCAGATTTGTAGGTTTGCAGAGCAGTAAAAAAAAAAAAAAGAAAAAGAAAAGAAAAAAGCGACAAAGCTTTAATACCTGCCGCCTCATAGAATCAGACGTATGATGGATCGGGACAGTGCTGAGAAGGTGACTGCCATCTGGGAAGGTGTGATATAGAGGGGAGTGATTGACTGGAGTTTAGTGGAAAGTGGCCTGACTGTGTGGTCTGACAGGGACTGATAGCCTCGCTATCATCATTCTGGGTCACAGTAGGGGGAGGTCTGCACTCTGTCCGGGAGGTCGGGAGGGAAGGACGGCAGCAGTCCAGCGGACGGCTGCTCTTAGCATGTAGAGGAGCTTTGAGCAATATAATTATGTTACTTTATTAATATTAAAAGTGGGAACGAAAATAGATTTTCCACCCAAAATGAATGAGAGTTTCTTCGTGTCGGCGCCTTCTAGTGGTCGGTCAAGAAACCACTGGACTTTAACTGGGGAGGCTGCCGTTTGTTTCCTGTTTCAAAATAATACTAAAAGGTTGTGTATTTTAATTTTTTTTACCGTGACTGTTTAATAAACTGAACAACGTGTTTATTATTGTAACCATGATGATAACCATGATGGTTCTCTATTTCATCCCAAATCTTTATCTTTCTCTGTACCTGACTAATCTGTTATGTATACTGTGCTAAGTCTTCAAACAGAGACTTAGCACAGTATATTTGCGTTGCTTTTATTGCTACCAGTTCGGGCAATTACACAGGAAATGCTCCAGCTGGGTAAATAAGAGGATACAGACATGTGACCTATGTGTTCTTTCAGGTTGGAGAACTTGTTGAAGCAAAGTGTATTTTCAATTTGACCTGAAACCTCAACTCGGAGGCATCCAGTTCTGGATTTATTGTATACACAATAGTTGTATTGATACCAAGAAAATCTTTCCCTGCAACAAACTGACCATTGGTTGATCCTAAAGCATTTTATATTTATCTCTTACAAAATAAAAGAACGAGTTCAAAGTTGAAAACAGACATACGGACAGCACAAAATAAAGCACCGAGTGCAGATTCGGGTTGCCTGTCAGTCTGACAGAAAAATTCAAGTTTTGCTTTGAGGTCACACTCTGGCAAAGTGGTGATGTAACATCAGGTATACAGAAACTAGTTATAACTGTAACAAAAATTCTAAATTGATGTTTACATTTGGTTTACAGCTCAAAGGCAAATAAACTAACTCGTGAAAAGGATCTATGAAAATACATTAAATATGTCTGTAACAGTATGACAGGACACTGAAATTATGATAAAACTTTACTCACATATTGTTGATGCTTCATGAAGAGTTAGTTGAGTTTCTGCTGTTTTAATATCTGAAAACAAGATCAAACAAGATCAAACAGTTTCTCTGGTACATAATCATCACATACGCCATAAGGTCTCTTTGTTGTCAGAGATAAAATACCTAAAAAGTATGGAACCCAAATGTCAGCTATAATATAATATACCACCACAATGTTCAAGAGATTTAATCTGTTTAATTAGCAAATTAGTAAAGAAAAAGAATAATGTGACTCATGTTCATGACTGTGAGAAAGTTCAGAGAAAGCTATGAAGTGCACTTGCTTTGTAAATGATTACTTTTCTTAATATTAGTTTATCTGATTGCTCTGCCGATGCTTGGTGATGAGCGTAGCTGCACGAGTAACACGTGAGTTGCTCATTAAAATAAAACCAGTTGTCCTTAACATCTCCACACACTGTGAGCCATCCAAACTCCTGCCCGAACAATAAACTCATTGTAAAAGTCGGCTGATGAAGGTTATAACCCTTCTCATCCGCAGATTATCTCTAACTGTGTGCACATCAAATTTAAATGAGCAAAATAGACAGATAATGTTGTTCAGCATAACCACATTAGTGCATTTAACCCAACGTGCAATTAAAAATGGGATCTGGTGTTGTGCTGCAATAAAAGTAATCAATCCAACATCAGCAATTAAACTCTGTGAATATGATGTTCATGTGGCATTTCGCTCTCGGCAATACTAATTTATAGTTGTGCCCTTTCTTTCAGTCTAAGATGTTAATCCGTTTGTAATAAAGCTAATCAATGACACAGTAACGAATGTGCGCTTGCTGTTGTCTCTGCCAGTGCAGGGATAAAGAAATTATGAACAGTCGAGATTATTATTATCTCGACTGTTTGAATCTCTGTGTT
Source organism: Embiotoca jacksoni (assembly GCF_022577435.1). Classification (NCBI taxonomy): domain Eukaryota; kingdom Metazoa; phylum Chordata; class Actinopteri; family Embiotocidae; genus Embiotoca; species Embiotoca jacksoni. Next base: position 2,932,432 of record NW_027185425.1, on the reverse strand, counting down.
TTATTTTACTGCACTTGGTTTTTTTTTTTCCCCATCTACACCTGCATTCCTACTTCTTACTCCTTCATTTTCTCTTGCTCCATCTCTCGTGCACCTCCACCCGGTAAAGCCTATAAATCACATGGTGATAGATTGGCCCCTTTGGGAATGTCTGAACCTGAAGCTGGGAGCCACGGTAGCTCACCAGATATGACTCCTCTTTGTTCTGAAACCATATCACGGGGGGATATTTACATGAAGGGCACAGATCCCAGTTATCCCGGCTCGAAGAGGGGGAAGGAAGGGCTATATTCAGGGAAATAGTCCAAGGACAATAAAAGGCTACAATAACAGATATTTTCAAGGGACCAAATTGCAGGTTATATTTGGAGTGAGACCTCTGGTGGGACTGAACACAACCATCGTCTACATTTATATTGCAGCTTTGTGACTTCTCTGAGAATGGGCCGTCGAGGCAAAGTGTGTGTTTGAGTTGAAGAGGCGTAACTTATAAAGTGAAGCATGTTGCTGCCGTGTGGAAGACGCACCGGGCGAGCGTCGGCCTGGGGTTTGTTCGTTTCCTGCAGCTTGCATCTCTGATAAGTGGTTTATACCACGGGCCAAGAGACTCTGAGTCTTTTTACATCATCATTGCTATGTTGACAAGAGTTCAGTTTGACTCGTGTTTCACACAGTAAATTAGACACTTCAGTTTCAAATGACCTTCATCCCAACATGCTGCCTCGCTGCGTCCTCTCGCCAGCGATCCACCGTGGAAAGCTTGCGAAAATGACACGCTGCGAGGGGCTCGCACCATCCATCACACCTCGCAGGAAACGGCGAGGTGGCTGTCACACAATCCTAGACACACGTCTCACTTTTTAATGTATTTATCTCTGTGCAGGAATGCCAAATGCAACAAGGTCACCTCGCGTCATCACAATTTGCCAAAAGCTCCTCCTGCCATAAGTCAGTCATCCCAGAATTTCAACGCAGGCATCATTTCACAGTGAGATTAAATATTTATGCAACGCAGCGAGGGTTCGCAGTTATAACAGCAGGAGCAGCACAGCTTAACACAATGCCAGGAGGTGTTATCACCTCATTGTTAATGACTATAGACATTATAGACGTCAGGCTATAGACAGGTGTGGCTGTATGCACAGGACACCCAGGTGCTTCTAGGGTACAGCCAACTTTCTTTGCAAAGCTGCCAGTCTTTGTTAAATATGTACTCCGTGATCTTTCCTCACAGGTTTTGAGTTTCAAAACAACACCAGTTGGAGGCAATATTAGATCCTGTACCAAAATCAGTGAGTGGACTTTTAAACTCAGAATATAAAAGTTTGAATAGTGGGTGCCCTCCAGTGGCGGTATCAGAAATGTAATATTATGCACCTGTTTTTACCAGGATTGTCTCAGTTTTCTACCTTTGCCACGGACGTGTCTGAAGACTGTATACAAAGATGGACAAAGTCCATAGAACTGTGGCCCGTGTGGAAGTGCCCCAAAGTGCAGTACCACTGAGGGACACTGGGCGCTGGCTCCAAAAAACCTTTGGCTCCATTAGATAGAATCCAGGGATTTCCTTTCAGACCAACCCTGGGCTCCTCCCCAGCTCGTCCAAATACTGGCTCCAAAAAAAAAAACATGATGGCAGCGCCCAGAAAAAGTCCGACTCAAGGCTTCAAAACAGTAGTTTACAAACCACTCGGTGACTTCACGGTGGGTTGCCACTATGGCATGGCTCTAAACTGTTGGTCAGTCAGTAGGCCCACCTCTTTTGGTCCAATAATCCTAACTAATGTTGAATGCGTTGCCAGTCAGTTCCCATCGGATGTTTCCTGCTGACTTCGGTGACCCTGATGTTTCTTCTGAAGCCACTACAAGGTTGATATTCGTGGCTTTCAGAGACAAATGTGTGTAATTATAAACTGGATCCCTTTTGGTGATCACCTGACTTTTTATCTGGTACAATCAACTCATACTTTATATAGCACCAAATCACAACAAGTTTCATCGCAGGGAAGATGCTAGCAGAAGATAACAACTCAATTAAGATGATGAACATGACAAACATTACAGCGTGTTTAGCATTGTCAGCGCATGCAAGCATGCTAATGTTAGCATTTATCTCTTAACACTTCTGTTAGTAAGTCGAGCAGAATCGAACATACAAAGTCTACTAATAGTGGCTTTAATATCATCATTATAAACATACTGTATAGGCTATTACTTTTAAAAGGCATTTAAAATCAGAGATGTTATCGCTAAAATTATGATGAAAACATACAATAAACATGCTTACATCTGGTTCACAGATTACAAATGTAAGATGTATCCCAAAGGGGCCTGTAAATTGGATGGTGTATTTGAATGTCCCTTTGGAGTTTAAAAAAAAAATTCTCCATCTGTTCAACAAGTGGAGTTCAGGCGTACAAGAGGAGAAACATAAACATTTCACGGAGATGCTTTGAGGGAACCTATAAAAGACACGAAAGTCAGTGGAACAACAATATAGAAGGCACTTGCTCACAACTGTCCTCGACAACATGCATTAGACATCCAGGACGACTGGGGTTCTTTGATAAATAAGAACAAACAAACTCACTTCGGTAAGCCTGCCTGCAATTGCTTTCCTTTATTAAGTGGTCAAAGGCAGTACCTAATTTAGCAGCCCCGAAGATTCATCCTCCCTTTCCTCTGTGCCTTCCCTCCATTAGCCTCGAGGCCTCGTGGGAGATCATTCCCTCGGAGAAATCTGGTGCAATAATGTACAATGCACAGTGACAAGGACTACGACTTTTTAATAAACAAAAATAGGAAGAAAATCCCAGCAGGAGACGGGACCTGGAACCTTTTTGCACGCTGTCTGTTGAAAGAGTCTTGATCTGTGTTATAGTGTCGAGGTTTTTGGGGCTTTGCTCCAGATAAGGGTAAATAAAGCCTTTTATTGCCTTTGATTGCTTCAAAGATAGACTCAGCTGTGCAATATAGCCACCAAGATATCAGGGGATTGGAGCCAAATATGAATAAAAGCAAGGTAAGGAATATATCATATGAGGTTGTTTTTTATTCTTATGATAAAATTGATGCAAAGAATAGCATGGAAGCAATATTAGAATACTTTATATCACCCAAATGCAAAAATCAGCAAAATACAAGGTGTATTATCTGAACTTTAAGTTATTATAAAGGCGAATTTTCGGTGTTCATCCCTTGAGGGTTATGCTGCAGTTAATGATTACCTCTTATCTCATGACCTGCAGGCACGTTGACCTATCTAAACTCTGCTTGGTAATAAGGTCATATCTGACAGCAAACAATTTCCTTTCATCACCTCCATCTGTCACTTAATGTGCCTGTTCACATACAGTAGCCCTGACACATATCGATTCAGTATTAAAACTGCTATAGGACTCAGCCTCAAATCAATACACAAATACTCTACCAGCTCTCAGATAATTCCTCTTCTGTAACTTCAGGTCCTCAAGTGGTTTAAATAATTTCTGCCGGCACAGCTGAATGCGCCCCAAAATTACTTTTTTTTTTTTGTATTTGTGTCTTATTAGCAGTTATGTGATAATATGGCAGTGATTTATTTCTCAGCTTGGCCTTTTCACTTGTTTCACTTTTCTGTTTTTGACGCAGTGCTTTCATGCAGCAAGTGGAACGACCTGTCATTCACGAGCAAGGTCACGGAGAAATCAACGTTTGTGTCAGTTTTAGTACTTTTCCCTCGCTCACTTCCCAATCTTAGGGTGAGAGTCAGTTGCTCTCACTTCTGTCAATCCAGATAAAAATGCCATCCTCTTTTTCTATTTGCATTTATTTTTATTCATGTTTTGTTTCTTCATTTCTTCTCTCTCTGTTTGTGTCATTGCTTTGGTTGAATAATGTTTCCTGCTTTTTCCACCCAAAACTAAATCCCCACTTATTTCTTTTTGAGTTGAAAGCTTTGTAAAAAAAAGTATCTTTTTTTTTTATTATTATTTCACCCAAGATCGCATGTCAAATTGTTCTTACCAGGATGAGGAAAAACTCCCATGAAGAGCAAATTAGAAGACATCATACTTCCAGACATGTAGCATACGTTGTATGCACAAAGAAGACCAAAATAACTGTGTTCTTTCAATCAGGAATCACAGAATTACAAAATATGGAGACATAATTCATAATTAATATATGGAGAGATTATGGATATGGAACGACATCAGGCAACTTCCATGTGCCACTCGAACTGGTACAGAACCACAGCACCTGATGATATGAGCATTACAAGTGATCCCGAGTGCGGGTTGTTAGATATGTCAGGAGCTTTGAACTTCACGCCTTTGATTTTTCCAGGCTGAAGCTGTTCAGGTGAAGCTATAACGGCTCCGAGAAAAATGTCTTTGCCTGAAAAGGTACAGCCTTCTCAAATTAAAATAACAATAGCATGAGTACTGTAATACAAACGAGAACTGTGAAGTCTGCACGTCTCGCCTACAGTTGACTTTTTATTGTCAGCCAGGACATTTTTTTGTGTTATTATTGCACATCATTTATTTTTCTGAATTAATTAAGTTTGATATATTCTTTATGTTTTGTAGTTGCATTCATGTGTCGTATTCCTACCCTACAGAGTTCACCTAAACTGAGTTAATATACATTGGCAATTTTGTATTTTTCTTTGCGCACTTAGCCTTTTTAGCAAAGTATATCACCCTGTATTCCACCGCACGTGGAAGTAGCAAGTGAAAAACGAAAATTGTTCCAATATTCAATCCTGAACTTTGCCCACCGGAAAGAAAAGCAAACAAGACTCACAGTTGGGGCAATAAGACGTGGCTTTAATTACCGAAAAGCAGCTGTCCAATAAAAAAAAACAACACGTTTCAGGGAACAGACAGAAGCATGGTATGTTGTGGTGAGGTTTATTTATTGGATAATATATTTGCAGAAGGCCATATGACCGGGCATATGGCAGCACTAATCTCCTTTTGTGAATAGATGAAGTGCACGAAACAAGAAACTAAGAGTGTACTTCATTACCTCTGCCAAGGAGGTTATGTTTTTGAAGGCGTTTGTTTGCTTGTTTGTTTGTTTGACGATTTGTAAACAGGATTACAGAAAAATTTGCTGCCCGATTTTCTTGAAACTTGGGGGAAGGGTTTAGCATGGGCCAAGGAAGAACCCATTCATTAAAATCATAAATGTCAGGGTGGATAGACTTATTATTTTTCACTTTCACTGATATCACAAATCAAGTAGTTGGCAGTAAAATTTGATAGAGAAAAAAACATAGGTCATTCCAGAAATTTGATTCCTCCGTATCACAATCCAACCCTGTAACGTACCAAAGTGTATAATACATCTGTCAGTCCACAACAGCAGAGCGTGTCAGTGTCACGTTTTACCTCGTTCAGGCGTGATAAGTAAGGTGCGTTAGGTTTAGGCACCAAAAACCAAGTGGTAAAGTTTAGGAAAAGATCATGGTGAAAATTTGGGTGAAAATAAGTAGTTTTACATAAGTAACATTACATATATCACATAAGTTAATTTGCGCCTGTTACAAACGTTAAATACGTTATGTTACTTACATTACTTGACAGAAACTCTTGTTGACGTGTTTTCTCGTGAACTTGTACACCGGTCTCTGTTTGTTTTGCTCAACCTCCTCCCTGTGTGGACTTTAAAATTCTTCATATTCTTCGTCACGTGACCTCCCTCTTCGAAGGTCATACATGCATTTATTTTCACGCCCAGGTGAGGCAAAGCGTGACACTGACACGGGATGCTGTAGTGGACCGACAGGTTGACTACACAGGTTGGCGCGATACTGGGCTGCACAATTCACATTCACGGGTCCCAGTAATCATCTGGGATACACATTGTTTGAACTTAATACAGCCAGCAGTCACTGTGAAGCATTCGGGGACAGCAGTTTCATAGAAGAGAACCTGAACATAAACACAATTGTAAACATATTCAAACATAATGTATGCGGTGGTCGTGGATGTAGATTTGCATCTGAAAGAACAAGGGACTGCGGGCCCTGGTGGAGGTCCCTTTTAGTTCTTAATGTTTTCACCATCATGTATGAATTATTAGCTGTTGTTCACACTGTAGGATACAGTAGTTTTACAGTATTTGAGAGCATGCAACTATAAAACAGACAAAAACACACAATATGCTGTAAAATTTATTAAACTCTTGTATTAATTTTGTTGCTGAAGCAGCGAGATGAGCGGGAGCCACCGGAGACGCCACACTATCCTCAGTCAATTTAAATTGCATCAGTGTTCTGCAGAAGCTGTCTTTCCAAAAGCTAAATTGATATAAGAAAAAAAAAAAAGTTGTACTTTTTCTGCCGAGTTTTTTTTTATCCTTTTGGGTTCTGATGCGAGAATATAAAACTTGTTTTACATGTAACAGACCGTGTCAATGTCACTTCTTGTAAAAAAAGAGGACAAGGAAAATAAAGAAAAGAGTCTTTCAGCAGGGTCCCGGCAATAATCTGTGTTAAACCTGCTGAGCTGCTGTATTACCGAAGCTCTTGGCAGGTGCAACCACAACGTAGCCTCGCTCAGTCAGTTTGAATAAGCTCTGAGATGATCACCGTGAAACTTTAGATTAGCATGACTCGCGCTGAGACGTGCCAGGGGAACGCTGAATCTGCTCTCCTGCCACTGCAGTATCAAAAGGAAACCAATCACGATGATGCAAATGGAGAAACACTGCAGCCGTATTGTTTCTACGGAAACAGCAGGTGCGCGCGGGAGACGGGAAATCATTCCCGAGACACAAACATGAGCTAAGCATTCGCTGTACATTGTCGTGTAAAGGAATACATATTATTCATTTGTTCCATTCACTAAATCAGGATTCCCTTAATCTGTTCCATCAGCAGTAGCTGTCCTTCTAAGAGGCCACGTAGCAGAATATACTCAATTTAATGCCACTGATAATGTGGTGTACCGATTATGCAGGAGAGAAAAAAAATAAATAAATAAAAAAATCACCAATTCAGCAGCTTACTGTAGCAGCCATGATGTGCATTAACATTCTGTGTTGTTTCCAGAGGGAGTAAAAAGAGGAAATGGCCACTTGTTACCGGAGACTTTTCAGTGCCGAGCACTTAAATACACTTTGCACGTTTTTCACGTCGGTCTGGTCAGACGCAGGGGTCTGAAGGTCGACAGCTCTGTGATGCATGACAGAGGAACAAGGTTTTCTGCTAACAGCACGCCGGTGTCGCTTACAGCGAGGTCAGCATTTTACCCACTTCGCCCGAGACACAATCTTAGGATTTCTGCTCCAAAACCGCGGAGACACATCGGCAGACTGATGGGCCAGCAATCTGTTTTCACTCACTTGTGTGTGTGTGTGTGTGTGTGTGTGTGTGTGTGTGTGTGTTATGGTTGTGCATTTGTTGATGGCCGTTGGCTGTTTTGGTCAACAGGTATAGATGCTCCTGTACGTCTACCATTTAAAGAGAGCTGAGAGATGCTGTTTATTAAAATTACTTTTGACATTACCGCACTCATGCTGCATTCCCTCTCTCGAAGATAGAGACTGAATCGATGAGTGCACTATGTTCTGCTTAAAAAGTCAAGAAGTTCAACACCTCCTCCCGTCATGGGGAGAGATTTATTGACAAAAAAGACCCGCACCATAGAAGTATTTTCCAAAGGGAGGTAAGAGGAGTTTTTAAAGGTTATCTGAAGCTATTTGTCAGCCCCTCATCCCTCCAGCTTTCCCTTTATTTTGATCTCTTTCTCTGGAGTGTGACTGTTTAATGAAAAGGATCTGATGTTCTCTGGTGAATCCGTCTAGTGCTACAAATATAATGTGCTCTTAATTACATGGAATTAGATGATGGCTTATGTGGTGCTGTATTATCTCCCACTTATAAGTTTGCACTCTCTCCCTCATCGCAGTGCTGCTCATCTTTAAAATAAAGTCACACTGAACTTAAGATTTTGTTTTACTAAGAAATCAATAAAGTCGGTGCCCCCTACATTAATTGTTTTTCCTGGTAGCGAGATGAAACTGCAATTTGACTGGTGCAATATCTTGTATGGACGGGCAATAAATATAGTTTGTTGTATCGCTCCAATTCCTGGGACTTAAACAAACACGGAGTTCAGAGGAACTTCTAATGACTCCGCAGGTTAGACAAAGATAATGGAGAAATTCAGCAATATCTCGTAGGAATCCGCGTCAGTGTGCTTCTGTAGGCTAACACACTTTGATTTTCAGGGTGAAATGAAGTTCATCCGTCTAGCTATTAAGCTTTTTTTTTTTTAGAACAATATAAATGTAAGAGTCTGATGGGTCCTGACCGAGTGGCAGCACACCCACTGGCTTGTGAAATGCTGTTTTGAAGCCTCAGATCTGGCATTTTGGCTGTCACCATCTGGATGTCTTGGAGCCAGACGCAACCTATTTCGAAGAGCTGGGGAGGAACGATAGGTAGAATAATAATAATATATAATTAGTGATGGAATTATTTTCAGAAGGACGGAACACTGATCAGAAGAAATTAATTCATTTTATGACAACATAATGACTCATAGAAAAAAATTATGGACTTTGTATTTCATGAGAGAAGTTGATTCTTTTTGAAGAGAGGGAGTCTATGGAGTCGGAGGTTTATTTGGAGCCAGCCCCTTGTGGCCCTCGGGGGTATTACACGTTAAGGCACTTCCGCATCAGCTTTACTTTTCAGACCTGGGAGCCACGTCCATTTTTATAAACAGTCTATGGTCCAACCCAGTGTTAAATGTTGTAGCGGGATGTCGAAAACCAATGATGTAAGAGCTTAGTAAAGAAGAGGAGAAACATACTCCAGTCAGTTGCAGACCTTCAACGGTGACGGTGCGTCATCGCAACACCACATTTCTGTCAACTGCTGCCATAGAAACATTTCAGTTCAGGTTTAAATTTACTTGAAGGCTATTTGTTCCGTATTTTGAACCGACAATGGAAACAAGCTCTTCAATAGACTATTCGAAAGTGAAGAATTATTGGAGGTATTTAAGTCAGTGGAATATTCATTAATAAAGACAGACTATTATTTCCGTCTCTGAAATTTGCTCTATGAGTGTGTGTGTTTGTGAGAAGTGGGAAGGAGGTGAAGGATCCATATGCAGCTCTTGAAGCAGACCCCCTAATCATATCACTCATCCCCCATCTAATAAAAAGAGAGGCTGGAAATGAAGATAAATTGATCCCCCAACTTATTTTATCATGGAGGCCTGCTGCTGTGAATCCAAGAGAGACAGGTGTTTCTCAAGCGATCCAAGATCAAGTGTGTGTGTGTGTGTGTGTGTGTGTGTGTGTGTGTGTGTGTGTGTGTGTGTGTGTGTGTAACCACTTGTCTCGCAGCACCAGCATAATCACCACTAACGTCATATCTTGCATTGTTTTGTGTCCAGAATCAGAAGTACACACCTGGACAGGACAATCAGCCTCACAACATCTGCATGCAGCAGGCAAACAAACCACAGAGTGGTGACGATGCTTGTCTTTGAAGCTGACCAACTTTTCAGCCACTAGTTTACAATGCACGTGTCTTTGGAGAGAGTTAAAGACAAACATGCACCGCGTATGATTGTTTAGGTGAGGCATATGGGTTGTAAGTGCATCTCATAAAGTCGCACATGAGGGACCACTAACAGGAATGCCACAGAGCAAAAGCCGCACAGCTGGACAGCTTTATCAAGGTCTAAATGACAAGATTTTTTTTTTTTAGACATAACAGAATGAAATCTGTGAACCTTCTCCTGCATCAAAGTTAAAAAAAAAAAAAAAACATCCTAACAAAGAGCGTCGGCTCCGTTCCTTTTGATGGTTTATTTCTGAATGCACCACTGAGTGCCTCGAAAACCTAAAAAAGAAACGGTTGGCTTTTCATTTGTTTTCTTACATGTTTGACACCGCGCAAAGTGTTTCTCTCAAATTCAAAAAAATAATAAGGAGATACAAATATTTGAATTGAAACTGAAGTGACAGCACTGCTTGTGTTTTCTTCAAACTGTTATTTTTGGTAGGCCTTTAAATATTCTGAAGAGGAAGTTTGCAACACGTTGCATTAGGCCAAAGTCTCCCATCCTCCTTTGTTCACAACTGTCTGTGGACTTCCCTCTGTGCGTCAAAGAAAGTTGATATCCACACTAGGTTTGCTGAAAATCTGACCAATCAGTGATCAGTGGGAGTGGCTAAGTGCGACATCGTTGAAGTCAAAAGTTTGTTGTGAGATACAGCTCCAACAATGGCGGCAATGGAGCGATTAACAGTTGCAGCAACGCCAGCAAATACGGAGCAAAAACAATGCCTAGAACTTAAACAGTAGTCTGCAGTGGTCATTTACAGACATGGTGGTCTCAACATACATTATATGGTATAAAGCTGCATCAATAGTTTCTAAATCAACTTTTTGGATGCAACAACTGAAATTGCTCCCCAACAGACGAGCCAGACTCATTTACTTGCGTAGTGGATTTTGGTTTGGTAATAGCAGGCGAGAATCATATATTATCTCAAATGCTACAATCTGTGCTGCTCTGATTTGATTGGGTGATGTTCTCCACTTCTAATTTGATTAACATTTGGCTAATTGGAAGTTGTTGTTTTTTGGTTGGTTTTTTTTTGCATTAACCGGGGAGATCCAGTTCGCTTTCCTTCTCACACATCCTCCATTTGTAAAACCTGTAATTCCACAAATTATACGAGTCACACCAAGTGATGAAATCAGCCTTCAAACACGGTGTGTGACAAGGTGAACAGTAAGGCATCTGAACTTAAAGTAGGATTTTCTGTTGGAGGACAGAAATGGACCCTTTGTCTCCTTCCCGGTCTCCTAATGAATTGGTTTTAGTCTGTTTTGGAGCAAATTATCCTTCCCTCTCCTCCTAATTTTCCAATTTGCTGTGTCATTTATACCTAATTGAGGACTGCACTGGGCTGCATTACTCTCACAAATAGGGTGATATAGTTTATCGAAGGTCTGCTTTATACAGAGGGGCTGGTAAACCAAACATCAATTGTAGACCATACAGAAGACGGGGATTTTTCCTGGAGGCTGGGGAGCATTACAAAGAGGCTTTAATTATTTCTCAAAGGCAATCCTGGCTATTGCTCCACCACTCATTTTATGGTCATTTTCCTTTTCTTTCTTTGAAGGAGCTAATGAATGGGGTGAGAATTCACTTTATTTTATCCCTGCTCTGTCACTCTTGCTGGTATTTGCATCTCAGATTTGTCTAACCAAATAAGAAAAGCTTGTTTTCAACCTGCCCAGGCCGGGTGCAGCATAGGAATGAATAAAGGCACAGATCTCGGGTTCCGCTATTAGTACGTTTCACATTAAAACCCAGAGTGCGGTTCCTCCTGTGAGGGAAGTATAAGTTTGTGTCCTTGACTCTTAAACTGTTCTGTCAGAAAGAGCTGAAAAAGAATTACAATATTAGAAACACAGCTTGTTGGTTGTTTTTTTTTTTAAATCCGGTCGCATTGCTTAAATAGTTTTGGGAAAATAATAACCAACAATGCCCTGTTAAATCATGTATAAACTGGTGACTCTCGAAATACTTTAACAGCTTTAGATCCCACAGCAGAGCTACAGCAGAGGTTTCCAAACTGTTCAGAAAGTGTACCACAATTTACCCCCAAAAAAATTTAAAGTACCACTTTGCAATGCAGTCACGAACTATTAATATCAGAAAATAAAATTCACTATGCAATAGCCCGGAAAGGGTGAATAACAACTACGTAAGGTTACTGATTCAAAATCAACGAATATATTTAGCCGACACCTTTACTGCTGACTCAAACTCTTCAGCACTGAAAAGTACGTTGGAAGTTGAGTTAGCGCAGAAAGCAAACTGATATTTCGCATTAAATTAATTCAGAAATTATTTTTAGAATAATTGCCAGAAAACTAATAACAAGGAGTGACTTGAATGAAAAAATAAAAGAAAAATGCATTGATTATGTATTTCATGAGAAAAGTTGAGTCTATGGTAGTTAGAGGCTTTTAGGAGCCAACCCTCAGTGGCCGTCAGGTGGTATTGCATTTCAAGCCACTTCCGTATTGGCCTGGAAGATATGTGTGCACAACACGATCTGCACAAGCCCGGCAATTACGCAAATAAAAGTAAATTCGAGTACATTCCTGTGTCACAGAATAGATTTAATGTCTGTGTTGTTTTTATGCCCAGTGCAAATAAATGTCTAAATTTCAGAGCCACCAAGAGGCCTCTCAAGCAAAAGTTTGTCTCTGCAATCAGCAAATGACATTAACTCGCTGCTTCTCCTCAGAGCATCCTGATATTTTCAGGGATAATTTCCACAGGATTTTTTTTTTTTTTTTTTTTTTGCAGCAGATGTTCCTCTCCACCCCGCCCGTCCAGGGTGCCTGTGTGACATAGGGGCCGCCCATCAAAACGCCATCAGGACCCTGCTGGCCACCAGACGAACGCATGCCCAGAATGCATCATGTGGGGGCTGTTAAGTCCCATTTACCTCTTCCTCCCGTCTGCCACTTCACTTTACCATCAGCTTGCGTCCTCGTAACTCTCCATCACTGAAGCAGACAAAACAAAGCATTCAGTGACGTGGGTTTTTTTTTTTTTTCGGTCCGCGCTGACAAACCAACTTAGCAAAAGGGTGAAGTCGCGACACACACCCGTCTGGCTCGGTATGAAAGGCGGTGGCTGACGGAGGTGTGGGCACGTGAATAAATCGATTAGCGGGGCACTTGATGGATGGAATTTACAGGAGGCCTCGACACACCAGAGAATAAATCTCGCTAGGAGAACATGCCTCTGCCAGGTTCATTTGTCTTTGTGGGAAATTTGGCACTTTCCCAAGGTCTGGGGGCTCAATTAAGCAACGGCTCCAGCAGTTCAGGGAGGGAACTTTGTTGAGGGATATGCCACTTTCATGTGTCAGACACATGTTAATGATAACAGATTTGAGGAATACAAAATGAGGGAGATTGTATGGAAAGGGGAGGTTATGTGGGCGGGGTTGGGGGGGGGGGGTTGAAGGATGGGACTGATGTGGGTGGGTGGGGCTTACGGTGGAACAAAGGAACAAAAGGACAGGTGAAGGAAGCTGCTAAACGTTCATTGGGTCATTTGATATGTAGCATGCAGTTTGTCCGAACTACTTTGCTGTGCCTGGAAATGGATTTAACGAGCGAACCGACCTGTGAAAGTGAACTGAAAGGCACCAAAACGCACACACAGGGGAACCGCGCAGTCAGGTTATAATTGTTCTCACAGGACTATTAACTTTCTCCGGATTGCTTTAAAGCAGGTGAATATAAAGCCGCACAGAGTTTCTTGCCGTGTCGAAGCGTCTCTGTACCGTCTCCCTCTCACCCTCCCACAATCTCAGGTTCCAGTCCCGGGTCCCGGTCCCCCCCCCCCTCCCAAATCCCCCATCCCGAACATCTCAGCGGATGATTTATGTTGCAGTGTTGCTCTGTGACCTCAAAATCCGCCCCATCCATACCGCACCTGTCACTGCGCCGCTGCCTGCGTGCTTACTGAAAACCAAGCCATCCGTGCAAAATGGCAATTTTCCACCCACCTAGAGAATAAAAAAAAAAAAAGAGGATCCAATCCATTCAGAAGCAAAAGTAGGAAAATTCTACGATATGCAGAGCAGGTGCGTGAGGGCTCGGTGCTCCGCTAACGAGGGAGCTGATCTGCACGCACCGCTGACCGCAACATCTGTCGTTTGTGGGGATCCGGAGTTTGGTTTTCTACCTCGGCTGCACAGTTTGCACAGCGAGAGACAGCAGACGACGAAGCACAGAAGACGGATACAGATGGACGGGACCAGGCCCGGTTTGAGCCGGGGGGCAAAAGGGTTCCCGTGCTGTGACTCGGTGGCGTATGATGCATGAGAATCCGGCGGGAGCATCAAAGAGTTGCACTTGTCTGTCTGGGCCCAAGGTGAGGCCCCGACCGACCCCGTCCACCGTCCCAGGTGGAAACCCTAACGAGCTCATCAGGCCTAACGAACCTTAACAAGCCTCTAATTGGCAGCGTTATGATGTCCCCCGAAGGTCAGAGTGCAAGGTCCTGTGCCAGCAAGCGGGACAGGCTGCCACTTCCTGCCAACAGTGGGTCACGTGACTCACTAATATCCCTCTGTGTAAACAAAGTCGCCAAAGGGCAGAGGAACTTCTTGCACAAGCAAAAGCCTGGAGTTTGGTTGCTTATCGAGGACACTTTGCGGACAGCTTCGGTAGCAAAACTTGCAGCGAGTGACGCCTGAAATACTGAGAAATGTAATTTACCCGTCAATACTTTCATAAATAATGCTTAACAGAGCAACGCATCACAAGACTGCTGCGACTTTGACACCTGCAGCTTTCCATATTTCTATAAGAAACAAGAACAGTAGAGGCGGTTCTAATTCCTGACAACCGAAACATCTATGGTGAAATGCTGCCACCTACCGGTCACTATGTAAAGGTACAGTTTGATAAAAGACTTTTAATTCCAAGAAAAAAATACTTATTCCAATGAACTTGATTACAGCACATATATAATATATACACTCAAAAACCATATCATATGAAACTTAAAAGGTGCAGTCAAGATAATTTATCAATTTATGTAAAAAAAAAAAAAAAAGGTCAGCACTTTAAATGCATCAGACTTAAGCCAAAGAACAATAAATCTTTACAATGAATGTGATATCGTGTTCTCCGTTTTAATCTCTGCTTGTGGCGCATTAGTTTGTGGAGAAAAATCTCAGTTTATTTGGAGAAGAGACAAGCTGAGGATTAACTACATCAATTTACAACTGCCCAAAGATAAGCGAGCCGTAGCTTCACCAAATCCTAAAGAATATTATAATCCCGCACAGGCCCGACCTTTGGTTCACTGGTCTGATACAAGATGGAAAGATATTGAATTAAACGTGGAGGCATGGCCGTATTGCAAATAGAGAAAATGTTCAAGAAAATTGAAGAAAAGAGACGGCACGCTCAAGCATACGTTTAAACTGTGGGAACACGGGATAATTTACAGGAGAAAAACATACAAAATTCAAAATGTAAAAGATCAATTATAGACTTGAAGATCTTTCTTCTTCTTTACAGGTCAAAAATCCTTTTGAGGAGATAAAACATGCCTCCTCTGAATCACATCATTGTGACCCAGAAAAACACATCCAAGAACATTATTCCAACAGGGTTTGGTGTTGAATAAAGAAACCTCTAACACTGTACAGTAGAGATAAATAACTTCAAATCAAAACAGAAATATCTAAAGATGACTGGTAGAATATATGCAAAGTACAACAATCAACAGCTCCGAGGGAATTTTGTCAGAAAAATATTGTCAGATTTTCCATTACTCTCAAAAACTAGAAGCAGATTTTCATCTACACGTCGTGCTGGAGGTTGGCGTGATAAGCTGTAGATCACACATGTAGTCTGGGAATGTCTAAAAAATGAGAAAATATTGGAATGATGTTTGGAGAGTCCATGAAAATGTCAGGCTTTAAATGACCTCAGCCATTATGGTGCTATATTGAGGTAACCCGACGCATGGAAATGGACAACGTGAGGGCCGATAAAAAAAAGTTATTTTAGGAGCAACCAAGAAGGCAGGCATGAGTCACTGTCTGGAAATTGTTGGGAGAGATAAATGATGCAGACAAACTCGCACATGTTTGGAGAATCCAATCATATGTCATTTAATATAAAAAAGGGGGAAAATCGGACTGCCTATAAAATCAAAGGCTCTATGAAAACATTTATAGAGTGAGGAAGACATTTTCAGTTGTATCATGAAGTTTGTTTCTATTCATGACCAGTGACTAAAAACATAAACAATAAAGTATTTAAAAAAGCAGATAAAGTCTTTTTTTTTTTTTTTTGTCGGAAAAGGCAGCAGACGTTCATTTCACTCTGATGTCCCACACAACGTCTTTAAGCGATTCTGTCAGGGAGAAGAAAAACAAAACAAAAAACAAAGATGAGAATCAAAGCGTATGTAAATATTTCACAGCGATGGCTTGAATAAAAAAATCCTGTAGTAAAACAGGAACGCAGTGATACGACAGAACTGTTGTCCTACAGAGGAGATTAATGTACCTGCAGCTGCCGAATGCTCCTCAGGGCGTTCTCGTCCAGCTGTGACAGGTCCACCGAGTCCATCTGACTGGCCAGCAGCTGAATACTCTGGATCAACAAGTTACAAGACAGTTGGTAAATTCACCTGATCCAGAGGTTTGTTCGACAAATTCAGGACTCGGAAGGCGTCAAGTTCTCAAATTAAATACCGAGGTCATCGCAACATCAATGCAAACTAACACGTAGTCGACACGGTGCTGGAACATCCCAGGGACGACTGAAGGCACCTTTAGGTGAATCTCTCCCAGTCAATTTTGTTGTACTCGCTTCCCTGAATATTAAGTGGTCTTCTTCTCTTCAATGTCCTCTTTTAATAGTCAAAATACTGATCAGCGGGTTCCAGAGCTCTGAGCCCAGCTGACCGTGAGCTCACCTCTCCGTTGCCGATGGGAACGTTGATGACGATGTCCTCGTTTCCCGCTGCAATGGGAGAGCCGTTGACCGAGATGCTGTAGACCCTCTCTTTGTGGCGGGGAATTCTCACAGCGGGGGTCTTAGGAAGCCTGAGGACATAAAGCCTGAACTGTGAGCAACAAGACGCCTCCTCGCTGAAGGACTGGATAATATGGACAAAATGATGCATCGATATATTCTTGACTAAGAACCTCGATGCCAATAGAGCAAAACAAAAAAAAACTACAGGGATGACTACTGGCACGTTGCCAAAATATTTACACAATGAGATTGACGTCAGTGATGTGGATATACAGTGGGTACGGAAAGTATTCAGACCCCTTTAAATTTTTCACTCTTTGTTTCATTGCAGCCATTTGCTAAAATCAAAAAAGTTCATTTTATTTCTCATTAATGTACACTCAGCACCCCATCTTGACAGAAAAAAACAGAAATGTAGAAATTTGTGCAAATTTATTAAAAAAGAAAAACCGAAATATCACATGGTCATAAGTATTCAGACCCTTTGCTGTGACACTCATATTTAACTCACATGCTGTCCATTTCTTCTGATCCTCCTTGAGATGGTTCTACTCCTTCATTGGAGTCCAGCTGTGTTTAATTAAACTGATTGGACTTGATTAGGAAAGGCACACAGCTGTCTATATAAGACCTTACAGCTCACAGTGCATGTCAGAGCAAATGAGAATCATGAGGTCGAAGGAACTGTCCAAGGAGCTCAGAGACAGAATTGTGTCAAGGCACAGATCTGGCCAAGGTTACAAAATAATTTCTGCAGCACTCAAGGTTCCTAAGAGCACAGTGGCCTCCATAATCCTTAAATGGAAGAAGTTTGGGACGACCAGAACTCCTCCTAGACCTGGCCGTCCAGCCAAACTGAGCAATCGTGGGAGAAGAGCCTTGGTGAGAGAGGTAAAGAAGAACCCAAAGATCACTGTGGCTGAGCTCCAGAGATGCAGTAGGGAGATGGGAGAAAGTTCCACAAAGTCAACGATCACTGCAGCCCTCCACCAGTCGGGGCTTTATGGCAGAGTGGCCCGACGGAAGCCTCTCCTCAGTGCAAGACGTATGAAAGCCCGCATAGAGTTTGCCAAAAAACACATGAAGGACTCCCAGACTATGAGAAATAAGATTCTCTGGTCTGATGAGACCAAGATTGAACTTTTTGGCGTTAATTCTAAGCGGTATGTGTGGAGAAAACCAGGCACCGCTCATCACCTGCCCAATACAATCCCAACAGTGAAACATGGTGGTGGCAGCATCATGCTATGGGGGTGTTTTTCAGCTGCAGGGACAGGACGACTGGTTGCAATTGAAGGAAAGATGAATGCGGCCAAGTACAGAGATATCCTGGAAGAAAACCTCTTCCAGAATGCTCTGGACCTCAGACTGGGCCGAAGGTTCACCTTCCAACAAGACAATGACCCGAAGCACACAGCTAAAATAACAAAGGAGTGGCTTCAGAACAACTCTGTGACCATTCTTGACTGGCCCAGCCAGAGCCCTGACCTAAACCCAATTGAGCGTCTCTGGAGAGACCTGAAAATGGCTGTCCACCAATGTTCACCATCCAACCTGACGGAACTGGAGAGGATCTGCAAGGAAGAATGGCAGAGGATCCCCAAATCCAGGTGTGAAAAGCTTGTTGCATCATTCCCAAGAAGACTCATGGCTGTACTAGCTCAAAAGGGTGCTTCTACTCAATACTGAGCAAAGGGTCTGAATACTTATGACCATGTGATATTTCAGTTTTTCTTTTTTAATAAATTTGCACAAATTTCTACATTTCTGTTTTTTTCTGTCAAGATGGGGTGCTGAGTGTACATTAATGAGAAATAAAATGAACTTTTTTGATTTTAGCAAATGGCTGCAATGAAACAAAGAGTGAAAAATTTAAAGGGGTCTGAATACTTTCCGTACCCACTGTATGTGACACAGAGCAGCTTCGATTGTGAGGCTTACCTCGGGTCGAAGCGTGGGGTGATGAGAGGAGTGGGCCCCATCATCAAAGAAGAGTCCATCATGCTCCTGGCAGGAGTGACCAGAGGCTTCCTGGTCGACCTGAATCCAGACAGAGAGAGTGAGAGAGGGGGGCGCCTTAGCGTCACCGCGCCGGGCCGCTAAAACGTCAGAAAACAGAAAAGAAAAAGAACGGACTTACTGTCTGATGGCGGTGCTCCGCTTGCCGACCGTCTGCGCCTTTGCTCTTTTCGACGTGGTCGGGGGCTTTTTGGTGGCTCTCCCCTGAATCAGGAAAACACTTTATGGAGACCTGCAGCGGCTGACGTAGGAGATGAAGCACGCAGTACGTGTAGACGCGGTGTGTGTGTGTGTGTGCGTGTGTGTGTGCGTGTGCGCGTGCGTGAGACTCAATGAAAATCAGTCATTACCCTCTTCGTCGTGCTCGGAGTGTTTTCGTCCTGTGAACTGGACGCGGCTCCACTTTTTTTATTGGACGCTGCGGGTTGGACAAAAACAAACGGAATCAGAAAATAGTGCTCTGCCTCCAGAAAAGTGCTTAAAAAAAAAAGAAAGAAACCGCAAGAAGCCGGTTGGGGACGTACTCTTCATGACTGCTCTGAGAAGTGCGGCGTGGTCCTCGGCCACGATGCTTTGAACGATAGCAGCCTCCTCTTCTCTCTGCTGACAAGACGGCCGCGAAGCAACAGGTGACTCGAGGTGTTTAACGGGAGTGCGGGGCGCACGTGCGACATAAACTCGACGTCAACTCACCTTTGCATTGTTCACTTCCGAAGAACCGAGTACCTCAGAATCTACAGACTCTGCAGAAAGAGGGAGTAAATGCTTTTCTTTAAAAAAAAAAAAAAAAAAAAAGGACGAGATACACGCAGCACAATATGCAGAGCACCAGCGCAGATCGTTTGTTTCACTGGTAATGATGCAAGTGAGCATCGTTTTTTGTTTTTTTTTGGAAACGCATACAACGTGCCAAAGGAGTAATGAAATTCATTCGAGGCTGAAATACACAAATGTTCTGCTCATTAAAAACAACAACAACATCTGCAATCATGTTTTTATGTGACGAGCACTGAACTCTGCGGCACGAAGGCGTTGTTATTTGTGTTTCACAAGATTGATGCGAGATGGGGTTTGTGGGAACTTACTGAAAAACTCCAGCCAGTTCATTTGCCTGACAGCCCGGGGGAGTTTAATAACTGCCATCTCGTAGCTGTTGTCGATATCTTTCATGAGCTGGTTCATTTTCTCATTCATCTGCCCCACTCTGGTCCTCACTGTGAAAACAACAACAACAACAAGAAGAAGAAGGCTTGTTGTTGATAATGCAGAGATATAGATTGAACAGCTGGCCTGTCACAACTATTACATAATCACCTGATCACGACAATTTGAGTTGATTACAATCATTTTGTATATATATATAATTTTTTTTTTTTTTTTTAAACAGCTCGATGAAACGGATGGAAACATCATATTTCTCTCGTTATGTCCACGTCGTTTTGTTTTGTTTTTCCCCACAGGGCTGTGCTTCCGCCTGGTGCCAATCTTTCGGCAGCGTTTGGTGCCAATACGTAGAATATAAAACAACAGCAGCAATAATCACCCTCGCTGTCGAAATCCTCCAGAAAAGCTTCCAGCTTCGCCACCTTGGGGTCGTTCTTCTTCTGTTTGGTGGTTCTCTTCCTGGGAGCCATGTCTGCGTGCAGATTCATACGTTTAAACCAGACGGACAACTTGAAACGTACGCATCATGACGGCACGACGTGTATGATTTAAACAAAACAAAACAAACAACAAAAAATCTGCAGTTAAAAAAAAAAAAGAAAGAAGCTGTCGACATGTGGCGTGAAGCTAACGTTAGCAAGCTAACAGTCAGCGATGACGTCAATGTTTGTTAGTTAGTAAGTTCCGCTTACACGACTACCCGTTTAATAAAGCTCTTCAAATAAATAGTTTTATTTTTGGAATAAACATATTTCATAACGAATTACAGTACCTGGTTGTGTTTTTTTTTCTCTCGTCTTCTCGTCCTCTCGTCTCTTCCTCTATTCACGAAGCCGTTTGTTTTCAAATTTCCGCGCGGGGAGGGTCCGTCACCCCAATTCAGCCAATTAGGACGCGTACTTGCTCTGCGTCACAAGAAAATGGTTCTCGACCTATCAGAGCACCAAACGTCAGTGTTTACATTAGGAAAGCGGAAATGAGCTCGGGCAACATGGTAGAAATGTGATGATCGTAACAGCGAAGATACTTATTTTGAAATGGTTATAGAAGTCGTATTACATTTACGCTAAAAAAAAAAAAAACAACTACGAAAACAATAGAAACGTGTATTCATGTTGATGTATTTTTACATCTTAAAATCGCCACGTGAAATGTCCAAACCTGGAATAACCTCGCTTCATCAGGCGCTGAGGAGAAGCTTCGTGAGTCTTGAAAGCAATCAGAAAGTATGGGAGGGTGTGTTGACAGAGTGCAGCCCTCTCATGGTGTCTCTCGGGAATTTGGCCGAGCAGTTGAGAGCTCTGTCCAACGTCCGGATCTCCAGTACACCGCTGAGAGACTTCCCCGACCTGGAGGATCGGCTGCGTTTCAAGCTCCTACAAGCCACGGATATAGTGCTGGGCAAACTCAATGAGAAGATGTAAGTCACCCAAATTAAGACTAAAAGACTGCACGAATGTTTTACATAATGTGACTTGATTAGAAAAGCAACCAGGGCCGACTCAACCTGCTAGAGGGACCCCGGGCAAATATAATGGGGGGGGGGCCTCCTCTGACCCCTCTTTCAACCTGCCAATTCAGATGCTATTACTGCTGTTACAACACATGTTTAGCTGTCACCTCTCCCTCCCTCTTCGCCTCAGGTCCTCCCTGCAGTCCGTCAGAGATGCCATCGGTAACCAGGTCTCCGCCGTCCTCCAGCTGTACGAGCAGAACGCAGACATCATGGATCTGCTTGCAGTAACCGAGCGATCGGCCACCACCCCGTCAGTCGCCGACATGCTGGAGTGGCTTCAGGACGCCGAGCGTCACTACAGGCAACAGTATCCTTTCAGTTCAGGTCTGTGTGTGTGTGTGTGTGTGTGTGTGTTACGCTCGGGTCTTTCTTTTTTTTCTCCTTAACACGTGTCCAGATTCCTGCGGAGGAAAACTCTGCTTCAGACGCTGAGAGCAGACGACCTGTCGCTTCTGGAATCTGCCCCCAATAGATGGAAATCTTTGGAGTCTGTCAGCGCTGAAGGTCACATCACGGGTAAAATGTCTGAGATAAATGCTGACTTCACTGTAAAATTGCCCTGTTCAAACTGTGACTAATTTATCGTACGTGAAGGGTTCGTTCTCTAAAAATAGAAACACATACTGACGAGGTATCTTCCTGTGTCCTCCCTCCCATATTGTTTTTTGTAGACTTTTTTTTTGTATTGCCGTAGATAGCAGACGGAGCTGTGTGAAGTCATGTAAAGATACCGTTTGTGGAGCAGGAGTCTTCAGACAAAAGCATAAATATCATCAATATGGAGTTTAGGTGTTTGAAAAAATTATGTCATGACTTTAAACTAAGACTTTTCCCAATCAGAATGCCTTCAAATATTATTTTTATATTACTTATAATGACTGATAAAGGGACACAGCTTCGGCGGCAGGATACGTATAATTTAAAAATAACAAGAATGTTTGCCCAGTGCTCAGATACATCTACGGCTGAGTGTAATTTTCATCGTCCAGCAGTGTCAGAGATGCTAAATATCTGCAGGTAAACGTATTACTTCTGTCTTCTTTCAGATACACTTTGCAAAGTGTCCTTCTTTATGGAGTCTCAGTGAGGACAGTGGAAGACACTCGTAATCGTAAATCTGACTGGGTTTCTATGAGGAGTCTGAGAAGACTGGGAGCAGAGACACTTAAAAGTGAACTGACTAAACATACACACATGCAACTCGGGGAGCCACCTGGATGAAGGAGTGAGGACTGGATTTTTATTCCGTGAGCTGAACTTCTGACAGATCTGTTCCTGGATGGGAACTATCTGCCTTCATCAGACTGTAGCTGAAGAGGAGAACTTCCACATATCAAAAGACCGTGGCATCATTTCATACTGAAATCTCGATGCAACGAAAATGTTTGCATTTTGCCTGCTTTTGTTGCCTGTGATGGTCAAAGTGACCCAGAATAAATATAAAATCCAGCACACACAAAGAGGAAGACGGGTCCGATGTCGTTTTTAAATCACACTTTACCGAACATCTTATTTTATTTCACAATTTTAATGTATACAAACTCAGCCAAGGCGCTATGTGACCAATCGAGAGACTTTGTCAGAGGAGAACTGGTGAAATCACTGCAATACACACACACACACACACACACACACACATGCCATCATAGAAGCCATCATAAGTCCTACGTTTTTATGAATGCTGGTGTTGACGTGACAGTAAGGCAATAGGCTTTCTTCAGGCACTACTATAAGTCACAGTGCAGCAAACGTTCAAACAAACGTGACGTTTTTTGTTTTTTTTTAAATACCAAAGACAAACATGACAAAGAGATATACAAAATAAGCAAAATATATGTTGGATATATTAATAAATATATAGATTTCGATTTATAGCTTAAAATTCCCAGACTTGAAACTTGAGACGGGTTAAATGTAGGAAAGACTTTTGCCCTTCTCTCCACCGACCTGGTCTTCCCCCTACACGTACTCCTTCAGCGGTAGATTATTAGAAGTGATGGGTTTCGGGTGATCCGGTGCTGAAGCAGGTGAATTAGCAAAGCTCCGGCCTATGTAGCCCCTGCGGTACCGGCCGCCCCTCTCCATGAGGGGGCAGGTGCTGCTCAACACGGCTCCGCTGATCATTAGAATGACAGCAGACGCCCAGCCCAGATAAATCGCCTGCCCCAGCTCTCTCTTGTGCATCATGGGGACGTTGGGGTTGTAGAAGTCCTGGATGACGGTGTTGGCAGTCCAGGAGACGGGGATCAACACGCACAGGCCCGTCAGGATGAAGAGAACCCCGCCCGAGAGCGCGATGCCCGCCTTGGCCCGCCGGTCGTCCCCGGCGCAGGTGGTGCACTTCATGCCGCAGCAGGACACGGTGCAGGAGAGCCAGCCCATGAAGATGGCCAGACACATGAGGGCGCGGGCCGCCTGGATGTCCGGAGGCAGAGCCAGCATGGAGTCGTACGTCTTGCACTGCATGTGGCCCGTGGTCTGGTAGATGCAGTTCATCCAGATGCCCTCCCACTTGATCTCGGAGGTCAGGATGTTGCTGCCGATGAAGGCCGAGACCTTCCACTGAGGCAGGGCCGTGACGGCGATCGCCATGATCCAGCCGGTCACCGCGCAGGTGAAGCTGATCAGCTGCATGCCAGTGTTCACCATGATGACAACACTGCTTCGGACTCACAGCTTCCTCCGGGTTGTTTACAACTTTCTGTCTTCTTCTTTTTTTTTTTTTTTTGGCAATCTCTTATTTCTGATGCGCTCTAGTGTCCTTTTCGTGCCTGGGCGAGCTTCCTATGGTCGTTGCCCTAATGTCACTTTGTTCTTCTCTTTTTCCTTTTCCTTTTCAACATCTGCTCCCAGTTTTTCCCATTTCCACGTGTCCTCAACTATCCGCCAGTAATCGCTTTCTCCCGACACACATCCAGCTTCTGTTTTTTTTTGAGGGATCAAACGCTCGCACACTTTCTCCTCCTTTTCATTCCTGAATTTGACTCATTGCATTATTGAGTAGCCAATAGGTGCGCAGCCACCTGTGGCAGCCAGCGGACGCGGGATCGATCGGGCCTCGCAGTCCGAGCCCGGGACAACGGATGGATCTCTGCCAGGCTTTGTTTTTTTCTTTAAGTGGTTCTCTCTTCCTTCAAGTCCGGTTCAAAACCAGGAGACTGACTGTTCAGCTGCTGTTTATGTCAGTGTCACTCACCTGGTTCGGTGTAGCTTTACGTAGATGGGTCACACTGATATAACCTGATACTTGGATTCAGGGCCACTGATGCTGCTGCGAGTGGATCCAGTCACAGCAGGGCTGAAAATACTGATGCTCGATTACACAAAACGAAGAAGCTTTTTTCTTTTTTTTGTCCCCCCCCCAAAAAAAAAAACAGGTTTACAGAAGAAAACAGCCAGCAGAGCTCATCATCAGACGCCACTGCTGTCGCCGGCTGAAGTGTCTCCCTGTCGGACAATAAAACGGCGGCGGGGGTCCAAGCCTCGACGAGGCCACTTCAGACTTCAGCTGCCGCTCGGCTTCACCCTCCCCGCGGCCGCTTCCTTTGCCGTGCGACGCAGCACCAAATGGGTCAAATCCGGTACCAAAGAGGGCATAAATAACAAATCAGGGGCCGCATAGGCAAGTCTTCTGGGGAAGTAAATCATCAGTTCACTCCCCTCCCATCTCACAACCGCCACTGTCAAACCTGCGGAGAGCAACACTGAACCCCAGGAAGACAAAAAAAAAAAAAAAAAAAAAAAAAAGCAGTGCAAGGAGGGAGGGATTAGGGGTGAGACAACAAACGGAGGGAGGGATGGATGGAGTTGGTGTCTGTAGGTGGATCAGTTAACACAAAGACAACATGGGGGGGGGGGTGCTCTACAATAGGGATTACACTCAAACCTGCGTGCATTTTAAAGGAACTTTCACAAAAATGAGCTTTCCCTTTGCCCCTTTTTGTCTGTGAGAGGGAGAAAGCGGCTTCACAAAGGGGCCGCAAAGTTTTCTTTCCTCCGACAATGACAGCGGCCACAATGGCGAAAAAGACAAAAGGAAAAAAAAAATATACAAGTCGCAGGTTAACACACACACAAAAAAAGTTACTCTTCTTTTTAATATGATGAAAGCTTAACGAGGTCATTACAAAACCCTGACTTCTAGGAGTTTATTGGGTTTTTGGTTTAAATGTTTCCATTCAATTCAACACAACATTGTTATTTATATGGGTTGGTTTGAATTTATTGTTGAAAACGCAGCCAGAGGAGGAAAACAACAACAGAAGGGTCTGACAGCAGCTCTGTCTTCATCTTTTTCACTTATTTTCTTTCTCCCCGACCGCTCTCGCTCCCCCTGCACTGAACCTTAGTGGGCCATTGTGCTGATGAATTAAATATCGTGGCATCAAGATCTGTGGGTTCAGGTTTCCTTTCTTCTGTAGCCTCCCCTCTCCTTGGTAACGGTGGTCATGACAACCAGCCAGGACACAGGAAACGAGAGGAGAGGGGATGATACACAAAGAGAAGGTGACACATACCAATGATGGCAGTGAGAATGGATGAGCGGTCGTGCGTTTGTGTTTGTTTATGTTTGTTTGTGTGTGTGTTTGCATCCCTGCAGAAACATTTTGCAGGGTTGCAGTGGAATTACTCTACACTTTGATTTCTAAGGTTTTCAATTAAAAGTGTTCATCTTCATATTTTTGGGCACACAGCAGGATGATTGTGTTTTTTGCTGACTTTGACAACACTTCACCCGACATGGGAAAAAAAAAAAAAAAAAGAGAAAGAATTTGTGGGTAACCAGTTCAGAGCCCGATTCATTTTTCGTTCATTTTGATTTTCATCCCAGAGAAGTAAACCGACTACTACCTCGTTTACCTGAGCGCGCACACAGAGCAGCGCCCCTGCGTTTCCTACTTAACACAGGATGTGAACATCAAAGAACACAGCAAAAAAACACAACAACACTCAAATCTTCTTTCTGCATTTTTTTTCAGACCGAAACACCTGCGAGTTCATGGACTGATGGCAAATGTAAGAAGACAACTTACGAATGCAATCGACTTCGGTTACCCCGGAAACACCCGGAAGATATTTAATATTAAGGCACAAAGAGCACATCTCTTCTTATTTTGCCTCTTTTTCCCTGCCTTAAAGGTGCTAAACAGATGTACAACATTTACAGGTCAAGCTGCTCCAGCGGTTACCAGGTATATTAAGCAATAGGCTCAACACTACAGCACACAATACACATCTATTTGTACTAGAACCACAATATCCTGAGGGCCATTTATTGTCTGTAAAAATTTGAATGCCTTTTGTATGAATTAGGAGCTCTTGACAGAATCTACAAAAAAAAGCAGGTCTATGAGGAAAGTGAGCCTCAGTATATTCAGCTGTTCTTAGATGAGGAAATTATTGTTGTACTGTTTGTAGTTGTAGTAATCCCATTTATTTTGATAAATAATGCCATCTAGTGACTAAATAAATGCACTTAAGGCCTTTGGTGTTTAGCGGTGATACCGTATATATCAGAGCGCCTTTACAGGAGTATAAATATACCAAGTGTCAATGACGAGAACACGCAGCTACTTTATAGGCATAAAATACCAATTTATTACTTTGCACATTAACACAAGAATTCCCTGCAGGCTAAAAAAAAAAAAATTAAAAAAAAAAAAAAAAAAGTTTTTGAACATGTCACATAATAGCAATAACAGGAAGTGAATGGCCCTCTGCTCCTGTCCTCTCACAACCAATCAGAAAGGGTTCCGTTCATTCACAGAACTGGAACAGTCCATTCACGGGATTGGAACTTTCCAATTCTGCGGTTCTATTGCTATTGGACAATCACACACAGTTGCAGAGACCACTAGCAGAAAATAAAATAAACAGAGCAGAGCTATAACAAACCCCAAAAAAAAGAAAAAAGAAACCAAAGAGGGATTAACAAAATCAAATTAAAATACACAATACACAATGTCAAATTACAAATCCGTCAAGATATAACAATATATCAAAGTGAGAGGAATTAAAAAATAATTCATGCTCTCGTTCTATTGGGGCACAGAAAGAACTATGGAGGTTTGTATTTTTTTTTTTTTAAAAAGGTTAAAAAGAGGTAATCCTGCTCCTCCGATGCCACGGGTACCCCTTCACAAAGAGGAAGTGCATTTGTGTGGGGTTCAGCAGAGTTGCCATGGAAACAGGAGAGCCTCCATAAAGAGGCGTGGCCACAGGTACAAACCAGGAACGAGGAGACAAAATGGATGCTCGCTACAGTCGCCTGGCAGAGAGGAGGTGGGGTTCGCTCTTTAACGGGTCCAAGTTTGAAGAAAGTACCTCGTTTGAATTTGAACAAGACGCAAAGAGCCGCCCCCCACCCCTCTCCTCAGAGAACAGCATGTACCTCCCAAATTACTGACATTTGTGTAGGAATCTTTAAAACACATCTTAGAGAGACCGGACAAATATTGCTAGCCTAAAACAGTCCCAATAAATTGATAAACATTTACCCCCCCTACCCCTCACAAAAAAAAACAAAAAAAACAAAAAAAAAAGAGTTTATATTTTTTGTTTTCTCATAATAAATATGACTCCAAAAAGGTTTTTTCATATTTTTTTCTTTTTCTTTTAAAAAGGACAATACTCTGGCATGCAGGCGAGCAAAGTCTACATTTTGTTACTTGAAAGAAAACTGTCTAAAGCCTACATAACTATTCCACCAAATGCACATTCCCACTGATTGATACAAGCAAATCAAATTAATCAAAACAAAAAAAAAAGAAGAAAAAAAATCCAACAAAAAAATAAGTAGACACACAATAGCGAGAGTAGACCAACAAGCACAATGAGTAGAATTATAGCTTTGTTTTTCCACATTTTGAAAACTTGAACTGGGTTAATATTGCTTTGCAATGTCAGGTTACAAACAGGGGGTGTGCTCCTTGATCTGACGGGAGTTCAGTGATTAAATATTGTGATTTAAAACATCGTTGCCCAAAGAGACGCCACGTAGATGTTCAATCTTAGCCCGGCTTGACTTGGTAAGAACTAGTGCACATTTAAAAAAAACCCCGATCTAAACAAAGTTCAACTTATTGCATGCAATGCCTGGACGACACCCACCCCCCCCCTCCTCACTTCCTGCTCCGTGCCAGCGCCCACGCCTTCAACAGGAAGGTGCTCAAACTCATTCATAGTAAACCTGCTGCTTTACGGGTGGTTTATTACAAAAGGGTTTTCTCTGAGCTGCCCCCCCCTGATGAGGCGTGCACGTCGACAGTCACCTCCCAAAAAAACCCTCTCGTCCTGCATCTCTATCCGCTCGCAACCAGGGGGCACCACTTGTGCAACTCTCACCAAGGCAATGTCACTAGTTTCCATGGTAACAGCTGGCCAAGTGTTTGTACAGGGCATCCAAGGGCAGTGCTTATGCTTATTGTCAATTCTTTTGATCCAGTGTTAAAAATGCATTAAAAAATAGGAAACGAACACTGTTAAATAGAGACTTTAAGATGGGTATACTTCAAATACACACAGAGTAATAGAAACCGTTTATTTATTTTAGATTTTTTTTTTTTTTTAAAAGGTCTAAAAATTCAACCCATTGCCTATCGCAAACCGCTTTCTTTTAAACAGGTCCCTTTAATCTGGATTCACTCTGGTCGCAAGTCCCGACCGTCTCCCTCCATCTGATCAAAAACCATCCGACGGCTGCTGGGTGATGTCGACCGCGGCGGATCCGTTTTTTTTACCAGCGACACAACACCTCTAATCCGCCACCAACTACCATCAGAACTGACTGATCCAAACACGAATTCATCCATCCCGGGGGGGAGAGGGTGGGGGGGGTCTTCTCCCCACCAACCAGACTGCTACAAAATAAAAGCCAAAGCTCTACTCCTTCACCTGCAGCTCCACAACCGAACTCTATTCCTGAAGTCGCACTAATAACTATAGAACTGGCTTTGCTGCCAAACCTTAAAAATTTCATCACAATAGTAACAACATTGACAACAACGATTAACAACAACAACAACAACAACATCATCAACGGTAAACTACTAATTCTAAACAAGATAACCACAAAACATCTTATATTAAACTTTTACAAATCTGCTTTGTTGATTCGTATGTATAAATGCATAAAGGTAAGAGAGATTGAGAGTGCCCTCCGTTTGCTTGCCTAGCGCCCCGGGTCAGTGCAATGAATTGGCCAGTATTAGCAAAGGAGACCTGAAAATTAAAAAAAAAAAAAAAAGTAAAATAAATCGTTGGTTTCCGGCCCTTGAAACTACAAAAAAAAAAAAAAAAAATATCCAGCAGTGTCATTATATAATCTTTCATATAATCAGTTCCAAAAGCAAAAATAAGATCCTGCATTTCACACAGAAAACGAGGCTGATAAGACCAAACTCTGTGTTTAATTCCTTCAGCTTTTCAACAGGTCCCAAA
This sequence comes from Embiotoca jacksoni, assembly GCF_022577435.1. Taxonomy (NCBI): domain Eukaryota; kingdom Metazoa; phylum Chordata; class Actinopteri; family Embiotocidae; genus Embiotoca; species Embiotoca jacksoni. Next base: position 2,902,733 of record NW_027185425.1, on the reverse strand, counting down.
TGCTGAGCCAGACACAGGCCAGACCGCGGTCGCTACTGCTACACATCAGACCTGGCTTCCTTTACTACTTGAAATGGATCCAGTTACCGTTTTCTGTCGGGGGGGAGGAGGGGGGGGGGGGTATTCGGTGATGTTTAGAGGCACAAAAAGGAGCAGCCGTCTCTCCCCAAGGTGCAAATCCCACCGACCTCGCGCCAGCGGCGGGCTAAAACGCTCACAACGTGTAACTCGAAAGCATTTCAGTTGCCAAGCGAGCCAAGTCTGCTACAAATACCCACACCGGCCTCCAGGAGGCCTGTTTAAGTCATATGTCTCAAAGTTGCTCTATAGATGTAAATATATGCTTATATGTACTGTATGTGTGAATATAAAAACAACAAATCTGAGGCATTTACAGCAGTTATCTCCTTGATTTCCCTTTACAATTCAGTGGCCTGCCATGAAACACACATGCACACGCAAACGCACTCATACAGCAGTACATGTATATACAGAGATGCACACGCGCGCACGCACACACACACACACGCACTGGCACTCGCGCACTCACACACACATATACACACACACACACACACTCGCGTTATTCTTCGCTAAAATGGGAGGGAAAGTAGCAATGGGCATGGAACACCCAGGTCACCTCGCTTGTAAAAGACTGAAAAGGAGAAAAAGTTAAAACACACGCTCATAAAAAGGAAAAATATATATATATTTATATGTATATATATCATTCTCAAAAGGTCAACTCCCCTCCATCTCTGTCCGTGTAGAGTTCCCTCCCCGCCACCCGATAAACCCAAGACCTTGTGACAGATTTTGCCCAAAGGGGCTTTGAGGTAAAAGTAGATAAGAGTCCTGCTTAGCTGGGAGAGCTGGAGAGCCGCGGCCGAATTGTGCCGACGCGCTCCCTCGCTCAGTGTATCTTACAAACACATGAGTGCAGACATTCAAATAGAAAAAACAAAAACAAACTCAAAGATAATGGCTCAACTTGTAGTACGTGTTGTGTTGTGTGTGTGTGTGTGTGTGTTGTGTGTGTGTGTGTGTGTGTTGTGTTGTGTTGTGTGTGTGGTTTGTTTTTGTTTTTTCGTTTTCTTTTGTGCATTGGAAACCCTTCGGGGTTCGCAGTGCTTGATTGCTGGTTAAAAAAAGGCGGCTTGATTGGGAACGCTGGTTGAAGATTGTTCCTTGAAACAGCCCCCCCTCCCCTTCTCCCTCCCCCCCTCCCCTCCATTAGCCGCTTTGGTGCAGATTCAGAAAAACTTACAGTGAGTATGATGAGAAAGGTACAGACTACAAGAAGAGAGGGATGATGGAAAACATGAGAAAACTGGCAAATAAGAGATTAAAAGACAATCAAAAAAAAAAAGAAAGGGGGATCCACAGATGGACTGGCTGACATGCACGCTTAGATCAGGCAAAGTACATGGTGTGCTGGGTGTCATAGTGGATCTGAACGGCCTTGGCCAGCGCCTGGGGGTCCCGGCCGTTACTCTGGCCCGACACGTGGCTGCCTTCAGCGCTGCAGGACAGAGAGGGGAAGGATTTAGTTTGGCTGTCAGCGATGACATCACATCATTAAATGCAGGAAATAGAAGGTACAGGCATAATACACGATACAGGAGCTGTGGTCCAGTGGGCAGGTGCTTTAGTCGGTTTCCACGGGAACCAGAAGCGCCTCAACTGGTCTCGGGACAATCTAGACTGCTTTCTCTCCCGTCTCGTCTACACTGATTATGATTTTATGAATCCTTTCTTTCTTCCGTCTAAAAATTCAACCATTTTGATACCAGCTGACTTTGCTACGAGCTGATTGGCTGTTGAAAAAGGTGCCGCGCCTAACATCATAAAACTGACCACTGGAGACTTGGTGACATTGTCAGCTGGCTCGAGTCAAGTTGAGACGGGCCAGTTCACATTGCTGCAACTTTTCCCTGCAACGTTTCAAAACGGCTTCGTCTCGTCCTGAATCTTCCGTCTGATGTGAGAACATCTGGGTTCGGCCCAACGATTGGCTCGTCATCATCTCTTGAACCGAACCACAGATGTTCAGGGCCACCTCACCTGTCGTGGTCTTTGTCCACCAGGTGGTAACGGGCTCGGAAAGCCACGAGCCGGGCGTAGTAGGCCGGCGCCGGGATGGAGACGGAGCGCGTGCAGCGGACGTAGGTGTGGCACAGCTGGTAGGTGAGGAGCTGCAGTTCGTCAGCCGTGAAACAGTTGTCGTCCCACAGGACGTGGTAGTGGGAGGGACGACTGGTTCCCTGACGGACGAGGGAACGTAACATGTTTAAAGTCAACAGCCCATCGGTGATTTCCAAAAAGTTGAGAACAACACACAAATTACATCTAAAAAGTTGGTTGTCTGAAAAAGTTGGTTGTCTGAAAGTCACTCGGGCCAAAATGACAAATCTGCTCGAGGTATGTTTGTCGTTTTTTTTTTTTTTGTTTTTTTTTACTTTGTACACATAAAGTCCTTTCTGTTTAAAGAAGTGCAGCAACAGTAAGCGAGCTGAGATCCAGCAGACCAACTCGAGAGCAAAGAGGAAATGCTGTAATATGCACTAATTGCTGCAATGGTCTGTTTGTAGTTATATTTACAATTTACAGTGTTTTATACTGACGAGCAAAAAAAAAAGAAGAAAAAAAGAAGTGATGTGTCCACAGAGCAAAACTGCAACAAGCTCAAATAATGCTGCAAAAATGGGAGTCAATTTCTCACCAAGTGGAGACATTTTTATTCAGCATACAAATTTTTGGAGAACTTCACATGTAATAGTAAAATAAGAGCGTGAGCTCGTTGCGTCCCTCACCTGAATCCCAGCGTGGCTGCACAGGTAGAAGTCAAACTCGGACGGGTGTGTGATGGTGCTGTCCACCGTGGTGCCCGCTGGAACGTTACCGCTCTTCCCAACCTGCGAGACACGAGGTCATCTCTCAAGATTACAGCTTGAAGCAAAAGTGTTGCATAATTGAAACAATTCAAACGCATCCCATCATAGTGCAGTGAACTCCTACTGACCCTCTCGGCTTTGTCCGAGCAGAAGAGACGAGTGTGGTGACGTTTCTGGACCACGATGTACGTAATGCCCGGCCGGTAGTCCTCCTCCAGACTGATGCACGCCTTCCTGATGGCTATGAGCTCCGGCCATGCTACCTGAAATACAAAGAAATGCACACGCTTGCAATGCATTGACTGCAATATGCCGTTTTTCTGTTTATTTCACACAAATTTATGATTTGTGGCCTGGTCATCAATCTGGACTGAAGCTGCACGCCATCTTTAAATCAGGATTTTGACAGTCTCCCCGCATAAGTCACAGCTGCTGTTATTTTCTAGCAGATCTCGCCCAGCAAAATGGCAAAAATCCTGCCAGAAATATTCTGAAGCCGAGCATGAAAACAAACTGTCCATCTCTCACCTGTTTCATCTGTCCCTCAGACACTCCGCCACGGTAGTAGATGATGCGTGTGGGCTTGAAGCGCGTCGACTTGTAGAACTGGATGAGCAGCTCCCGCACCATGTTGGTTAAGTCTTGGATAACCTCCTGACTGAAGAGCTGCTCCTGAAGAGACAAAAAAAAAAAAAAAAAAAAAAAAAATCTGATTTAGACTCAGAGTGGAGGAAAGAACAGAGGGAGCTTCACAAAACACACAGTCAACTTTGGTTTAAACTTTAATCAGGCTATGATGGGAGAGATATGTCTATAAACCCGAGTCTAATTTCATGAACTGAATTACTTTGCTGCAAACAGAATCATGATCGAGTAATGCATTTAACCCTAAGAAACCCTCTTTCAGCGTCAATAGGGATGAGCGGTGACTTTTTCAACATTATTTAATCATAAAACAAAATCGAAGAATTTCTGAGACTACTGTCTTGTCTTTCATAATATATTTTCCCTCGTTTTTACCGGCGTCTGCTAGTAACACGTTACCGCTGTGAGAACGTGGCGGTAATGCACATAAAAGCCGTTTAGCTACCGCAACAAAAGAAGCAGAAGAAGAACGCGTCTTCAAACGACTTAGTTCCCAGTAAATATCGAAGAATATTTTTGCTTAAAATGCCCATCGCGAACAACAAGTACTGCAGCCTGAAGTTACCTGGGACATGTCTTGTCGAGACGTCTGGACTCGCACCGTCGCACAGTATCGGCTGGGGTGGCCGTCCATGCTGCCCACCACTGCCGCGATGGACGGCTTCTTCCCGTCACCTGCCGGAGGATGAGTGACGTCGGCACCCAGGAAGATGACGGGCTGCTGGAACACGGAGGGCCTGAAAACCAGACGGAAGAAAGAAAGACTGAAGTGAGTTTGGTTTCATCTTTGATTCCATAAAGAAACGGCTAACTACGAAGAAAATGACGCATGGAAAATTTGACCTTCAACACAAGAGTCCAAAAGAGATGATCATCCTGACGCGCAAGCCAAACGCCATTAGAAAGTTATACCCCGAGATTTAGAATTTAAGTAAGTAAACGCCAAGAACTGCAAAGTTTATACGTAAACGATAATGATTATTACTTCCCGCAATGTTCTGTTCCTCGTGATTACCAGGAGACCGTTTATTTTCAGAAAGCATCCGAGCAATCGTCACTCTAAGCCAAGAATCATTCCAGCCTCCCATCCATCTGCATTCCAGGAAGGAAATCACGACAACAACAACAACAACAAAAAACTCACTGACCTCTGATGAGGCACCAGGACGTTGTTGATGCCTCCCAGCTTGGCATTGATCTTGAGGCAGAGGTTGGAGAGGGTCTGAGGGGACGTCTTCACCACGTTCTTCACCTGGACGCACTGGGTGGCCATGCCGAGGAGGGTGTCGCCCACCCGCTTCACCTCCGCTGCAGAGGAGAGGACAGACGTGACCGGGGTTAGTCGCTCCGTCCACATATCCATGAAGCTTTCCCTCGTTTGATAGAATCTCGTTTCTTACCGTAGACGGGGGTTTTGCCAGGCAGGATGACCACAATCAGCTGCAGCCCTACGTAAGACATCTTGAGGTGTTTGAACATTGGCTCCACGCTGTCAGCTCCTTGGGCGTATTTACAGAAACATGGCTGCCCCTGAATGGGCATCCCAGCATCCTTTGAGATCTTCCTCAGCTGATCAGTGAAGCTCCTGTTAAAAAAAAAAAAAAAAAAAAAACATTTCAGGGCTCGTTAGAAATCCTCACTGATGTACATAATTTGCAAATCATTTGGTAACAATGTGAACACGAATGCCTATTAGATCACGGGCGAGTGATTTCTCCCCGATCAGACGCTCAGAAGCAGATAAAGCGGCGGCCTGCTGTGCCCACATCCTGCTACGTGCACACTGGTGGCTCATTAGGTCCACTAAAAAGACAGTGAGCGGTGATAGCAGCACAGCGGTAGTCCTGTAATACTGCTAAGCAAAGATGCCTTTTTGTCCACTTTCGCATTTTTAAACATGCACTCAATTTGCAGTCCAGTGTTTACAATAACACTCATGTTCGGTTACTGTTTTGTGAGCCCTTTGTGACACTGGAGGACATAAATCTACACATTAAAAATGATTTCGGTGCGGCTTGACTTGCTGCCAGTCGGCAGAATTTGATGCGGGTCCAACTGTTGCAGGATGACGATCACTTTAACCGCCTGATTAGTTATCCAACGTGATGCAGGAAGACTTGACATTTGCAACCATATTCATGCCCGTATGGAAGAGAGCAAGACGTACTCGCATCCAGTAGACCAGGAATTAAATCAAGTCTGAACTTTGACCCTCTTATGGCAGGTGTAAATCCCCTGGGTCGGAGCTGCGCTGTATTTTGTGTATATAAACACTGTAACACAGACGGAAGTTAGACGGTAACGTGTGCGTGACTGATTCAGTGGCACAAACAAGACAGAAATGTTAATAAGTAGTATAACTACAGCTTTCACTGCAGGGGCAGCCGTGACGGGTTTTGAGGGGTCGATTCTTCCAACTTCGGAAATCCGACTTTAGCCAACCGAATGCATCGTTAACTCTTATTCGGGGAACATGGTTTGTTTATGTTCTGGTTCTGTAACCGCACATCGACGGGATGCCGTTTGCATGTAGTGTTGAGCGACAAGAGCTTAAAGACTCAAAAACGTTTGATAAAATGCGGTAAAAAAACAGAGCGAAGGCTGCGACTTACTTGAGCAGGTCCTCCCGGCATTGTTTCTGTGGGGCGAAACAAGCCACGGCCCACACTTTGATCTCAATCCCGGCGTAGAACTGCTTCCCCCGCATGTCCCACACGCCCTGGTTGGGCGTCGCCACGGTTTTGTTCTGTGGAGAGTGTCCCTATTCTCTTAGTCAACCCACCGGTTGGATGAGCCAATACAAAAGATACGACAGCCCTACCCGCACCTTCAATTCTCCATCAATACAGACAAATGTGAATGTGGCAGAAATGAAATGTGCTCAAATAATATGAGCAGTTTTACTGCTGTTGTTTAGACTCATTAAATAGATTTGACATTCATAAAAACGTATCCTGGACGTTCCTTTTAGCCTCGTGAGGCTTGTTTAGAGGAGAAATGCTCAGTTTCTTCGCACATAAATATCCTGTTTTTATATTTTTCCCCTATCAGGACTCCCAACACAAGGAGAGCTGTATCTACTCAAACCGACCTCATTACAGTGCTTCTAAGTTTGAGCGTGGTCGTGAATACAAATTCAAAGAAAAGTGGCTTTCAATTAAGTTAACAGGATTTGCCAAAGGTCATTAAGAGCTTTATTCTCCAAAACAAGTGACCACACTGAACAACATTATAGAGAGGAATCCCAAGAAAAGTTCTCCATCTCTTCATAAGGTGGTTTCAAAGATATTTTATCTGATTAGCTTCAGGATTTTAAAAATGTTTATAGGTTGCTGTCAGTAATTGTAAAAAGCTTCACCATCTCAGCGCACGTTACACAAATAGACTTCACCTTTTCCCATACAAGCCTCATCAGGAAGTATTCATGTTATTTCCTGCGAGTGCTTTAATTGCGACTTTACGTCAGCCAACGTCAGCGTGCCGCTGAACAAAATGAAAGGTTCATTCATTCAGAGTGATCACAGAAATCGGGAAAGCTGTCAGTCTACACTTAAGGGCATTTCACTTGAAGCCGATTAGACTCGATTTCCCTGCTGGCAAGTGGCCAAGTCTTGCAGAGGGTGTTGTGATAGGATCTTGGGGTTTATTCACCAACATATAGTCGAGGCAGCCAGCGGCGGGATTTAAGCCTGGCACCGGGAATGTTTATTTTTGGTTTTTGGAGCAGAGAAGCAGAAAATGTAAAGAGAAAGCTAAAGCAACGTCCCCAACGGGGATCTTTAAAGTTTCATCTTATCTTAACGGCATCATTGAGCGCTGCCTCCGAATTGGCTGCTTCATTCCAGCCACTGTAGTATTTATATGAACCTCTTCATTCTCAGATTGGAGATATAAAAGTAAAATTCACTCCACAGGATCTAAAGCAGTAAAAGTGAATCTTTTATATTGATTTAACGTTACTGCTACGTAGCTGGGTCTCTTCGTCTCACTTCCTCACTCACACAGACGCTGCAGGTAAAAATCCAGGCTGTCATTTACCAGCACTATGAAGGGAAGGAGTACATGAGGGAGACTCAGACTTAGCAGACTGCTGAGAGGCACCACAGGATTATAACAAGAGGCACGTTCCAGGTCTTACAGGTCTGCATATATCAAAGCTGAATACTGTATCTATTCACCTCCTGAATTAATTGCATCAACTAAACCTCCAGTAAACTTACATTTTGAATAGTCTTTTAATTCATTTGAAATTTTCTATTGTACTCACCCTGCCACAGTCACGTCCTGTGTCGGTACTCACCCGGCCCCCATACTGAAGCATGGGTGCCGGGAGAACACGCCCTGTCACCTCCGTCATATCATTGTGCACCACAATGCCAAACTCTTTCAGGTAAGGGTCCGGGCCCCCGACCATACTGTTACTTTTGACCTGGGGAAGGATGAAGAGGAAGAGAGGAAGAGACAAGGTGTAAATGATCCACACACACACACAAAAAAAAAAGGTCTTTTTTAAAAAAAAATTTAACTCCCACCCCAAGAGGGCGTCATCACTCACCAGTCTGCTGATCTCTTCCTGTCTGTCGGGAGCCGACCGAGCTGTAGCTTTGATCATGGTGGATGTCTGGTTGTCTGTCAGTTTCTTGATGCACCGCTGGCCTGCTACGATGTTACAGACCTGCAGAGTGGGAAGAATCATTTCATTTGTTGAACAAATATCAATCACATAGGAGGAACAACAGTGGAAAATTAAAGGGGGGAAATATTGGAGGTTAAAGGCCAACAACTTTTAAAACAAATTCATAGCAGCCTCTTTCTAACCTCCAGGGGAAGGTAGGTGTGCTTCTGTTCCTGTCCTACTTGCAGACAAGGTAAATGTGGGTACTTGAGCTGGAGATTGTACTTCTGCTTGAAATACTGAGCTACTGTGCACTCCATGGCCTGGCCGTTCTCGAGCTGTAAGGGGAACCTGTGAAGAAACGTGGACGAAGTACACACTCTGCATGAGTTTGTAAAACAAAAGCACAAAATGAAAACACCACCAGAGATGGATTTATTATATATTTACGAGGCCTTGTGATATATATATATATATATATTTTTTTTTTTTTTTTTTACTTTTTCCTGCACACACAGTTTTGTACTTGCCGACGTATGAGGGTGAACAAACTGATGAGTGCAGGAATGATGCTTACGTTTGGTGGCTGGCAGGTCGGCGCGTGACATTGCACACACGATACTTCCTCTTCATCTGACCACAATGTGTGACCTCAACTTTTAAGCCTGTTCAAAGCACACAAGAAAGCATCGTTACGAAATAATTACAACAGAGCCAGGACCCCCCACCCACCAATTGCAATTTCAAATATTTAAATTCTTTTATCTTTAGCAGGTTGGAATTGTGGTCCATCGTTGTTCTACTGTTATTTTGAGGCCACCACAAAGTGGTGCTGACATGCCAGATGCACACAGCTCTCTGCAGTTTCCTATTATAGACATTTGTCACAACTCTGCTTCAGCAAAACCAGAAGGGAGACAGCAGAAGGCTTACAAGTGTCTGCAGTAGCAGAAAACATGCAGCTGAGAGTTCTTAGCTCTGAATTACAACAAATGTGAAACATGCCAGGAGCTGCTGCAAGGCTTTCTGCGGGCTCTGTTATTGCTGAGCGCGCAAAAGGTCACAGCTGCATGAAATGGCTGTACTCTTTGCATGAGAAAGATTTAAACAAAAAGCGCATCTTTATTCAGGAGATCCTTTATGAATCTCATGGACATGCTTTTTCAGATTTAAGACCCCCTCATTTCTGTTCAAATGCGGACACACAATAATTCCTCCGGGCTAAGGACAAGTGTTTAGCCTTGGTGTAGGTGGAGCTGTGTGTATTTGTGGTGCAGATACAACATGGTAATGTATCTGGAGTGAGTGTAGTTTCATTTCGTTCTCACACACTTACTTCTGGGGTGAGCTGGAAGAGAGTCATAAAAGTTTTGTTTATAATGTGTTCGTTAGATGAACGGCTTCATTGGTGCGTCTGCTGATCATAAACGCTCACCTCGTATTTCCTTGGTGAATTTGACGCGCTGCGAGTCGGTCAGCGGTTTGGTCTGTTCGTTGATGTTCTGTATATCGAGCACTTCGCACATGAACTCAATCACAGGCTGGGCGCGGTAGAAAGCGGTGGCCGACACTGGGGAGAGAAAACAGATACGCTGTTCAGATGGTTCGACGTTATTCAATCCGTCACAGAAATTAGCAAAGACGCTTCAGAATCTGTTTGTTTATGAACACATTTTACATGCAAACGATCCCAACAAGCTGCGTTTTACAGTTTCAACAGACGTTACGGGTGTTCAGACAGCAAACTGCATAAACGAAACGAGGCAGGAGGCTGCCGTCGAGTAATTTACCAGAAGTATGCAGTGATGGAAAGTAACCAAGCAGAATTTCAAGTGACGTGCTTGAGTGCAATTTTGAGGTATTTGTACTTTACTTGGGTATTTCTATTTGATGCTACTTTATGAGTCTAATCCACTAAATTGAACCTCGGAAATACTGTGGTTTTTTTCCTACACCGTATTGGTTGAGCAGCTTTAGTTACTTTGTAGATTCAAATTATTCATACAGCAAATATTCAAACTAAGAAATTATCATGTCATATCATCATCTGAAATGAGCACGTCCTACTTGTCAATTATACATATTTCAGGATTTCAATTACAAGCTACTCTTATCTGTAACAGGGTTTTCCTTTCAATCAGATGTGCGGTGAAAAAAAAACACTTGGGTGCTGCACCCAAGCCACAACAGCTTCACTAGAATTGTTGTCGCTTACTGCAAGTCGCTTTGGATAAAAGAGTCAGCTACATGAAATGTAATGTAGAAGCTTGGTTTTACCAACGTTTGGTGCATTTATAAATAAATATTCTGATGATAATAACAAAAAAAATGGAGGTGAAAATGCATAGTTTTAAATTAAATAACTGCTCACCATCCCCCACTGTTACCACAACACCTAAACCCACTGAGATAACATCACTTCAGTGACTCATTAAGACGGTTTGGAGACGAATACTCATTATTTTTTTCCGAGTTTATGTGCAGCAGAAAGAAACTGCATGTGTTTTCTCTTCTTATGCATACGGTCGTTACTTGAGAAATTCCATTTGTCTACTCAGCGTCCTTTTATGTCAGTAGATGTGTTTGGTGTTAAATGTGTACATTTTATTCGTGTAATCCAGCCTTTCAAGAAAGAAGTGGCTGACGTGGCTAAAACAGGGCAGAGACAACAGCATCAGACCGTTTATTTTTTTCAGCCAATAATCACCCACATCAAACATCAGCAAGATTCAGACTGCAGGTCCAACAATATATTAATCATAACAGTCACCGCATTAACATTCTTCATGTGTGGGATCAGGTCTTACCATCGATGTTGAGCATCATGTTCCACATGGCAGGACGGACAGACTGATGGAAACCAAACCACACCTCCCTGCCTCCACCGAGAGGATGGTAGTAACCCTCCGGAGGCGAGAAAAACGAACGCCCCACTGGAGTGTACCTGTGTGGGACCCAATCGATCAGCGTTGACGCCATAAACTCAAATTGTGACAACTGGATTATTTCTCAATAAACACATTCAGCGTGTTTATATTAGTTAAGTATGTGCAGTAAAATATTTGGGCTCAACAGGTAAATAAATTAAAAAAAATTATAAAAAAAAGATGCAGACATTAATGAAACATGGCGAGAGATCAAAATATATTCTTGTGTCTGACAAGATGATCAAAGTGCTTCTCAGATAGACGAGAATTACAATCAAATAAACAGACATAATTCTCTGAGGCTATAGTCTAAATTATTAACCATCCAACCATCTGTGTAACAGAAAATGTAAAAAAAAAATAAAATAAATAAAAAAACCCTCAGAAAAGAGATCTGGGAACATCAGACAGAGAGATTATAAATGATCAGAATAATCAGAGTCACATGTTTGGTGTGACGTGACGTCCATATCAAAGATGGAAAATTCATTAAGAAGAGAAGCACATCATTGAATATCATCACACTGTCGGGGAGTGAATTCCCTGAAAATACTGCAGGTAAATAAATCCATCCAACAAGACAGCAGGAAATTAAACTATACAGAAAAAAAAAACCCGATAAAAGCAATAACTGCCGCAGTAAATAACCAGCGGTGAACATAAATGTGTGTCTGTGAGAAGGCGGAGACGGTTGAATAGAGGTACCTCATGGAAGGCAGATGCCGCGTGATGACATCCAGAGCCTGAACGGAGTCTTCCGGGACCTCATTAAGGTGACCTGACAGGGCCTCCAGCAGCATCTGAAGACTGACCACAGACACCCACTGCAGAGACACCTTGAACGTCTGGTCCTTCCCCTCGCCAGGCAGGGTCACCTCCAGGTCCACCTGAGGACGGAGACATAGAGCGGGACGGAGACAAATGATCAGCGGAGGGAAATTGATTGAAGAGCGTCTGACAGAGGACAACGAGCGATAAATATCCAAGGGCAGAGTAGATTGAAAGAAGAGAGCAACACAGAAAGAGTCCTCGGTGAATCAATTTGTCTCTCAAACCACGAAAGATGAGTCAGCGTCCAAGCATTTCATCAGTGCGCCCGCACACGGTCAACAGGTGTAAACAAGAGGCCAAAAACTGGAGAAAATCTTAAGTCTGTTTATGGAGGGGACATAAAATCTTTTTTTTGAAGAAGCAGATTGCCTGTATTTATAATTATAACTTAGTGGGGTTTTTTTTTTTTTTATTTCACTTGGAAAAGTAAACTCAAAGTCAAAGTCAAAATGTCAAACTAAAACAAAAACAAAAAAGGTATTTGTACTCTACGTCGTATTTACTGTTCGGTTGGATTTGGTTTACATTTCAGTCTTTATTATTTTGAACGACATGAACAAAAACACAAGTGACCAAAGAGGGCAGACGCAGGGAAAAGTGGGAGTCCGAGAGGAGTTGTATCTTCCATAGATTTGAAACATGCAACTACTCACAATTTGCACTCTGCACAATTACACTATTATTTAGCTGTGTATATGTGTATATATATATATATATATACACACGCATACATACATACACACGCATACATACATACACACGCGCGCACACACACACACACACACACACACACACACACACACACACACACACACACACACACGCATACATACGCGCGCGCGCACACACACACACATTTTGTTATGTTACAGCCTTATTCCAAAATGGATTAAATTCTTTTTAATTTTTTCCTCAAAATTCTACACGCAATATCCCATAATGACAAAGTGAAAATAGTTTAAAATTTTTGCAAATCTATTAAAAATAAAGAACGAAAATATAACACGTACATAAGTATTCACAGCCTTTGCTCAATACTTTGTTGAAGCACCTTTGGCAGAAATTACAGCCTCAAGTCTTTTTGAGTATGATGCTATAAGCTCGGCACACCTATTCTTGGGCAGTTTCTCCCATTCTTCTTTGCAGGACCTCTCAAGCTCCATCAGGTTGGATGGGGAGCGTCGGTGCACAGCCATTTTCAGATTTCTCCAGAGATGTTCAATCGGGTTCAAGCCTGGGCTCTGGCTGGGCCTCTCAAAGACATTCACAGAGTTGTCCTGAAGCCACTCCTTTGTTATCTTGGCTGTGTGCTTCAGGTCGTTGTCCTGTTGGAAGATGAACCTTCGCCCCAGTCTGAGGTCCAGAGCGCTCTGGAGAAGGTTTTCATCAAGGATGTCTCTGTACATTGCTGCATTCATCTTTCCCTCCATCCTGACTAGACTCCCAGTTCCTGCCGCTGAAAAACATCCCCACAGCATGATGCTGCCACCACCATGCTTCACCGTAGAGATGGTATTGGCCAGGTGATGAGCGGTGCCTGGTTTCCTCCAAACATGACGCTTGGCATTCAGGCCAAAGAGTTCAATCTTTGTTTCATCAGACCAGAGAATTTAGTTTCTCATGGTCTGACAGTCCTTCAGGTGCCTTTTGGTAACTCCAGGTGGGCTGTCATGAGCCTTTTACTGAGGAGTGGCTTCCGTCTGGCCACTCTACCATACAGGCCTGCTTGGTGGAGAGCTGCAGAGATGGTTGTCCTTCTGGAAAGTTCTCCTCTCTTACACAGAGCAACGTTGGAGCTCTGTCAGAGTGACCATCTGGTTCTTGGTCACCTCCCTGACTAAGGCCCTTCTCCCCCGATCGCTCAGTTTGGCCGGGCGGCCGACTCTAGGAAGAGTCCTGGTGGTTCCAAACTTCTTCCATTTACGGATGATGGAGGCCACTGTGCTCATTGGGACCTTCAATGCTGCAGAAACTTTTCTGTACCCTTCCCCAGATCTCAAGGATGATCAGTGGAAACAGGATGCACCTGAGCTCAATTTTGAGTGTAATGGCAAAGGCTGTGAATACTTATGTACATGTGATTTTTTTCGTTTCTGATTTTTAATAGATTTTTCACATTGTCATTATGGGGTATTGTGTGTAGAATTTTGAGGGAAAAAATTAATTTAATCCATTTTGGAATAAGGCTGTAATATAACAAAATATGGAAAAAGTGAAGCGCTGTGAATACTTTCCAGATGCACTGTATATGCACACATATATGTCTGCGTGTGTGTGTGTGCATGTGTGAGTGTGTGTGTATGTATGCGTGTGTGTGTGTGTGTGTGTGTGTATGTATGTATATACATATATATAACAGAATATGCGTGTTCTCTACCTGAATACATGTCTATTTATGTCTGTTTCTGTATGTTGAGAACAAGTTACAACGGGAGTCAAATTCCTTGTATGTGACCAATACAGCCAATTCAGAACCTGCCAGTCTACAAACAGAAGCAACCAAACAAGATGCTCTAACATCTCCACGGCGACGACGTTTAACTGCCAGCTTTTTCAGGCCCGACGTGACTTGTAGCGTATCAAAACATAAATGACGATAGTGTGTTACTTGCAACAGTTGCATTGTTAGCGGCGATGAAAAATGTATTCAAATAAACGGTGCTTTAACAGAACACCCTTTCACAAATTTACGCTGTGAACTTGAGACAGAAGTTCTCCCGTTTTAATCTGGAGCAGCTCTGTCATTCATTAGTTGGCGTCTCCACCTCAGAAAAAGACACTATCTAGCATTCATTAATGAATGCTAATGAACAGCTGACTTTGCTACGAGCTGATTGGCTGCCGAAAGTGGAGCCCTGTCCTAAAACTGCCAACTGGCGACCAGACAAGCTAAACTGATGACTTAAGTCAAGCTGAGCCGGGGGAGGGGGTTCACACTGTTAAAACTTTTCTGTTGTCTTAAGACCCGTTTTAGTCCTTTGTTCTGAAGTGGGCTTTAGCAGCTCTCACTTAAATACCCCAAACGACAGACATCATGCCGATCTCGCACTCCTGGTCCGACACCTTCACGGACAATTCAGATGGAAATCTTCCTCTCATAAACATCTGGTTTGCCTCCTCAAACCAATCCACTAACCCCGTTTAACATGCAGGTCATTTCCCTCTTAAAATAAGGTATGCTCTTCAACACCAGATGCACAAAAAGACATGCAAATGGTGTTTACGTGCCCCTGACAAAGAGAGTTTGAAATACCAACCCTGTCCCTCCCTATTGGCAGTGGATGTGCTGTGTACATGTTCCTCTTGCCGTCGTAGCCAGGCTGTCTGTCTCCAAAGATTTGCATCTTGAAGTGCCGAACCATTGTGTCCACCACCTCCCTGGAAGACACAGGAAACCAGATGGTCAGCCATGCATTGACTAGTTAAAGAGTGTGCCTGCTTTTTTAGTTGCAAAAGAGGATTACTAGCATATAAAAGATAAACCCACCACTGGGGAGAGAAAAAAAAAAAAAAAAAAAAAAAAACCAAAACATTCCCATGCGCGTTTTGAGCCCACACCTTGTTGTTCGGTTTACCTGTTAACCCTGCGAGGCCGTTTCTCAGGCTTGATGTCGATATCATAGTGATAGACATCAATCTTGGGAATCTGCACCTGGAAGTGGTTGGCAAGGAGCCGGATGGGTTTCCCCACCGTGCCGAGGCCGGGACGCCGCGGAGGCTGAAACAGAGAGGTAGGGGCGGGCGGGCCTGAGGAGAAAGGAGAGAAGAGTCGATTATCGTTTTCACATGTCATATCGAAACAGTTACTTATTACGTTTACAAAAGGATTTTATTGACTTCGCATGAGAATATCAACAGCTTTCTATGTTTTAAACAAGAGCCAACTGAAGCTTAAAATGAAGCCCGTTTGGCATTTAAACCGAACGTAGGCCTGTTCATCTTTTTTTTTTTTTTTTATTATTATTATTATTATATGCCACGTTTGAAAGATGAATGCGTAACGCCAAGCTCGCTGCGAACTCTCATCAATGCCACCTGCTTGAATGCACTAAAATGGCCTCACAAAACCCACAGGGGCGCATGCACGCTTTGATTGATCCGCGGCTCTGGCCCCTGACCTACATGGGTCAACAAGAGGCCTCGGCGAAAACAATGACCTGCAATTATCCTTCAGCCCGCCCCACAGCTCCACCCAGACACACAAGGGCGCCCACCCCTCACGCCGAGACAAAGACCCGAGCTCCTCTCAGACAGACAGCAGCCGGGCCATATGGAGGGGTGCCACGCGGAGGGTCGGGGATTACCGTTACACGCAGTGCACGCCCCGCGTGCACACACACACACACACACACACACACACACACGACTCGCGTTAACGCATGTGCACGCGCGGTTCTCCCGACTTGAACCGCAACACAACCCCGCTGCAGGGAACGAGGGCGCAGCGGCGCTTGTGCACTTCAGACCCGAGGCCGCCGCTCGTTACAGTCAAACCTCACAGCGAGTCGTCGTCCGTCTCGGACGTCGACGTTTTACACGGGAGAAAAGGAGGCACCGCGACGCCCGCTTTGTCAAAGTCCTCCGTTGCTGCGGCTCGCCATGCATCATTTGGCACAAGAGTGTCTGCGAAATGCTCCAAGACAAAAAAAAAAAAAAAAACAACAAAAAAAAAAATCCTCTGGCACTACAGAGAGGGTGTGTTGAATGGCAAAGCGTGGAAAAGATTTGAGAGTATAATCAGAAGTCAGGAAATATATTTATGCCAAAGTTAAAACAATACACTGCTGGTGGTACTGAAGGAGGGTGGAGGAGGCTGCTTGATGCCTTTTAGCTGACAGCTACGGGACTGCGGGGGTCCTCCTGAACTCCATGCACCCGCACGCTCCAGTTAGCAACTGAAGAGCGAGAGCACGGACAATCGGGACCCTCCCCATCCCTTCCTGAAAACACGATTCACGACATGCCCTCATCTAGCCTAGGCCCCAGATCACCTCCCTCCCCCCCCCACCTCCCCCTCCCACTCCATCATTCAAACGAGCCATTCACACCCCCCCCCCCACCCCCCTCCTACTCCATCATTCAAACGAGCCATTCGCGCCCCCCACCCAACCCATTATGTTTACGATACAGTCAAATAAGCAGCCATTTGTTGCATGTCTGCTCCTCTTTGTCACGACTTGGGACTAAAGATCCTCCGATGATTCATTCCATTCTGTCCTACTGGCCTCGTTACTGATGGCAACAAAAGGCTCCGCGAGTGTTGTACTCCACGCTGGAAGCTGCCGATTGTGTTTTCGTCTCCGCATTAATGCGTCTCGAGCGCGCTCGGCGCCGTCACACGTGCGCCGTAGCTCCCTTCGCACCTCGTGGCGCATTCAATCGCGCTTCGCATTGATCTGTATGCAAACCATCAAACGGGTCTGGCCTTTCGGAGTTCACGCTGTATTCAGGGTTTGTGCAAATTGTACGTAACATTTACTACTATACCATAAATACGACACAATTATTCGGACAATTGTTGTTGTTTTTTTCAGTTCATTACTTTGTTTACAAAATGTCAGAAAATACTGAAATTTCTTTGACCTCGTGGCCTAAATCGCAAAATATTCAAGTCCTCAAATAAAAGAAACAAAAAAGGCAGAACATCTGGCATTTTTGCTAAAAAAAAAAAATGTTTTTTATTAATGTATATTCCAGCGCTTTACAGTAGTAGGGAGAGAAAATCCACTGTCGTAAGACTTATTTTCCGGCCAACACCAGGCCAGAGAAAAATGTCCTTTTATATCCGAAACTATGACACTGTACTTTTTTTTTTTTTTTCTTTTCTCGGTTTTCTGCTCACTGTGTGCATGTACAGGTGTTGCAGAAAGCATTTGAGCCACTACATGGCACACAGCGAGTTCGAGGGTTTCCTCTTCTACCAAAAGCAGAGCTGTACCTATATATAGCCTCCTCAGCTGCCACATTACTACACTTAGAAATGTGCGTCTCTCAATGTGAAATGCCTGAAGCCATCCTTCCTCCACAACTCGCCCCGTGCTTAGGAAAGTGAACACCGCCGAATCTACGACACCGAAACGCTGATGTTTAAATTTATCGGTGGACCATCTGGAAAACGTCAGAAAAATGTGCACAAAAAGCACAAGTTGATATCTGCAGATTGACTGTATCGCCTGACCGACCGTCCAAAAACCAGAATATATTCCGTTTACTGTCACATAAAACCAAGAAAAGCAACAAATTCTGACAACCAAGAAAGAAAACAATTCCTGAAATGATTGCCTAAATTATAACTCAATCATTTTTAATCCGATAAAGCGGTTATTTCAGCTCTACATGTGTTTCCAACTTGGACTAGTGAGCTGATGTTATGTCTGTAAACAAAATGGCAACAAGTGAAGAAGCAGAATTAAATAGATGTAATTGAAAGAACAACCGGTGAGAAGATACTAAATGTAAGAGGATTACTTTTACTTGTAATTAATCTACTTCGTTTGGTTAGTTAAACACCAGAAATAGTCAATCACACGTCCACAGTGACTTCTTCAAATGTTTGGTTTCTTGGACCAACAGTCTTAAACCCGAAGATTGTAGTAATAGATGGTAAAGAAAAGCAGAAAATAATGATATCCGAGTTATGGGAACTTGAGAATATTTACCCCCCCCCCACTAAATTCACTCAGAAAGTTAAAAGTTCATTATCAAAATAATATTTTCCTGTCAAGCGACAGTTCAAGTAACTTTTGCATCTCAAATCAAATGGCATTAAGAACAATGCATCTATTTGTATAACGTGTGGTCGTAATGCAGCTACGATGAGAAAAACAACAACAACAACAACAACAACATGGCCTACATTCATGCAAACGAGGATATCTTAGCGGCCCCAACCTGGACAGAACCCGTCAGGGGTAAAAGTTGTGCAGCGACAACCACAGACAAAAACAAAAACAACAACAACTTTTAGTGAGAGAAGCATCACATGACCCTGCAGGCCACCCAACATTACAGAGGAAAACTTATTCAGGAATTAAAGCGACAAATTTGCAGAACAACATTCACGTCAATCTACAAGACCTCTTTTATAATGTGACTTCTTTCCTGTATGTTTTTCTCTTCCTCGTCCATCCTTAAGAAACCTCGTCATGCGTTATTACAACAAAACACGGAGCTGACGATCTAAACCGGTCTGTGAATCATCTTCCTCTGCAAGAACAACATCAATAAAACATTTAGAGAGAGCTAGATATCACACATAGGGACACAACAGAGTCGACAAAAGTCTCACATTGAGGCCTCGATTTAACAACTCCGTCGAGCGAGCTTCCTCCACAGTTTTGTGCGTCTGCTCCGAGTGAGACGGAGCTGCATCTACATTGAGGAAGTGAAATTAGCGTCTTCTGGCAGCGAAAACGACACACGCAACCGGAGCCAAGCGAGTCCTTTCGCTCCTTACGTGCATCTTTTAGCTTTGATCCAAATGGGCATTGAACACAACGCGGTGCAAAGATTTTTTTTTTTTTTCTTTCTCTCTCCTCGCCAATCTGATGTTTGAAATCGGCACTTTCGGAGCGCGGCGCGCCACTACTGGTGCGCTGCGGAGCCCACTGATGCTATGCATGTCCCCGGTAACCACAGCGATCAAGCGGAGAGACAGCTGGGGCTTGAAATACGCACGGGGATGATGGCTCTGGCCCGGTGATGAGTCAAGAGACGAAGAGCAGCGGGCAGGGAGCGCCCACACCTACAAATCACCTGGATTAAGGAGGCAAAGTGGCGAAAGCGGACGAAAACCGAGAAACGTTTACCGACCAAGATGGAAATATCTTCTGGTCGGAGGAGGGAAGTTTAAAGTTCTCGGCTGTTCGGGCGCCGTTGGTTTTGACTTGAACTGATGAGGCAACATAATTGGTGTTATCCACATACATTTCAAATAAAGTCCGTGTTTACAGCTGCTGCTGCTGCTGGATTGCATGTTTTTTGATTGGCAGCGCAGCAGAAATACACAGTGTTTATGTAATAACTCGCACTGAAATTAATCTCCAACATTCCCACATTTTTTTTTTTTTTTTTTTACCAGAAACTGGAGTTTTCATATATTTCCCGCCCGTCTCCGCCTGTTAATTTAGTGGAATGATTCCTCTAATTTTGGAGATAATTGTGACTTTCTCGCCCAATCTGGAACATGTTCGAGTGGAGTAAACTCGCCGTTCGCACCACCTGGAGAGCAAACTCGCGACTCATCGCACCTCGCAAATTTGGGAGATGATTTACACCGGCGTTGTTGGGACACGCATTACACGATTATACCACAAGCCGTAGAAGAAGAAACGTTCCGACAACAACCAGAGGTGGTGGCTCTTTTGTTGAACCATTACTGAACAGGATATCCAGCTGTGGCACGAACTTCCAACCCCTCCAAGTGTTATTACACATCATAATCCAACTAATAATACGCGTCTTTTCTGCACGCTGCTATTGTACTGGAGGTCAAAACAACGGCAAACGATAGTAAGAATTTATTTTCCCCAATCTTAAACTGCCTTGCGTCTGTATTTTTTTTAATCTCTACAACAAAACAAGCATTTCAGCGCGGCCTGATGTGAGCTTAACAGCTCCGAAATTGAAATTTCCCAAAAGATAGTTCTCTTGGTATTTATCCCTATCAATGACTGATCTGATTGGACGTCTGCGTCTACACTGCACTGAGGAAAAGTAAACAAAACTGAAATACAACCACTATCTCAAAACAGCAGCTGGCCAGTCACATTTCAGTACAAACAAAGTACAATGAAGTCCACCAGGACACACAAAACACCCACCCCGTGGATGTTGGTGCCATATTGGTTGTCTCCAAAAGATCCCCTTCAGGAGCTTCACACCTGTCTGGTGCATCTGTTTAACATTTGAATGAATGGTGCTGCAAAGCAAATTTGCCGCTCTGAAACAAAACATCTCGGGTTTTTATTTGTATTTTTTTTTTTCCTCCAGCCACCACCTTTCGTTTAGAGCTGGTGGGACGAAGTGTGTGTCATACAGCCAGTCAACAAAATAAACCCTCTCCCGAGCTGTCGCACAAACGGTCATTTCTTCTGCAAGATGCATTCAAGTGCCTCATTTATCTACGGACGCGTTTCACAAACAAAAAGAACTGTTTGTCTATGTGGGGGGGGGGGGAGGAGGAGGAGGAGGAGAGGTTGGGGTGCGGGAGGGTGGACATTAAACTGGACATGTTTCGCAGGACGTGACAATAAGAACGCAACCGCTGGGTGTACAGGTGTGTGACTATCTTTCCTCTGCGCGCCTTATCGTTAAGATCGCTGCAGATTTGCGTTGCCTTTGTTATCATATAGGGAGACGACTATTATGGAGCTGGCCCGCAGATCTGATCGATAAAAAAAAAAAAAGCGCCATCCATCCCTGCTGTGCTCTCACGGGCGCATGGGGTTTGCTGTCCAAGGAGAGGCGCGTAAACCAATGACAGCCTCGCGTTAAAAAAAAAAAAAAAAAAAAAAAAAACAGTAAATTGCGAGCCACAAAATCCGCACGTCTGCTCATTTAACGCCAGTAACATGTGTTTTTATTGCATTCATTTTGTTTTTTTCCACCCCTCGCTGTCATCTTGGACGGGGGCAGCCCGAAGAGACCTGATGGCGATGGTGCATTATTAAAAAAAAAAAAGAAGAAAAAAAAAAAAGGTTAATCAGAAAAGAGGGGGGGGGGGGGGGGGGGGGGGGGGGATTTGATCTATCTCGACGGTATATCCGTGGTCTCCCGGTGCAAAAAAAAAAAAATAAGGTCGCGGTTACGGGGCCGAAGACAAAACACACCGAGAACAAACATCAACGTAAACACACCACGACGCGGGAAGGAAGGAGGAAGGAAGGGTCCCAGTTAAATCCCCACTCACACAATGCCAACCCCGACACGACGAGCCGTGCGTGCTTCTGAGAAATAAAACCCGCGCAGACGGTTGTCGGAAAACCCGGAAAACCGATAATACACGAGAACCGTCCTCGTGGTAACGGGGGAAACGTGGCTCTCGCTCGTTGTAAATACGGTAACGCACACATTTACGCAAACGCACGGGCTGGGCCTCGGGTTTGTTTTCCCGTCACAGCGTCGAGGCCTCGCCGCAGCCGCGGCCCCCAGTGAAGCGACGCATTTGCGCACGCCGGCCCCACACACGGCTCGCTCTCTCCGCTCCTCGCTCCTTCTCCGTTTTCTTTTATATTTCTTACCGGGTCCGAGCGCTTCCATGGCCGAGGCCTCTCTCTCCGTCTCTGTCCCGGCCTGGCGGCTCCGTACCGACGCTGAAATTGGGGGCGGTATCGCGAAGCTTAAAGTGGCTAATTTAAGAAAACGGAATATAGATAGATGCGTGGATGACTGCTGACTGGACTGACTGACCTGAGCTCCCGCTACTGGTCCTGGTTATGAGGATTTGCGCCTGCGCATGCGCGGGCTACAAGCCGTGGGGGTCGCTGTGCGCATGCGTAATTTGCTGTGCCGCAAATCGAGAAACCAGCTGCAGGACAGACAGATAAGATAGATATCTAGATATCTAGATATCTATCTGGATAGATACTTTATTAATCCCACAAGGGGATTTTTTTTTTTTTTTTTCGCTACAGCAGCGTTATAGGTACAGGAAAGCAATAAAACAACAGTAAAAGGTATTAAATATAAAAAATGCACAGTATATACAATAAATAGAATCAAATAAAATAGAATAATTAAATTGAATTAAAACTAACTAAACAATAGTGCAAAGTTGTTTTTTTTTTTATATTTAAACAAACAAGAAAATCAGACAACGGTGTTATTGTTGTGTGTGGAATGTAACTAAGTATTGTACTTAGTAAACATTTGAGGTATTTGTAGGCTGTTTTACTTGAATACTTCCATTTTATGCAACTTTACACTTCTACTCTATCTCACGAGCAAATATTGTGCATTTTACTCCAATACATTTAAGCTAAAAAAAAAAAAAAAAGGATTTTCAAACCCAATTGGATTTGCTGGAAAAGGCATTGTTTTCCTGAGTTTGTTAACTTTATAGAAATAAGTGCTTCATAAATTATACAAACATATGAAGACAGGGGAGACTAAAACAACTGCTTTGCAAGTGATGAAATATTCACAAAATAGTAATTATTCACTTTTGTTTGTTTGTTTGTTTGTTTGTTTGTTTCTTTCTCTCTTTCTTTCTTTCTTTCTTTCTTTCTTCCTTTCTTTCTTTCTTCCTTTCCTTCTTTCTTTCTTTCTTTCTTTCTTTCTTTCTTTCTCTCTTTCTTTCTTTCTTTCTTTCTTTCTTTCTTTCTTTCTTTCTTTCTTTCTTCCTTTCTTTCTTTCTTCCTTTCCTTCTTTCTCTTCTTTCTTTCTTTCTTTCTTTCTTTCTTTCTTTCTCTTCTTTCTTTCTTTCTTCCTTTCTTTCTTTCTTTCTTTCTTTCTTTCTTTCTTTCTTTCTTTCTTTCTTTCTTTCTCCTCTTTCTTTCTTTCTTTCTTTCTTTCTTTCTTTCTTTCTTTCTTTCTTTCTTTCTTTCTTCCTTATCTCCGCCCTCCCGAGGATTCGCGGTGTTTAAATGTATCCTTTAACCAGAGTGTGTCGTCACACCGGGTGGGGTGGGCGGGTACCAGCGTCCCCGATGGACCAATGGGAAAGCGAGAACGGGACGATCGACAGCTCGGCGACGGAAAAACTGCGGGCCAGCTGTCACGGCGCGCGAAAGCTCAAAACTGCTGCTCGGTGTGTGTGTGGAACAGGCGGGAGGAAGAGGAGCCCGCCCGACTTAAACGCTGACCTAAATGTTCATTAAAGTACTGAAATAAGCCGTGCTTTTCAGCGTCTTGTCGTGGCTCCGACGAAGCGTCCGTCTCTGCTGGTTTATTTCTCCGTGAAGTCGACAAAAGATGAGCCTCGTCCTTTCTCAACAACAGGTGAGGAAATGCTGAGTTCTCCAGTAGCTTAAGTTTCGTCTTTCTAAGGGCACGTTTTCAGGTGAAACCCCTTTTTTTTTTTTTTTTTTAGGGGGGGGGAGGGTAAGTTATAGGGGAAGACGAAAGGCCCCCCCAAAAAAATCAAGTGTTTCAAATTATATAAATGTGCTAATATTAGCCACTTAGCCTGCTAGGTTAGTTTAGCCAGCTGGGGTGTTTGGCCTGGTCACGTCGATTTACGCTGTCTGGCACCGTTCAGATCTTTATATCGAAATAGACTTGCGATCTGGGAGAGTACTCACGGAAAGAAGTCCCCTTTGGGCACCGTGTCTTTAAATCATAAACGTTTAATCAACTACAAAAGGTTGAAAGGAAGCTACGTCGCCAGCTAACTTGCGCGTTCATTGTTTGGTTTATTACAAGGCGCCACTATTGTAATTAATGATCCATTTAACCACCTAAAGTCACACTAATCAAACCTCCATGCTTCAAGTTACCTTTGCGAGGAAATGACTTTTTTTTTCTCCCTTGAGTGCTTTTAGGGCAAACACAGACGTACGCTTTATATTTAGTATTTTAGAAATAGTTATACAGCAAATTTTTTTTTTATTTTTTTTTTTATTTTTTTTCTACAGCTATAAACGGGTGTCGCCTGCTATTTATACCATAAAATTAACGTATAATACCATCGGATGACGTTAATGTAAGTTACAGAACACGGAGCACAAGTAAGTAACCTGAAAACTAAAATACAAAAGCAGAAGGAGCCAAGACATTAGGGTACACTTTAGCATCCCCAAACAACAACAACAACAACAAAAATGCACGAGTGTTATGTACCATTCATTATACTCAGGTTGAGGCGGTGACACATGGATCGAGGATGCCACCAGAGAGTGATTCGGACAGCGGGATGAGCTCTCCAGCAGAGGAGATGGTGACAGAGACGGCTGGCAAAAGAGACGACCTTCCAGGTAAAGACGCTGGACAAAAGATGACAGGATGTGTGCTGTGTAAATGTGGGATCAAGTGTGCAACACAAGAGTAAACAAAGCAGTCAAACTATTGTTCGGATGGCGTCCCGTGATCTGCTTCTGCACGTGTGCATTTTCATCTTCTCTTCACTTGCATACTGTTTTCCTGTGTAACCCAAAAGTCCTGATTTGATCTGGCTGTTGCTGAATAGTTGTTGTTTTTTTGCGTTCAGATTCTGATGACGACGAAGACGACATCATGGCTCACAGAAAATCTCACCGTAACGCCATCAGAGACAGCGATGAGGAGGAGGAGGAGGAGGAGGCCGCCGCGGAGAGCAGCGTAAGCACGGCGGAGGCACTGGTTTTATCCGCCTCCAGCGGAGAGGAGATGGAGACCGGAGCGGTCGAGGAGGAGAGGAAGGAGAAAGGAGTGCAGAAGAGCAAGAGAATAAGCCGCGCGCCGATGGACAGCGAGGCCGAGCCGGAGAGGAGCGGAGAAATGGAGGAGCGGCCGGCGGAGCCGAAGAAGGAAGTGAAATCGACGAAAGAACGGAAGAAGAGGGAGAAGAGCCAGAGACATCGTGAAAAAAAGGAAAAGCAAAGCAAAGCGGTGGAAAAACTGAAGAGGAAAGAGAAGTTCTCTGAAAGCAACGAAGTGAGTCGAACTCTTTTTACACGGCGTTCGATGCGTCATCGTTGTTTTCACACACATCCATTCAAAAATAACGAGTTCAGATTATGTGAAATCACTAAATTAAGGAACTAACATCTGCTGCACAAACCAAATCAAATTAGGGAGACTTGTACATAATGTCAACTGCGAAACGGCAGAAAAACAATCAAGTGACTTGACATGCGGGTTATACAACTTAAAAACAACTTTACATGTACTTTTGTATATAATATATATAGATGTATACTGTACTGTATATACTGTGCATTTTATATTATTTACTGCTATTTTATTGCTTTTCTATTATTCTATCATTATCTTATTGCTTCTGTATGCTGCTGTAGCGAAAAAAAATGTCCCCTCGGGGATTAATAAAGTAAATACCTACCTACACCGGTTTCCTCAGGAGTCGCCGCTCCCTCGGGCTCTGAATGACAGTGGATTTCCGCTGGGTGACACAGACCTGTTCGACACGGGTCTGAATGATGAGGAAGAGGAGGAAGAAGAGTCTCTGGATGCCATCCGAGCTGCAGTCAAGCAAAAGATGAAAAAACACAAGGTACCAAAAAAAAAAAAAAAAAAGATGATGTGTCGAGAAATCTCCACACGTCTCCCACCAGTATAAAATATGACTTTACATACAGTCGGTGTCATTCATGTTCGGTCTTTCTTTCATTAGAATAAAAATATGTACTGGAATTCAAGTCCTTGCTTTTTTTGATTTGATAAATGTATGGTTGAATGTTGTAGTGAAAAGACTGAGACACTTTGCAGACGTCTTTTGGTGTGATCAGTGTTAAATTTTGCTGCAGGATCATCTCCTGGATGACGAGGAAGATGAGGAGTCACCTCAGAAACCCCAGCGTGTGGTATGCAGAGACAAAACGCTCAAAAATGGATCAGTACCAAATACTTTTAATGGCTAAAATCTCTTTCTGATGGTCAATATGTGATGTTTTCAGGAGAGAAAAGCTGCACGAGCCAGCAAAGACGCGATAAAGCATCTCCACAGCGAGTCTCAGAGGCTGGTCAGAGGTCAGTTTACACGACTTTTATTGTTTTATCCATTTATCTTCCACTGCAATATGTTTGCTGCTCTTTTCTCTGTTCGGTGCAGATTATTTGGTTTTGCACAAGAAGTTTTACATTTGGACACAGATTTGAAAAGCAGATTTTAAGCGTTGTCGCATGTTTCGCGCTCTCGTGGGACGGCACCTTTCTGACGTGTCCTTCTGCCTGTGTAGAGTCAACACTGGGGCTGCCCTACCACATCCCTGAGCCCAAGACCCTCGACCAGTTCTTTAAGAAGAGAGGCAGGCCAGGGGGTCCTGCCATGGCGCTGTTGAAGTAAATACAAACATTCGACACGTATTTCGGATCAGAAATGACCCAGTTTGGAAGATTTTAGCATAAATGCGAATTGCTTATTTTCACGTGTGCAGTTCTGTAGCATTTTACTCTTATGTTTTAATAATAGTCTGCGCAAATCTTCCTCTTTTCAGGTCGACAAAGTATTCAGAAATGATGTCAGCTCCTCCTCCAGCTGTTATCCTGACCAGCGAGCCCCAACAGCCGTCCACAGAGCAGGATTGTCCCCCCTGTCTGGATCTCTCATCCACTCAGATCCAGCCGATGCTTCAACCTGCAGCGACTTCGTCTCCGCAGCAGGAGAGCTTCAGCCAGGCCAAAGAACCTCCCGTGACCTCAGATCCAGAGCAGGAATCTGGCCCGATGCTGTACCTCTCCGAGAGTCTGCAGGAGTCGGTCACATCAGACGCTGTAGAGAAACCTGCCTCTGACTCTGGAGAGGAACCCGCTGCTGCGCCTCCAGAACAAAACCAGGCCGCATCGCCGTCTGTCTCTGAAGCCCGGCGGACAGCGCCTCCATCTGGGGCTTCGGTAGACCCTCGGTCAGGGAGCGCTGATTCGGCGGCGGCAGAGCCTTCAGGGCAGCAGCCCACCAAGCCGAAGAAGGACAAACTGGCCAGACTGAAGGAGCTGGGACTGGACCCCCCACCCGTCGCCAAACTGTGTCCCGATGACGGAGCTTTTATTCAGCTCGAGCCTCCTCAGCTCAACTCTGGTGAGTCGCGATTCCTTTCGCATTCCAACATTGGATGCACAAAAAGAAAAGAGATCCGGGTGTTTTCAGGTTTGGCAGGTTTGGATCCGTGAAAACAAACTCCAGTGTGGTTCAACTGAAGTATGACTGCAGCTCGGACCAAAGATATCTAAACAGACCAAACAAAAGAGCTACTATCAATAATACTAACATTATTATTTCAGTAAAGGGAAACTAAAACAAGTCTTCTTGCAGCAGATTTTTGTTGGCGTATGCAACGGAGGAATTCCTGTTGCCCTCCAGTTAGGTTGTGGCCATATCTGTAGGCCTTTTGTTTTCAATGTTAAAAATGTCCGAGTGAACACTAAGGTAATCCAAATTAAAATGCAGCAATGTATAATTTTCTGCTTTATTCTGGACCTAAAGAACCAAACTACAAGTATAAGCATGTCATAAGTCCGATATTACCGAGTCATTTTATTTACTTCTTCTTCAATCAGGCGTGGAGGCCCTGAAGGAGCGCTACCTTCGTCACGTTCATGCACCCACACGGCCCCAGGGAGAGCGCACCATGCAGCTCAACATCATCCGCAAAGACAGCACTCCGTCTGGCCAGGAGGAGCTTCGCACGGAGTCCGTCACCGTCACCGTCAAAGAGGGAGCGGAGGAGCCGGCGACCGGCAAACCAGGTGAGGAAAAAAAAAATTCTCGGACATCACGTAGCGTTTTGAAGAGATGGGAGACCTGACGGTTGACTTAAAAAAAAAAAAAAAAAAAAATCAATAACAACAACCTGTGCAGGCACAGGGGACTCGGGTCTTGACTTTAAATTATAAGCCAGTTGCTTCCAGACACGGCTTGACCTCTCGTACGCCTCGTTGTGCAGGAGAGAAGCTGCTGACTCTGCAGCAGCGCCTGCAGCTCGCCATGGCCCAACGGAGGAAAGAGGAGAGGGCGCGCAAGGTCGAGCTGAATCGCCTCGACAACGAAGACTGCGGGGAGGACGAAGAGGAGGAGGAAGACATGACGGACGAGTCAGAGGAAGAGGAGGTAAAGGGGCGAATTTGTTACTCGTTGCTTCGGGAAGAAACGAATGACTTTTTTTTTTTTTTTTACTTCTGTTTTTTGTCCCTTTTAACTGACATCAAGGCTGCTCTTCTGTCTCCCAGGGTGTAGACGACTTACTGGGAGGTGGCGGTAGCGAAGGAGAGAAGGAGCGAGAAGAGGAGGAGGAGGAGGAAGAAGGCAGTGTGGTCCAGAGTATCAGGAGCACTTCTCCTTCTCCTTCGGCTCGGATCGGACCCTCACTGACTCCCGACCTCATTAACACAGATGGCACTCTCATGCTGTTCCCCGGCAGCTCCTGCTCTCGCACTGGGTGGGTTTGACGTTTCTTTATCCGTCTTTATGTTTTTGTAGATGACTCTCGAGTGGGCATCTTTGAAATTTTTTTATAATAATAAAAAAAAAAAAAAAAAGAAGAAGTGTGTACTGAAATGTTTACTGTTTTTGTTTACTGCGTTCCTCTTTAGCGATGGTGTCAGAAGGTCCGGAGGTTCTGGAAATGACAGCAGCAATAAGATGGGTGAGTAAAGGCGAGATGAAAGACCTCCATTGAGTTTGTCCACCTTCTTTTACACTCAAGAGAAATCACTGGTTTATCACTTCACGTAACACATCGATAACAAAGGTTTTGTCCACGTACTCGTCCCTCTGGTCTCCAGAAGAGGACGACTCTCTGTCCCTGGTGAAGGACAACAGCCACAACAGCAGCTTCGAGCTGGCGGGATCCATGATCACCTCGTACCAACCCGTCAATAACCAGCGCTCCACAGGGAAAGGCGTCTCCAGCTCCTCCATTTTCCGCTCGCCTTCGCCCTGCTTCTTCAGGCCCAGCTTCCTCGGCTCCGCCTCCAAGGTGAGATTGAGTTTTTTTGTTGTTGTTGTTGTTGTTTAATTGTCGGAGCATCAAAAGGATTTCATGTTAGGGTTTTTGAATTCCCTCGAACGTGTCCACGGTTAAATGTACGTGTTTCAGTTCAGTCAAATTAGAAAATGTACTTATGATAGAGAGGGGCACGATTTTCTGTGTCAGAAATGTATTTATTAAATAGAACCATAATAAGAGATCACATTTTTACACAAAACTTCATCATATAAATGTGTAACAATGCAGTTATAACTTTTATTTACAAGTAAACAAGAGGTTGTACGGGTGTGGCAGGAAGTTAAAAGACTTCTACTTAAAACTGAAAAGGCGAGATTAAGATGATTACAACAAATAAAAACAGAGAAAGGTAACAGCAAAACAAATCAAAAGAAAAAGAGATTTATTTTATAGTATTTATATATAAAACGTAATTTTCTTCACAATGAAGTGTTCTAATTCATTTTCTTCCCCCACCAGAGTTCAGGCAAACTCTCCGAGCCGTCCCTCTGCCTCCCTGTCGAGGACTCCCAAGACCTGTACGCACCTCCCTCCCCCGGTGCGGATTCGGGGCCCCTGGGTTCGGTTCGTTCCGGTCCTGGCGGGGACTCGCAGGGTCGTTTCTCCCTGGAAGACGACACCCATTCGCAGCTACTCGACGCAGACGGCTTCCTGAACGTGGGGCCTCGGCCGGGGGCCCCTCGCTCCCACAAGAGACAGTTGATCCTGGACAGCCTGGATGAAAACGCAATGGACGCCAACATGGGGGAGTTGTTGGGGTTGTGCTCGGGGGTTTTCGGGGCATCGCAGAGCGGCTCCGGTCGCGGCGGCGGCGGCGGCGGCGGCCTCGAGGGAACGCAGGACGACGAGCTGCTGGGGTTGTGCTCGGGAGCGTTTCCAGCAACGCAGCGTGGAGAGGAGCAGACGGAGAAGGTTAAAGACGACGCGTCTGACAATACCATGGATCAGCTGATGGGGCTGTGCTCCGGCAAATTCCCCAGTGCAGGTTAGACCGTGTGCCCTTTTCTCCAGATGAACACATTATTTACAATCATTTCAAATAGTCTGATTTATTAAAGTCATTCACAGGAACTGGAATTCATTGTCGGGATGACTGACCATTATAAATTCATATCTTCTGTTTATTTTCGGTACTTTTCAATATACGATTTAGTTGATTCCATTTACACAACATTTATATTCGTCTCCTTTGCTGCCAACTTTAGGTTCTGCTCATACGGCTTCACCGGCACAAGACAGGTACAGTATAAAGACCTCGTATATCATCATCATCATCATTACCATCATCATGAAATAAACGAGAAGGTTTTTGTTCGTTGTTTTCTTGACACGTAACACTTCTCCATCTGTGAAACCTTTTGTGATGACTCCCTTATGATAGGAATAATTAAAGGAATATGAATTGTACTATTTTTTCGCTGTGTAAGATTTTCATGGTGATTTCTCCCTATAAAGTAAAAAGAAGCCGGAGGAGGAAGAACGGGAGGATGAGGAAGATGACTGTGAGTTTCGCTTTCTGTCAGATGTGGAAAGTGAGCAGGTAAAAAAAAAAAAAGTCTGAAAGCAGAAACGTCAAATGTGTGGAGGAATATCTTTTATAATGCAAATAAGAAAATCTGACAGCTGAATTTTGGGTATGTAGGAGGACAACAATAATGATGATGGAGAGGAAAATAGCGAGGTGGGGGATGAAGCAGATATCGGTGAAGAGGAGGATAATGATGTGGAAGAGGAGGAGATGGAGGGAGTGTTCGCTCCTCTTCGGGTCAAGAAGAAGAAGAAGAAGAAGAAGAAAATGTGAGTGACGAATCAAATGTAACTTTATTAAAGCAGCACATTATTCATGCTCGTTTCTTTTCTTCTGTAAACATAAAAAGTTTAATGTTTGTTGTGTCGAAATATGATTTACTGTTATTTTCATTGACAATTCACAACGGGTTTCAATCGTTTCTTGCATCCTTTTTTTTTTTTTTTTTTTCCTCAGGCGTTTGACCGACTACTTGGACTCTGAGGCCGAGCTGTCGGGTAGCGACGCGGGCAGCGACGATGAGGACGGCGACAGAGGGAGCGAGTACGAGGAAGAGGAGCTCCTGGAAGACCTTCCCTCTGACGAAGAGCTGCAGGACCAAGTCAACAAGATCCACATGTGAGTAACGCGTTTATTAAATACCACGTCTGACATCTTTGGGCCACGGTGCATTCATGCAGGCAAAAGAGGGGAAACCGGAGACAAACCTGTTCTGGTTTGTTCTCTAAAGATGCTCCGAAAGGAAGAAAAACTTGAGATGGGTCGCTTGGATCTGCGAAATGTTTTAGAACCTGAGAGTTCGAAGTTTTAAAATGCACCCATTGATCTTAAAGGAAGCAGGTTATGGATGATGACAAGCGTCGCCTGAGGCTGTACCAGGAGCGCTACCTGGCTGACGGCGACCTTCACTCTGATGGACCCGGACGAGCTCGCCGCTTCCGTTGGAAAAACATCGGTGAGTCTACATGACGAGGGAATAAAGGAATACCCTTAAATACCAAGTTTTTGGTCATGAAGTTTGAATAAACAAAAAGATAATAAAGACCTGACCAAAAATAAGTCTTTAAGTATATTTCTGCTGAGATTCACAGCTATTTGTTTAAAGTGTTACATGTGTTTAATTACATATTATTACGTATAACTTTATTCATCCCTACAAAGGGCAATTATATTCTGCAGTTAGTCATCCACCAGTGGATAATAAAAACACAGCAAATCACAAAACTGAAGATAATCGAAGGCTAAAGTCTTAAAGTGTGTGAAATTGGAGATGAATATGGAACTAAATGACGTATATCTCGTGTCTTTAACTGTTGTCATCCAGAGTTTTATTTTTAACCTCTCGTGCAGATGATGGTTTCAACATGGACATGACGGGCGCAGAGGGGGAGGAAGACGGGGAGGAAGATGAAGATGTGGACCAGACTGAGGTCCAGAGGAGGAAGGAGAGACTGGAGAGAGAACAGTGGCTCAGAGAGCAGGTAGGATGCACAGTTTGTTCTACACGCACACACACACACACACACACACACACACACACACACACACACACAGGTTTTGCCCCACAAACTGTGTGCAGCTTGTGAATTATTTTCTCTTCACTCTTTTGTCCGTTTTTCTTCTTGGCAGTCCGAACAGAAAGCCAAGAAAGGGGAAGATTTGGAGGCTGACGATGAGAAGATCGGAGGCGAGGACAGTCACTTCATGAAGCTGGCCAAGAAACTGACGGCCAAGACTCTGCAGAGAAAAGGTCAGTTTGATACGAGGCCTCACAAGAATCCCTCAAACATCATAAAGACTCCTTCCAGAGCAAATTAAGTTTATAACTAGGGGGTGATTAAGTACTTAAATCTGCTGAAATCCCGCATCCCCATGCTTTAGTTCTGAATGTTGTCCTGCCTGAATCTGCACGGGGAGGCTGCTTTAGACGCGCGTCCCGGCGAGCTAAACTAAAGCAGACGGAGATCCTCTGATTACTAAATGCAAGTTATGCAACAGTCCTCATTTCCTGACAGACATGAAAATCTCCCGGATAAAGAAGAGATGAGAAATGAATAATACTACTGCTACGTGTTTGTTTTTGCTCTCTGCTTCACATTTAAATGACAAAGTGGGCTGAACAAAGGGACACCAATGGGATTTTAAGGGCGTTTGAGCTATTTGTTGTGTCGCACATCTTTTTAAAATGAAGGGTTGTTTTTTTTTTACTTCTCAGCCTTCATACAAATGAGATTATTGATGATAATTATTTAAAAAAAAAAAAAAAATAGAAATACAAAGTGTTTTCTGTGGGTGAATTAAGATGAAAACATTTTAGGACCGCCAATGTAAAGTAAGTTCATTTTTTTGATGGTGAGATTTGTTCAAACTGAAGTTTAATATCAGTAGATAGTTGAGAAATGATGTTTAATTTGAAGAGTGTTTTCGCGGTGGAGGATTCTCATGCCTTATTCACCAACCTCCCCGTTCAAACCAGAGCCCCCCGCGGCACCGCAGCCAGAGAAGAAGACAACATCGGCTCTCAATCCCTTCCAGAGACCCTCGCAGCCTTCACAGGTGAGTCGAACACAGACGCAGAACTCACTTCACATTTTAAACACGATTTCATTTGTTTGTTTGTTTTTGTTTTTTTCCAGCTTTTTGTGTTGTTTTCATCACATCTAGTGCAACAACGTGTGACGGATTCCTCGCTAAATAACCTGTCTTGTCTTTGATTCCGGTTTACAACCAAATCTGGTTTTTTTTAAGATCGTAAGCTCATAAAAACAGGAAGCATCTGACTTTCTAAAAATAGCACGACTTCGTCAATTGTCATTTAAAGCCTCAAGCTCCTCTTCTGGCTCCAGACAATATCTCACTGTTCTGTCAAATTAGAAAACCTCTTACGAGGGTCAGTAAAGCTACTCATTGACTGCATTATGGAATATTGATGCCATTCACAAGTTGAACTGCAGGAAACTGATGCTGGTGGATGAGAAAATAACATTTTCTG
This sequence comes from Embiotoca jacksoni, assembly GCF_022577435.1. Classification (NCBI taxonomy): domain Eukaryota; kingdom Metazoa; phylum Chordata; class Actinopteri; family Embiotocidae; genus Embiotoca; species Embiotoca jacksoni. The sequence goes on along the minus strand of NW_027185425.1, from coordinate 2,868,701 downwards.
ACCTGTTCTTAGTTCAAATCTAAACAAAAGCCTCTCTGGAAAATGTTCAGGGTGTTTCAGGATGAGAGTTGGTTAAATATTTAAGGCCAACAACCACTCGCACCCAAGTTCATTATCCATTCTCTGCTATCCGCGCGAGGCCGACCTAAGATTTATGTTTTATTGATTTATTGATTTTTTTTCAGGTGAAGAGAGGTTCTCTTCTGAGCCAGCCTCACGCTGTCCTCCAGAAACTGGCTTCGATCTCGGAGGGGAATCCTTTGGCCCCCAGAAACACCCGAGGGTTTCTGTTTCAGACGCTCTCTCCCGAGAAGGACGACAAAACGTCAAACGCTCCTCAGAGACAGGTGGGTGAAGGAAATTAAAAGGAATTATTATTATTATTATTATAATTATTATTATTATTAGACGCTTTTCTGTCCATCTTTATGAGGGGGTAAAAACTTCAGCGAGCCCTGTGGTATACACAGTTATAAACTTCATGAAGTAGTTCAAGTTACGATCAACATCAACACACAACAGTTACATACGTTTTTTTTTTTACACACGGACCTGAAACTTTTGGGGGTCAATGGGAGCCAAATCTGCTGAGTCGGAGTGGTCAGAAGCGATGATTGTGTTGGTGCAGATAGAACGAAGGAGGCGAGTGAGTCCCCGATTTTCAGATTGCCAGATCATTTATATTTGAAAAAAATAAACACGGACAAATAGTCCAATCTTCATATGGAGCATCTGATTGTACTGCTAACGTTTTGGGTCGGGTACAGCGCGACACTTTCGTCCTGATAAACAGGGCTTCACTTTGTCTGTTGTCTCTTTGGCTGCTCTAAAATCAACACAAAACCAAAATACTTTCCAAAGAGTCTGCTCGGGGTACGGCAGCCATGTGAACGTTGTTGGTTCTGCTGCAGTCTCAGTATGTGACACTAGGTGGAGCCAGAGTCCACACTGCTCCTATCAGAGCCCATTCACCACCGACCGGAGGAAACTGTGTGCAGCCTTCACGATTGGAGTCACATGGTTATTTAGCTTTTTGAGAAACATGCGACACACTTCTAATCATTTATTCTTTTCACCACATTAAGCCGTCGGTGATTATTTCTCATTCAGCCCCCGGTGTAGTGAAAACACTTCACCTCTGGATGCGTGTTTGATCCCTCAGGTGGTGAAGAGGAGGGGACAGGTGGAAGCAGCGAACCCGGCAGCGAAGAGGGTCTGCAGGGAGAACAAAGCTGCGGGACAGACAAAAGACTCCTCGAGAAGCATCTTCCACTACCTGGACCACTGAGGACGCGACTGAATGACGATCATCGGCATCCGGCGGCGGTTGGGAGGCGGCGTTTACCTTCCACTTCCGCTATTTCACCTGCCAGTAAGACTTGAAAAAAAAAAAAAAAAAACAAAGCCGGAGGCAAAACGATGCGTTTCCAGGCTTGTGAGGCGTCTGGGGGCTGATTTTATAAAACGCAAACAGGCGGTCAGGTGGGTTTGCATGTTTACATTGCCTTAAAACGGCGAACTAAAGCACACCACTGAAGCTCCTATCGGTGTCTCGCACACTCTCCGTTCACTAGTTCGGCCCGTGTGTCAGAGTTTTAAATCCGTGATGTCGTCAGAGGCAATCATCTGTCACATTCACTTGATGTGGGCCGCTTGATTGAGGTCAAAAATGTTTTATCATGTAAATAGGATTGATTTGGGGTTTGTTTGTTTTTTTAATAGTGGAGGATTTTTTTTTTTTGTATGATTAATAAAATGTATTTGTTTTACATTGTAAATAAAAGCGTATTTTAAGACTTTACTCTCGATTGCTTTCGTCTGCTCTCCACCTGCAGCAGGTGAGATTCACACCGTTGTGGAGAAATTGATGTTTAAATAGATATTTTAAAGTATTTTTACATTGAGCACAATACAGATCTATTTGTTGGGTTCAATAAAAAAAATAAAAAAAGTTGTCAAATAAGAACTTTTTTTTGTGTGAAATGCAGCATATAGAGCAAGAAAGTACATTTACCCAAATGGGATGCATCCGAGTTCACTCATAAAGTAGAGACATGTTTCTTTATTCTCTACTTTATTGGGCTTCTACTGTACGCCGTGTTTGTAAGGACTCTCTCAGTCGCTCCTGTCGGTGTGCGTGACGGCTCACGTGACACCTGAATAGACTGAAACCATCGGGACTGACATTAGTAACACCTGTAGGTTTTCCTCTGACGACGATCCAAACAGCTGTGAACAGGCCTCCTGTTGGCGCCGAATGTGTCCATACGGATTAGTTTTTGTGCCGCATAAGCCGCTTGTATAATTCATTGGACTTGTCAGAGTTCATCATCGTCATAATTAAAATGTACCGTGGAATCCCGTACAGCATTAAAAACAAGAAAAAAGATGTCTATATATACAGTATACTCTTAGTGACCACTTTGACTAAGAACTGTTTTCTGTAGTAACTATTTTCTCAATCGTCTTTCAACCCAACTGTTTTCTGACCTTCACGTTGGGAACCAGCAGCACAAATTGTTTAAAAAAAACAACAAAAAAACAGCTTTTCCTCAGTTAATACTTCTTATTATAGATGCAACTATCACTTTTCCTCAAATGTATAACAAACATCCTTATCAGCCCTCGCTGCCTCATTGGGCGATCACCGGTTCGTCCTGTCTGCGCGTCGAAGGGTCTTCGGGGGAGATGCTGAACCCTTCGTTGCCCTTGATGGCAGGCGAGCACCTTGCATGGCAGCTCGGCCGCCGCCGATTTTACCGTCCCGTTTTTAACCCCGCCGATGCGCGAAAATCCACGTGGTTAGGTTTACAAAAAGAAAAAAAACGCATTGGTAAATTTAGGAAAACTAGGGTTAACCGTGTGGTTTCCGGTTATGCAGAAAAACCACCTGGTTATGAAAAGAAATCCACGTAAATCTCAAACCCTGGTCCGCTGCGTGTACTTTTCACGCCGAGTCGAGGCAAAACGTGACACTGACACGCTTTCCTCTCGCGGACCGACGGGTGTATTGATGTAATACCGGCCTGCGTTTGGATAAGACACTGTTTTGTATCTCGATAGATCAACTCGGATCCTCCAGATAACTTCACCTGAAAAAATGAACTTAAAAAAAAAAAAAAAGGACATTGGAAGCTAGTGTGGAAACCATTTTGCTATCCAAAGCCAAGGAGAAATCAGTGGGTTTTTTTTAAATTTTTTATTCCACCTCCTGTATGATAGTCCGGTCCATCTCTCGCAGACCACACGTCTGTCCTCTGACTCCTCCGTTCACTTTTTCCTCCTATTTTAAAGCATAATTGCAGTTTAGAGACTAATGATTTGGTAAGTGGCTAATAATAGGCTGGCATTAAAGGGATGGTCTTCTAACGAGCCCTTTTATGTCTCTCCATCTCATTAGGAGCCACGGTGATTAGGAGGAGGTCCCGGGGTTAGAAACGGGCGCAGGAGGCCCCATTAGACATCATTAGGGGCCAATGCCAGGAGGGTCTGCAATGGGCCCCATGGTGGGGCCCGCTCGTCGCGAGCTCCTGGATCTGCAGGCGGGCCGGCTTAATCCCGGTGTTGTTACGAAAGAGATTACGTTGTTTGTTTTTTTTTTACCTTTTTCCCAGCTATTTTGTTTCAATGTTGAAAGTCTAAAAACACCTCTGTGAAATGCGAAGGGCCAAGGGGGTTAATTTGAAAGATTTTGGCATTGAGCTGCATCCATCATCATTTTTTTTTAGCCATTTCTATGCAATTAATCGAGATAAAGACTTGATTCCAGGACCTGCGGCTGGGTTGGCGGGGTCAGGAAATCACTTCTAATTAGAATTTAATAGGAATAATTTCTTTGCACGTCTTCTTGTTTCGCCGCATCAACACCAGACCCGCTCCTCTCCAAACTGAATTTCACAACTTTGTTTAACCCCCCCGAGAGGAAATTACGAGGTCAGGCCAGTAAAGCCAAACCACCCCTGAACTCCTCGTTCGTTCCACACTTGAAAGAGGGGGAAGGTTACATGTTTTGGCACCAAGGCCCGGCTTCTAAATATCTAGAGGACACGGATCGGGCTTTATTCAGATTATGAGGAGGAGAAGAGGGCACGGGGCGGAATAATTGAAGAGGAACATGAGCTGTAGCACCCAAGGGTCTGTGTGTGTGTGTGTATGTGTGTGTGTGTGTGTGTGTGTGTGTGTCCACTCACATCTATGCCTAAAAATAAAAGTGTATAATTAGTGTGCAAACTGACCCCCGTGCTGGAATAGTGCTTCAATTTAGCACGTCTGGGCTGATTACAGCTGATTTTTGGAGAGTGCTGGCTGTGAGCTGGAGGTCCAGCAGGAGCCTCTTCTTTACAGACCATCTCGGCACCGGGGATCTGACAGTGTAGCCCATGGGTGCTGCCGGACGCCCTCGGCCACTGTCACGGCCGAGACCGGTGCCGGAGCAGATGTGGAGCTGAACTGAGGGAAGTGGGTCACGGTGCTGCAGGCTGTGTACAATTCAAACAAGGCCTTATTATGCACAAGGTAAGTCATGCTCCTTTTTTTTTTTTTTTTAATATATATATATATATATATATATACTTTTTCTGTGTGTGTGTCAAAGTGGGAGAGGCTGGTTGTGTTAACATTACAATAATCTGTCTTCCCCCAGGAGGCCTCGCGGACGACCCTCGGTCCGCCGAGTTCAGCCTATCTCTCCTTCTATCAGCGTCCTCTGTAGTTGTCTTTTGTAACTTGGGGATTTTCTTTTTCTTTTTCTTTTGGAGAGAGAGAGAGAGAGAGAGATGGAAGGAGAGATGATTTTGCGTGTGACGAGGCCTTGGGCGGACGGCTGTGTTTGATGTATTTTTTATGTGCTTAGGCTACTAGTGAACGATGGGGAGGGTGAGGAGGAGGAGGAGGGAGGGAGGCAGGGAGGGAGGGAGTGAGGGAGGGAGGGAGGCAGGGAGGGAGGGAGGGAGGAAGGATGCCTGGAGCTGATGCACTTGAATGGGGATGTTGTTGAAGGAGAAAAGGGAGGGAGGAAAGGGATGGAGAAGTGTGTGTGTGTGTGTGTGTGTGTGTGTGTGTGTGTGTGTGTGTGTGTGTGTGTGTGGTGGGGAGGGAGTATTTTTTTTTCTTTTATTTTTTTTTCTGCCGCCAGCAACAACATGTCAGGAGGGGATGAGAGCAGGGAGGAGAGAGACAGGGAACACTTGTTAAGTCTGTCTGATGTAGCCGTTCTATACCCCACACACACACACACACACACACACACACACACACCTTCAGAAAACACACTTGCATGCACACACACACACACACACACACACACACACACGACTGTCATGCCGTTCTGATCTGAGACTGACAATCACGAAAGGAGTCGGTCACCAGTTTGGAGACAATATCACACTACCACAAACTCTGCTGTCCTCTTTTGTGAGCGCGGGAGGTATGACGCTGCCTGTCAGTGTTGCATTGTGGGTAACATTTTGGATACTTTAAAGACACCTGAGACTGTAGATGATTTTAAATAATAATAAAAAAAAAATTAAAAAATCTTCTGACGCTACGACGATGGTGCGTTCAATGCCTAACAAGGAGTGTTGGGATTTACCGTTGGGATTTGTCTACCTTCAATCCCCTTTAGTGACTTCCTTCATTTCCCAGAATGCTTTTGGGCCACCACCAAAGGATGGACTTGACCTGGCTCGTTTGAGTTCCTTAAGAGGAAGAGAAGCAGCGACGTTGACATCGCGATAAAAAGCTGACATTGTCCTAGAGGTGATTATTCTACTTTATGTTTATTAATAAAGTCAAAGTGGGTGGAGATGGTGGACTGGGCCGCATCATATTAAAGTATTTTATCCAAAAATAAGTCTTTGTAAAAGAAGAGTTTATGGGCAGAACTGTTGTGTTGGTTGGCACACGTGTTCTTACTAAAGTGCTCTATAAATTCATGTCATTAGTCATCAATAATGTATTGTTGGATTATATTTATTGAAGCATTAATGTGTGCATGATCTTAAAAGTTGCAGCTGGTAGAGATGGACTGATCACTTTATATACTGTAACTAGTAATAATGCATCATAATATGTTAGTTTGATCCATATTCTTGTCATCGATTCGATTCACAAAGAAACGTCGGACTAAAACTGTCAAATAAATGTATCATAGCGAAAATGAGATTATTTGCCTGTAAAAACAATTAAGTGGAGCGAAAGTATCAAGTAGCAGAAAATGGAAATACTCAAGTCAAAATTCACCCGATCCGATAAATGAACATTCAGTAAATGTTGCTTTCCACAAGTTGGATGAAGGCTGATTGCGGGAAACCTTTTTTTTTTTTTTCTTTTTTACAGACTATAATTATAACTGTAGACATTTGATGTTACACAATGTCTTCAGCTGAGTGTAAAAGTTGCTTCTACTTTTAAAGGATTTTATTTGACAGTTTTACTAGCACGGCTTTAGTAAGCATGGAGTTGGTAATTCGCTCGTCAACATTGAGCCGTGCGTCTCATTTAAAAGCATTTAGTACATTTTGATTGCTTCTTGTTACGTCACTGTGATTTTTGAGTTTCACTGAAAGTGCAGAGTTTGACACCAAAGGGCTGGAAAAGTTTCCCTCCGCTCAAATTAGATCTAAATGTATTTAATCTCAATTTCGATCTGAGTTGATGGATCCAATATGCAACTGTTTTGCACAACAAGTGCGATATTGAAATTTCAAACCTTATGAACTGACTTTTCAGTGAAGTATTAGACATGGAATGTTTTCTCAGAAGATATTTTGTGATGGAATAATTTAACTCGTTTGCTCAAAAATCATATTTTAGATAAAAACTTTAACAAGTTTTCAGACTTCTTCACCCTTCGCACACTTTGTTAATTCCAAATAAATAAAATGAACTTTGTTACCCAAACAGTCTACACTCAATAATCTTCAATGACAAAGTATAAACAGAACATTTTCTGCAAATTTAGTAAAAAAAAAAAAAAAATCAAAAATCCAATCTAAACATATATTTTGTCATTTCCAAAAGGGCGCAAAAGTACTTTACTTGTCTTTAAATGTGTCTGGAGATGACCTTAAACTTAATAGTCCATATATAGTGAAATACCAAACACGTACAGACGTCACTATACCGTAAATAAAACATTAAAAAAAAGTTCATCCATCATACACATAATACCCATAATAAATTCGGCACAAATGCACCACACAACTTAACATAAAATACAAGCGACATCGTAACATATGAGCAAACAAAAGTCTTGTGTGTGAGTGTTTTTCCATTTATTGTCATGGAAATCTATTTTTAGTCAATGAAAGTTTGGGAATTTGACCTCGAGTGGGAACACGGCGTCATTCGTTTCACCGAGACAAATTATAAAACATCTCTTTGCTCCAGAAGTGTAAAGTGTTAGTATACGGCAGCTGGTTATAAAATATATATACATTCACAACAGAGCACTGTGTTGGAGATTACCGTTGCTAATATGAAGCTACCAAAGAAACCTCCTTTTTTTTTTTTTTTTTAAATGTATTTTCTTTGACTTATTCTTGGTGTCCCATGTTGGATGATAACTTCACCGTGAGAATAATATTTACCGGTTTACGGTTCAGTGAGCTTGACCAGCCCCTGCACTTAACCTTGCCATGAGTTTTACCTCCCCACCCTCATGTGAGTGTGAGAGGCTGTGATATAAATAGGCCTGCTGCTGTACATTCAGACCCACATGATAACAAACACGTCCCGGTTACATGACGGCCGTCTCTGTCCCCACATGGTTCCTGTCCATTCTCCACCCTTTCCCTTTCCCTCCAGTCCCTCCAGTCCCAACCCAGTTTAGGAAGTCTTATCAGTCACATTTTTTTTTTCCCAGAACCACAGCAGCGAGAGGAGACGGAGGGAGGGAGGGAGGAAGAGGAAGAGGAAGATAAACATCACATTGGAGGGTCGGAGGAGGGGAGAAAAAAAAATTGGGAGGGCGCATCGTCCAGCTTTTCTACCCGAACCAGCAGGAAAAAAAAAAAAAAAAAAAAAAAGGTAAGAAAAGACTGCAACCTCATGCAAATGGATTTCACATGGGTTCGTGAAGCCGACAAATAGGAGATGAAAGGAAGGCTCTGCGGTTGTTTTTTTTTTATCTGAGAGAGGCTAGAGAGAGGAGGCAGCACTGATATGGGGTGAGCGTTACATAACGCCGCGGACATGAAATATTCCAGGTTTCTTTTTTTTTTTTCTTCTCTCATTTTCTGTCTTAATTTGATCACGTTAACAGAAAACATGAAGGCGTTTTTTTGTTTTTTTTACCTCAGTATTGCGCTGTAGATGTTTTTTTTTTTTTTTTTAGGACGTAAAGCTGTCGTGTTTTGGAGTCTTTTAAGCTGACGGTCGTCACTGAGCTGTAAATATGCAGCCACTGAGCGCCATTGGTCGCCTTTTTTACGTTTTCTGCCGTCGTCCGCTTTTAAAGATGGCAAACAGCCACCCAGCAGCAGGACTCTTGTGGTATTATTAATTTTTTTTTTTTCTTCTCTCTTTTTCATCACGTTATTGGTTGTTTTTGCACGAGACAGAAGCACACATGACGAATTGAAATCACGTCCATTCAGGCGAGGCATTATTTTTCGACGCAATATCGATTATGTTGCGTGCAAAAAAAAAATCCTCTGCAGCCAGAAAAATGTCGATTTGACACGGACTGTGGGTGTTTTTTTTATTTTATCCTCCTCGTGTTCCGTCAGAGCATCAGTGCGTGCCCGCTGCAGGCGCGCTCCCGGCAGAGCCCCAGTCGCTGTCCTTCAGCGCCGCGTGAGCGCGCGCGCGAGTGCGCGCATAGGAGAGGGAGATGGGATTGATTGACAGCAGCCCGAAGTCAGGATTAGAGAAATTTCCATTCTGAGGAGACATGTAAATGTTTGACGCTAATAGAAGTGGAGTGCGCAGACCAGCCTGTAGTTATAGACATTATAAACAAGGAGTTTGGTGCAACCCAGAAGTGTGTGTGTGTGTGTGTGTGTGTGTGTGTGTGTGTGTGTGTGTGTGTGTGTGTGTGTGTTGGGCTTTGGTGGGTTGGGGGAACTGGATTTAATTTTCTTGTTTCATTGTTGCTTTGCCTCCTCGCTCCATGTTTTAGTTCTAATGTTTTGTTCATTTTACATCTTTTTTTTTTTTTTTAATCCCAAAAATTCTTTACATTCGAATCGTTGTTTTTCAGGCTGCCGGGGACTCGTTTATGTATCTTACAGACAGATACAGATTGTTGAGCCCTGTGACGTAAATTAATACATCGGGGTTTTTTCTTTTTTTTATGATTTTGGACGGAACAAATAAATCCGATTTGACTTGACTTTAAAACTTATGCCCTTCTGTTGTTAGGGCTGAATGTCATTTCGCATTTCTGAGAGCGTACGTCACTTCGGGTGATACAACCATGCCTTTACAAAGAGGCCAAACTTACTAATAACATCCGATCATGAGCTAAAACTGAGCGAGCAGTCGATACCGGCTCACTACACTTTTAATTTTTCGTGCTCTTTGTTATGATTTATGAAGTTTGTACACGTCTGAAGTCCTTGCGAGTTGATTTTCCTCTTTTACCGAACCCTTTTTTTGCTCCTCAGAAAAAGATTTACTCGTGGTCTGCATGGGGACGTGTTTGATTTGAGGTCAAATCTAAAAACACCAGGATGGTCCTTCAGGGGCTTTAATGTTCCGTCTCCTGTCGTTTCAGTGAGGCTCAGTCGAGGTCAGTGATGCTTCAACATCAGGGCCAACCTCTGAACTCGTCACTTCGAAACAGGAAGGGCGACAAAGACGGCAACTTCAACTTCCTGCCGGGCAACGATGACGAGGGCTACACGGGCAACGCGGGAGGAGACGAGAACCGCAACCAGGTGCGTCCCCACAACCTGGGCCCGTTGGGTCGCGACCCTCCGAACTCCTCCTCGTCTCCTGGCTACCACCACAACTCGGGGGTCATGTCGCCGCGCTCCCGCCTGCCCTGCTGGAGCCCCCTGGAGCCCCTGCCCGAAATCGAGACCGGGGATGACGGGTACGGGCGAGTTCCCCCCGACGGAGCGGAGGAAAGGAGGATGGAGGAAAAGGAGGGGAGGATGACGATGAGCTACAGTGACGAGAAGCTGAGGGAGAAAGGGGAGCTGCTGAGGAGGAAGAGCAGCTCGGGATTCAGGGGACGACAGGACGAGGAAGACGCAGCGCTGGAGGACGGTGACGAATGGGGAGACAGCGACTCCGATTCCGAGGTCAGCTACCGGTCCGGCAGCAGCATGTCCTCTCTCAACTTGGAGAGCGGAGGAGAGGCGATGCTCGTGGGGGGCTGGGACTGCGTCGGAGTTGGGGAACCAAAATGGAACCTCCATGAAAGCGACCAAACCATCAGAGAGCCGGCTGCGAGACAAAAAAGCTTCAGCCGCAGGTCGCTGACGGGACGCTACCTGGGAAACCTCCTGGAGGAAGGAGCCGAAGAGCAGGACGACAACGACCAATCCTCGGACTCGGACTGCGAGGTGCCGGAGCTGATGGACGCCGTGTGGACGCTGCGGGACCGCGAGCGCTTCAAGGCCCAGGAGATGGAGAAGCACCAGGTGCAGCTGACCATGTACCGCCGCCTGGCGCTGATCCGCTGGGTGCGCACCCTGCAGGGCCGCATCCAGGAGCAGCAGAACCGCCTGCAGTCCAGCTTCGACGTCATCCTCACTCACAGGAAGGAGCTGCTGCGGATGGGCGCCGCCGCCGCCGTGGCCAACAGCGCCGCCCCCGCCGCCGTCAGCCAATCGTAAAGCGAGGAACTGAAACGGGTGGTTAAAAAAAAAAACTGCACTTTTGTTCTGTTTGCTTCTGTCCGGAAGAAGAAGAAGAAGAAGAAGAAGAAGAAGAAGAAGAAGAAGAAGAAAAAAAGACCATCTCCCATCATCCTCTCTGACATGTTCAAGCTTCACTCTCATGTTGCTGATTGTAACGACTCAAAAACTTGTGTTTTTGTTGTTTTTCTTCTCTGGTGTCTTCTACGTAATCTCATCTATAGTCAGCTGAAGTCTGGACTGTATCTAAACCAAAACCAAAACATCAAATGACTGAGGATATACTCTGGTCAAAGCAGCGACTTTATGAACACTTTACTGTGACGTTAATAGGATGTTTATATCAGAAAAAGTCCACTGTGTGTGTATGCTGTTGTTGTTTGTCTTGACCCGTGTAGAAAACATCTGATGCACCAAAAAGTATTGACAAATATAAAATATAGAGATGATTTATACCCTGAGATGCTGTATATAATTACGAGAAATTAAAAGAATAAAGTAACCTTATATCTTAACATGTTTGCTCGTGTTTTGTCATCTATAATTCACTTTTTTTTTAATAGACTAATCTGAGAGAAAGTCCACGGTGACGGCAGAAAATGTCACTTTAAGAGCGCAGAGTCTTCATTCGGTTCCAGTTCAACGCTGTGATTTGAAGGAGCAGGTTTATCAAAGTTCCCTCAGTGCAGATGTAACTAAAGAAGGGCAGTTTTTATCTTCTCGAGCTGTACTTGCTGTAGTGGAGCCCTTTGGGCAAATGACCTTTGAGCTCACAATTGCCTCTTTGTCAGCTGAACAAAGTTGTTTTGTATCTGCTCATCACGCGGGGTTGGGGGGAGTGGGTGTTCTGCAGGGAGTGTGATAGCCGTGTGAGGCTCCAGCGTCAATCTCGGCCGCTGCTGCCGCCGCGGGCGCTCCGAGATCATCTCACCTCTTTCCATGCGCCTGTGTGTGTGTGTGTGTGTGTGTGTGCGTGCGCGGCTGTGTGTGTGTGTGTGTGTGTGTGTGTGTGTGTGTGTGTGTGTGTGTGTGTGTGTGTTCAGAGAGATACCAGCCGCATTGCCACCCTGTAATCTCCATCCTGAGCGCGTCGTGGGGGCCCCCCTCGTCGCGCAGGAGGCCCCCGGGGAGCCTGTCAGTCTGCGCCCCGGGGCCCTGCTGGTCCTATCCGGCCGTGGCGAACAGACGCCGGTCCGGTTGCGCGCAGCAGCCAAAACCCCGGGGCAAGTTTTAGGATAATCCCCGGCAATGCCTCCAAACCAACTCCCCCGTTCATTTTTTTTTTTAATTTTTTGTTTTTTGAAAGCTTATCGCCTCTCTTGGACGCAGAAAGTCTGAGCTCATTTACATATTGATCTCTTGTTCGCTGGCTGAAGGTGGATGTTTGCGAGGCATCAAAGCTGAGCGGATAACGCGTTTACAGACATGTAAACATCGTCCCACAGCAAACCGCGTCTAAAAAAAAAAAGGCCATCGAGGAACAAACAAGCCTTTGATGACGATTTTGTAAACCACCGAGACGTGATTTCAAGGTAGTTAGAGTTCATAAATGAATTCACACAATGCTCACGAAACACGGAGATAAATGAAGCTGCATGGGGCGCGCAGGAAAAACGGATCACTTCCTCCTCGAGATAGAGGAGCTCTTTGAGTGCATATGACGATGTTTGAGATAAACTGTGCTTCACTATTACAATATCTGCTGTCGATGGGAACAGTTTCCTCCGGTCAGTGTGAATCAAAAAGTCCAAGTTCTCTGAAAGAATCAGTTTTAAGGCAACAAGGCAAGTTTGCTTATACAACACCTTTCAACAACAATTTAAAGTGCTTTTAGTCATGAAAATTCACGACTTAATAGGTATAAATAACGTCATTAATAAAAGGTAACTGTCTAACTAATGAAATCTGCAGCCACGAGTGTCAATAAGAAACCCGATTAATGTATTTCTCACCGTCCAATAAGCTAATTGCAAAAGGTAGTAAGTCTGTCATTTTAAATGTTAAACACTCACTCATAATACAGTTTTTAAAAATAAATTGCAAATAAACTTGACAATACGTTAAATAGATTTTGACCTTGGTGAACTTTCTCCTCAATCCCCCTGAAGCTCTGAGGTCAAACGGTCCCATGAGACGGTCTGCAGGTCAAGTACATACAAAGACTTCATAAAAGTGTCCACGCCAGAGGACGAACAAGACCACGAAGCAGCAGACAACTCGGCAACCCTGGATTTGTTCTTATGATCTGATCTACAAAGCGTCAAATATCAATTGATCAACAATATAACAAGTTTTAACCACCATAAAACGTGTCATGCTTCGAGGTGCCATCGAAATTTACGGGGTGAAACGCTATTTCTCCCCAACTGACGTGAAAACCGCTGGACGTGAACTGTCGGATTTGTACTTTCTCTATCGTAAACACGTTCCTCGGAGATGGCGTGACCGTGGGGGCTTTGGTTAGCCTCAGTCTTTCTCCGCTAACCTGCTGATACAGTCACTTAATAATAAAAAATTTTAAAAATTTTAAAAAAGAGGAAGAATACCAGACATGCAAATGAAAGGTGTGAGTTTTTTTTTGTTTTTTTTTTCAAAGTACAACTTCCTGAGGAAGAGAGAGGTGTGCACAGCTGGGCCTCGTGGCGGCATGGAGCGCCGTGAGGAGCGTCTGCATTTCTCCGTTCTGTAGTACTTTTCACCTACTTTGCCTCCAAACAACGGGAGCAGCAAACTCCAGTGTTTCAAAGTCTGACAAAGGTTTTCACTGGTTTTTTGTTTTTTTTCCTCCTCTGCAATGTGTTTATCCCACAGAGACACAAGTGTAGCCTCACACTTCTCCTTACACATGTTTTTGGGGTTTTTGTAGTCTCTAAATATCACAAAGGCAATCATATGATCTTCTTATATCTTCTTTTATTTTTTATTTTTTTTATTTGGTGCTATCTTTATAGTCCAAGAGCAGAAAATAGTTTTCTCTTAGACAAAAACTTTCTTCTAACCTCCTTCAATGCATAAAACATGTGATAGATTAATGATACGTTTTACCCTTATAGATCGTTTTTTTTATGCCCACATTCAAAGGAAGAAGCACAGTAGCAGCCGAATCTACTCACCCATTATTTGATTCTTAGAAAAACACGATAACTTTTCACGTCAGTAGAGTCATAGGGGATAAAACAACAATACCGCCTATTTTTACTGGGAGGAAAATAAAAATATAAGAAACAGCGCCACATCAACACCATTCACTTGTGCTTATTCCCTCCGTCGCTTCAGTTTGTATCTGCTGCTACACCAGCTGAAACAAAACAGGGCTGAAAAGACGCCACTTGAAGATGCTCAGTAATGTGATGAAGTCTAAGTTTGAAAGAAGATTATCTAATACTGCAGCAGAAAAAAAAAAAGGGACGTGTATTAAATCATCAGTCAATATTTAGTCAGGCGTGTGTGGGGTCTTACTAAACCAGACTTGAATGGGTTAACCCGAGAATCTGACCTTTAACCTGCAGCACTCTTTGATTTCAACCTCACTTCACCTGCACTAAAGAACAGCAACAACAGAAATATTTAAAGATGTGTGAAGCTATAAATGACCTTATGCATATTTTCACACTTTATGGACACACAAACACACACACACACACACACACACACACACACACACACACACACACACACACACACACACACACACACACACACACACACACACACACACACCTCAGCGTCTCTGCAGGAACTCCAGCGTCCACGAGGGGGAGATACTCCATCACTCACCCACTCAGATCAGACCTCCACCTCCTCCTGTTTCCGTGTTTGGACACCAGAGGGCAGCAGTGCGCGCATGGATGCACTCATCCAGCAGTGCAGTGGTGCACTTAACATGGGGGGGGGGACCACCTGGGATCTGTAAAGGAGGGTTCCCAAAGGGAGGGAAAGGTTGTTTTTCACTACATGTTGAATAATACAATTTGTTGCAAGCTGGACCAAAACAAAAACTGAGGTGTCACAGGATGAAAAGCAGGATATCTCATTTTCTAACTTTCCTCTAAATCAGTGCTTTTGTTGTGGTGAAAGGAAAAAAAAACAACCTCATGGCCAACTAGATATAAACAATGAAGAGGGGTGACAAAGACAGCCAGCTGAAGTCGTGGTTGAAAATCACTGTTTTACAATGATAGTTATAAGAACAGCCTCCCTTTCTTCCGTTTCCTCAGATTATACCAATACCTTTTAGGTTTCAACTTGCCTGAAAAGAAAGAAAAAAAATGAACATCTAAAGACATTTTAAGATATTTTATAGTCCGTTGTGAATTATAGAATTTCTCTCCATGTTTATTGAGGCTTAACAGAAAATTTAAAAAAAAAAAATCTATTTTAGGGGGAAATGTCTGATGTTAAATGTGAATCCACACAGAAAAGTTGTCCTTTTCAGCTGATATTGTGATGCTGTCCCTCTGTTGAATCCCCTTGACGTCCAGTTTTAAATAGTTCTTCGATCATTCGAAAGCAGCCATGTCGACTTTGAGGCCATTTTAAGGTTTTCACTGAGGAAAATATTTCTACACACATTTTCCGAGAACTCAAACCAACACATTTGGAAACTTTGGGATCTCCACTAAATAAACGTCTCCAGTTTTGAGTCGTATTTTCCGGAACTCACAGCAAAAGGTTAACTTTACCCAACAAATTTTTACCCTTGGTTATTATTGTTTCTATTATTATTTACCAGATCGAGAAACTGTTATTATCTACTAGCTCTTTTTAAACTTCCATACTACTATTAATTATTCTGCAGTTTTAAATTTACCGTACGCATTGTTTGATGAAGCTAACAATACATTTGTGCCGGTTTTAAAGTGAATTCTGAGCCTTTTTGTGTCAAACAATGACTCAAAATAACCACATTTCACTTGGATAAAAAAACAACAACAGTAAAGTGGAAAAAAAAAATAATAATAATAATGTGGGCTCAAACTAACCTCTTGTTTTCTCCCCAACCTGAGTGCTTAAAGTTAAATGAAAATACATTTGTGATGGTTTAAGGTCAAGCATCTTTGTGTTCAACACTGAGTCAAAATAACCAACAATATTATAAAAGATACAAAAAATTAGTCAGTTAAAAACGTACCAAGCGTGGGTCAATATATAATAGCATCGCTCCAACGCGTTAGCCAGTACCAGTGAGAGGATGGTGTCATTTTTTATATAACTATTAGATTATTTATCCAAGAAGTTTTAAATGTCACTATTTGCATTATTCTGACTAAGCAACAATATATTTGTGAAAGTTTTATGTTAAAACCTGAGCTGAAACAGACATGTCGATATTTGTTAGTGATTTACTGTTGCTGTGTACATAATGTGAGTCTGTTGTAGATTTAAATCTCATAGACACATTATCTTGTACAACTAAAAATACGTTCGTGTATCAGAGCTACCACTCAAAATAACCATATATTCGTTGAAAATAGTCGTTAGAGCGCCACCAAGGACAATTTCTAGCCCTCGTTAAAGTGACATGTTATTTATTAGTGATTTATTGTTGTTATGTAAATGTAAACACCAAGTTTTGTACAACATGAAATTAATGTGACACTTTTAAGGGAAAACCTGAGCTTGTTGTGTTTGTGTATATATATATTATATATATGTAACTAATAAGTGTGACCTATTTGGGTAAATAACACCATATTAACACAACAGTACCAGGTCAAAAAAAATAAATAATCCCCTTATTTGTTATCTTTTTACCCAAATTTAGGAGTTCTGATGATTAACTGTCTAAAAGTTCAACAATGCCGCTCTGCATCCGATCGATTTTTCCTTTGTTATCAGCACACACTGATAAAAACAAGTAAAAGATCATGTCCTTTACTTATATTCACCTCATTCCTGCTCTGATGAAAACAGTCCTGAGTATTTTGCACATTCATGGCCGTGTAAAGCTTTAATTCTTCCTCTCTGTCTACATTAGCCTCAGACTGTCACATCCTTCTGTCCCAACACTGAAAGTCCTTTCAGAATAAGATTCCTCAGGACAAAACCTGAGGTCTGCATTCGCTGCATTCAGATGCCCTTGACATGAAAAAGTTTGGGGGATTCCTTGCTGCGGCCGCGGCTTTAGCTGTTGTGTCGGGCTTTTTGAGCACAGAAATACATATATACCCTATCATGCTCTCTCTCTCCCCTTCTTCCCTCTGCCTGATGTAGTGTGACAGTGTGTTCGCCCGCAGCACTCTGCTGGCGTGGAAACAATCAGCTTTGACAGAAAGGGGGTGGTGGTGGTGCTGGGGATAGAGGGAGGTAGAGGAAGAGGGGAGGGATGAAGGGATGAAGGGAGAGGGGTGGGGTGAGGAGGGGTGAGGGCGGGCGGAGGGGAGGGGAGGCTGCGGCCCGAGGCCTGTGTATGATGAACTGGATAGAAAGACCTGTCGTCAGAAGAGAAACAACACTAAGAGACAGATAGACAGGCAAACAGTTAGTTAGTTAGATAGATAGATAGATAGATAGATAGATAGATAGATAGATAGATAGATAGATAGATAGATAGATAGATAGATAGATAGATAGATAGATAGATAGATAGATGGACGGATGGACAGACACAGACAGACACAGACAGACAGACAGTTAGATAGATGGATGGACGGATGGACGGACGGACAGATGGACGGACAGATAGACGGACGGACGGACGGACGGACAGATAGATGGACAGATAGATGGATGGATGGACGGACGGACAGATAGATGGATGGACGGACGGACAGATAGATGGATGGACGGACGGACAGATAGATGGACAGATAGATGGATGGATGGACGGACGGACAGATAGACACAGATAGATAGATAGATAGATAGATAGATAGATAGATAGATAGATAGATAGATAGATAGATAGATAGATAGATAGATAGATAGATAGATAGAGTGAAATTCAGCGTTTCTACTTGTTCTCCTTTTTTATTTATTTTTTTTATTTTTTTTTTATCTTTCTTGTACTCTTTTATAAATGTTAGTACTGTATTCACTTGTGTTCATCCAGTTATTCAAAAGATATTTTGGGCAAAATCCCCCCCCCCCCCCCAAAAAAAAAGTGATTTAGTCTCAAAAGACAAACCTGGTTAAATGATCAAATTACCAGAAATGTGTGAAGTATAATTGCCCTATGAATTAAAACAGCAGTTTAATTAAATTTCTCACTGTTTTCAACTCGGTTTTCATTTCCCATTCATTTTACTCACTCCTGCAGAGCCCAATTATTGAATTTAAATCATTTACAGCCTCGTTAACAACAGATTTAGACAATCGAATCGTTCTCGTCACCCAATCTGCTCTAAATTGACTTCATCTGACTTGATTTGAAGGCCTGACGTGAAAGCCATACAGAGAAGCTAAACATTAGTTTTAGAGTTAAACTGACAATGAACAGGTCAAATCCTCCTTCACGACGGTGTGACATTTTATTAACCAACACGCCCGATGATGTGTTATAACAACCTGTTGACAGGAACAGAGCCACACGGCATTTAAGGCCTTCATGACCTGAGTGTCACTCACCCACTTGACTCTCTTGACTCATTTAGTTGAAGCCATCAGGTCCATTATGAGGCTCCCTCTCAGGAGGCAGAGTCTTGTCACTCTCTGATTCCAGGACTTGAAGCTTGGAGTGTGCGATGAGGAGGAGGAGGAGGAGGAGGAGGAGGAAGGGTGTGTGTGTGTGTGTGTGTGGACGGTTCAGCTGCCTCGTTTGCTATAACCAGCTAATAAATATGAAAACAGCAGGTTAAAACTTTTTTATTCGTCCCGTGCCTGAAAGGATTATAGCCTTCTATAGAGTCCCGTGAAAAATCCCCCAAACCTCATAATGCCCAATGTTGTCCCATAAAACTGTGTTGAACAAAAGAAGGAGAAAGGGGGCTTTTTCACGCATAAGGGGTTTTCTCAAGAGCACATTGAGGGGAGCCCCGGCCGGGACCCGCCCATAGATTATCTGGCTGTCGGTGAAAGCCCGGCTGGGAGCGGCAGGTGCGTGTGCCAGGCGCAGGGCGCGGAGGGGGGCGGGGGGGGGGGGTCACGGGGGCCCCGGTCACCGTGCAGAGGGGTGGCGA
Organism: Embiotoca jacksoni; assembly: GCF_022577435.1. Taxonomy (NCBI): domain Eukaryota; kingdom Metazoa; phylum Chordata; class Actinopteri; family Embiotocidae; genus Embiotoca; species Embiotoca jacksoni. The sequence goes on along the minus strand of NW_027185425.1, from coordinate 2,849,776 downwards.
ACTATGGAGAATGCCGCGCAGCTGCCGGCAGGAATGTTTGCAGATTGTCACTTCCATTTAACTTGCTCTTTTTACTTTCTTCTCTTCCCTCCCACCTCCCGACCTAGACATGGAGCTGGTCTCCCCCCCCCCCCCCCCCCCTCACACACACACACGCACACTCCTCCTCCTCCTCCGAGCTGCAGAGATAGGCCTAAACGGTGACACCCCGTCCAACAAAAGCGACAAGCGTCTCCGCTTCAGCGCCGTGAAATCGTGGATTAAACTGATAAGCGAGAAGAATGATACAGATCCCCCATTTTTTTTTAAAGGCGTTTTATGGGACTAACGTGAATGCCATGCAGGGTTAAAACACGGTTTAACTCCGTCTCACTTTCGTCCCTAGAGGCTTCTTTCATACAGGTTATTGGATTTTGGATTTTTTTTTTTTTTTTTTAGTGCAGACTTCAACATATGGTGGCCTGTAGACGAAGCTGAAGCTCTTTAATAATGCAGCTCATGAATTTTTCTCGGTAACTTTGCCAAAATTTAACAAATTAACACACAGAGAATGCAAATTATAGACCCCGTGAATTCCCAGATTAATCTTTTGTCATGAAAGCATCACTTCTTATCTTTACTTTCATGCATTCACAATAAAGTCTATGTATTATTACCAGAATGCACTTATCAAAAAGAAAAAAAAAAAAAGATAGTCGTCCCCCACGTTGACCCACACAGGCTGCATGTTTGCCTGGAAATGGCTTTCATTGCACAGTTACCTTGGTCTCTAATCTCTGCCGTCCAAACTGTGTCCCCTTTTCCAAACTGTGGCCTGAGGCTATGTGTGGGTCCTCAGCATAATCCCCCTCAAAACTCTGCAGTGCCTGTTATTCCACTGGGGGTTTTGGCAAAAGTGTTACATGTCAGAGCGGCACAAAGCTCACTGCTTTTTCACACCACCTTCCAGCAAAAAGGGATTAATGTCCTCACCATTATGAATAATGAGAATGAATAACAAACAGCCGCCTGTTTATCCCACTCCATTAAATAAAGGAAAGAGTATCCTCGTGCTCTTTATTGAACTGTCTGAAGGAAAAACTCAACAGACCCGTGCTACCATTGATGATCCTCAAGTCGTGTATTTTTGAATTTATTGTATTTCAGTGTGGCATTTCAAGAACCCGGTCAGCCGGGTTTTGCGGTCTAATATTAAAGACATACGCACGGGTGGTATTTTACAAGTTAATGCCAATATTTTGAATGTTTAAATGACTTTGAGTCCAACAAAGTAATAACTATATTCTCGAGAACATGTAGAAGATTATCATGTTGCGGAAACAAAATGTACAGTGAGTATAAATTAACAGTTAAATGAATAATTAAAAAGGGGGAAAAATGCAGTTTATAAATGAAACGTTGAATTTATGAGCAATATACAACTTTGAGTACACTCAGAGGTTTTACTGCAGCAGCCTAACTTGGTCTGGTATGACCAAGTGGTTTAAGGTGACATATATTGCTGAGTAACAGGTAATACGGAGTTAATTCTCATACTGCCTTCAAATCGGGCCATGTTTACCCACATGATGCCTCCTTCCTGTGGTATCCACGACTTTGAAATTTTCTGAAAGCTCAAAGTTTCTCGATTTGTGCCGCGTTTTACAAGTTTTTTACGTTTTTTTTACGCGTTTTACACCGCTTCTTTTATTTTTTTATTTTTATTTTTGGGGCTTGCTAACATTAACAAATTACTCAGACGTATTATTAAATTACAAAGAAAAACTATGGAACTAAAATGACAAAAAAAAAAAAAAAATATGAGCTTCCCACCCGACGAACAAACAGCATCAAGTGGCCGTCCGCCATTTTGTTTCAGAACTTCATCCAACCCATCACAACAATGAACTCGAAGCTTTAAGAAAATCCGGAGGTCGTGAATAACACAAGTAAAAGATATTCACATGGACTCCTCTCCTTGAATACGGTAATTACGACCCAATTTGAAGGCAGCATATGCACATGTATGTTTGAGCATTGAGCATCTTTTAGCTGCCATTTCTGGCCGCAGTAGCTGGTGTTGAGTAAAAGTTAAAATGGTCTGCTGCCTTGATGTGCAACATCCTTTCCTCTTTTGCACCGCTTCCAACACACTTAATTAAAAAAAAAAAAAAAAACTGGATCATGACTTTGTGTGCTCGTCAAGAGCCACAATGGAGAGAAACACCTCAGACTCGCACTTCAATTTTGAATTCAGACATTACTCTCGTTTCTCTCAGAGAAGAAAAAAAAAATGATCAAAGACACCAAATCGGTCCGAGCAACACGAAGAAAATGATCAGTTAAAGGCACTTGCAGACCAAAGTTTCATTCGGTATCACTAACGTTTCCCTTTCTCGCATCTTTTCCTCGTTTTCTTCAGGGTTTTCCAACACATACTGGACCATACCTGCAGAAAAAAAAGAAGAGACTGCGAAGGAAAGAAGTGTGAGGATGAGTATGACTAAATAAACCCTCCAAAAAAAAAACAACACAAATTATGGCAATTTTGGTCAGAAGTTTTGACAATGTTTCCCTTCATCATCTTTAAATGCTGTCCTCTGTTTTATAGACATAATATTTCTCTGCTATTTATTTCCTCCCATGTGTTGCTCAGTATTTTTCAGAGAATCTAGTCTCCTGACAACCATGGGATGCAATGTAAATGAGCGACATTGCTTTTAGCAGAAATAATTAATGGTCAGTATGATGAAATCCCATAAAAAGTGTGAACAACAGTTCCCTTTCATGTCTCTTCTGGATCGTGGCCGTAGCATTTCTGCTTCTTGCATGTTTCCCCCTGTTTTTCTCCGAATTTTCCGACGAGCGCTGCGTCATAACTCTGTATCAACATCTGCCAAAACAGACAATGCAGCTGGGAACAAGAGCCTAGTTTACTGACGAGGATTCATGGAATAATGTATGAGAGCGACATTTCTCTTAGGAGAAATAAATGATGATCAGTGTGACAAATCAACCTTAATAAGCCAAAAAAAAAAAAAAGAGGGTGAAATACAGAACACTTTGCGGCCTGAACGACAGAACGTCTCATCTGCGTCTCCTTAAAGTGTCTCCTATGCATCGTGACCTTAACGTAATCTGCACTCCTTCCCCTCCGCACGCACTGGATCGTAACTCCGTATCCACAGCTGCCAGGACGGACAATGCTGCTCAGAATGAGAATATGAAAATGAAATATGAAACAGTGGTGTGATAAACTGGTAGATAATCATCTTTTCATTAAACTTTCATCCCCAGTGACTTAAATATTCAAGAGCCCAATTACAGAGCTTGTATCTCTCTCTCTCTCTCTCTCTCTCTCTCCCTGACTGCTCTTGTTAAGAAAAGCCAGAGTGTGGGAGAGAGAGAGAGAGAGAGAGAGAGAGAAGGGGTGAGTGGCTTTAAGGGATGAGCGAGAGCATCATTATGAAGTGGTCACGGGAGGGGGGGGGGAGGGGAGGGCGAGAGATGACCTGTCGTCCCTCACCGAGGACAGGGAGCAGCAGGCCCCGATGCGAGGCTGTCCAAATAGCGCGGATGAGGAAGAGGAGGAAGTAGAGATGGACGGAGAGAGACAGGCTGCAGACAGACGTGTAGCATGTGCAGCCATGCGGGTCTGACGGATGGAGGGACGGTGGCAGGAGACAGAAGGAGAGACAGACAGACGAGCTGAGAGAGAGAGAGAGAGAGAGAGAGAGAGAGAGAGATGAGTATAGATTTTCCAGGCAGATAGAGGAAAGATGTGTGCATCCTGATGAGTGCCACAAACAAGGGCGCATGACTCTCTTTCTCTCTCTCTCTCTCTCGTCTGCCTGTTTCTGTGTGTTGTGTGTTGTGTTGTGTTGTGTTGTGTTGTGTTGTGTTGTGTGTGTGTGTGTGTGTGTGTGTGTGTGTGTGTGTCAGTGTATTAGCAGTCAGAGCACTGAAGCCCACGGGCGATTCCTGTGTGTGCTTGCGATAAAGGGAAAAAGGGAGGAAGTATAACGGGGGAAGCGGGGTGTGGGGGTGGGGGGGATAGGGGGTGGGTGGGTGAGAGGAGAGATGAGGAAGTTGGTGATGGGGGGCGGGGGGGGGGAGGAGGTGGGAGGGTGAGGATGGTGTGTGTGTGTGTGTGTGTGTAGAGAGAGAGAGAGGGAGAGAAAGAAGAGAGAGGAAAGAGCATCCAGCAGAGTAGGGAGCTTCCTCTGTGCTGTCAAAGCCTCTGGATCATGTCCCCATTGGTCTTTCTCTCTCTCTCTCTCTCTCTCTCTCACACACACACACACACACACACACACACACATGTTCCCTCACCCAATTGCTCTCTTCTCCCTCAAACCAACCCCTCTCCTCCTCCTCCTCCTCCCCCCCTCTCATGAAAAGAGTGTCTTGGCAGGGTAATTAAGAATGGCCTCTAAACACAGGAGTATGGCAGGAACGCTCCAGATGAAAGTAAATGATTAAAATAATTACAGGCTGAGAGCTGACGAGCCGGAGTGTGGGGTGGCCGCCGGACATTTGTCGGTAATTAGATAATTAATCTGAATGCAAATGATGAGCCCTAACGAAGCAGTCAAGCTGAACCAGCGACAACTGCCGTGAGTGAAATGTAAGGGGGGGGAGGGGAGGGGGAGGGGGGGAGGGAGGAGGAGGAGGAGGAGAGGGAAGGAGAAGAGAGGAAAAAGCAGGGGAAAAGATCGGGAGGGAGAAAAAAAAAAAAAAAACATGAATATGAGTGTAAAGCCTCCCAAAAAGATCAACGTGAACACACTCAACAGCAGCAAGCAACAGCAGCAGCAGCATTGAAAATCAATAACTGTTTCTGGCAGTGACAGCTCAAAAAAAAAACACACCCTCCTCACTTCACTCTGTTAGTAACTTTCAGTGGTAATGACAAGTAGACACGAGGATCTTGTTAAAAATATACAAAAGGCGAAGCCGGCATGTGTTGTGCACTGCTAAAAAAAAAAAAAAAAAACATAAATAAATAAAAAATGTCTGAGCTGAAATGCCAAATGAAGGCTACGAACATGAAATGGCACCTGAGGAAGAAAACAGAGCACGCTTTGCACACCCTAAAATGCGTGAGCAAATTGTGGATTTACTCGCTCGCTGCAAACACACTCAAACACACACACACTCATTATTTCTGCACGCCTCCTCCTCCTCCTTCTCCTCCTCCTCCTCTTCCTCCTCCTCCTCCTCCTCCTCCTCGTACACACTCGCAGATACTGTCAGCATGCCTCGGTGCTCTAAGCAGAGGTAAACATCGAACTTCACAGCATATTCAGAGACGTTTATTTTTTTATTTGGTTCAGATGCAGATGTACTTGTCAGCATCCTGAGCAACAGTGTGGATCACCTCTTTAGATTCAAATAAAGATCGTCGGGAGTTTATTTATCACGATTCCCTACAATACTATGCTGTTAAAGCTTGAGTCGCTCTGTATTTATTGACAGATACAGTATCAGGGTCTCCCAGATCCTGCAACAACACAGCCGTGACTCCTAAATCTCATGCTGACAGTAAATAACAGAGATGCAGTTGCCACTAGAGTTTGCAAATGTCTGAAAATGTTTAACAACTGTGCAGTTTACAAAGTTTCATTACAGATAAACAAAACTATTTTCTTTCCCCTACGCTTATAAAATATTAAAATATGCAACACCCCTAAAGTTTTCAAGTTCAATAAGTTGTCTAAACTCGAGCTGGAATGATTAGCGATCGGTTAGTTGCCAGATCAAATGTTAATTGTCCACTATTTTGATAATTGATTCATTATTTTGTGTATTTTTTTTTTTATTCACAAAATCCAAAATTTCTGATTACAGATTCTTAAATGTGAGTTTTCTGGTTTCTTTAGTCCTCTGTGGTAATAATTGTGGTTGTGAACTGTCGGTCTCGACAATTTAAATTGATTAATTGATTAAGCAAGAAAATAAATGACAGATGAATCAATGAAAATAATCATAATTTGTAGCCCTAATCTAAACTCAATCAGTCGAACAAGGTTAAATAAACTAGTCTAAAATCGCCAAATTTTTGGCGTAAATCAGAGACACTGATTAACTAAAGAAGACTGAGCCGGCCTTCTATGCCAGCTTTGATGACATGACAGTTTTAAGTACTCGGGGGCTCTCCGGCCTTCGTGATGACATTTATATTATTTTACCGGAAAACGGGAAAAATACATCAAGCATGAGTTTGTCTGATAGTACGTGAGCCGCGGTGCTGCTTCGAATGTTTCAAGCTGTAAATAAGCCAACAAAAATATTTCAAATTCCAATGGAGGGACAAAATACCGTTGTGCCAAAAGAATTTCCTCATTTGAGTCAGAGAGAACTAACTCGTCTGCGTAAAACCTCCCACCGGTGATCTGTCCGGTTGCGACCTGGCGACTGTGACGGTCGTGGATTCACGTCATTTTCATCAAAAGCGAGATCTCTCCAGCTCTGTACGCAGACGTCTGTGTGTCAATGCGTTAATTGTGGGGTTGAATAAATCAATAAACCACCCTGACAGGTGATCTAAGAAGCTTCAGCCCTCCCTGCTCGTTAGTGTAAATTACACGACGCTCCTTTAAGAGGCTCTAGAGGAAAGTGTTTTACTTGTCCGCCGTTCTCATTAAATCAAGATAGCCTGCCCACCCACTTACTCAGTCCGCCTCATTATAAGCACCGCCGCCGTGCATTTAATATGCTTGGCTGGTACCTTGTTAGGACTCGTGCAGGCTAACGTAGTTCAAAAGTAGTTTCGTGAATGCCGTCACCCCACAAAAATCTCACAATAGTGCGACGAATGCGACGCTAAGGTTATCATTCTGGTGATTCATTTAAATTGGCATCACCAAAGCTATTTCATGAAAAGTGACAAAATCTCAAAAACGTGCTGTTTTTGGCAAAAAGGAAGGATCATATTTTGACCGAAACAATCTACAAGGACATCTGATTAATTAAGTCGTTCAGCATTTATTCACATGGATTTTCAAGAAAATGTAAAAAAAAAAAAAAGATTTTCTTTTTGCGTTCAAAGGTTCAGTGTCCGGGATGTAGGAGGATCGACGGGCAGAAATGGAATATAATACTCATTACCGTGTTTGATTAGCGTGTAATCGCCCGCAACTAATAGTTATTGTGTTTTCGTTAGAATGAGCCCGTCATATCTACATGGGAGGCAGGTCATCCTCCACGGACAGGCTGCACCGCCATGTTCCCACACGGCCTCTGGAGAGGGCCTTTCACATTTTTCGCAGCCACCTCTTACGCACCTGGAAGGGGACGTTCGTGCGGAGAGGGAAAATGCCACTAAATCCTGTGCACTGCTCCTTTCAGAGAGGAAGGTGAGAAAAGAGTCAACGCCGATAGGTTCTTTCTTAACGTCTTATTCTGAATTTCTAAAGTCAGTTAAATGTGGATATAAACACATAATTAAAAAGGGAAATGTCCGGGTTACAGACTTTTGAATTACTGCCAACTCTGTTGTTTTCATGCAATCATCATATAACAAACAGTCATGAAAAATGACAATTCAGTTTAGGTAGAGTCTCCTGATATATATATATATTTTTTTTTTTTTTAAAAGCCCCCTCATAGCTTCCAGATCCTACAATTCTGGCTTCAAAGTTTACAACACAAAGCTTCCTTATGTTATAAAAACGGCACAATCATCCAATTTGTGACTACAATTAGGTCAATTAAAGTCCCTTTACAAAAAAAAAACAAACTTGGTAAATGCAGTTTTGTCATTACAAATTCAACTTTAAACAAAAACTGCATGAACATATCAATTAATGTGGAAAATAATAACGCGTTTGGCAAAACTTGTATAACTACTTGGGATTTTTTTTTTGTTTTTTTTAAATAAAACCTACAATATGACTTTAAACCTCCACATTATGGCATTAACAAGCACATTATGAGCATTTATACTTCTAAAACTAAACAATCAAAACTTTACAATAAAAAGAAGTGGAAGTATATAACAAATGTTTTGAGCTTGTTGTCCTGCCAGAGTCGGTGTTTTTCAGCACGTGTGTTGACAAGACAAACATGCTTTTGGAAAAAAAAGTAGTCACAACTTTTACTCCACGATCAACTCAAACTCCTCCGCCTCCTCAAACTCCGCGTTCATCTTTGCAGCCAGAGCGTTCAGCTCCGTGGTGTCCATCTGCTGGACTTTCCTCCTCCTCCTCCTCCTCTCCTTCGCCACGGCCACTCCGGGAATGTTTGGGTCCGGTTCGGGGAAAGCCGAAGCACCGTCGTCGGCCTCAAGCAGCGACGCAAACGAGTTCAGGCCAAACAAGGACCCAGAAACCTCCAGGTTCGTCCGGGACTGCCCGCCTCTCCGGCCCCCCACCTCGGGGGTGTTCATCTTCTCAAAGCCGAAGAAATTGTCACGGGAGTCGGGGCTGCTGAGTGACTTGTCGCCGAGCCTGCTGTAGGACCGGCGCACTTTCTGGGACCACACGGCGTCCTCTGGGTGTTCTGCCGGCCGCTGAGGCTGAGAAGGCGGCGGCGGTGTGGAGGGGAGGATCGGTGAGGGCAGGACGGCCTTCTTCTTGTTCTTCTTGGCCGAGGAGGAGCCCCCTCCTCCCTGAACAGTGCCAGGAGTGGAGACCTTCGGCTTTTCCCCGCTTCGGTGTGTTCTCCTTGTTGTGTTCCGACGGCGCTGCTGTTTTTCTGGGCGCTATTTTCCTCACCGCGATGGAGCGTTTAACGGCAACAAACGCCATTTTGTTGTCGCTTTCGACGGCGGCTCGTGGAGAACTCAACCGCGGCGACCGTCGCCTCCGCGGGCCGTTCAAGTTGTCGGACTCCGTCATGATGCCGCGAGACGTACCTTCGCTCGTACTAAACTTTAAATCGTCAAACAACGAATTAGTTTTCTTTGATATCTACTTAGCAATCGACGCGGCGGATTTCACAACAGCGGCAACAGCAGCTCCGTTCAATTTGCCCGCCAGAGTCGCGCAGAAAACACGACACGGTTGTTTTCCGGTGACGTCGAACGTACTGCGACATCTCTCTCTCTCTCTCAAAACTTTTGCTGTGTAATCCGAACAGACCGGGCTTCACAAACGTCTGCTTCTGCCGACTATCTCACAACCATTTCTGCTCGTACGTGTTCTGCAGAATGGAATATTTAATCGGGATACAGGGGCAGGATTTCGTCCTCGTCGCCTCCGATAATGTCGCCGCCAGCAGCATCATCCAGATGAAACACGGTATGACAACGCATTAGCTTAGCATTAGCCACCGGAACCGTTGATTTAACCAAAAAAAATGTGTTATCGTGTGTTTGTTTTTTTAGAGTTCTTGTTCCGGTTAAAACCGACTTTCGCGACCATTAAGCAGCGCTTAAAGCTTCTTCTTGCAATATACCGACCTGCTATTTACCCCCATTATCGCAATGTACTCGCACGTTGTGGAAGTAACTTGAGCTAGTGAGGCTAATGGTAGCGAATAAATCTTTGTTAGAGTTGAGATATTTCTCTCTATATAATCTATAAAGGCACGTGACACCTGTATAATCAACGTGTTAACCCACTCTGACTCAATCAGTTATTTTATATAGTTCTTAAATAATTAAATTTAGCGTCAGCCTTCTGACAGTGAAAGTGAAAGTACTTTTTTTTGTTTTTTTAAATCATGAATATTTGTTCTTTTATGTGTTGTTGTTGTTGTTTTTCCCAGACTATGACAAGATGTTCAAGCTGAGTGAGAAGATTTTGCTGCTCTGTGTTGGAGAGGCCGGGGACACGGTGCAGTTTGCAGAGTACATCCAGAAGAACGTCCAGCTCTACAAAATGAGGAACGGTGAGGACCTCACCGGGACCTCTTCCTCAGAGGTTCCCACATTTAATCCAGAGTCTCCCTGGGAGGTCAAATGCACTCCATAAAGAAGAATACACCCAAAACTTTGAGTCTGATGGGTACAGTTTCCCCCCATCTCATCTTTTCTTAGGTTACGAACTCAGTCCGGCAGCGGCAGCGAACTTCACGCGGAAGAACCTCGCAGACTACCTGCGCAGCCGGGTAACTATCCTCGTTTATACAAAGTGCTGTCCTTTTCAATTTCATCCTTACTGAAGAGAATATCCTAAAAGTTAGTATTTATTATGAGAATTCATTCGTTTTTTTTTTTTAAATTTTAAAGCCACGTGAACTTCAAGATGTATTCGTTATTTTCAAAAGAAAAAAACATCAAAGTATGTTTAACTGGGTTGCAAACCAGCTTTTTGGGCACAGTAAATACGACAAATCGTGGTTTTCCAATGATGATGACGACACACCTGTTTGCGACATAATTCACACATACACGTATTATATAATTTTATAGGAAGGTTAATAGTTTAGATATTATACGAGGTGATGGAATCAACTCCTTGCTGTTTATTTGTGGAAGAAAGAGTTGTGTTTCGATTAAACCATCACAACCTCAGTCTCATGTTTGCGGTTATTTATTTTTTTTGTCCTGTTCTCACATCCCATAGAAATTGAACAGTGACACTGTAGTGACCTGTTTTAGACTCGCAAATAAAATGATGCTTTAAAAAAAAAAAAAGCATGAGTTTTGTAGACAAGGGGAGTAAAAGACCATGTAACAAAATGAAGGAGATGTTTTATTTGACCTCGCTTTACTTGACACGTTGATTTGAATTTTTTTTTCTAGTAATGGTTATTTTAGTTGTTTTTTGTTACGGTGAGCCCGCTCAGACTTCCTATAAAGCAGTGGTCATAGCCTTTATCGCGTGAGTATTGTTTACTTGGAAAACATTTTAATTGGCTGCTGTGAACAGTATGATGACTATAATCATAACTAAAATAGCAATTTTTCTTTTTTGAGCCTCATACTCTGGAGCATAAAGAAATTATATTTTTTTTGTATGTTAGGGTCCTCACAGTTTATATCCAGTGTAATAATGGCAACAGGTTTTTGATTAATAATTAGGTGTAAATTCTCTTGTTATACATTACAAATTGTTTTTACAAAGTAATCTTCACAAATCACACATTTTACCATCATTTTTACAGTAAGTAATACTTGTCAAAAAAAAACAACAACTCTGAAGTCGGTCAGAAAAATAATGCAACACATTGTTTTCCTGTTATTCTTAACAATGTCTTGTGCTCGTGTCATGTATGATTGTCGGCAACTGATCCTTTTAATATAAAACCAGACATTGATATTCACAGAAATCAGGCTTGCAGTGTCCCGACAAACTTAAATTCAACTTGCAAAGGCATTTTGTGTTGCCATGTATTCTCTGACCTGCTCCAGCTAGTGTACTTTTACCTGTGTGTATCTTTTCATATCAGCTGTAAAGACTTTCAACACCGGTATCTTTGTATATTTTCTCAGTTAACAGTAGCTAATTAATCCCATGTACCAGTGGTCACCCTCGGAATTAAGAATATTCATCCTGGAGTAATGAGCGAACATGCCTATAAATATTTTAATTTCTATTTTAAATTTATTACATTCCTCCGCCAGCATTTGCAATCTCATTTAGCTTCAGGGTACAAATGATAAAATCACCAACTAATTCCAGTAAGTTAAAGTCAGAGTAACCATATGTGGTAGGTTTACTCGTCCAATGTAAAAATGTCTTTTAGTTTCTGCTTCACGTTCTTTTTTTCTTTTTTTTTTCTTGTTGCTAAAATAGAAAATGAAGACGGTCTAATAGAGACCACGGTTGTCGTGGTGACGTGACGAGGTTGTGATGGCTTTAGAGAAGTTGTGCTACACTGAAGTTCAGCTGGGAATTAAGTCCCTCTTGTAATTATACATGCGTTTCTGTCATTATCAGCTCGAGACATCTAAGTTAAACGGGCAGATAGATTTTGACAGAGCCAGGTACATTTGTCAGCTTGTTGCGAACGGTACTGAGGTCTCACCATTGGATATTTCATGACAACATCTGAGCCTGCAGCCCTACCGCCCACCCTGACTGCACAGGTCCTCCTGGATGTATTATTAAATGTATTATTAGAGCACTGTTTGTTCGACCTTCAGTATTTCAATACCAAAATTTTACCAAACAAACCATGAAAAAAGAGGCAGAATGTTTCTTCATTACTTATTTAAACTGGGATTTGCTAGCCAGCAGATTAACTTGATCTGCTGCTCATATGTGCGTTTGTTTCCTTAAGGTGAACTTGTTTTGTAATGTGAAATGTTTCAGTTAAAAGTAAAGATTTTTTTTAAATATATTTATAGGGACCGGTAGTTTAACACAATAGATCTCAACCGATACTGGAATTTTTGGAATTAACACAAATATACAAATGTTAAGGAGTAAAAGAAAAATACAATATTGGTATACGATCTGAAATGCGGTTATGAAACACTTATCCCGAAGATATGTAACGGAGGCAGGGTATTTTACAGTTTAACAATAAACTGTTTTCTTCCTAGTGAACTTCACTGGGAATGTTATAATTATAAATAACATGTATGCCGATACCAATATATATCAGTGACCGGCCGATAGCGTTCACTAAAATCAGTAAACTGATCAATTAGTCAGGCTTACAAATTGGTCTTAAAGGGCTTTACCATCTTTACGGCATACAACTTCCTCTGTCTTTGGACCTGTGATATAGACACAAACCTTTAACCTAGAATAGAAGAAGCCAAACATCTTGATGAATAGGAGACTTTGTCGATCAGTGTTGTGATCAGGAAACGCCTTTTGTCCTTCTATACTAATCAAATCAATTGTCTCACTCATAAAATGTCCATCAGAAGTTCCCACAGCCATAGATGATGTCCTCGGACGACTTACTTGTCTGACAGACATTTCAAAATCGAAATAGCTGGAACTGGATTACATTTGGTGTTTTTGCTTACTTTTTTTTTTTTTTAAATTAAAACTCAAGCAAAATTTTCATTTTTCCGCTGATTGACTGATCGGTTAATTCGTTTTAACTCGTAGCATGTAGTTCATGCTTTTGTGCTCGTGTGTTTTTAGGTGCAACGCCTTCCGCTCAAGACATCTCCGCTTCCCCGTGCGTCGTATCTCGTGTGCTAATTTGTTAAGAGTAGTGCACCCGTTGCCTGTCACAATAGCAGAAGGGTGAAAATAATTACAAAAAACAATTAGTGCGGCAGAGAAGGGAATGTGGGACACATCGAACGGGGGATAGGGGTAGAGCAGGAGGAGGAGGAGGAGGAGGAGGAGGAGGAGCGGAGGTCCCAGGGGGAAACAGCCAGGCCCAGTAGACAACACCGCACAGACTGGAGTGTGAGAACGAGTAGGAGTCAACAAATACAACACGCATGCACACAGAGGAACCTATAGGATCACCATCGTCTCGTTCTGTCAAGGTTGTACGCGTTGTGCGGGATCATATTTATATTCATGCCCCGCCATAAGCTGCGAGTGTATCGTTATTTTTGTGCCTCAAGGTTATGAATTTGGTTTTATGAGTGCAGGATTTTTCTAATGCTGCGTTCTCAAGAGTGCTCAGAAACTGAAGCAATAGCACTTTCTCCTCTGCATCCCACACCTTCCTGCAGCTATGCTCCTCTCACATTCATCAACCTCCAGAGTACACGGACATGTGCAAATTATGTTGTATAAACAGGTTTTAACGGTGTTATTTTTTTTTTTCTTCGTGTATGTAGAATATGTAATGTGTCCATTTCCATTTGAGTTTGAAACGGGGGGAGGGGGGGGGGGGTCATCTGCTGAATTGGCCAACGAGTTAATACCAAATAGAAGTGACCAACAATTCGATATTTAGCATTTTTAAATTTGACTTGCCATTTATTATTTGGGACAATAATTATTTATTTAAAACGAATGCATTAAGACTGTGTCAAACAAATGTAGTCGGGACTTTAGAGCTCCAGATCATTGTTGATTAATTTCTCTCTCAATGAGTCCGCTCGTTGTTCGATCTGTAAAGTTTCACAGAGTCCAATGTAACGACCCGCAACTCAAGCATATTACATTCATAGTGATTCATTTAAAAAAAAAATTTAACACGAAAATTTGGCTTTAAAAAAAATTATTGAAACAAATAATACCGTCATCAGAACTGCTGGAAATTGATCTTTCCTCGTTCATTCTCTTCACGATTTCAAATAATAAATCGTTATAGTTAAGCAGACGTTTTTGCAGAACAATAACTCAACAACTTCGTAATGTAGTATGTTGAATAGGAAACGGATGATAGCTTTTCCGCCGCTGCCGTTATCGTCCAAAAGCTCTTGCCAGCATGCAGGATGTACATTATAGGTGAACTTTGACCCTGCAGACCGCTTTCTCAGACATGGATTCAGGCACATCGTAGACTAAAACAAAATTACATGCAGCTCAGTTGAAAAGCGCTCCTAGTCTAAGACTACGCTCAGCTCTTGTCTGGGGAACGAGCTGCATATGTTGGAATTTATTTTAATTAATCTGATTAAATCATCACAGATTAAAGTTTAGCCCAGACAGAAAGACGAGATAATGATCTACTTTCTTTCTTTTTTTTTTCCTGCCATCCTTAAATCATCTTCTTACCCCACCAAAAAAAAAAATATATATATATATATAATGTGATCCCACCGCCATGTCCAGAGCCCTAGGTTAAAAATCCACTGGCTGATAAATTAATCAGTGGTATATTGTTAATTCTGATGGCCGTATTCCTGCAGGATAAATTACAGATGAGTCCTTGAGTCTGATAGATGTCATACCCCAGTGACTGCAGACCTCCGGGAGGTGTAGTTAGCTTAAAGTCAGCAGAGCGTGTCAGCGCCGAGTAAGCAAAAAAAAAAAAAATCCGGTTCACGTAAGACTGTGCGCTCACCAGCCTGCCGTCCACAAAAACAACTCCGCTAACCTCTGGAGTACTGCATTCACTCAAGCTTTAGAGAGGAGACAAAGAAGAAGAAGAAGAAGAAGAAAAAAAAAAAAAAAGAAAAGCTAGCGGTAAGCATAATCACCTGAGGCCTCCGGTGCGCTGCGTGCATATCGGTAATGATACACATTAAAAACCACCACAGAGCAGAACAACTGCAAAGTTTTTAGGGGATGTACAAAACTCCTGCCTCTTGTTTGTTTTACCTTCCTGCTTCGTGTCTCGTAACGTATTTGCGTACGGAGAGTAAACACATTAAACTAATAAGACTTTTGAATCGACAGGTAGAGCGGCGTGGCGGTAGTGAAGGGTCGTGAGGACGCGGGAGGCTTCGTGCAACATGCAACAAAACTCGGGGAAGGCGGAGGGTTTATAAATATCATATTTGACTTTATTTTTTTTTTTTGTGTAGAGATTTGTGTAGAAGCCTGAAAGCCTTGCAGTCATCAGATTTGTGTATCTGCCACTGAGGAGGTACATTTATTTATTTATTTTTTTAAGTCTGTAAAGTTCGGGCTGTTTTATTTTTGGAGAGTTTTCTTGTGAGGCCGCTGCAACAGTTAGCCTCGGCGCTGCGCTGATCTACAGCTGGCCCCCCCCCCCCCGTATGGGTTTGAAAACTATTTTTTTTTTGAGCACGGGCACACAACGGGCACAAATAATTACTGGCGCCATATTGCACGCGGCTCCCTTGCTCCTGCACAGATGAACAATTAATACAGCAGATTGAGGAGAAATGCCAATAAAGAGAACATGGCCGGGGGAGGGGGGGGGGTGCAGAAAATAGGGAGGTGGGGGGAGGTGGGCGGGGTGGTAAGATGGCAGGCCGGGAAGGAGGCGGTGCTGGAACGAGGAAGTTTGAAGGAGTTCGGGATGATTTTCGGTGTCACGTTTTTTTTGCGCTCCGAATAGTTTTGCTTTCTCGCCGACGGTTGGAGGAGAAAGATCGACGGCCCTGTCTCGTCCCTCGTCCCTCGTCCCTCGTCTCTCGTCCCTCGTCTGTAAACATGAAGCTACCGCCGGAAGCTGGTTAACTTAGCTCAGCACAAAGGGCTGGAAACGGGTGGAAACGGCTAGCCTTGGCTGTGTGCAGTTGCAAGAAGACCTGCCTCACCAACACCTTTTGAAAGCTCACTCATTAACACCGCAGCTGCGACAATCAATTGTTCGGTGAGGCGAAAGAAAACAGTCGAGCTTCACGGGTGGCCGCTTTTTAAATACGACGATTTGCTGATTTTCCTCGCCTTTTTAAAATTAGCGTAAATTGAATAACTTTTGTGTTTTGGACTGTCGGTCAGACGTCACTCGGGCTGAATGTACGTGTAACGACCAATCAGAAAAAAACAAAAACAAAAATGAGTTATCCATAATTAAAATAGATAGTCGTGCCCCCAGTTAACGTGCGACATCTTGTTTGTTTGCGCAGACCAAATTGTAAAAGCTACATATTGTCGTTTTTAAGGGTCGTGGGGTTTACGTGTCGGGACTAAATCTTGGCCACCGTTTCTTTTCTTAAGTGTTATTCCCCCTTCGCTTCCGATCCGGAGTGCCGAGCTGAGCAGCTGCTAACTCCGGGTTTCTACCAAACATCCAACTGTTCCTTAAAACCGGGTGGAGCCGGGTTTATTTTAGTTTCGCGCGTCGGTTTCCACGTGCGGCTTTTGTTTCGCGGCGCGCCCGGTGGCCCTGTTTGGCTGCGAGCGAGAGTCGCGGGAGGGGGGGGGGGGGGGAGGTTAAAACGCGATGTGTACTGTTTGCACGTGAGCGCGGGTGAGTTCAGGTGGCAGGGTTAACAAGGTGCCTGGTTCCCTCAGAGGTGACATGGGGAGGGGAGGGAAGGTTATTTTGATGCCAAGTCCGTATTATTGTTACATTGTAACCAGTGAGACAGCTGTCTGGTGGGGGGGGGGGGGGGGGGGGTGACGCCACTGGGGTGATCGCAGGCTCACAGAGGAGTTAAAGCACACACACACACGTGTAAACACACACACATCACATTAAGATATTCATCCTGAGATTCACACCCATTGTTCACTCTCACAAACACTGTTTCTCTTTCTCACGTGTGTGTGTGTGTGTGTGTGTGTGTGTGTGTGTGTGTGTGTGTGTGTGTTCAAAAACCATCGTTAACACACACACACACACACACACCCGCACTAAAGCCTGCTCCCCGGGGAGCGCAGCGATCGTCATTGCCCTCGTGGCAAACACAGCGCGAACACACAAGTCACAGAAATAAGCAGGTCGGCTGAGAGATGAATTGAAATAAGAGGGCAGGTGTGCAGATCACAACCCCGCCTGGCGTAATTTCAATCATATTTACCTCCTTGCACGACAAGAGAAACGCTATATTATATTTTTCTTGTTGCATTTTGCATTTTAATCAAAAGGCTTCCACCTCAGTCAGGAATTTAGGCCGTAACTTGTTTTGAAATCCCCCCCCCCCCAAAAAAAAAAATTGTCTGGCTTTAAAGGGATTTTTTTTTTTTTTTTTTTTTTTTTTTTTTTTTTTTAAATGAGAAACGGGAGCTCGCAACAACGAGGATAGAAAGTTGGTGTTTTGGAGGAAGAGAAGGGAGAAGAGGCTGGAAGCGTAAAAGATGTAATTTGAAAAGAGGGGAAGAGGGGGGAGGGAGGGAGGGGGGAGAGCAAGAGAAACGACTTTAGAAGTTTTTAATGAGCCCTGGCGCTACTCCAGGGCACAGGGTGAAGGCGGCGGAGAGGGGAGGGAGGAAGGAGCGAGCGAAAGAAGGGATGAAGAGGGAAGGAGGGAGGGAGGGAGGGAGGGAGGGAGGGAGGGAGCGTCGGGGGTGCTGACACCCAGCAGATGTCACACTGCCAGTGACACCCTGAGTCTCCCCCCCCCCCTCCCACCCCGCCTTACAAACACACACACTCACCTCTGTCCTGTGACGCCCTTTCACCTTTCCTCCGCCTCCGTCGCTCTCCAGCTCGTCTCTCACACGACTGCTCGCGTCGTGTTAATGCCGCCGCCGCCGCGTGCGTCACTCCACGTCCGCGCCGAGTCGAAAAATCGGGAGTCGATAATGAGGAGCGATTTCTGTGGAAGAAGTTGTACTTTTCGAGCGGGGGGAGAAGTCGGGATGTCGCAAACTGCCCGATGATGCGGTCTGGCGAAAATATTGACGTGGCGGTGGGAACGTTGGCGCCTTTTAATTTGAAGCAAAGTATTCGCTATTTAAAGACAGACGGTGAACCGCACGCGGCGTGTTTACATTTTTCAGAAGGTCTTTTCCCTCATTCATGTGACGTTTAGAGTAGATTTCTTCAGATTCTGAAGGGGGCACTTCGTTTTTATTTTTCATTAAATACCAGCCGGCCTGTTTAAAACAGCCGTGCAACGTCTTAAGTGCTTCTGGTGGAGATTTCCAGAGTCCGAAGAAATATATCTGCTCGGCTTGAGTTGCGGATTTACACAGAAAACATTTGAAATGAGCTCCCGGCGACGAAGAAATCCAGCAAGTCCAGTCTGTGTAAAAGAAAAAAACAAAACAATTTGTGATACTCATACATGTATACATATATTAGATGGCAAATATTTGATCCTTCTCGATGAGTCTGGCTCCTTTCAGGACTTCTGTCAGTGGGAACACGGCCTGAGAACACCTGTTAAAGGCTTTTAGTAGACGTGGTGCATCATGGGAAATGTAGGATCCACTATCTTTTGAATTTGACCCACACTAATGGCTGTAATTTGGGATATCTGGGTGTTGTGGATTTTTTTTTTTTGGTGGTGGTTATTTAGTTTATTTGTTTACTGTTGATCCCACTAAAAAAAAATTAATAATAATTCTGAAAAGTTACCATGGCAACTATTTTAGTAACAATCAATTATAAAAACAAAAAACTGTACTTTACCAAATTAAGAATGATCATTTTATGAATCTGTAGCTCAGAACGAAACATGATGCAGAGGCCTGTTTTCAGTTGTTATAAATCTGAATATTAATCCTTCCCTCCCTCCTTCCCTCCCTCCCTCCCTCCTTCCCTCCGTCTCCAGACTCCTTACCATGTGAACCTGTTGCTGGCGGGCTACGATGACACAGACGGCCCGGGTCTCTACTACATGGACTACCTGTCTTCGCTCGCCAAGGCCCCCTTCGCTGCCCACGGCTACGGAGCCTTCCTCACTCTTTCCATTCTTGACCGTCACTACAGACCAGGTCAGTGCGGAGCAATGTCTCTACATGTTTTTTTTTTGTGTGTGTGTGTTTTGTTTTGTTTTTCGCTTTGTTCCTGTGAGACTGACTGGAGAGAGATAAAGAGGATGATGTAAGTATGTAGAGCATGCAACCACCGAGGTTATGCAGCTGATTCATTCTTAGGTCATGGCACAGACTCAAGGCACTGTAAATTAAATTATTTTACCTTGTGGCGCAATAATAATTACAGAAGAAGCAACACAGCAGTTTTTATGTCTAGTCCAAGGTTTGTAATGTAAACTGTGACCTTGTATGAAGCACCTTTCAATCCTTTTTTTTTTTTATTTGAAACCACACTGCAGCATCTACTCTTTTTCTCTGTAAAGTAAAGATGTTTTTCAAAGTCTATTTAAATCTAATTCGTGCCTTCTTATTCCAGCTCACTGACATTCACGTGTTTTGTTGTTGTAGATCTGACTCGAGACGAGGCTGTGGATCTGCTGAAGAAGTGCATCGAGGAGGTCAGTTCAACTTTTGCACTATTGGACCCATATTTGCATTACGTTGTCTGTTTTATTGTTGTTGTTTTTTGTTGTGGCATATTTGTGCTCTTCTTGTTTAGTCTATTTATTTTGTGAGAAACAGTTTTTCCGATCCATCTGTATGTCATATGGTGGATTGACATTAAAGAAGTTGAAGTAGTTCTATTCTTCCTTTTGTATTAGTGCAAATAAAAATATAAATAATAAGCACTTCATGTAGATCTTTATTAGGTTGTTCAGCCATTCAAATAGTAACTCCACTCCCTTGACATTTTTTCAGGATAGTCTAAGGTACCAGATTTACACGAGTTTTCATATAGGCACCACAGGAGGAGAGAAGCATTGTTTTATTTATTGGTTTTCAATGGAATGTGCATCATGGCTAAACTTTTAATCTTTACACAAACTCACAACATATAAACAGCAGATTTGTGTGATTCTTTAATTTTTGTTTTTTTAAAGAGCTGTCTGGAGATTGCGCTCAGCTCAGCAGATGTTATTTTTTTTCCCACGCTGCTTCATTTTCCTGTTTCTGCTCTACTTTCTGTTTATTTGTGCCTTAATGTTAAAATGTCTTCCCACTTTCTCCCTCTTCCAGCTGAACAAACGCTTCATCCTGAATCTCCCCTCCTTCACCGTCCGTTTGATTGACAAGGAGGGCATCCATGACCTGGAGAAGCTCACCCTCGGCGCCAAGTGACCGCTCACTGCGTAACTACCAACCCTCACGCCCTCGATTCGTTTCCCTCGTCTTCTTTTTTTTTTTTTTTTGTACCATTGACCTCCTTGCTCTTTCTGTTCCAATAAAAAGTGACACACAGTTGAGATACAAGCTCTTTGTCCCTGTGGTGCTTTCTTGTTCTCTGGACCACTCATCTGCACATAGAAAGAGAACAGCCTTCTGGCTGTGTACTTTTGCACTTGCACCGAGTGAGAGGGCATCTGGGTAATGTACACTTGCTTATGCTTGTACACGTGCAGTGGCACACACATGTACATATGGTGTTAAATAAATAAAAAAAGCATTTTCTTTTCAGAATTTTGTTGGATTTACTGTCAAGAAGAAAACACGTTTCCCTAGATAATGTTTAGGACTGAATAGCCGAGCTGTTTTTCACAAGAGTTTTCAAATAATACAACACGAGCTGTGTGGTTTACAAAGATAATTTACTATGCGAGTCACATGGTCAAAACATGACTTTTTAATGAGCTAAAATCATTTGACATTGAACCCTGATGTTATTCAGAGTAATGTGTTCGTGCGGTCGTTTAAATATGGGCTCAGAAATTACGACAGTTTGTCTTTAACACCTTTCTGACGCAATCGGCGCCAACTGCAGAACTAATGAATCAGGTTCCAGTTTACAGGTGTCCTGATTGTGAATTAGACTGCGCACCTGAGCAGACTTGTCAAAATCCAATCCAGGTTAGCTTCAGGAAATATATATATATTGTTGAATAGTGTGCTTTCTAAAATAATATTTTTTTTTTTTTTTTTTTGCCCTCTCTGTTTATTTCACCGTCAACCAAAACACAACACCCTCTGAATTTGAATGCATTTAAGATGCAGCCCTCGCTCACCCCAACACAAACCTGAGAAAGTTGTACCAAAGTTCCCCTCAAATTATGCTGTGAAATACTGCATGCCATCAGATATGTACACCTGTGACGGAAAAAAAAACACCGAACTTTGAGAAAATGCAGATAATTACAACTGTTATCATATGTTTGAAAATAATCTTCAAAAGGGGAAATTGAGCCGATTTAACACATCGAAATGATTTCAGGTCTGTGTGGCAGTTGTATAAATCCTCTTGTGACTCCAGAGGGAGCTGCAAAAAAAAATCTCAGACTGGCAAATCTGGCAAATGCCAGATCGGCCTCCTTAAGGACCTCAAGGCCTTCAGCAACAGACCTTTTCCACGGCAGAAATTTTGACTTGCCACGAGGGAAAGCACAATGTGACAGCTGAGTGTCTGGTAAGCCATAACGGTGAACTAACGTGCACGAACGCAGGAATTCCCGAAGTGGAGTGCAGCTGTCATTAATACACCTGAGCTTACCCTGCAACCACAAGTCAAAATGTCTGTGCCGTGAAAAAGGCCTGTGGGAAGAAACAATTCAAGCTGCCGGTTGGCCCGATTGGCCACCTATACTGTGAAGACAGCTGCAGTAAGTTGTCACCTCCAACCACCCATTCAAATGGGTTTGTCTTTCCATGTACTGTCATCGAATTCTTAAAGGAGAAAAGGTGTACAGAAAAAGGTTAAAACAGAAAAAGATTTTTTTAAAATCTGGAGGCTGCAATATGTTTCCACATTTAATTCACATTGTATTAAAAAAAAAAAAAAGTGTTACAGATGCCAGCGTCATGAAAATTGCAGAGCAGAACTTTTTGTCTGCCTCTTCTACCAGCGAGAATAACTACAGCGACCCTGACGTCACCTGCCTACGTCACTGGTGAAGCCATAGCCTTATGCCGTTGCTACTGTTGCAGCTGTAAAACGGTGCATAAATTGTAAATAAATGAAATAAAATGCATCACGACCCTTGTGAAAAGACTCTCGTCACTATCAGAGTTTGATTCATTTGGCCCGGTAACATTTGGAAAGTCTAAAACAGCCGCATGATTGAATGATCTTTTTTTTCCAATTCAAATTGGCATTGGGCCAAACCCGTTGTTTAATTTCTGGTGCGCATGCGCCGCGACAGATCAGTTGGGTTCGTTGGGTACCAGCGCGGGAATGTCCCGCCTGTCGACAGATGGGAAAACTCCCATTTACTGTGAGAAAAAGATTGATTTATGTGGCGGTTATAGTCTTAACCACCGCGTAAGGTCGTTTGATAACGGCTTAAAAAGTTAACACGTTTATTTATAGCCTCGGTAAATGTCTGGAGCTACAGGGTTAACAATGTACAATGATAACTAAATCCTGCGTCCATTTTTCGTTAATTATGTTATAGGGATGCAGTATTAAATCTCCTCAACTCAAGGTCCACTTACTGGCTTCTCTGGAGATTTGAACTACATTTCGCGATCTTTTTTTTTTAGTGGTTAAAGTTGCTCAGTTGTCCTTAGGTGACGTAAGTGATCATTTAGATATATTTGTGTATATATGTTTCTAATATTTGGTTACGCGATGACAACTGAGCAAATTCTGTGATGAGGACCATGAAATGCAGCGGAAAGCTCCTTTAAAAATGATATAAGTGAGGCCTTTCTTTTGTCAAAATTTATTTTTTTGCAAATTCAATAATGAATTCTCACATTTATTGTGTGTGATTTTTGGAAACTTTGTATGATATACAACAAAAAAACTAACTTCTTAGATTCAAAACAGCTTCCCGGTAACAGTAGTTTGGCAGTTCAACTGCAGTCCGAATACAACTTGTTGCCTCACATAAAAGTCACTGATAAACCACAAAAAAATAATGGAACAACCAAGAATAACTGACAAATAATTAGATCATATATTTCTGTATTACTCGTATAGACTGGGGCAAACCTTTTAATGACTCCTATTCAAAGCTTACGTTTTGTCTTTAAAAAAAATGTGATTATTAAAAGTGAGCTTTTTAATATTTTTAATTAAATGTTATACATTTTGATGCACATGAATATACTATGTAAAAAAAAAATAGCTTGAGAAGAAATGTTAATGTACATTTGGTGTTTTCCTGATATATTTATAAGGTGAAAAGCCAAACAGTAATCAAGGTACTGGCATTGTAAAGTTTTTGCCGAATGGTAAAGTTCTCCAAAATAGTTTTCCAAAAATACAAGATTTATATCAAATTTAAATTCCTTTAATGCTGAGATTTAGACAGTAATGAGCCCTTAGAGGGGTTGTAGGATCATCTCAACGCAAAAAAAAAAAAGAAAGAAAAGAAATCAACCTTGTGGTTAATTAACGAGAATAAATAAATTAAAAGTGTTTGTAAATTTTGACTGTGTATCAGAGCAGTAATTGAGCACGCTGTCCTACAGCTGGAAATGAGGAAAAAAACAAAAAAAAACAGGCCAGCATCAGCGCTGAACTGGTGTGTTAGAGAGACTGTAAGCCCATGTGTACAAGGCAGACTGTGTGTGTGTGTGTGTGTGCGCGCGCGTGTGTGTGTGTGTGTGTGTGTGTGTGTGTGTGTGTGTGTGTGGCTCTATCATCGTCTCCTCTCTCCGCCACAGACAGGTGATTAATAAACATTAAACAATCCCTCCTCTCTCAAACACACCGGAATCTGACGGGAAGAGCAGCATATGTTTGCCTGGAGGCACAGAGAGAGAGATGGAGAGCGGCCCGCCGAGTGTCAGATAGAGGGAGAGAATGGGAGGGAGGGGGATGGGGGGGAGGAGAAGGGGAGGGGGGGGGGAAGTTAGGTTACAGAGAGGGAGATGAAGGGATGGGGATGGGAGAGGGAAGGAGAAGGGGGGGGGGGGGGAGACGACGACACAGGAGGGTAATGAGATGGGAGGAGAGACAGGAAGATACGGCAGGTAGGGGATGAGTGATGTTGGAGAGTGTTACGAGCGGGCGACGAGTGTACGTGTGCGTTCCCTGGAAAGCAGTAATTGCGTCGAGAGCCTCGTCCCGGTTAAATAAAGTGAAGGACTGTGCAAGCGGAGGTGAGAGGTGGTCGGTGGGAGAAATGGTGGGGGGGGGGACCAGATGGGTTGAGGTGAGGAGGAGGAGGAGGGGGGGAGGGAGGGAGTTGTTCCCAGGTACGGCGTTCGGTTCGGGGCTGCAGCCGCCGTCTCCAATCGGGGGCCCCTGCTGGATCTCTGCACGCCGAGACGGGGCCCTGATTTATTTTGTATTTTTTTTTGTACGAGTGGCCCCTTGAGGGGTGAACACGTGAGGTTGCTGAGTCTGCGCTGGATTAAGGAATTTGTGCTCGTTTTTAGACTGGCACGACATTTTTTTTTTTTTTTTTTTTTTTTTTTTTTTTAATATTAGTATTGTATTGATGGTTAAATGTCTTTTTTTTTTTTTTTTTTTTTTTTTTTTTTATATTAGTATTGTATTGATGGTTAAATGTCTTTTTTTTTTTTTTTTTTTTTTTTTTTTTTTTTTTTTTAAGAAACCAGACATGGCTGCACCCACGCTGGCATTGCTGTAACAGGGGCTCAGTGCAAGACAGTCTTTTCCACTCGTGTTGCTCGTGGTGGACTTCAGAAAGTTGTATAAATAGAAATATTCTGCTTTTGCGGTGTCAGCAGCCGTACGTGCACGCATCTGGCCGGGGAGTGTGTTTTAACTAACGGATGCGCGCTGGTAAGACGATGCTGGCACACTGATGTTTCAAAGGTGATGCATAATAGTACTATGTTACTATCTCAGCCTAGCGTGTTAGCTACTAAGATCTGAACACCAAGAACAGCTGAGTCTGAGAGGACTATCATACATTTTTTTTTCAGGTCACAAATCAAACCATGACTTTTTCCACGTTCGTTGGTTCAGAAGATGTTGAGAAATTCACTCAATGCACAGGTGCTGGAAGAAAAGTTAGAGGATTGGTGTCCCCCGTGGGGACCATGAATGTTTAAGTCCTATGGCAACGGATCTAGTAGTAGTTTTGAATACATTTGAAGTCTGAACCGAAGCAGTCGAAAATCCCAAACATTCATTGATTTTGTTGCGGTTTTTTTTCTGTTTAATATGATTTTAAATGTAATATCTTTTTGGTTTTGGACTATTAGTCAATCAGTTTAAAAGATGGCACTTTGAGCTCCAAGACATTGCTTTGATCTAAACGATTAACTGAGTAAAATGGTAAAAAAAAAAATGGACTTGGATTATATCAATAATGAACGAAAGTTAATTGGTGGTCTTTGCGAAGATGTTTCTGTTGAAGTAACAGCAGACTTTAAATACATAAAAGTGTCATTATTGTGACAGAGTGAAAGAGAAGTGAAAGCATTAACAATAAATACACAATAAAAGCAAATAAAACCCCATGATCACTTTTGCATTTAAAAGTCGAGGGCATCAGAAGTTAACAGCGGTGCCGTTACTTTTTATCTGACGTTAAAACAGACTCATGAAACTCAACCGATCAGTTCTTAATTCTTTAATAATATATTACATTTATGCCGTAATACAATAATAATAACAACAGTAATAACATTAATAATAAACATACACAGAAAGTACAAAATGATTTGTGTAATTTTTCTTAAGTTACCAACACGCAGTACTTCAAAATAAAAGAAAACAAATCTCCTTTAGCTGCCTCTCACTCCTCCTCACCCCACCGCAAGAGAGCCCAGAGAACTCGATTTCCCATGACCACCCACGATGAAGAACTACATATGGAAGCGGTGCTTGTCCAATCAGGTGGAGATAAAAGTCTCCCAAAAAGTTCAAGAGGAGCACAGAGCAGGTTGTCATCTCCGATATGGCTTACGACGCTTCCCAGGTGAGTTCAGTCCGAACAGTGTGTGTGTGTGCGTGTGTGTGTGTGTGTGTGTGTGTGCGTGTGCGTGTGTGTGTGTGTGTGTGATGACCAGCAGGGGCTTCTAAAACACACATAAAGTTGACATGTTTACCAAAGTAAATAAAAAGAGCAGGGGGGGGGGGGTAAATGTAAGCACACTGCCATATGTGGGAACTCATCCTTGAAGAGATGCTGAGTGGACGCCATCGTGACACAAACCGGCTACTGAGAAGAGAGGTCCATGCGTCATTTTGAGTGAGGTGGTTGTGGACACACATTACAGTACAGATATCATCAAAGACCCCGCCTCCTCGACGACGAGAGGGGCCGCGGAGGTTTCTGGGAGGTAAAAGTCTCAGTTTTTATCCTGAGGGCGAAGGTAAAGACGCGGAGGGGCGCCAGTCAGTCTTTTCTCTGCCCTCCTGCCGCTCGTCCCGTTTCGTCCATCCACACCCGTTTGGCCCCCTCCCCCTCTATTTGCGGTGCTTCATCTCCTTGTCGTGGTGGCTCTTCCCTCCTCCCTCTCCTTTGTCCAGCATTTTGATCGCCTCCATCAGGTAGCTCTGGAAGGCGGAGAGCGCTGCGCAGATGGCGGGGGTACCGAAGCCGTGGGTGAGCAGGCTGAAGTGGGTGAGGCTTCCCTGCACGCCGGGCTCCAGGCAGGGAGTGGGTCGACTGCCGCCGAGCGGAGAGCGGTCCTGGGACATCAGGTCCACAAACTCTTTACAGATTTCCCTGCGAAGAAAAGAGACGAGGCATTAGGTTGCTCTTAGATATACTCAGCTACTGACAAACTAGTGGTCAGTGGTGTCCAAGTTAGCCTTTAGAAAAATAGTACACAACATGCCCGTATTTTTTTTAATGAATTTTGTCATTGCATAGTCTGGTTTTAAAATATGGATCTGGACCTTGACTTAATTTTGAGCAGCGTTTGAACACCATGTACCACATGTTGTGCCCTAAAACTCTAGAGCGACTTCATTGCACATAGCCACCCCTACTGGTCACTGATTGGTCCTCCCATCACAGTTTGCTGGGCAAACCTCAATGTAAACAGGGTTTCCAGACCTCAATGTAAACAGGGTTTCCAGACCTCAATGTAAACAGGGTTTTCAGACCTCAATGTGAACAAGGTTTCCAGACCTCAATGTAAACAGGATTTTCAGACCTCAATGTAAACAGGGTTTCCAGACCTCAATGTAAACAGGGTTTCCAGACCTCAATGTGAACAGGGTTTCCAGACCGTAATCATGGGGGGGGGAATGAAAGCTGTGAGCAATAAGCGGGCAGAGCGAGGCTAGTCGTAACCCTCGTTGGAACCCAAAATATCTGTCAAAGTAAACATTTGTACTCCTTCAAAGTCTTTCGGAGAACGCAAACAATCGTGTACTATAAACACGCACATCAACTTTAATCTTTCCCAGTTATAGAAATGTAACAGTTCCCATTGCACAGAATGTTTCGTTTTTTTCTTTCATCAACGAACAAAGCTTTTTTCAGAGCTTTCAGCCACCTCTCATGGCCTTCGTCAAGTTTAAGTCAAGTGGACTTTTCAATGAGTAATTTTACTGTTTCCAAGTTCGAGAATGAAATCAAGTATGGAAAGAAATTCAAAACTTCTCTGGTGTTTTAAAAAATTTTTTTTTATTAGAAGCTAAATGTTTGAAGCATTTTACTCTGATCTTGTCTGTCATATTCAATACGAGTTGTCTATATTTTTCTTACAGTCAAAAAACAAAAACATAAAGTATTTGTAGCAGTGGTGGTTGTGTCAGATCTACATACGGTAAATATTCACTACCCAGTTGTAAATACTTCCCAACAAATGTACTCTTTGCACCTGTTTGGTTATTGTTTGCTGTGAACTGCAGTGTCCTCGCCTGCTGGATTATTTTCAGTTGTTGCATCTTAATGGGCGGAGACCTCCGGATTGGGTTGAAACTATTGGAGCAACCTTTATCCAATCAGCATGGACCTGTGAGTCTCTATGATGTATGTTCTGGGCCGAAACCCACCAAGTTATATACAGATCTTCCTTCAATGTGAGCAGAGTGCCACACCGTGTCCTCAACTTCTTTTTCCTCGTGTCGCAAACGCTTAGAAAACAAACTTTTCACTTTGGCTGTCCAAACCGAATGCCAACAGGGTTTCCAGACTATAACGACAGCAAATGAAAGCTGGAAGCAATATTTGGGCGGAGCCAGCCTAGGAGTGTCGAGCGGTTTCAGGAAGTTATTTAACCTTTTCGGGGCGTGAAAGGCACCAGTTTGGAAAGTTGAGAAACTGAGTCCTGGTTTTGGTCTTTACATGAGCCAGCCTCATCCTTAAAAAAAAAAAAAAAAAAAAAAAGCTATTTCATACAAGATGAATTTAAGAATAAAATATGCAGAAGGAGGGAGGAGCCACTCACTTGGTGGCGAGCAGCATGCTGCGTCGTGTTGGGAGCTGGTCGGGCTCGCTCTGCCTGCACAGATACTCAGCTGTGGCTCTGGCTGGAAACTCTGTTTCACACACATAACCGAAGTCCCGCGCCAGATGGACGGCCTCACCTGGAGGAGGAGGAGAAGAGAGATTAAAAAGAGAACCCAGTCAAATTTAGCACAGTGCTAAAATTTAAAAAAATAAAATAAAAAAAGTAGTCTTCTGCTTGTCGAGCAAAAAAAAAAAACAAGAAAAAAAAAGCAGCTACTATGTCTGTCAGAGTGCTTCAGTTGCAGAATTCATATCAAATAATTATCCAAATAAACAAATGACACAATCAACTGGTGTAACTGCCGCGGTCAGGTCGGGTCAGCAGACTAACTCCGCAGCCATTTTTCTCACTTTCACCAGTCAAACAGTTCACTGCTCTTTGGCTTTGTGCTGCAGCTTCAGCTTTTCAAATCACACCCTCCACTCGTGTGCGCACACGCACACACATGCAGCCATCCATGCTGCGGCTGTTTATTCATGTGTGTTCATGCGAGGATATTTCTGTGTGAATATGTGTCTCTATCTGTCGGGATATATGCAGGTCACTGTATCACGTGTGTGTGTGTGTGTGTGTGTGTGTGTGTGTGTGTGTGTGTGTGTGTGTGTGTGTGTGTGTGTGTGTGTGTGTGTTCCCTACCCTCCACTAGAGATGTTAGGAGAGTGACGTTGGCTGCCTTGCGTCGCCCGGCGGGCAGGTTGAGGCCAATCTTCTCCAGACGCTCTCTCAGACAGCGGCCACCATTCTTTGACTTCGCCCTGAGGGGAGACGGGGAAACAGAGAGAGCAGTTTTTAGGAGATGGTCCGTGTGTGTTTGTGTGTGTGTGTGTGTGTGTGTGTGTGTGTGTGTGTGTGTGTGTGTGTGTGCGTGTGTGTGTGTGTGTTTGTCTTAATGAGTTTTGTTGTGGTGTTTTGTGTGTTTGTTGAAGTGAATGTGTTTCTTTGTGTCCCTCTGTATGTGCGTCTTATCTCTGTATATCTAGGATTGTGTGTGTGTGTGTGTGTGTGTGTGTGTGTGTGTGTGTGTGTGTGTGTGTGTGTGTGTGTGTGTGTGCATGAAGCTGAAATCTCCCTATGTTCCCTGTCAACACCGATAGTATCCAGTATTTTTTTTTTTTTTTTCCTGTTCTGCCTTTCATCCTCTGCTTATGGCTTTACTGTCCTGCGTTTCTTCTCATACGATTCAATTTAAAATCACTTAAGCGTTAACATTGTTTAATAACACAACAATTAGCTGGACACACTTTAATCAAACACGATTCATCATTTAGACAAGTGTTTAGGAGTTTTTGATTCTCCACATGTATAACTTTTAAGATAAAATGAAGCAAATTTCAATTTTAATTCATATAGAAATATTTCTTGGTATTTATATGATAAGCAGCTGGAAATAAAAGTAGTAACACCACAGTGTTAAAATACATCCTGCAGTAAAAGCATTGCAGTATTATCAGAAAACGACCTCTGAACATTGTTATATCTCATGATAATAGATCATAGTGATGTACTACTCTGGAAGTAGTAGGAAGAGTTAACTACCATATATACTGTTGATTGGTTTATTTACACAATGCATTATAATTTATAAACTGATCGTATAGTTTATATATAATAGTTCATATAGGTGTCAAATAACTGGTGGAGTTAATTTTTTTTTTAATCTGTACAAAGTAAAATATTCAAGTGCCTGGAAATGATAGGCTGTAATGTATTGTTATCGCTGTGGTAGCTCGTATCTCTCTGCGGAGGAGCGACTGGGGTTTTTACTACCCCTTTAGATCTTTTAATTATGTCCTCTTAAAGTATTTCAGCCCGAAACCCAAATCATAAAGTTGTTCTCTTTGCCTCGAGGCCGCAGTTCATTAAACCACATTGCTTCTCTTGTGATTTAGTCTCATGACCCATTTCGGGTCCTCAGCCCTGGCCCCCGTAGTTAAATTAAAGCGATCTTACTCTGAAAAGCTTCGTTGGGGGGAGGTGGGGGGGAAGGGAAAAAAAATTGTTCTTGTGTATGGTGCACGTCGCAAAGGAAGTTTACACCAAGAGCCTGAATCATGGAGATGTAAAGCGTTTTTACATAAAATAACTTTATAGAAATTATATTCCACAGATCTAAAGTAAGGAAGGGAGCTCGATCCCATGCTTAGTTACACATTACACAGTTAAAACAATAAAAAAAAAAAATAAGTGTGGAATAAGTATATAAATAAGTATGGAAAAGAAGATGTTTGGTAACTTTCAACTCTTCCATCTGTTTTATTCATGATGCCATTGTTTGGCAGAGTTAAAACTATAAATTCCTCTTCTGTTTTGCCGTTTCTGAAGAAGATAAACATGTCACATGTCGTGTTTTTCATTACTCGAAGAGTCCTGGAACTGCTGCGTCTTTTGGCGCTGGAACAACAGAGCAGCTTTTTTTTTTTTTTTTTTTTTTTTTTTCCTTTGGTGCCATAAAGCAGCAACTCTGTGCAGTAAAGCACCAGGACTTGCTATACAATTGAGCTTGTTATATTTTGATTTAAAATGCAGTGTAAAGGTTGGTGGAGGCTTCCAAGATCCTCTCTCATGTTGAGATTGCTCCAGGTCAGTGAATCACATCAGGTGCTCAGACACGGGTACTTAACAGGTCCAGTTATTTCACTCGCTTCGAGGTCTAATTAAGTCGATCGTCTTTACAGTATTAAATATCATCTTCTGATGCTCACTGGATCTCAGCTGCGTTGTCGTTATTGATCATTCAGGCATCGGTTGATGATTGAGAAGTGATTTTTTTTTTTTCTTTCTCTTTTGCGATGGATTTCTTTGTTTATTTTTGTTGGATTATTTATTGTTATTATTGCCACACAAATGATTTAACACCATCTAATCTGTCTACTTACTGCTGGTGTTGTTCACTGATTTAAAGGAGCAGTGTGCAGGATTTAGTAGCATCTTGCGGTGAGGTTGCAGATTGTAACCAACTGAGCCAAGTGAACCTACGTGGCCACCGTAGGAGAAGCAAAACTCCTGTTTGTCTTTAAGCTACTGTAGAAACATGGCGGTGCTACATGGCGCGCTCCATTAAAGAGGACCCTCTCCCTGTGCAGATATGAAGGGCTCATTCTAATGTAACAAAAACATAACAAGGTGATTTTACACTCCTCAAAACATTACAATGAATACTATATTCTATTTCTGCCAATAAATTCCTGCAACATCGAACACACCGGACCTTTAAATGCTGAATTGTAATGATTTGAACTTGAACTTCCAACATGTATGTTTATGGTTGAGTTTGCAGATGACCGCTACGTCAAAAAAGCTGTTTTATCTGCATTTGTTCTCAAACTTTAAGGCTTGTGATTCTGTACCGCTGACCACTGTCTAAATAAGACTGCTTGTCAAAGATTGCTGTGATCATTTCAACCAATGACAGCTGCTTCCTTCCCAGACTTTATTTTACTACATTTTAGAGGCACACAGAGGTAAAACTCATTATTTATGAAGAAGAAGAAAAAAAAAAAAGCAAAGGTCATGAATCATTGATTTAATTTATATTTTTGTTTTTGACTGCAGGCCTTTGAGTCCTAATTTGACTCCCAAAAATGATAAAAATAAACAACATCTCTTCTTCTTCTTCCTCCTCTCACCTGCGGAGGACTCCACCCAGGAGAGAAGCGTTGAGGCACTCAGGTGGGGAGAGGCGCCGCTGCACCTCCCCGACCGTCACCTTGTACTTGGAGGTGGAGCTGAGCAGCGACAGGCGACCCGGGACGGAGCAGAAGACCTCGGCCGGGTTGGACACGGCTCCCATACCGAGGCCCTCCTTACAGAGGGACAGGGCCGACAGGGACGAGCCGTTCAGCTTGGACGGGATGGGAACTGTGGTGGGATGAAGAGGATGAAGAAGGCACGTGAAGAACAAAAAGAGGTACAACACATAATATTTACATACTTTTACGGTATTTTCACCATCTGTGTCTGAGGTGAAAAGCGACATAAAATAAACTGAAAGGTTTAACGGCGATAAAAACAGGATTAGGAGGGTAGAAAAAAGTGAATGTGAAGTAAAGATCATCAATCTTAACATATGTCATGTGCCGTGACAATTGTGTTGTGTGAATGAGTGTGACAGCGCGCTCCTCCCCTCCTGATTAATCTATTCAGTGTAATGTTCTCCCTTGCGTCGACAGCTCTAAATCTGGAGCGCTGCTTGTTGATTCTGCTGTTTAAACTGCAGGTGGTTATGTTTTAACTGCGCATTCGCAAGTAGCCTTTATTTCACACTTTCAAGAGCTCAATTTGCACTCACTTTTCTGCACTGCGGTAAACTTTTTCTGTCTGTTCTCGTTTCGAAAGACGAGACAGAAAAACCATCGGGAAACTGAAACAAAATGCGTTCATCAGTTAACAATCGGGAGGAACTTTTTAGAAGTGTCTCCCTGATTTGTTGGTTCCCCACAGTGCCCCAACAATAAAGATTTTAAAAACAAATCCCAATAATGACTATTTTTCTTCGTATAGATCTCCTGCTTTTCAATCTTTGTTGTCTAATTTGTGTCAATCAAACGAGCTGTTTAGCTCCTAATCTTAAATCCACTTGAGTCTCCAATTACGTGGGCAGAAATCCTCTGAAATGAGAAGACTTATTGTGTATTTCTACACTTGAGGACCACATGTCCTCGCATGAAGGTGCTTTTGTTATTGAACTCTTTTGTGTTTTTAAAGGTTTTCAGTCTCTGCCTCCACTCCAAGATTATTGAGCTGAATGAACTGAATTTTGTTTGTTGGCATTGTCACATTAAATTATGTTTAAAAAAAAAAAAAAAAATCCATGAATCTCTTTGGAAACGATCCACAGACCTCGCTGTGTGTCAGTTGATTAAAATGACAGTAAAAAAAAAACAAAACGGTATATTGTCCCAGAATAAAAAGGACACCATCTTTGGATAAATGTGTTGCTCCCATTTATTTTTTTTATGACGTGAGCACCACAAACGTAACTCAATTCAATTCTCCTTCACTTTATTAATGTAGGTTAATGTATCAAAATCAAACTATCTGCCAAATACCATCAGAAGTAAGTAAATCATCGATACGTAATAGACATTTGTATGTCCCTAGTATGAAGTCAGCAGGAGACAGCTGACAGGAAGTGAGGAGAGAGAGAGGAGGGGAATGAAATGCAACAAAGGTCTCTGGCCCGACTCAAAATGTAGGAATGAAAGCTGAAGCCACCGAGGCACCGTGGAAATGTGTGTTTGTAATGTGGGAGAAGCAGCGCTTTAGGCTGAGGCCCAAAGAGTAGGAGAATTAATTACAGCCCAAAATGCTGCTTACAGTTACAGCAGACTTACATTTGTGTGTCTTTTTTTTTTTTATTTATTTTTTTTAAACTGTGGTCGTTTGCATCCTGATGGCTCTGCGGCTTCTCTTCTTCCTTTCTTCATCTTTTAAGAGAAATCAAATCTGCGCGGCTGTACACTGGGACGCCGGTTCTCCCATTGCACTCTGTGGGCGGCGGGTGGCCTCTTTACAACCCCCCGCTGAGCAGCGCAGAGTCCCCCAACACGGGAGGGGGGGA